>NC_090929.1:889952956-890574415 GCF_040938575.1 Ambystoma mexicanum
CTGCGGTTCTTTGGAGAGTGCCGGGGATCTGGTGCCCCCCCCCCCGCTTCCTGATGTAAAACACGTGGTGATATTGTCTGTGAAGACCCACACCACCTTTCCCTTGCAGGACAGGAGGAAAGACTTTAGGGCCCAAAACACTGCCCGTAGCTCCAGCACGTTGACTTGCAACGTTTTCTCCTCCGGCAGCCACAGGCCTCTTGCGTGCAGACTTCCGGTGTGAGCTCCCCATCCTTCCAAGGAGGCATCTGTCGTGACCGTCTCCTGGTGCAGTGGGGTCTGGCAATCCACGCCCCCGGACAGATGAGCATGTACTTGCCACCACCTTATCGCAGGACAAGCTTGTTGCGCTTGATCTTGTCCTGGAAGCTTCCCGACACTTGTATCCAACAATCGAGGAACTCCTGTAGTGGGCGCATCCGTAGCATGCATAGTCGGATGAGGTAGATGCATGACATCATGCTGAGCAAAGACGTGATGATCCTCACCATGGCGACCTACAGTGCCAACAGCCTTTGCACCTTGCCCAAGTTGTCCGTTATCTTTTCCTCGGACGGAGAGGCCAGGCACGACACAGTTGAGCCGGGATCCCAGAAACAGCACATCCTGCGATGAGTCAAGCAATATTTTGCATAGTTCACTGAGAACCCCAGCTCTGTCAGTAGGCGAACGGTCCTCGCTGTGTGGTCAACAGCGATGTCCTTTGAACTGGCCCGGAGAGTCGTCCAAGTAAGTGTAGACGTGGATCCCCGCAGTCACCGCTGTGCCGCCAACGGCAGCAGGCACTTGGTGAAAACCCTTGGCGCTGACTTCAATCCGAAGGGAAGGGCCTTCAATTTGTAGTGCTTCCCTTGTACCACGAAGCGCAGAAACCTGCGGTGTCCCTTGTGAATGGGGAAGTACGCATCCTCCAAGTCCAGCGACAACCAAAAGCCTCCATCTTCCAGCTGCCCGAGCAAGTGCTTAAGAGTGACCATCCAGAACTTTTTGGACTTGATTTGTTTAGTCAACGTAGGTCGAGGATGAGCCTCCACCCTCCGGTCTTTTTCATGAGGAAGTACCTAGAGGACACTCCAGAGCCTCTTTGGGACGCGCTCCATCGCGCCTTTCGTTAACATGGCCTGTACCTCCAGCAGCAGCTGATGGATGTAGTTTTCCTGCCGGGCCACCAGTGGTATTCGAGGACACTGAAGTTGATTTTCAATGGTCGGTGGAGATGGTCTTCCACACACTGATGAAGGTCCCCAGCCGGCCTCCCACCGGGGTGCACGGGTGGGAGCCCGACGCCACGGTCGGTTCAATCCTGCTTGGACATCGAAGGGCCGTCTTGGGGACCCTGGCGATTATATCCACCTCCAAAAGCGGCCCCCGTTTGTTTCATAGGCCAAAGAGCGGGAGGGTTGGCAGTAAGAAGAGGAGCCCCTGCCGAAACCCTTGGAGGATCCTTGGGACTTGCTGCCCAAGGGCCGAAAGGACGGCCTCCATTGCTGAAGAGTAGCCAAGGCACGCACCATCTGTGTCTGTCATTATGGCCTGTAGACTCACCCACAACCTTCCCGAACAAATTGTCCAAGTCGAAGGGCATGTTCAACACCTTTGACTGAACTTCCTGACGAAAGTTGGTGGCCTAGAATCAGCCAGGACGACTATGGCAAAGGCTGTTGCCCATTTGGCTACAATGATGGCGTGGTCCGAGGAAGTCCACGATGGAAGTGATCTTGAACCACAGCTCCCGGTCGTAGCGTGCCGCGAGGGCGTTGGCAGCCTTGAGGTTGTCGCTGCAGAATGGATGACCACGTCGTCCCATGGCATCTAACTTCTTGCCCTCGCTGTCTGGAGGGCTGGATGCTGCCGAGGAACTGCCGGAGGACGACTTCTTGGCCGGCACCGACACCAGAATCTTTAGATGGTTGGGCCTGCAAGCACTTGGGTGAAAGTTCCGAAGCTCTGGAGATCATCGCGTGGAACAAGCCTATCTCAACCGGCTGGTAAGATCTGGTAGGTGGCGACGGGAGGTCCCCCATGCAGTCGTCCGTGCCAGGATACGTCTCTTCACCCGGGGGGGGCGGGGCGGGGGGGGATTGGGGGTGGGGCAAATGAGGTGGAGGGTGAACTCTTCTTGGAGGGAGGCTCCCCTGTCGCTGGTGCCGCTGGTGCCGCTGGTGCCGCTGGTGGGAGCACAAGCGCAATAGGCATCCTTGTCTATCTCAGAGACCAGAGTATGCAGTGTAGAGGGAGCCCAGGTCCTTGTTGCCTTGCTGCTCTTCCTCGACGGTGTTGTCGCCTTTGTCCGACCTGTTCCCTAGGTTTTCCTCCTCCTGGATGGTTTGCAGGCAGATGAGCTCCTCCTCAGAGGAGATATCCGTACCCTGGAGGGCCACCCTGCCTCCCCCTCTTCTTCGTTTCCAGTGGGGAACGTCTCAGGGAGAGGACGGGCATCTTCTCTGGGGTGTTCTCTATAGGCCAGAACGCAGCCTCCCTCCTGGGAGGAAGGGATACCCCTAGCCTTCGGGGTTGCGCCCTGAGGAGCCGTCTCCTCGGCCTTCGCAAGAGATGCCACCACCCCCTCGATGGAAGGCTGGGCCCTTAGCAAGGGTGCTCCCGGTGGCAGTGAACTTGCGGTGCCTAGCCTTTGGTTGGAACCCTGAGGGGGGGTGCCCTCAAAGGTCTTAGAAGCCCACTCAGCTTTCTTGGAACTGGGAGAGGCATGCTGCTGGGACCCACCCAGAGCAGGGACCTTGGCCTGTAGCCACTGTTTCAGCCGCCTGTGCGGATCCTTCATTGTGCGAGGGCCCATCTCCTGGCAAAACGCCTTGTGCTCGGGTACAGGCAGTAAAGACACTGGGAATGCCCGTCGTTTGAAAAGACATTCTGCACGCCGCAGTTGGAGCAAATCCTGAACAGGGGTGCTGAATCCTTCTCCTAAAACATGGTCCACGCGGCTTAGGCCTGGAGAATCTTCTGGAAAACTCCACAAAGAAAGACGAAATTCGCACCCGAGGGGTGCTGAAGAATCCGAAAAACGGGTCCCTGTTAATCGGAAGGTTGATCGATGGAGCACAAGGCTCAATTGGCTGAAAAACACTCTTCCAAAAAGCAAAAAAACGCAGTAAAAGCTTGAGAGCTAAACACAAGGACTCCCAACACTTGAAAGTGTGGTCAAAATCTGAAGATAGATGCCAGAGAAGGGGCTTGGGTGGAGGGCAGTCATTGGCTGGGGTCAGTATGACCCAGAGCTCAGTGATTGGTTGTTAGGAGAAAGACAGTTCAGAAATTAAACAAACTGATTTTTTCTTTGCTGAGGATTCCCAGCCTGACAGGGAATATTTCATGAGCATGTGAATCCTTGTCAGAGAAATAAGACCATGAATAAAAAGTGCAGCCAGCTGGTGGCAAGTGCAAGGGTAAGTACAGACATCAGGGGTCAAGTGCTAGTAGGGGCTGTTGGGATACAGAAACAGTCCCCAAGTGCAAGGGTTGCCCAGGCGGCAGAGCATGTGTGCAACTGGCGGGGAGGGGACCTGAACCCGAGGTCAGAGGGTAGCCAGGTAACCAGTGCAGTTTAGATTCAGCCAGGAGATCAACAGGGGAGAGGAGGAGAGAAAGCAGAAGTAAAGCGGAAGGTCTTGAGGTGCTTCCGGAACTGGAGATGGTTCTCCTCAAGTTTCAGAGAGGCAGGGAGGATGTTCCAGAGGGAGCCCCCAGCAGAGGAAAGATCTACCACCAACTTGCTGCTTGGAGAAGTGACTGATTCCGAGCGAGTTGGAGGCGGATGAGCGAAGAGCTCAAGACGGAAGATATTCAGGAAGAGAGCTGCAAGTATTGCGGTCCCAGGCGCCAGAATGCCTTGTGGACAATACAGAGGGTTTATAGCTCCTCTCGCCCCGCACCTCCTTCCGACCCTAGCATTTTCCCCTTCTGCCTAGATGTACACCTCCCACCCTCCCCCGCACTTCTCGTTACTGCGCTTGCATGTACAGAAAGACAAGGCCTAGAAGGACCGTTATTGTTTTTCTTCCCTGCCCCCTTTTTTGTCTTGTGGTGCCTTGAAACACCTTTTTGTAAAAGCGCTTTACAAATTACCAATAAATGAAGTCTAACCTTGCTGGAAAGTAGGAATTATGCTAAGCAGCTGCAGATAGCAATAGACCAAAGGTTTATCTGCCACAGTGTTAGCCAAAATAAGCGAAGTAATATTCCATTCCGGCCATTATAAAACTTATAGAAGCAGTAATTACACGGCAGTCTTTGCATTTTTGGGAAAATAATTGTCTACATCCATTTCAATCGGGATTCCGTTCAGCTATGGGTACGGAATCAGTGATATCTTTGTTGGATGATCTAGCTCTTCGAGGACCGCAGAGGTCAGAATGCTAATTCTCCTGGACCGCTCTGTGGCATTCGACACTGTGGCTCATGGCATTCTACTGACCCGTATGGAGCAAGCGGGTGTTAGAGCCCCTTTTGTCATGTTTGAGTCATTTGAGGGACAGCCCCAGACCATTTCTTTTCAGGCCTGCCAATCTCCGGTCTAACCTGTGGGGTTACTCAAGGGTCTGCCTGGTCTCCTTTTTACGAGCGCCTTTTGACAGACTATTGTTGAGCATGGAGTCTTCTTTTACACCTCAAACTGAACCCTTTGGCAAACTTTGTGACTGCCTGGATAACAGGCAAGAGGATGCCAGCAAAATGGTTAAAGCTGAACGGAAATAAAAGCGGTCCTGGTGTTTAGCCCACAAACGGCTAGTAGTCTCTGGAATTCCCAATTCGGGCCCGACTTACTTCTGAAGCCTTGGGTGGAGACTCCTTCCCAATGGTTAGAGAGAAGCAAATTTCGGCAGTCTAACGCAGTGTTCAGGAAACAAAATCTTAAGATACATACTATCCCCTGCTACCTTCAGACAGCAGTACTATGATGGTCGCATTTACTATAATGGGTCGCTGGATTGTTGCAACAGGATATATTTAGGGCAGCCTAAACATCAGATCCATCGTATGCAGGTACTCCAGAACTCAGCAGCAGGATTGGCGCTTAAAGCGCCTTCTGTCCCCCTTGGCAGCCCTTCTGCATCATCTTCACTGGCTCCTGTTGGTGGCACAAATTGATTTTAAGGTACTCTGTCACTCACCGGGCTATACACAATGCAGGCCCAGAGTATCTGAAAAAGATTGAGCGCTATTACCCTACGAGGCAACTGCACTCAGCCTCACAATTTCTTCTTAAAATACCAAGGTATCGGCGTGCAACGCTGGGAGGCCGCTCCTCAGTGATGGCTCCTATATTATGGAACCCGCTTCCATAGTCACTGAGTCAGGAGTACCCCACGCCCCCTCCTCCGCAGGGCACTTAAAGCCTGTTAATGTACAAATTAATTTGAGATTTTTTTTCTCTGTACTGCCAATACCAGCGCCTAGATGCTTTCAGGCATTAGTGTGCGCTTTCTAAGTTTGAAAATAAATATGTCTTGCCAATGTGCACTATGAACCCTGTGGCCTTTGCACATTTACATCTTATTGTGGAGGCCAACAGGAGGACGACAACCAGGCGTGCATGCATCTATGCAGAAATCAATATGATTGCTGGAATAGATATACATAGAAGCCAGTAAAGCTTTCAAAGCTACACTCATTTGAGGAATGCTTGAATTTCAGGTGTTGTAAACTTGTTTTCCATGTTGTTGCTCATTGCACAAGTTACCCTGTCTGCAACAATCTACCCAGTCTGGTGCAAAGTCGCCCCTCCCACCCCCCCTCGCTTTCTGGACCTTTTGTGCCACCTCCATATATTAACCCCCCTCTTTTGTATTCAAATTCTGTTTATTTCAGAACAGTGGCCCACATAGGCCCAAAAAAACTACCCCACGCTATTAATTTGTGGGGGTGTTTCAGGCATTGCCCTATTGAAGTATAGGGACATCCGAGCCTGTTTGCACCTCGCCTTTGAAAGAATACATACGTGTGGAAGCAGGCGCATTGTTACCGTTGAAATGGAAGAACTTTTTTTTTTTTTTATATTTGTACCAATGGCTGATCCTTAGAGCATGTATGTTTGACACTACGGATGAGTTTGGCCTCTTATTGGATTTCCATATAATTTCCAGATTCATGGATTGCTTGATGACAGGTGCTCTTTCACCGACTATCACTGCACATCCCATCCGATATATTTCGGCAGATGATTGTAATAAAACAAAAGAGTAAAAAGATAGCAGGAAGAAAAAGACATGCATTACTCACCAAGGATCGAAAGGGGACGTCGGCATAGTCTGTAACACTATCCCTAACGTGATGTGTAGTGTACCCAGAAATCCTCACGCATCGAGGTCCCTCCGATTGTTTTTTCTGCCATTACACAATCGGGCCCGGAGCACTTTTTGCTGGCACCCAAAAAAGGTAGTCCTTAGTTTTGAAGTCAGCACATGCACAGCCGTAGCTCTGCATTCCTGAGCCCTGCTCCGGACCTCGCCCTTCAGTCCTTTTCCAAATCAACATGGTCTGAGGTACATTCAATTAAGTAGGGGAAGGGAGCGTATGGAAGAAAGGGGACTCTAGGCTAGGAGTAGGGTAGCCACTACAGTAATTCTTTCTTATCCCTACGCCTCATCTGCTTTCCTCCATACTGAAGAGATTCTGAGATTGCCAAACATTGCAACAGAAACAACGGATGGGTGGACCCAACTTTTTTTAATTTATTTTTATTTAACGTGCGTTAAAGAGTCGCTCTTAAAAACTATCAACACTGGTAAATGTTATTTTTTTTAAATAGCACCTCCCATACGTGCATTGGGGCTGTTGATACTGAAGAGTCAGCTCCAAACAACTCCAGAATACATCGGAGGTAGGGTCTCTATTTCTCATAGGCCTGCTTATATGTGGTTTCTAGTGTTTCGCATTGTGTTAAAACAGGTCTTGCTGACTGTGGTTTTTCCACAGGGCCTGCACATGCCGAGGAATGACTTTCCATGCTCCAGTGTTTTCCAACAACTTGATGATTTGGAGCTTGGCTGTCAGCATGAACCTAGTCATTGCAGGATAGAGTTGACTTAGGGCTTCTTTTGTCAAACGATTGCCTGGCGTATTGCCCAAACTTTTTTAGCGCACCAAGGCGTGCCAAGGCCATTTCTATATCGTGAGCCCTGGTTTTGCAGGAATCCGAGCCAGGTTGAATTCCAACCGTGTCTTTGGGATTTGTGCGACTCCAACATCAACCATATACTTTGTCACTCTGGTGTCTAAGTCGCTAAACCATTTACTTGTCTCATAGCTGCTGGCATGTTGGAGTGATCGAAAGTAAGCTGTCCTGGCCAGCAATTTCATTTTATTTTTGCCCATAAGTTGCAAGATGCTACTGACCATACCATGCCCAGAGAAGCTAGCCCCAGTTCTAGTCTGATCACCTGCACAGGGGTTCCAGGGGGTAAGCTTAACATGGACCGAAGAATCTTTCCCTCTTTTACCAACAGCTTCTACCCATTTCCAGGGGAAGACCTCCAAAGCATACATAATCGTAGGAACAATGGATACTTTGTATGCTAGTATTTTTTCTTCGAGGCATCTCCCCACTTCGGCTTTTGGGTTACTTGTTCTAAGGTAGCTGCTGCTGAAAACTTTGGCCTTATCGTAATTCCCAGATAGCGATAACTAGCGATAACTATTGGTGGTTTCCACTCCCTCTTCTAGCCAGCAATGAGTATGTTTCTTAGCAGAAGTCGTTCGACCAAATACCATGATTTTTGTTTTGTTATTAGGCTTCAGTGCCAACTCTGCTGAAAAATTGGACAGTGCAGAAGTGAGCACTGCAGGCCCACTAGTCCTATCAAGGATCATGACATCGTCTGCGTATGATATGCACACCAGGCCCTTAACTCCTGTATTGTGGGGGGGTGGGGGGGTGGTATTGGGTACTTCTCCCAACCTCCTTGCCAACAGGGCGAGGTAGATGTTAAAAAAACAAGGGGGCTAAAAGAGCACCCCCCTGCTTCAAATCCCTCCAAGTAGGGATAGTATCTCAGAGGATCCCATCCTGTTATAACCTGATTTTTACTAGTGTCGCCATACAGAGCCGTTATAAAATACAGCAAGGCGGGATCCATTTTCCAATCCTCTAGCATAGTCCTCAGTTTCCCTCTGTCAACACTATCAAATGCAGACGAATAGTACACGAAACAGGCAAATAGAGCCATCCGTGGTTTATTTTCAAGGTCAGAGATCAATGTCAACAGGGTCCAGATCGGGTGAGTGGTTGAATACCCCTTTCTGAACCCTGTTTGGTGGTAGGTTAGTATTTCTTTTTAGGCTACCCACTCCGTGAGTAGTTCCAGTAAGATGTTAGCAAACACTTTCCCACTACAGTCCAGCATTGCCAAGAGTCTAATTTTCCAGATTTTCTCTCAAGCATTTCTTGAATACGGGAATTAGGATGGCACTTTTCCATGTCTCGGGAATAACCCCCGTTCTGCATACCTGTTGGTACATTTGTTTCAACGGACTTGCTCAAAACTCTGGGTCACTTTTCAGGGTCAAATTGGTTAGGCAATACGGGCCAGTGGCACTAGATTGTTTCAGTTACTTGATTTTAGCACCCAGGTCAACTGTTTTAATGTATTCTCCCACCTTGCTATTTAGCATAGGACGAGCAGACTGACGTGGGTTGTGTGGGCCTTGAAAATGACCTTTTAATAAAAGCTATCCAGTTTGCCTCTGTTACCGTGACAATTTCACTCTGACCCATAGTTGGGCCCTGAACTTTCCCCAACCAGTGGCAAAAAAAAAAAAATGGTGTCATTTGTTCTTATTAATTTATTCAAATACTTGCACCCCTCATCACAAGACGCCCTGTGGTTGCAAAGCCATGATTTGTAGTTATTCCTTATGACATTAATCAGTTCTTTGAGCTCTATGGGAAACACTTTGTGGTTGTTACCGCAATTTCTTAATAGCCGAATTAAACTTTTTTCCTGGCAATAAGAGGGTCGAACCTGTAGCTCCCTGAGCACCTTACCCACCCCATTGCAGCAGTTGGATTGGGGAACAATCCATGTTGAAGTCCCCTGTTACCACCACCACCCAACCCTTATGCGTTACTTGCCAAGCACACAGAGTTCTAATCAGGGTATCTCTAATTTCGGGGGTCATACAAAGTCACCACCAAGATGGGTAGAGAGCCATCATCAGGGTTTGTAATGGTGGCTGAGAGAAAGTTCATATTTGGGGGGACCCTCTGTGTATTCTACCATGTTAAGCCAGGTTTTGGCCCCTATACACAATCCACCTTTGGGTCTACCCATGGCCGGGTGTTCTGATAATCAGAAAATCATTGTGTAACCATCTAAAGCACAAGGCTCACACAGCCACGTTTCCTGTAGGCAAAAATAAGACACTTCATTATCTGTAACACATCAGCGTTACGTAGAAACAACCATGTCCTCTAGATTTCCAGGATAATATTGACAGTCCCGTGGGGCTGGACTGGTTCTTCTGTCAATGGGTAGCAATCTGGATCTCTTCCCAATGGCCTTCCAGCCTTCTGTGTAGAGGTAGTTGTGTCGGGGTCCCACCCCAACTTTCCCAGTTTGTGATTCCTTTGTGGACAGTCAGATTTGCAGTGGTTGGAATGAATATTTGCATCTCAAATCCCAGTCGGTTCAGTGCTTCATTGTTCTTACAAATCCTATTTGTCACCACGGGAGAGATGCAAGTCATTATCACCCAATTGCCCGCACAGTCGATCTCGGGCAATTCCAGTTTCACAATGTCTTTGGAGGCTATCAGGTCAGGGATCATGTGCACTAACTCCAACAGCCACTTTCCATTTAAGAACAAGCTGTTGGCTGATGCATTTTTTCCCACCAATTTCATACATTAAATCCGATCCAATTCCCACTCGTAGCTGACCATCGTCCGCCGACTGAGGGCATCTGCCGTGACATTCAACTGGCCCGGAATGTGTACTGCAAGTAGCCAGACACCATGCTGAACCGCCCATTTCCAAATCTGGATGGACAGTTCCACGAGCGGAGGAGACTTTGTACACCACATTGTCCCTGCGAATACGGACCACCTTGTTGACTATGATCGGTCTGAACACCTTAAGTGCTAGGAAGATCGCCAGGAGCTCCAGATGATTTATGTGGATGAGCTTGTCCTGAGATGACCAAAGATCCGAGACCTGAATAAAACCCAACGTCGCACCCCACCCCAGAAGGGAGGAGTCCGTTGTGACCGTTACCGTCAGAGCTGAGTCCTGAAACCCCGCCCCCACCGACAGGTTGCTGAGAGACTACCACCACTCCAGGTCCGCTCTCATGGAAGCCGGAATCGATATGAACTTGGAGTCCGGATCCACAGACTGAAGCCAAGAACTCCGAAGAGCCATCTGAGTCCGCCTCATCTTGAGGCGAGGAAGCGCCAAAACGCACAAAGCCATGAGGCCCAGCAGCTTCTGAAACCACCAGGCCGACATGCTCTCCGACTGCGCAAACATCTGACACGTGGCCAACAGATCAGCCATTCTGTCCCCGGTCAGGTACACTCTGCAGTCGATCCTGTTCCAGAGAAAACCCAGGAAAAATCAAGACCTGAGAGACCGTCATGGAAGATTTCTACCAGTTCACTGACAGCCCTAGGTGGAACAGGAGCTGGAGGAGAGACTGAAGATTGCAGACGACTTTCAACGGGCAAGGCGTCACGACCCTCGCCCAAAACCTCCAACCCATTGGCTAGGTGGAGTCAGGACTCTAACCTCTAGAGCCTGGCATCCAGTCCTGGCGCCTATGGCACCAGACTCATACACCATGAAAAACATGTGCTTGGGAACTACTTTGTGTTTGTCAGCCAACATGGAGGCATCCACATAGCTTGGCTCATAGGAACCAAGCTATGCGGTCTAGTGTTTTGGGTGTGGTAGCCTAGGGACTACTTTACCTGGACTATTTTTTGGGGCCATTTAAACCACACCCAAGCAAGACAACACACGTCGCGTTACTTTGCAGTTTGCAACGCGACGCTCACCGTGTCCAGCTATACCCACGAACCTCGGAGAAGCAGAGCCTGCAAGGAGACAAAAGGAATATCATTAGCAGCAGCATCTTACCTGCAGTTTTCATCTTTAGCTACTCGCAGCTCCTGAGAATAACAAGTTACTCTTACCTGGTAACGTTCTTTCGATGGGATGATCCAACGACATATTCCATATCTTTGACACTTATCACCACAGCAGTGCTGCTTCAGAAAATTTTCCGCGTCTGCATCGATGACGTCGATGCGCCGTCCCCGAGGACCTCCTCCGACGGCCAACTTCACCCGATGTGATAAGTAGGACGCACGACGCCCTTAGCCTCAGTTGGTTTTTTCCCCCAGAACGTGTGACACCAGTCTTCTGCCAGTCAGACACACAAGGCCTTGCGGAAACGTAAGCTGCAATCGCATAAGAAATTCTGCAGCAGGGAAGGTAGGGAGGGAGAGATATGGAATGCGGCGTCCGACCATCCCATTGAAAGAAAGTTACCAGGTAAGAGTAACTTGTTCTTCGAGGGGGATTGGGTCCTCCAAAGTAGTCCATATCTTTGACAGACTCCCAAAGCAGTACCAAAGCAAGGAGGTGGGAAAAGAATTTAGAACACAAATTTAGCATGCCCAATCAAATTGCGGAATAAAGGACTGCCTTGCCAAGGCCAGATCCTGTCCTCGGATGGAATCGAGGGACTAGTGATGTACTAAAGTATGTACATAAGCCCAGGTGGCAGCATCACAGATTTTACTAATAGGAACACCCCTCTGTTGGGCAGTAGATGCAGCCATACCCCTGGTAGAATGGACCGCAAACCAGCATGTGGTTCCTTACCCGCCATGTGGTAACACTCGGAGATAGCCAAAATAATCCAACGAGACAAAGTCTGTTTCGTCACATCTTTTCCCAAACGCTTTCCAGCATAACCAATGAAGAGTTGATTGTCCACTCTGACCCGGGACATGCGTGAAATATAAAAGCTCAACGCTCTCCTAGGATCAAGCCTATGGAGCCTCTCTTTCTTCCTTACCAGGATGCGGAGGAGGATAGAATGCCGGAAGAACAACCTTCTGGCCCAAATGAAATCCCGAAACCACCTTCGGAAGAAAGGAAGGACTAACTCAAAGGACAACCCTGTCCTTATGAAACACAGTGAAGGGTGGCTTAACTGAAAGTGCCTGTAACTCACTCACTCTGCGAGCAGAAGTAACCGCAACCAAAAACAGTTTTAAGAGTTAACAGTCTCAAAGGGCAATAATGCAAAGGCTCAAACAGAGCCCCCATAAGAAACTTAAGAACAAGGGTCAAATCCCAACCGGGCACTAGAAAAGGTGACGGGGGGAACACATTAGTGACCACTTTCAAAAACTGAGAAATTAAAGGAATCTTAAAATAGGAACATTCTTCAGACGAGCGCTTAAATATGGACAGCGCCGCCAGGTAACCTTTAATGGTACCCACTTGCAAGCCCCTGTGGGCCAGGAAAGCAAAATAGACAGAACCATGGGAATGTCAAACTCAAAAGGATCCACATTCTTAACTCTGCACCAGTCGCAGAATTTACAGCAACGGTACAGAGACTTTGTTGCCGGCCGTCTGGCCGAGAGCAACACGTCTTCAGGGAGGTCCCAATCATTCTACCTCAACCTTTCAGAAGCCAAGCATGAAGGTTGAGGGATCTGACATCTGGATGGAGAACCTAACCCCCCCCCCCCCCCCCCTCCCGTGAGAGCTGATCATCTTAGTAGTGAAGACGACATGGAGGGCAGAATGACAAGTCGAGAAGGTCCGGGTACCACGTCCTCCGGTCCAACGCGGGAGCAATGAGGATCATCCGGGAACCGAACCTCCGTAACCTCCGCAGTACTTGCGGGATGACGGGGACTAGAGGAAACGCGTACAGCAGTGGGAATGACCACTCCATCACGAACGAGTCTCCTAAGGCTCCTTTTGGAGGAAATTCCCACAAGCAGAACCTTTCGCACTTCCGGTTGACACTGGAGGCGAACAGATCCACTTGAGTGGTCCCCCAAAGGGCGAAGATCTCCAGGAGAAGCTCCTGAGCCAGCTCCCACTCGTGAGAGATCGTGCTCTGCCTGCTCAGAGCGTCTGCAGTCTCATTGTCGTCTCCGGCCAGATGAACAGCCGAGATCGAACTTCCTGCTGGATGGCCCAGAACTCGAGCTGCATCGCCTCCCTGCACAGAGGAAGTGACCCTGCCCCCCGTCCTCTTTTTGTTGAGGTAGTGCAAGGCCACTGTGTTGTCCGTTAGAATCAGGACACCATTTCCTCGCACAGTTGGCAGAAAAGCCTTCAGGGCTAGCCGGGCGGCCCTCAGCTCCAACAGATTGACATGGAGTCGGGACTCCGATGGAGACCAACGACTGCTGTCAACTCGTTAGCATGGGCTCCCCATCCCGTGAGGGATGTGTCCGTCACGATCGTCACCTCGGGACAGGGCAGCCAAAATGGGGCCCCCTTGATCAGATTGCCTTCGACGGCCCACCACAGAAGGTCCTGGGCGACCGAGGTCGGCACCTGAACAGGGTCCGACATCCTGCCGGAAGAGTGAGTCCAGTGCATCTTGAGTGCCCACTGCAAAGATCTCATCCGCAGACGAGCCTCTGGCACCAGAAGAATGCAGGATGCCATGAGGCCGAGCAACCTCAACAACTCGAACGCCGGGAGCGTCTGGGCAAGTTGAAACTTGTGCACCATCTGCTGAATGTGAAGAGCCCTCACCTGGGGAGGAAAACGCAGCCCCAGGGATGTGTCGAGCACTGCTCCGATGTACTGGAGCCGCTGTGTTGGCGTCAAATGGGACTTCTTTAAATTGAGGGAGAAGGCCAGCTTGTGAAGGGAGTGGCAGGTGACGGACAGATGATCCAGGACTTGCTCGGGAGAGCTCCCCCTGATCAACCAATCGTCCAGGTAGGGGTACACGTGAATCCCCCCTTTCCTGAGATGCGCTGCCACCACCAACATGAGCTTGGTGAAAACCCTCGGGGTGGAGGTCAATTCGAACGGCAGGACCCGAAACTGAAAGTGTGAGTCGCCAACCGTGAACCTCGGGTACTTCTTGTGCTTGGGATGGATCGGTACAAGGAAGTAAGTGTCCTTGAGGTCGAGACACCAACTAGTCCTGAAGTTGAAGGGCCTGGAGGACTTGAGAGAGTAACCATCTTGAACGTGTCCTTCCTGAGGAGTTTGTTCAAACCGCGCAAGTCCATGCTGGGTCTCAATCCCCTGTCTTTCTTCGAAATCAAAAAATAAGGGGAATACCATCCCTCGTTCCTCTCCGCTAGAGGCACCAGTTCTATGGCGCCTTTCTCCAGCCGGGCTTGAATTTCCTTCGCAAGGAGCAGATCCGGACTCTTCAAAGAGGTTCCCAGGTGGATTGTCGTGAGGCCTCTGCCGAAAGGGAAGACAGTATCTGTGGGTTATGATCTCCAGAACCCACACATCTGAAGTAATGGCACGCCACTTTACAAGATGCTGCGCCAGCCGTCCCCCAACCGGCGAACCATGGGACCTGGCCTCATGACTGAGTGGTAGCGGCTGCGCCGTTGCCAGAGTGCAAAGAGGCAACTGCCCGAGCGGCCTCGGCACCTCGAGTACCCTGTTTTCCACCTCTGGCACTCTTACGGTGGCCTCTTTGACTAACAGCTCCTCTCGCTTTACTGAAGGACGAGCAATAGCGAAAGGAACCTCCCCTCCATTGTTGTCCCCTAGGACGAAAAGGAGGAGGTTGTCTAACTGCAGCGCCCAACAACTTCGCTGCAACTTTGGAGGTCTGCAACCTCTCAAGGCTCTCGTCAGCCTTGCTGCCAAAAAAAGATGTTCACCGTCAAAGGGCATGTTGAGGAGCCGGGACTGCACATCAGGAGCGAACCCAGACTTCTGCAACCACGCAAACCTGCGTATTACAGTGCTCGCCGCCATGGACCGGCTGACGCAATCTGCCATGTCCAAACACGACTGAACGGCCTCACACATGGCATCCTTGTCATCCTGAACCATAGCAAGAAAACCATCCCATTCCTCCCCTTCGGGAATATGTTCAGCCGCTAATGCAACACAGTTCCATAGAGTGTGTGTGAAACGAGACATGGCACATACGGAGTTGGCCGTCTGAAGCGCAATACCCCCTGAAGAAAACACTTTCTTCGCCCAGCCATCAAAACGTTTGTTGTCCCTATCCGGAGGTCTGGTAGGATACGACGCTTGCTTTGCCGGGGCCGTAGCCGCCTGCACCACCAAACTCTCCGGAATGGGGTGCCTGGACAAGTAGCAGGGGTCGCTACTGGCTGGATGGTATTTTCGTGACAAAGACTTGCCCACTGCCGGGAAACTTTCCGGAGCAGCCCAAGCCACCTCCACCCTTCTCTGCAGAGCCATACGAAACTGAGGTACCGGGTCAGTTGGGAAACCAAGATCGAGGATGTCCGTGAGATCATCCTGAACAAACTCCCCTGGGGGAGCCGACCATCCCAAGTACTCGGTGACCCGAGACATAAGGCGCCAGACGAAGAATCGGCATGAGTGCCAGGCTCAGGCCTACAAAACTCCACCTCCGGAGAGGTGTCCAGTCCACTGGCATCGTGCAGTGACTGCCTCAGGTCATCAAATTGGCTATGGCCCGAGAGAAGCTCATCTGGCACCGTAACCGGAACCAAGCACTCAGAGCCCTCATCACCCTCTGAAATGTACTCCAGGCGGTGAGAGGAAGACACCTGGGGACCAAAGCTATGCCTGACCTTAGCCAGAGCCTTTCTAGGGGCTACCCCTGTGCCACGGGGCCCCTCTGACACCACCGCCTCGAAAGGCGTCGAGGGTGCCGAACGAGTCGGCGTCAGCCGCAGCGCTGCCAGCATCGGCGGCGTCGACACAGGCCTCTAAGCCAGAGCTCCCAGCGTGTCCGACGACCTAGGAGCCGACAAACCCTCGGAGGCGGAGCCTCGAGAGAGGTCGACCTCAGCGCCACAGGCGTGGACGTCTTACTCGAAGACTGCACAGGATCATGCGGTCTCGAGCGCGTCGAGGACCGGGACCTGGACCGAGCATGGCGAGAACAGTTACCCTTGTCCGAGCGGGACCTCTCCCGCGAACTGTGCCAACCACCCGAGCCCAAAGGCGTGCGAGCAGTGTCTCAATAGATCACGACTGACCCCACGCGGAGGCGCGGACGGACCAGTGCCCTGCGATTCGAGAACCGCCAACATCATCTTCCCCAAGGAAGCCCATTCTTCCGGTGTTGCTTGCATGGTGGGATAAGCAATCCGCTGACGGGCGGAGTCCTCGGAAGAGGACGGGGAAGGCGACCGATGCCGGCGGTTCCGGGAATGCCTCGAAGAGGCAGAGGAGTGGCGAGACCGACTCCTGGAAGGAGACCCACTGGACCACCGACGATGACGCAGAGAGTCGCCTCTCGAATCATCCGTCGAAAGCACCGCAGACCTCGACTTCCGGGCCTTAGACACCTTACCTACCGACAACAAATTCTTGCGCTCCCACAATGCCTTGGCCGTGAGCGACTGACAGTCGACACAGTCGTCCGTGTCGTGACCCTCCCCGAGGCACCAGAGGTAGGCGTCGTGCGAGTCTGTTACCGACATCTTGGACCCACAGTCCCCGCATTTCTTGAAGCCCGGACGCACGGTTGAAGACGAGGTAGACATTGTCACGAACAGGCTTTTCAAAAGAACCGAACAGGTTCAAAGAACCGAGAAGAATACAACAGAAACTCCAAAGAGTCGAGGTGTACCAAGATTCACAAAGCGAACACGTTCATGGAAAAAACAGAACTGAGGCTACGGGCGTCGTGCGTCCTACTTATCACATCGGGTGACGTCGGAGGAGGTCCTCGGGGACGGCGCATCGACGCTGAAAATTTTCCGAAGCAACACAGCTGTGGTGATTAGTGTCAAAGATATGGAATACGTCGGAGGACCCCAATCCCCTCGAACAGCTTCCTTGAATCTGCACGCCTCCCGGACTGAACGACTTGAAAGAGCAAGATAGAGGCAACAATAAAGAAAGCATAAGAGACATTGCAAATTACGAATTTCTCTAAAGGCTTATCTGGCTGGTCACCTCTCGGCTGGCACCACTCCGGAAATTCCACACGCGCTGAAGAACACTGCGACCTACAAGGAAAGAATGAAAAAACAGGTTAGCAAAGGCAAGACATTGCCGCGCTGCGTATAGCGCTTACTTACCGCATCATAGCGCTCTAAATGCGCCATCATTTACCAGCGAGACTCAAACAAGCCAGTTCGCCGGGCTGAATCTTCGTAAACCTAAGGGAGAAAAAGATACATTATTAAACAAAGAAAGGCATGCAGGATAGCAACAATACCAAAGAACAGCAATAAAACCTACCTGAACGATATCAAACAGGCCAGCGTCAGTGAAGTAACTGGACCGCACACGCCCACAAAAGACAACGCACCCCTGCAAAGAAGGCAGGACGGAGAGCACGCCTAACTCGACCACAAGGCAGAACCTTCTCTGCAGACCACATCTGGGCACCATTGAAAAGTATACCGGCGAGTAACCTGGCTCGGTGGTGTCCCTGTGGATACCAAGTGAGCGTAACACAAGGGCTGCGTAAGAGCCAGTCGTCCAAATACGGATACACATGGATACCCTGCAGATGAAGATAGGCCGCGATCACCGACATCTTCGTAAAGATACGTGGTGCCGAACTGAGGCCAAAAGGAAGCATTCGAAACTGGAAATGCTCCTCTCCCACAAAGAAATGGAGATATCTGTGTGGACTCCAGATCAGGATATGCATGTAGGCATCCTGAAGGTCCACCACGCTGAGCCAGTCGCCCATCTGCAAGGAGGACCGTATCTGGCTGGGCATGATAATCTTGAATTTCTCTTGGGGGTAGGAAAAGATTGAACTGAGAAAGGTCAAGGATGGTGCACAGGCCAGCCTGGTTGGGTTTGGGCACCGTAAACAGCCGGGAATAGAAGCCCTCCCCTCGCTGCCCAAGAGGAACGGGTTCCACAGCTCCGAGGTCCTGCAGTTTCTGCACCTCAGCTTTTAGGGAGGGCAATCCAGACTGCTCGAAAGGAGGGTTGAAGGGTGGGGTGGGGATAGCGGAAGCCCGCCCGAGCGACTGACAAGACCCACCTGTCCTCGGTGATGGTCTGCCACGCCTCCCAATGAGATGCAATGCGTCCTCCCACCGGGGTCTCGTGCGAGCGAGGAGAACCCTCATTTGGCAGGTTTTTCAGTGGCGTTACCAACTGAACCTGAGGAGGTGGCTGAGGAGCGGGAGAAAAACCAAGTCTGTTGCCTCCTCCGGCGGTTATTACCCAAAGGAGTATCCATTCTGCGGGATTTCCGGTCTAGAAAGCGCCTGAAACCAGAGGAGGGCCGGCTTTGCGACAAAGGTCTCGGGTTCTTAAAAGGGTTTTAACCAGGACAGACAAGGACTTGGCTGTCTGGGTGCAATCCTTTGTTTTGGTGAACTCCACATCCTTTGTGGAATGGAAAATCTCCAGATGGTCAAACGGCAGGTCCAACACCTTGTCCTGCACCTCCTTCGAGAACTTGGTGACATGCAACCACGCCTGTCGAGAGGTGTCAACACCCTGCATAAGGCCCCGAGCCGACGTGTCAACGTGATGAGCCGCGGCCTCAAGCAGATCCTGGGCCAAGACTCTGGCATATGATAAACACGCCTTAAACTCTTCCAGCTTCTCAACCAGAATGAACTCCTCGAACTCCGACAGACCTTTCCACATCTTCATATTCGCCCCAGTTAACACCATTTCTGCATTAGCCTGCCAGAGCTGCAAGTCCGAGTTAGCGAAAATCTTCCTCCCAATGGAGTCGAGGAGTTTGTCCTCTTTCCGCAGAACCTAATTAGCCGTCGTAGAAGAGGACGCTCCAGGCCTCGATGTAAAGTGGCCGCAGCCACCACTGTGGAGGAGGGGAGCGGACAAGATGAGAGCCACCTCTTCCAAAGAATACAGCCTGTATTGCGCGTCAATTTTCCTATTGACAAAAAGTCCAGAGTGTGGCTTTTCCCAGACTCTGTGGCCCTCAGCCAAAACGTCCTTCTGCAAGAACAGGCCGGTACGCTCCGACAGACCGGGTGAACGCCCTTGAAAGCACACCCTCCTGCGGGGCGGTTGCCTCGGGCAATGGAACATCCAATAGGCACATCATGTCCAGTACCCGGTCATGAAAATCTCTATTAGAGCGGGGCTGGTCTTCGCTGTGCAGATTGCCCTGCGCGTCATCTGAGAAGTCCGGGTCCTGCTAAACCGTGTCAGGCACTGCCTTGTCCACAGGGGACAATGGAGGCAAAGGCGGAAGGCTCGGGAGAGGCACTGCAGGCAAGGGCGGCGCGGGTGGAGCCGGAGGCGGGCATATCTCCCTAAAAAGACCCTTGAAATGCTCTCTCATGGGGTCGATACGCATGAGCGTCTGAAATTTGCCGAAAAAGGCGTCCTCCAGAGACTGTTTTGGAGCTACTGGAGGAGGCCTCATGAGGATTATAATTACAGAGACGCAAAGCAGAGGGTTGCCAAATGGGCCCATCTCCCGACGTATCCACATAAATCAAGGGTGCAGAACCCACAGGCAGCGAGATGTGCGGAAGGGGCATCCGAGCTTTCCAGTCGTAAACCGGGCGAAACTGATGCACACATGGAATTTTATCTTCACCCACAGAACCAACTCCTACACCTGAGGCCGATGGCGTAGTTGTAGGGGTAGCACCCACGATGGCCGCCGTGGCGGAAAAGGCCGCCATTTTGCCATCACCTGAGGGGAACTGCGGCACGCGAGGAAGTGAGGCAGGGTTCCTCGTCGATGGATCAGGGGTCTTAATTTTAGCCTTAACATAAAGAACCTCGGCTGAGCCGGTACTATGAGGTCTGGAATGTTTCTGCGACCTACCAATAGCCAAACTAGCCTTCACAGGAAGGACCTCGGCACTGCCGGTAAAGGAAGAATTTTCACTCCTTGCCCCCTCAACAGTTCTGGCGTCGCCACAAGAGCAGGAACGGTGAGAAACAACTTTCACTGATAAGGCCTTGCCAGCCTCTCAGAAATATTGGTCACTTTAGCCTCTGAACGAGGGACCTCGGACCCAGGTCCGATAACAGCCTTACTAGCGCGGGCCTCGAACATCCGTTCGGTAACACCAAGCCCAGCCAAGGCCTCGGGCGCACCCCGGTACTTTTGAGGGAAGCTGATAACGAGGCCTCAGAGCGAGCTCCGGTACCTCACGACTCAGTAGAACAGGGTCTACAAGCAGCCCCAACAGGAGGGGCCTCGGAGCATGCCCCGGTATCCACAGGCCCCTTACAAAAACCCTCTGAGAAAACTCTGGTACAATTATTAGGCCCAGAAGGCACCCCGGGGCAGTCCCCGGTGACAGCGGTCAACGCTCCTCCCGGCTCGGGAAGAGCCCGGAAAGGTATCTCCGGGCAGGGTGCTCTGGAAAGTAAAGAACTTACCGGGTGTGTCTTCTTTTCGTCGATAAACGCCTGAAAATGCAAAGGAGGAGTACGGCAAAACACCTACTCCCACCGCTCCAAACGATGTTGAAGTGCCCGGAGTGAAAGGGAATCGCAATAAAAACAGGAGTCCCAACAGTGATCCGGACCCAAACACTCTAGACAAAGAGGATGGGGATCCGCACTTGCGAAGCGTCGGTGACACGATGAACAATCTGGAAAGTCTAACTTGAACAACATAGACTAGTACACGATCGCTAGCGAGAGCCAGAGAGGAGGAAAAAAGGGAAGATCATCTGCGGATGCAAGCGCGTCCAGCCCCAAACGAGCGAAGAAAAGGATTGATGGGCGATACGCGGGGTGGGGCCGAGATGGGCGGGGATACGGCCGCGTGCCAGGCCCCACGTAGAGGGAGTAAGGACTAAAACATTTTGAAAAATGTTTTGCTGCTTTTACAAAGCGCTTCGGTCCCGTCCAACAGGACAGAGGAATGTCCCCTAAGTATGGAGGAAAGGGGACGGACGCAGAAGTATAAATAGATTGACGTCTTATTCCAAGTTTGGCATTGGAGAGCCCCTCACTGGACTGAACCTCTAAACACTAAAAAAAAAAAAAATACTATTCTGAATTCATCTTTTCAGTTTAATAAGTCTGTGGGGTATTCTGCTGACACTTTTGTACCAGTCTTTAAAAAGTAATTACTAGGTATTTAACTATTATTTGTCAATGTGTATTAGGCAGAATCCACCGCAGTTCCCTTGGGGAGCACTACAGCAGATTAAGACTACAGGTATATGCAATAAATTCCCTTTGGTATCAGTCTGTACCAGAAAGATTTAGTTGGTAGCTGTGGCTGAGCAGTCAGACTTATCTCAACAGAGAGGAGCAGTATTCAGGGTTTCTACAATCAGGACTACAGCACTATAGTACAAGGAAACACTGACCAAAGGTTTGTATAAAAAAAAAAAAAAACTAAAAAAATAATTATATTACTCACCATAATCGTATTTCTGATGCGTGTATCTGCTTAGATTCACATGCTGTGCATAGGCCGACATCTAGTGGAAGCTGCCGAGTATTACAGTTTGTTTTTCGAAACTCGAAAATGGGCGTCGACACAGGGCGTGCCAGTAATACTATCCCTAGTGTGACGTCCACTGTACCCAAGATTCCTCACGCGTCTAGGATCCTCAGATTGTATTTTTTCTGACATGAGGAGTAGCTTGAGTACAGATAATCCAAGCAGATAGAAAGGTAAGACTACAAGAAACCATGCGCCTTCTCTCAGAGGGGAGGAAGGGTGGGTCGCATGTGAATCTAAGCAAATACAAGCATCAGAAATAAGATTACGGTGAGTAATGTATCCCTTCTGAGGCTTGTGGAATCTGCTTAGATCACATGCTGTGCATAGATTAGCGAGCAGTACCAGAAGGAGGTGGGATGTGAGAAGGGTCATGAGCAAATAAGTGTCTTAGAACTGCTTGTCCCACTTGTGTATCTGCCTTGGAATGGGTGTCAATGCAGTAATGCTGAGTAAAAGTGTGAATAGAGCTCCAAGTAGCTGCTCTGCAAATGGTGTCAAGGGGTACATTTGCAATGAAAGCCAGAGTGGCCCCAATGCCTCTAGTAGAGTGGGCTCTTGGCGTGAAAGGCAGAGTTCTTTCAGAGAGTAACAGCTGGATACAGTTAATCCACTTCGAGATGGCACCTTTAGAGACGCGATCCCCCTCTCTGCCTGTAGCTACGGAGACAAACAGTTGATCTGTTTTTCTTAGCGGTCTGTTTTTATTTACATAGTAGAGGACCGCCCTACGCACATCTAGGGTGTGTAGTTTCACCTCAGCCGAGCTTTGAGGGTCCTGGAAGAAAGCCGGAAGCTCGATGGACTGGTTTACATGGAATTTAGATATAAATTTAGGTGAGAACCTAGGGTGTGTGCGTAAAACCAGTCTTTATGGACAGTAAAGAAGGGATCCTGCACTGACAGAGCCTGAATTTCACTGACCCTTCTTATAGAAGTAATAGCTACTAAGAAGGCCGTTTTATAAGTCAGGTGTTTGAGACTGCTTTTATGCATGGGCTCGAAAGGGGGGCCCATGAGCTTAGATAGCACCACATTAAGGTCCCAACCTGGTGGTGGGTTTGAAATAAGAGGGTGAAGTCTCTTTACTCCTTCCATGAAGGCTTTAACTACTGGTACTTTCCACCACGAGACCTTGTTATGGGAAGTGGTGTATGCCGACAGGGCTGCCAGGTGTACTTTCAGTGAGTTAAAAACCAATCCTGCATCTAGCAGGTGGAGCATGTATTTAACAATAGTGGAAGGAGTGCAATCAACCGGGTTGATTTGTCTACTCTGGCACCAGATAACGAATCTCTTCCACTTGTCAAAGTAGCAGTGCCTTGTGTTTGGTTTCCGAGATTCCTTTTGGATGTCCATACACCTCTGTGGTAAATTGAGATATCCAAACTATGACCTCAGGAGCCATGCTGCCAGGTCCATTGAGTTGGGTTGCTGATGCACTGTTTGACCTTGGTGCTGGGACAGTAGGTTGTACCAGGGTGGAAGTTTGATGGGCTCGCACACCGCCATCCTGCGTAGGTGTGGGAACCACGGTTCTCTTGCCCACATGGCAGCAACTAGGACGAGCGTCATCCACTCTGTTCATCTTGTTGACCACCTTCCTGATGAGGAGTTGGTGGAAAAGCGTACGCAAACATCCCTGACCAGTTCATCCACAGGGCGTTCCCCTGGGAGTCTGGTTGGGGGAACCTGTATGCAAATCCTGGGCATTGTCTGTTTTCGCTTGTGGCGAACAAGTCTATAGTGGGGAAACCCCACCGAGAGAAGATATCTTCTACGACCTCTCTGTGTAGAACCCATTCGTGTTCCTCTGGGAGGGAGTCTCTGCTCAGAGCATCCGCTAGGGAATTGAGCTACCCTGGAACATATTGTGATGACAGGAAGATGTTCCATCTGAGTGCCCATATCCAGATTTTCTGGGCAAGCTTGGACAGATTTGGCGAACGAGTCCCTCCTTGCTTGTTCAGGTAGAACATGGCTGTCGTGCTGTCCTTCCAGATTTGCACTGACAGGTTTAGTAGGTAGGGCTCGAACGCTTGAAGCGCTTTGAATACTGCCAGAAGCTCTAGCAGGTTGATGTGGTTCTTGGCTACTGAGGGAGACCAGAGACCATGAGCTGTGTGGTGGAGATGGTGAGCTCCCCACCCCGTCAGACATGCATCGGTAGTGACTACTGCCTGTACTTCGGGATCGTAAAAGGGTTTCCCCTGTGCAAGATTCTCTCTTGTCCACCAGTGAAGGCTTTGTACTAGTGTTGGCGAAACGACCACTAGATCGTCCCACTGACCACTTGCCTGAAACCACTGTTTCGCCAACCATTCCTGCAAGGGACGCAGGCGCGCGTGGGGGACCAGGAAAATACATGACGCCATTATGCCCAGCAAACGCATTGCTTTGCGTACCGTTATTTGGTGACCAGACTGATATTGCGGAATTTGCAGTAGTATATTCCGAATGGTTTCCTCTGAAGGAAATGTCAACCCCTCTTGAGTATCTAGGATTGCTCCTAGGAACTGTTTGGAGGTGCTTGGCACCAGGCTTGACTTTTTCTCGTTGATTGAGAAGCCTAATTCGTGGAGGAGGTCGATAGTCCTTTGAATGTTTGTTCTGTAAATTACTGGGGTTTTCCCCGTAATGAGCAAGTCGTCCAGATAAGGGTACACCAGGATTGCCTCCCTGCGTAGGTGTGCAGCCGCCACCACCAGTACCTTGGTGAATACCCTTGGTGCCGAAGCTATCCCGAAGGGCAGTACCTTGAACTGGTAGTGCCGACTGTCCACCTTGAAGCGCAAGTACCTTCTGTGCGCTGGGAACATGGAAATATGAAAATAGGCATCTTTCATATCCAAGGTTGCCATGTAATCCCCTTTTTTAGGAGGGGGATTACCTCTTGTAGCGTAGTCATTCGAAACTTTTGGGGCTTGACATACTTGTTGGCAGGCCGTAAGTCCAATACTGGGCGCATTGTCACTTTTTTTTGGCACAAGGAAGTAAGTTGAATAAATACCCTTGTTTACCTGGTGTCCCGGGACGAGTTCTATCGTGTCCTTTGCTAGCAGATTGGCGATCTCCTCGAGGAGAATCTTCTGATGTTCTAAAGAGTGTACTCTTTGTCGTGCAGGATGGTTCCATACAGTACCCTGCGGATACTGTTGACAGCACCCATCTGTCTGATGTGATCCCTTCCCAAGCCTGGGTGAAGTTGGAAATGCGTCCCCCTACTGGGGTTGTGTGAGATTGGACCCTGAACTGAGCGTCACTGCTTTGGTGGAGGCGTGCCGCCTCCTCTACTGGGGCTGCCTCTGCCTTTACCACGTCCTCAACCATTACCCCTGCCGTAACCCTGGGTAGACTGTTGGCTGTTGTTCCACTGTGTACCCTGCCCCTGGGAATAGTTTGATCCTCTCTGGGAAATTTGGCCGCGTGGGCGACGAAAATTACCATTCCCTCTCTGGTTAGGGGTTTATTGGTTAACTTGCCAAGGGACTTGAGTGTCTTGTATTCGTCCTTGGCATTCTTCAGCGCGTCCTCGACCCCCTTACCAAACAGATCGGCTTCCACCGGTTTGTCCAACAATGATGCCTGGGTTTCTGCCTTAAAACCAGACTGGCGTAACCACGCATGTCTCTTGATAACAGTACCCTCTGCTATCAATCTGCCTGCGTTGTCCGCGGCGTCAAAAGTTGCTTTTAAAATGCAACCAGACACGGCTCTACCCTCTGCGGAAATTCGTGCTAACTGGCCCTTTAAGGGTTCTGGTGCAGAGGCTATGAGTGCAGCGACTTCTTCCCACTGATGGCAGTTGTAGCTGGCCTACAGGGTGTTGGCGTTTGCAATCCTTGCCTGATAGGCTGACGTTGAGGCTAATTTCCTGCCGAAACCATATCGTTTTTTGCTCTCCTTGTCTGGAGGAGCTTCGGACAATGACAAGGGTGTTCCAGCCCTCTTACGAGTGTTAGTGACAACCAGGGAGTCTGGCTTCAGATGTCCTCTTATATAGAGAGGGTCAGACTGGGCTGCCCTGAAAAGTTTTTCAACTCTGGGATTGATTGGTCTGGTGAGGTTCGGGTTCACCAGGGACGGGTCTATTCTTCGCTGAATAGATTTAAGGTTAGGGATGGTCTGGGCAACAGGCCTCCTTTCTCCCACTAACTCCTCGGCGAAGTCCCTCTCTTCCTGGATACCGCGGGTGTCAATATGGAAATGTTCTGCTGCTCGTGCGAGAACCTCGTTCAGGAGGGGTTGGTTATCGACAGGGGAGTCGGTAACCGGGGCTTCCTGCTCTACCGGGGAATCTACTCTGTAGGTTTCAGGGTCTTCCTCTTCTTGGTCCTCATCCCCATAGTAGCCCGTCCCGGTTTGCTCCTCTTCCATGCCAAATTCTTGGTCCTCACAAAAGGAAGACTCTCCTTGATACTGTGAGTATGGCCGTGAGTATGGTTGTACATCGAAGGGGTCCGCAGACCTCATAGGTGTCTCAAACCGGGGCTTCTTACTCGCGGGGATAGGATCATTAGAGCCCGAGGGTGTAGCCCCTTGAGGATTATATGAAAGGAAATGGTCTGGATTTTTATCATAAAAGTCTGCCAAAGAAGACATCCTTGACATGACCCTATCTATGTCATCACTCGACCATTCTTTGGAACCGAGAATGACTCTCAGAAAGGCTAGGAGACTTATCCTGAGTAGATTTGCTGGTTTTAGAAATAGCAGCAGACTTGGGCTTGTCTGTCTGTTTAGGAGGAGTGGAGTGTTTCACAGGTGTGGAAGAGTGCAGTGGCTGCTTCTTCTGCTGTTTTCCCCCCTCCCCGTGAGTGGAAAAGTGTTTTCCCTGTCCCTTTGTGGCTCCAGAGGTTTTCGACGCCTGGCGTCGAGGATCAGGGGTAGAGTCCCTGTCCTTCGAACGTGGGGCCGCACAGATCTGGTCTGCGGGCTCCAACTCCTGGAGAGTGGCCTGGGGGTGGAGGTCGTCTTCGTCCTCCGACGATCGAACTTCTGTTAGCTTAGGGAGCGAGGCACTCTTGGCAAGAGTGGATGATTGCCTGGAGTCATGCAGCGATCTCGATCGAGAAAGCCCAGAGGACACTGATTCGGACCGTTCTGTATGTGCCTCTTTCCGAGAACTCGGCGTCATCGAGTCTCGGTGGGACTTTGTGTGTTTTGTGTGAGTGGTGTGTGAAGCGCTTGTGTCGCCGGGGGTCTTCCCCATAGCCGCCCTGTCGGACGACCTTCCGAGGTCGGGGACCTGCGCTCGGCTGTCTTTCGACGCTGTAATGCCCTCGCCGTCCGAAAACACGGCGTCGTCCGAAAGCACGGCGTCGTTGCCATCGCTGAAGGCGTCCTCCGCTGCCATGGCCGCCTGCCTGGCGTGGTGGGTCTAACGCGTCGAACGGTCCTTAAGTGTCATAGGTTTAAACCTACTACACGCTCTGCAGTTCGCTTCGGGGTGGTCCCTCGGCAAGCAGAGATTGCACGTGGTGTGCCTGTCGACCCAAGGGTATTTGCGATTGCACTTGGGGCAGAATTGAAAAGGGGTACCCTCCATACGCACCTTGAGGCAGCGGGCTGGTAAGTGTAGGAAATGTATAAGGTGTACCTATATACCAAGAGTGTAGAGTATGTCCAACCCCCCACTCTCCCTACTTGCAGGGCCGAGGCCAGAGGCCTTCCGAGGCCCAAATTCGTCGTGCAGCAGCCAACGGTCGAATTCTTCTCCAAGCCGGCGTCGAGTGTCGAAGTTGGGATGGGGAAAGGATGTAAATAAATTGATATTTTAGCAAAGGTATGGCTAAGGCCAGGGGACTCCGCAAAATTCTTCCGACCAGTATGGCAGAAAAAAACAATCTGAGGATCCTAGACGCGTGACGGATCTTGGGTACAGTGGACGTCACACTAGGGATAGTATTACTGGCACGCCCTGTGTCGACGCCCATTTTCGAGTTTCTGTAATACTCCGCAGCTTCCACTAGTTGTCGGCCTATGCACAGCATGTGATCTAAGCAGATTCCACAAGACTCAGATTATATATATATATATATATATATATATATTTTACACACTTCTAGTTCAACACATAAATCACAATTATAAAAGTAAGTTAAAACAGTCAAGAAAAGTATATACAAATCTATTTAAATTATAGACGAGTTTAAGCAAGAGTGAAAACTGAGCAAAATGGCACAGGGTCAAACAAGCAAAAATGGCACTCTAGCAATTTCTCAAAAGCGAGGAAAAGGACAAGTTATACAGAGTTAACCTCTTAGACACACTCGCAACATTTCCCAAGTGGATTGTGAACAAGTTAGGCAAGGTAGCACTTTAGCAATTGTCATACATAGGTGAAAAGCGAACAAAATGCCACTTCAGCAATACTTAAGAGGGAAGAAAGAGTGGTTATAAGAATTTTGGTGCACCTACTCAGTTGAGGGTGAAAAGCAATCTAGTGAAGGCAGTTGTAACAGGTTTAGCCAAAGTCAATAGGCGTGTGCCATAATTAGTGGTACAAGGCAATGCGCCCAGGATCAAACTGTTCTAGTAGCTGCAGTCAAGTCTTTGGATTATCGATTCAAAAGGAGGGTGCAGAAGGTAAAAGATAATGTTAGAGGATAGGGGCGGCCAACCCAGGAGGTAGGTAAAGGATTTCAAAACCCTGAAAAAGTTGAGGCGGCTCCTGCAGTGGCTCCTGGAAGTTCCTGCAGTTTGTGTTGTCCAGCAGAGGAAGAGGCTCTCGTCGTGGAGGAAGGTTCAAGTTACTGCACTGCCCAGGGAAGAAGCCAGCCGCGGTGATGCTGAAGCGGATTAAAAAGGTACGCTCCCTTAAATCGAGGCCCTGGTGGACGGGTGCCTGGCTTTCCGGTCTCGGAGTGCAGGGAACGGCAATTCTACCAAGGCAGGTCCTGGAAGGCGGTTGGCAAACTGTTTGGCCCCACCAGCTCAAGGGAAGAAGGCTCTTGTAGATGAAGATCTTCTGTTGTCGTGTGGAAAGAAGTGGCGAGACGCTGCAGCAGGGCTTCACCGGTGGTTCAGTCGTTGCAGAGGTCTTTGGCTTCTCTCCTCTTCGGGCTTCTTAGTTCCAGTGGCGACGTCTTGCTCTTCCAGTCCTCAGGACCCTGCTTTTATGCAAAAAGACCCATTCATACAGCCTAGCTGTCACTCACACAGTGGAGTGGTCATCTTGGCGGGAGACCCTCCAGCCTATCAGGATAGAGTGCAACATGGGTTGCTGAGGCAACCCCGTCCAGGGGTCCTACTCCCCCGCCCACACAATGGACCCACCCCAGACTCAGTGGCGCCCGAAAGGAGGGCTTCTCGGCAGAAGCCCGCCAAAAGGACGAACAAAGGATACCCAAACCTGGGTTGGGAGTTTAGAGAAAGACGAGAAAGAAGTTATATTAAAGTTCTGGCAAATAAAACCTACCGAGTGAAGTTAATATTAAAATACACCGGCGGTGGGGGCGCTCGTGAGCACCACCGTCGTGTCGTGAAAAGTCAAGTATGGAGGCTTGCAAGATAGGGCCTGGATCTCTCCCAATCGTCGTGCGGAGGTGATAGCCATGAGAAATGCTGTCTTCCACGACAGGAACTTCATTGACGCCGAATGCATAGGCTCGAATGGGGACCCCCCCCCATGAGCCTGGTCACCACAACGTTGAGCTCCTACGCCGGGGCAGGTGCCTTGACCGGCGGGAACTATCGGAATAGTCCCTTCATAAATTCCTTCACCAGGTGATAAGACCACAAGGACGCCCGTCCTGTAGTTCTGGTGTATCGGGAGATGGCAGCCAGATGCATCTTGATGGAGGCATGAGCCAGTCCAGCTTTGGCCAGCGACAGTAGGTACGGCAATACTTGAGGGGCCGTTATCCGCTGAGGGTTAATCTTCTATGCACGGCACCAGACAGAAACTCTTCCACTTATGTCCATAGCACTTGAGCGTTGAGGACGCCCTGGCTTTTGCAAGAACCTCTCTGCAGCCAGCCGGGCTATCGTATCCTCCAAACTCTAGTGCTGCAGGAGCCAATCCTGCAAGTTCAGCGACTCCGGGTCGTGATGAAGAATGGCGCCTCCTTCTCTGGATAGAAGATCTGCGTCCGTCGCCAGCTTGATAGGCTGGGGACGCTGACAATTACAGAAGGTCCGGGAACCAGATCTGTCTCGGCCACGCCGGTGCGACGAGGATCATCCTGCACCTGGACCTCTTGAGCTGGTTGATGAGACGCAACGGCAACAGAGGGAACACGTACAGGAACAGGCCGTCCCAAGGGAACAAGAAAGCATCGCCCATGCTCCTCGGCTGTGTGAACTTGCTGGCGAACCTCTGGCACTTGGAGTTTGTCGCTGGAACAGGTCGATCTGGTGTTTGCCCCATCGTTGAAAGAGCCGATCCACCTGGTCCTGGCGTGGTTCCCACTCGTGGCACGAGCGCAGCTCCCTGCTGAGTGAGTCGGCAACGGTGTTTTTTATTCCTGCCAGGTAGAAGGGAACCAGAAACATCCCCTGGGCGACGGCCCAGTGCCACAGATCCTGGGCCTCCTTGGATAGGGCTGCGGATCTGGCGCCTCCCTGCTTCCGGATGTAGAACACCGCGGTGGTGTTGTCGGTGAAGATCCTCACCACTTTGTCCTTGAGGGACGGAAGGAACGATTTGAGCGCCCAGAACACGGCTCGTAGCACCAGGATGTTGATGTGGAGAGACCTCTCCTCCAGGAGCCAGAGGCCTCTTGCGTGGAGATCTCCGGTGTGGGCCATCCATCCCTCCAGGGAGGTGTCCGTCGTCACCATCTCCTGATAGGCCGGGGTCTGAAAGTCCGTGCCTGCCGTGAGGTGCGCACGGGTACCCAACCATAGAATCGCCCGACGGAACTCCTCGTCGAGCGGGATCCTGTCTTCGAAGCTGCCCGCCGCTTGAATCCAGCGGGCGTCGAGGAACTCTTGTAGCGGACGCATCCGAAGTTTGCAAAGGGGCACAAGGTAGATGCATGAAGACATCATCCCGAGGAGAGACTTGATGGACCTCACCCTGGCCACATCCGTAGCTAACAGACGCTGCACCTTGCCCAAAATGGCCTTCGTCCTTTCTTCCGACGGAGATGCCAATTGCTCCACTGTATCGAGCTTCACTCCCAGAAACAGTGCCACCTGTGACGGAACCAGGTGGGATTTGGGGAAGTTGATGAGGAATCACAGTTCCGTGAGCAGGCGGATGGTCCTCGCTGTGTGTTCGACGGCGAGTTCTCTTGACCTTGCACGGATTAGCCAGTCGTCCAGGTAGGGGTAGACGTGGATCCCCTGCAGGCGCAGCCGCGCCGCCACTGGTGCAAGGCACTTGAACACCCTGGGTGCCGACTTTAATCCGAACGGCAGAGCTCTGAATTGGTAGCAACGCCCCTGGACTACGAATCTGAGGAACTCTGTCCATTTAGAATGGGGATGTGGAAGTAAGCATCCTCCAGGTCCAACGACGATAGGAAGTCGCCCTCTTCCAGCTGTCCCAGCATGTGCTGGAGGGTGACCATCCTGAATTTCTGTGCCTTGATGTATTTGTTTAACCAACGCAGGTCCAGGATGGGGCGCCAACCGCCTGTCTTCTTTCTGACAAGGAAGTACCTTGAGTATACTCCAGAGCCCCGGAGCCTCTTGGACAAGCTCGATGGCACCTTTGAGCATCGCCCTTACCTCCAACAGCAGTTGAGGGACATGATTCTCCTTCCTGGCCATGGGAGGAATGCGAGGACACTTCTTTTAAAATTCTAGCGAGTGTCCGCGGGCCAGGGTGTCAGCACCCAATGGTCGGTGAAGATGGACTCCCACATGCTGACTAACTTAGTCAGCCTCCCACCGGGGTGCTTTGGTGGGGGCCCGACGCTACGGCCGGTTCAGTCCTGCTTGGAAGAGGCCTTGCCGCCTTGGCCTCTGACGGCGGCAAGACCCTCCTTGCTTGCCAGAACCTCTGTAGGCCTCCTGGGACGAGGAGCGGGCCACCAGGCGGTACGTAGAAAAGCCACCGCTGGATCCCTTGGAGGCTCCCTGTCTGCCTCCGGAGCTCCGAAAGGGCCGCAGTTGCTGAAGGACTCCTAGGGCTCGGGCTGTCTGTCGGTCTTGATGGCCTGGAGGGACTCATCCACCGTCTTCCCAAACAGGTTGTTGCCATCGAACAGCATGTCCAACACTCTGGTCTGGACGTCCTGGCGAAAGTCCGTCACCTTGAGCCATCCTCGTCGTCCAAGGAAAACCCTGTTGCCCAGCTGGCGAAATCCGTTATCGGCAATGTCCGTTGCCACCGTTATGGCGTGATCCGACGCTACCTCACCTTCCTGCAGAATCTGTAGGGCCGCCGCCCTCTTGTCGTCCGGAAGTCTAGCAGGGGAGCTATCTTGAACCAAAGCTCCCTGTCGTAACGGGCCACAATCGCTAAGGCATTGGCCACCTTAATCGTCGTCGCGGCAGACGAGATGACTCGTCGTCCCATGGAGTCCAACTTCTTGCCCTCGCTGTCCGGCGGGGAAGTGGAAGTTGAAGCCGCTGCACCCGCCGCCTTCTTCTTGGCTGCTGCCAAGACGACCGAGTCCGGCGTAGGCTGGGCCCTGAGGCACAAGGGGGCTGTGTCGGGGACCCGGTACTTTTTCTCGTATCTGTCCCTTTTGGCGGGTGTCGTGGAAGGGTTCTTCAAGATAGCCAGCCCTTCGTCCCAGATGTCGCCGAGCAACGGTACCGTGAGGACCGTCTTTCTCTTGGCTTCCTGTCGTTGGTAAAGAAAGCCTTCCTTTTTCTGTTCCTCAGGGCAGAGCTGGAAGAGCTCGGATGTCTTGGCTCACATGGCGTGGAAAGAGGGGGGGGGGGGGTGTGGCGGGAGGGGGCTGGGGGATTATGAAGGAATGTCACAGAGTCCGGCGAGGGGGATGAGGGGTCCACAGGCCTTGTGGGCACGAAGGGCAGTGCGGGGTGGACTCTCCTCCGCTTGTTCGGAGGGCTTCCCGATGGTCCTGGATCCTCCGTCGGGGTCCGTGGTAACCTCGTCCATCTCAGTACATAAGGATTGGATCGCCAACAAAATGGCCGCCGAGCTATCCTGGGGTTCGGGCAATGGCTGCGACGGGCAGGATGGCTGCTCCACTGGGCCCTCGCCGTCACCATCGATGCCATCTTCGATCACATCAGCAGGATCCTTCCCCTGGGATCAAACCTTCTCGAACCTCTTGTTGAGGCCTTTCACGGTTTCCACCAGATCCTCCTCGGAGGCTGAATCAGAGTCCGTAATGGCCACACCCCCCCCACCTGTTTTTTCCACCGGGGTCTTCATGGGGGTCTTAACGATGGGCTGGAAAGAGGTTTCCTTCCGCAGTGGCAGGGAAACTCTGGGCCCCGAGGCCGCCTCCACTGGCGTAGTGTCTGCCGGCTTCGCCAGGGCCGCTGCGACAACCTCGATAGAGGCATTTGCCGGTTGGGTCAAGGCCCTCACCACCTTAGGTGCGTCGTGGGCCTTTGCTTTGGGGGAAGGGTCATTGCCTCGCTCCCCCTCGGCTCCCTTCGAGATCGACCAGGGCCCCTCTAGAAGCTTACCCGGGTTCTCTGACTTCCTCTTCCCCAAACCAGAGCGCTGGCTCGTGGTTGACTGTGCGGGGAAGTCGCGGCCTGCTTGGCAGCCAAGAGCCTGACCTTTTGGCGCTCCCGGTGCCCACGGACTCGCAGTGCTTGGCCTTCTGTTGGGCCCCAGTCGCCTGGGGCCCTCACAGGACTTAGAAGACCACTCAGACTTTTTCTTGGCCTTCTCACCTGCTGTGCCCTTCTCCAGCCAGGCGGGAACGACGATCTTGCTTGGTCCGTTCCGACAGGTTCTTGCAGAACGCACAGTCCTTCTCCACGTGAGTCTTATCCTCATGAAGGTAGTAGAGACACCTCGCATGCTCGTCCTCCCTGAAAACATTTTGCAATCCGCATACTGGGCAGCTCCTGAACAGCTTGGATCCGGGAGTCGAGCTTCACTTATCCTGGGCCATGTCCGTTGAGGTAGGCCTCAGATCTTCTGGAATCCTCCAAGAGGCGTAACTCGACAAAAACTTCACCCTTGAGGGGCATAGAAGAATTCCAAAACGGGTCCCCGTTATCGGAAGTAGAAACGGTGGAGCTTGAGGCTCGATTAAAGCGAAAAAATGAGAAAATCTCCTGAAAAAGCGCAAAAACGCAGTAAAAGCTCGAGAGCTAAAGCACGAGGACTCCCAACACTTGAACGTGAGGTAAAAATCTGAGGATGGCTGCCAGGGGAGGAGCTTAGGAAGAGGGCAGTCATTGGCTGGGGTCGGTATGACCCAGAGATCAGTGATTGGTTACTACTAAGAAAGACAGATCAGAAACGATTCCGATACCGATTTTTTCTTTACCGAGGATTCCCAGCCTGACGACGGGGAATATTCATGAGCATGTGAATCCATGCCAGACTCCATGCTGGAGAAGTGAAATTAGCCACAGAACGAGAATTCTCCCAAACACTGTGCAGCCAGTTATGAGAAGGTAACATCTTAAAACTCCCTATAAACTCACTAAGATTACTTATATGGCCCAGATACTTAGCATTGATTTCAGAAACAAAAAAAAAACAGCACATTGCCATAAACTTACAGAACTTTGAGTGAAATAGGCACTACATTCTTCTTAAGGATAAGTCCAACTACTTTAATCAAGAATTCGCCATTAGCACAAAATCAAAATGTGTTGGATCAGAAATACACACTTGCATCAGTTGTTGCAAGACATTAGCAGGTGTTTCTTCAAGGACAAGAAGGCCACACCAAGGCCCGACAACAAAGGCTCCTGTTGGAGCTTGGATGAGCTCCTAAACCATCTATCAGGTGAGGGAACTTGCCAGTAAGTGCCTATCCTGGCTTAGGTCTTCTACCTCTCCCCTGCGCCTGTGACAGGGGCCCCCTACGCAACCCTTTGAACACCATGCACAAAGTCACTACATCACGCTACTAAAGTACACCTACCACCCCTTTTTGCGAAAGGCCCTTCTGACTACATACACTGCGCCTCTTCAAATTGTAAATGACTGCCTCATGAGGTCTGCCAACCGTCTGCTTTAGACGAGTGACCACGTTGTTTGTTTATTTTAATTTTATTTAATTTAGCTTATACCGTTGCTCTCACAAGTTATTAGTGCCATCATGGCTGCCTTGACATTACGCTATATCTAGGCATGAATGTCTATCACGTCATTATCTCCAATTTACGGCTTGGCCTCATTGATCGAGCGACCACAATCCCCGATCGCACCTGGAGCACATGAAGTTATCACTGCCTATTTGGTGCCCGGCCTCCTGATAAGTGTCTGTATTGCTCCATGCACTAGTCACTACGCTACTAATGATAATCTATTATGCCACCTTATTGTCTGGGCTACATCGCTGTTTGGCTGTTTTAATGTGTTACCTGAATGTCCACCTCCCTCTTATATGCCATTAACGTCAATTTGCTGGTCCGTCTTATTGCCAGTGCTACGACATTAACCGTAACATGTTGTGCCGCTTTATTGCTGAGTGACCACTTTATTACTCAATTACATTGAACTGTTTCATGCTAACATTGCCTAGCTGCTGTCCTACCTATTATTGAATGTCCTTGACGATTGTTTGGTAATGTGTTAGATCACAGTGCAATGTCATTTTATTGTCTGGTCTATTGCCCGAGCGCCTACACTGAGCCTGCACCGATTTTGCCACGTTACCTCTTGCAGACTCACGTTTGATTAATTGAGACTACTAGCCCACATTAACTGCCCACACACCACCTCCAGCCAGTGTTCTCTGAACCAGGCTTGGCACCATATCTCGGCCAATGCAATGAACGCCCATGGCGAAATAGTCAACAGCACCATATCCAAGGCTTAAACGTGATAGTGAGCACCTTGCTGACTAACCTAAAGGCTCCAACACTACTTAACTTACTGCCACCTGGATATCCCTACGCCAACCTCCTTTATGCTCGACATAGACCGTGCCATAGAGGATTGGGTCCCTCCACACCCAACTTTGGACCTTAACCACCGTGCAGGCCAGTTCTACGCCACCAACATGACCACACATACCAAAATCTCAGCTACATGCATGGCCCTTCCACCCATGCCACACATACTCCTGGGCTCCAACTCAATCACAACCACCTGCTTCCTTCCACCCACTAGCACCTAATACAACCGAGGAACATCACAGCCGCTCTCTCCTATAAGGAGACAGCTACCAACCCATCGACAACGGATATATCCCTTCAAGCACCTAGCCGACCATGCCAATTTACCAATAGAAATAGGAGACTGGCACTGCAAACTAGATTCAGCAAGGCCACGTCCCTAACCATCACCCCAACAAAAGGCAAAAGAAACTACCACCTCAGCTATAGAACTAGTAGAACCCCCACTAAGACGATCAAATCTAACGTCACCAAGTCTAAGGAAAAACTCCCCTCAAGCATCCTTGCGCATTGACCCTCCTCGAATCCTAACCCATCCGACACCTGTAACTCTGCTCTCCCGCCCAATTGGCAAAGCCCAAGAGCAAAATAACCTTAGCAAAGTCAATCAGGTAATACGAGGAGCACTCATTAACTCCAGGTCTTTCCCCGCACATGCCTTAGACATCGCAGACTGCATCACAGAGAAACTGGACTTTATGGCAATTACCAAAACTTGCCTACACCCTACAGCAGGACCTTCCCTTGCGTTAGCAGTCCCAGAAACAGGATATACAGATCAGACAGACCCACTGCCAAAGGAGGGGAGGCGGCGGGGTAGCTATTATCACTAAAAAATACCCTCAACATTATAGAGATACCCAATACAGAGTACACTCGGGCAAAATACTCATCCAAAATGACCTTATCACACAGCCACTCTAAATATTCACTTGATCTATAGGCCCCTGGGCCCTACACGATGTAGCCCAACTCCTCTCCACTAATACTAAATCTAGCTCTCAAACCCTCCTTCTGGGGGGATTTCAATTTAGGCCTCAATGATCCCCAACGAGAACAATGCCTTAGTGCTTGCTAACTCCATCTCGGCACTAAGCTTCACACACTGAATAAAAAACCCAACACAGTCTAAAAGGTTGCACCCTCAACAGGTTAGCCGACCTTAACTGCCGTATTGGTGTAACGTCCAATACCAGCTGCCCTTGGTCAGACAATCACCTCATCACCTTCAACAGCCCCAAGAATCTATGAACCAACAAGGCTCCCTTAGTGGCCCCAGCTGCCCGGTGTAGAAACAAATGGAACATCAATGCTAACATGCTACCACTACTACTCCCAATTACAGCACAACAGAACGATCCATCTACTTTGGTTGACCTCTACAACCAAACTGTACTGGCAGCCATCTACAAAGTTGTGCCACTATCCATGCTTCAACCCAAACCAGCAGCTCACCTCAACTCATGGTTCACACTAACACTAAAAGATCTGAGAAATTCCAAAAGAACAGAAGAGGCTAACTGGTACAAAGTACCAAATGACCTAAAAGCGAAATTCACTACGGCAGCCAAAACCTTCACAGAGGCAGTTATCCAAACGAAAAGTTCCACTTACGACGACAGAATAACGCCAAATCAGGCACGAAGGAACTTTACCATCCTGAAAGAATTAGAATCTCCAGTACCTCTACAAGAAATCTGCAACGAAGATGCAAACTGGTGCACTGACATTCAAAATGCACTTTCCGACAAAATTGCCCTCCTTCAATCTAAAATAGATATTAAAAAAGTACCATTCAACATGAGCTACCTCTGCCGCAGTCTCCCACTCATTTGAAATAAAACTGTTCCACAATTTGAATTTAGCCCTGTCTAACTCTGAAGTCCTAAAAATCATTGCTAGCCTCAAACCATCAAGGTGTCAATGTTAGGGAGAATTCTCAGAAATGTGCTAATTCGTCTCCAACTTAGAGACCACCAACACATTTTCCGGACTCTAGGACTTTTGATTTTTAAATATGGCGAGAGTGAGACCCTTTTTCCACACTCATGTATTTTTCTGTGATTTGGACTGACTTTGGAGTCTGACAAACTCCATAGGTGTCATCTTTACATTGTGGCACACATCACCTTCAGTGCAGTGACACAGGGAAGTCTTCAGGATCTCCCAAAGGTTTAAATACCTTCTCTTGGATAAACTACTGTTTCCAAGAGCAGTGAAGTGAAATTGACTACTTACATTTGTAACTTTTCTAGACCCAGCACACACTATCTAACCTAGTTATGTTATGTCACTTGTAACACGCCAAAGACTGAAGGCATCCAGGAGCCCTGAAGAGAAAAGGGTGGAACGCTATCTTATCTATTACACAAACAGAATGGTCTTTAACTGTTTTCTGAAGGTCAGATGGTTTTCCACCTTGCGTAGATATTCAGGTAGGGCATTCCAGGCCCATGCCGCCTTCATGTGAAAAGCACAACCATTTCTGCAAGTGTTCTTAACACGGTATACTTCTAAAAGACAGGCCTTAGCAGATCGAAGGTTTCTTTTGGGTTGATAGAGATTTAGCCTATTCTTGAGGTAGGCTGGGGCGTCACTGACACTTATGGGAGGTAGTCAGCAACTTAAACTGAATTCTAGCTGAAACTGGCAGCCAGTGAAGTGTCTTCCTGGCCACAGGTGTAGGCTTAACCATAGGGTGCTGGAGGGGTTAGTATCCCCTTTGTCTAGTTTCTCATGTGACATGTTTATGTTACCCTTTCTACAATTAATGGCTGGTGGCAGTTTACTTTTTACTACAATTGTGTACTTTTACCATGGGCTGCAATTGCAGCCTTGGTAAAGCACCCATGGATGCCTACTGTCAATGGCCCTTGCCGCCTTTTTTCGCCATTTCTTGCTGGAAAGGTCCAGCTTGAGATTTACTCTGCGCGCCAAACCAGGTTTTGTCCCTTTGTTAGTTTTGTCTTTGGCAGGATTCACACCTGAAACCCGTCTCTGGCTCCAGTATGTCTGGCAGGGCAGGAAGTGAGGGAGCTGCCCAAAAATCACTGTGCTTAATCCCCTCGTTTACAGGAATGCACCCAAAGATGATTGGCCAGCTGGCTGTACGGCAAGGACATCCACCTTGCTGTATGATTGACAGCTAGGATGGAATGAATGGGAGAAACCTGCGTAAAAGGCGAGGCTTTTTGGCTTGGAAGGCAGTTTCGACCACTGGACGAAGAAATCAGAAGAAGCACTTGGAAGAGACGCCTGCTGCAACTCCTGGACCATTGGTTTGCCCGGTGAAGCCCTGCTTCTGTGCTGAAGCTCTGAATTAGTTTAGACTAGAGAGACAACTAGACCCACCAAATCAAGGGGAGAAATCAACTCCAAAGTGAACTCGTTCGGACATCCTCTCGGGTCTGGCTGTACTTCCACTGCTGCTGGAACCAAAGTGCCAGAGAGAGAGGAACACCAAACGGAGTGCATCACTTTTAAGATGGACCCGTGCTGAAAGAAGATTTCCCCCGGACTCCCTTGAAGCAGGACAGACCAAGCCTGAGCCACCTCAGAGTGCTGGACCCAAGATGCGAGGAAAGTCCAGAGTGGTGTCCGGGAGACTGCAGTAGTGCTATTTGCTGAGACGCTAGGAGCTGAAACCGTGAAGTGCCGCTGACCGTCCCATTGCAGTGCAGGAGTCACCAGACTTCCTCCCTCTGTCCCCACCACTGAGGCCCAGGAACAGAAGGATCTGCAGAGCTGCACAGGAACAGAAGCCAGCTGGAACCATTTATTCTAACCAAAGGTACTGTAAAGTTTGAGCTTATTTACCTCTTCTTGTTGAAGCCTTACTTGATCTCAGTTGAGACTTGTCTTGGTTGCTTCTGTAGAGTTGCTTGCATCTTCTACCTCACACAAGCCTCCCAGCTTGTGGCACTACATTGATTCTACTTTTTCTACAAAGGCTGCTAAACATAGTGCAAGACTTATTTACCTACAAGTGCGGCAGCTCACCTAGAATTTTGCCCAATTGACATTGGCTGGTCTGGCTCCCTGAATAACTTCTTTCCTCCGACATTGTGCTTTACACCTTTCCTTTCAGGAATGCATAAATATACTTTGCATTGGGGGTTCAAAAGCACTTAACTGCTTCAGAATAATTGTGTGATCTCTTGTTTTATTCTATAACCCTTTTCCTTGACATACTTTCAAGTATTGCTCTAAATGCACCAGTCATATATTAATGTCCAAAGTGTCCCAAATAAAGTCACCTGAGGTTATAGGAATTGTCTGTGCCATCCCCAATGGGTATTTGCTGATTTAGAGGAACTAAGTGTGTATTTTGGGACTGTATTTGTGTTACTTGTATAATGCCCCTTCTGAAGAAGGCTTATTGAAAATGTTAAATAAAATAATTGTTTAATCAAGAACCCTTGAGAGCAAGTGTTTATTTGGATACTTTTCACTGTAAATCTCTGTAACCACCCTACTGCTCACATTGACCCCTCTGATAGGCCTGGATGTTCAGTCACACTACCAACATGTGCAGTACAGACTTCTACCAAAGGTTGGGTTCCTATTGCCAGGAAGTAAATGTTTTTGTAGTGCACCCAAGGGTACTGCTCCAAATCTTGCTTAACAGTCAAGGTGACGCTTGTTCTGCAGCGCTTTTTCAAGGCCTGTGAGCCTGACCTAACACCCTTCATTACAAGCCTCATTAACGCCTCCTTCGGAAGCAGTACTGTTCATCCAACCTTAAAATACTAAACAAAACATCACTTGACACCAACATTCCGACTAACTATAGAACAATCACAACTGTACCCTTCTTACAATCCTAGACAGAGTTGCGCATCTCCAGATCCCAAACCATCTAGAAGTCAATAACCTCCTTTGCCTACGTCAGTCAGGAATCCACCGTCGACATGGCTTAGAAACGACTCCTGGATTACAAAATTCAAATGGACGCACTTAAAGAAAAAAGGTAAAAATTGCCCTATCTATTTGACCTTTTGGCGGTGTTCGACCTGGTCAACCATAACATACTCTGTCAACATCTCTCCTCAGCAGCCAACTTCTCACCAAAAGATATCCAATGGATACACTCCTTCCTCTCAGAAAGATCGACTCGAGTTTTCTCACCTAATGCAGAAGCACACCCAAGCTGTGTCACATGTGGGGTTCTTCAAGGCTCCGGTGTCTCTCCGGCACTATACAATATTTTCACAAAACCACTATTTGACCGTCTGGATAATGTGGATGTCACCTACACTATGTGGATGACACTGAAATCCTCATCCTTATCACTAGCTCACATGACACTGACTTGGAACCCCTCAACGCTTTTCATAACACCAGCCAAACTTGGATGGCCCACAACGGCCTGTGCTTGAATGACACGAAGACTGAACAACTTTGGGTCGCAACTCCGTCTCAACAAACTTGAGGACTCCTTTAAAACCTTCAATGTAGATGGCAACATTATTCAAGTGTCTAAGGCTATAGAAATCGTACGTTTCCATTTGAACTCTGCCTTGACCCTTACCAAACAAGTTAATGCCACTGCATCAGTTGCCGCCTACACTTCCAATCTGATCAATGCTTGCAGACCATTCCTCTAACCCACAGCTGCATCACTCTAGCTAGAGCACTCATCCGGTCGAGATTTGATTACTGTAATGTACTGTATGCTGGAACAAAGACCCAAAACATCAAAAAAGCTACAGGTGATACAAAACAACCACCTTAAGACAGCCCTAAACATACCAAGAAACTGACATCTCTTCGACTAGAAGGAACGTACACTGGCTCCCTGTGCAAGAGCGCATCCTCTTTAAAACCCTCACATTGACTCAAATGCATCCAATCACACAGCCCCTATACCTGGCTGACAAAGTCGCTAGATCCCAATCCAGCAAACCTACACGCTCTGCTCACCTGAACCTGCTCTCCACACCCAGATTTAAACTACAGAAAGCGGGTGGCAGTAGTTTCTCCCCCCCCCCCAATCTATAGCCACCGGACACTGGAATACCCTGCCTGCCAAACTCCGGTCCAAAGACTCGTTCTGACCTTCCGAAAACAGCTGAAAACCTGTCTCTTCTCGCTGGATACACAAAACAAAGCCTCCCTGAACAACCAGCTAGCTAGCAACACCAGCAACACCCTCAAGCCAACCTTAAACTTCGCACAGCACACATTATTCTCTCCCTAGCTGACTTCAAAATGTAAACACAAGTGCATCATTTCGCACTGTTTCCAGATGACTGACTTTTATAACCAACTTGCTACTCTAACTCTGCAACTGTAACCATGACTAACTCTGTAATGATGCAGTGTGTACCTATGCATAACCACTGCTGTAAGAACAGCGTCCAGATGCCTCTGGGTTGGGTGCGCTATATAAATAAGAATACATTTATGTTGATTTCCAGAAATTTCATTGACCTTCTTTAAAGTATATACTACACTATGGGGTTTAATGCTCAATGAAAACCATGTAATGCCTAGCTCACCAAACCCTCACAGGTGTAGCTCACATCTATTGTTTTGTTACAGCAATTGTGTACATAATTATGTACACAAGAGACTACTTCACAAACCCTGCAGACTGCTGAAGTGGATTGGCATCCAATTTACTAGGCAAACCCTTTCAGAACTTTCAAAAAAAGGTATGATGATAATTACTTACATGAGCATTTTGCAGAAGAAAAACTGGAGGGGCGGGAAGCTCCTCGGATTCTGGGTGATTCCAGTGTCTTGCATTATACACTGCTTTCGTAGGAGACTGACAAATATAAAGCACTTGGTTAAGAAATGGTGAAGAAAGACATTCAAATAAACTAAAAACAAAATTTGTCATGACTTAAACCATTGTATTTCCCTAAACCATTCCCAAAAAGTACAGCTTTTTTGGTAAACAATAGATTTTTATATCAAATAAGTAAAATTCTTACATCAATACTATTAAAATGTTTTGGTTGAAGATGAACTTTATTTAGCATAGCACTCAAAAGCATACCATAGGAGAAAAATAAATGTACAATATACATAGTGAAGAGCATATTTTGCATCTAGTGCTCATAATGTAAACCTCCATAGACGAAAAAAGCTACCACCAAATATTGCTGAATGCATTAAGAACATTACTCAACGAACAGTTGTCATTTTACACAAACAGAGGTGACTGGTGCATGCAGACACCCAGTGCTGCAGATAAGATTTGGAAGTGGGAGAGTATTTTAGAAAAATATGATTTGACTGAAAAAGCTAAATGTTTTAGTAATTTTTTTTATCCTAGTTATTCATGCACATTAATAGATACATGCTTACTTCTTTCAATGCATGGAGCTATGAGGGTGAAAGCAAGGGAGCAGGATTTTACCAGTCTTTTCCTATTTTTTGTTAGGAGTATTTGCCATTATTTGTGAGTAAAAGTGGCCGCTAAACACCTTATCTGAAGGGCTGCAGACCCCAATCCACCCTCACATATGGTCCAAGAATCCCATACATCTGTTGCGGTTGACAGAAGGTATGGAAAGTATAAGTTACTCACCGTAGTGACTAACTTAGTCCCCCCTTTCCTCCATACTGCATGGGCGTCACTTCTAAGGGGCGGGAGACAACCTTTTTCACCAGAAAAAAACTACTTTCACTTTAAATTTAGAGGCGCACAGGGGTGCGGCCCTGGGAGCATGCGCTGCCCTGACTCCGCCCGAGTGTGGCAGGATGAGCCGATAGCAAGTGTATCCCCCTCCATCTGCCTGTACTTTGCGTCCAGGTGTCGTTTGACCAGCTGGACAGAGTGGGGCTTGAGCCAACCCTTTTTGGCCAGGGAGACTACATCGGTCTGCAGTGGAATTCCTGTTTTGGCAGAGGGGCGTTGCAGGAGGACTTCAGCCAGAACCCCCCCTCTGCTGGTTGCTCAACCTTGGGTTGAGGTAGGCCCAGGTACTTCGCCAGCCCAACAAAACATTTGTGGAAGGCCCTGGCTGAGGTTGGCATGTCAGGATCCTCCTCCTCATCCGTGTGCTGTGGGTCAGGAGGATCCTGCGTCGGTGGAAGAGTAGAGGGAGACGGAGGCTGGTACGGAAACGCCTGAGGAATCAGCTGGGGAGCCAGAGGCCAAGGCTGCGCCAAGGGTGTCATAGCAGGAACCTGTGTGATGGTAGCATCATAGGGAGCACGTCTCTGATGGCGTCCCCGAGGATAACCCCATCCATGGTGACTTCATGAGCCTGAGGAACCTCTCGAAGAACCCCTCATCACACGCCAGAGTTGGTAGGGGGTACCGACGGGGTAACGGGAGGCTGCTGGAGCCGCTGCATACCCTGTCTGTAAGGACGCAGAGGGAACCTGCTCAGCGCAAATAAATCATAGGCTGTAGGCCACATTCCTGGTTGATGCCAGTCCCACCTTGACGCTCACTCTTAGCCGAACTCCTGGAATGGCATTGGACGGGTGTCCCTGTCTGGCACGGTGGCCATTTTGTCGAACTGCCTGCCACGTACCTGCGTCATGTTGATCAACTCGCTAGACCCACCCTGCTCCTTGGGCCTAGACCCAATAGGTACGACACCCTTGACCTGGGGGTCGGTAGAGCTGTGCTTAGGCGTAACCCCCCCACTCGAACGTATTGCTAGTACTAGGGCATAGCCTCTTGGACATAATGCTGGTACAAGGGCTTTGCCCCTCGGAAGAAAATCTGGTACAAGGCAGCTTCCGGCCCCTCAACACTGTCACCGGGAGGATCCAAGGAACCCTCAGCCTGTAGGCCGGTAGCTGAAGCAGCCTCGGAGCACATGCTGGTACCAGGATCTGGGCGGTCCCTCCCAAGCGGGCGAGTCCTTGGGGAGGAGTCTCCCCTGCAGGGTGCTATGGAAAATAGAGGCCCTACCTTGGGCCTGGCTCGATGTTTCACAAAGTTCTTAAGGTCCTCTGGAGGCGACTTCTGAAAGAGCTCCCTCCACCTGGCTAGTCTGTTCCTCAGCGATTTCGATGACAGGGCGTCGCACGCTGTACAAGCTCATCAACCGTGGTCTGGGCCAAGGCAACTTAGGCAGAGGGTGTGGGGATCTGAAGTTGGGAAGAGCCAGTTGCAGGATGGACACCTGCTGAACCCTGTGGAAGTCGACATGCGCCGGGGAGGAGATAAAGACAAAAAAGACAAGAAATATCATCTGCGTTTGAAATTACATGGCCGAAGCCAAACCCAGGATCACTGGTGAATTCGATGCGGAAAAGGGGACTGAGGAGTGGCGCCGGAGGGCAGAGTCAGGGCAGCGCATGCTCCTAGTGCCGCACCCCTGCACACCTAAATTTAAAGGGGAAGAAGGTTTTTTTCTGGTGAAAAACGTTCCGTCTCCCGTCCCTTGGAAGGGACAACCATGCAGTATGGAGGAAAGGGGGCGGCACGTAAAAGTACAAGTTAAATACCTGTAATTCTTGTTCTCCAGCATGGGTCTTACATTGTTTCACATTATATGGATATTCCTGGTCAGGCTGGGAATCCTCAGAAAAATAAAGCAGGTTAGATTTAAGCTAAAAAATGCATTGTCGCTTGTATAGCCTATTGCTGTCAATTTGTGTCCTACTGCCCAACCAATGACACTTGTCCTCCTTAGCTACACCACTGACTGCCATCTTCAGATTTGGACGCACACGTAAAGTGGCAGTAGGACCAAAGAAGAGCCATGGAGAGTAAGGAGGGAAGGTTTTCATGTGAATCCAAATAAAAGCCATGCGCTGGAGAACAAGCATTACAGGTAAGTAACTTGTTCCTTCTCAAGCATGGAGTCGTACATTGATTCACATGCTATGAATTACGATCAAACAGCAGTACATACACGAGGTGGCAAGGCTCAACAGAAGCAATAAGACTTTCCTCTAACACATTCACCTCAAGAAAACAGTTTGTGAAGCACCGCTTGTTAGCGAGAATTCTCATTCTATGGCTAATTTCCCTTACCTAGCGAATCCGCTCAGCAGCTTTGCTGGATTTCTGGAGTTTATTTTTTCCACCTGGTAAGAGTGTGAGCTTTTCCCCCACTCCTACCTGTGTTTTGCTATGTGTATTTCTACTGTATTTGTGATTGTGGACTTGAGTACACCACTTCAGAGCCCCACTCTGTGTGTTACACAGCACCTTCTGTGCAGTGACACAGGGTTGTCTTAGACTTCCCACCGACTCCATTTTCTGGGGCTGCCTACTGTCCCCCAGAAAAAGGTAAAGTTGCCATTAACTTTACATAGTCACTTTTAACCACGGATCTAGTACACCCCATCTTCAGTGGAGTATTGGAAAGGGTTAATTCTTAGCCCTTTTTATGTGCCTCTTGGAGCATTGCTTTGCTCCCTTAACATTAGGACTTGGCTGGTGGCAGTGGTACCTACCCTAATTTTCCTACCGCAGTTATATTACATAACGTGGTAACGTTTTAGGCTATTTTATTAGCCTCGAACTTTAAACCCACTTGTCCAAATACTTTTTATTTCAGCTCCAGTTGGGTTTAATCGCCATTTCTTTTTGTTAACATCCTTCTTGGGTCTTTCTTTGCGCGGCAAACCAGGTTCGCCTCCTTTGTTCGCCGATCTTTGGCAGGCTTCTGACCAGAAGCCCTCCTTTGGTGTCTGGGTGTCTAGGTGGGCTGAATGTGAGGGAGGGGTGTAGTTACCCCATGCACAGGGTCTCCTTGGAGACCCAAGTCGCACTGTGTGTCGATTGGCTGAGGTGGTTGTCCGGGCTGGACAACCCCCCTGCTGTGTGATTGACAGCCAGGCTGTGTGAATGGTGGATTTTGGCATAACAGGCAGGACTCTTGGAAGGCAGAGTCGCCACTGGAACTGCAAAGAACCAAAGAGAAGCGGAGAAGACGACGGCTGCTGCAACCCCGAGTCCCAGTGAAGCCCTGCTGCAGTCCTGAGTTATCTACTCTTCAACGACAAGAGAAGATCCAGTCCGGAGTCTTCTTCCCTTGAGCCGGTGGGATCAACCAGCTCACCCTTTCTTCAGTCAGAGAATCCTCTCCTGGGTTGAAATCACTGCTGTGCCGTAGTCGTCCGGATAGCCATCAGAAGAGCCCTCTCCTGATTTAAAGGAGTGCACCTTTTATTGTTGTCTTTTTCGCTACTGCTGGACTCATCCCTGGATAGTACAGATCGCCCCAGATGTCGTCCTTGTCCCCACGACTGAAGCCGCAGGAACTGAGTCTGCAGGAACTACCAGGAACAACTGCCGTGGCACCAGCTTTTCTCCAACAGAATAATGTACTGTGCACATTTGGTCGTTCTCTCCAACTGACCATCCGTAATCGGGGTGAACCCTTTTCCTACATGAAAATGTGTACTTTCTTCCCTCCCTTTTATAACTTTTCCTGACATCTGACAATATCCAAGTACTGTTGGCATCTTGAATCTCGAACTGTTCAACGTGTGATCCTCGGCATCTGAGCATCTGCTCCATTGACACTGGCGACGGCCTATTGACTTTAATCTGCATCTTTGAACGAGTCCTCCGATTCCCTTGCCTAGACAAAAGTATTGCCTGTGATTTTATCCCCTTTTCCCCCCCTTCTTTGAAATTCTAAAGTAAAAAGTGTGTTTTAACTTCGTGAGCATTTCTATTTGCGGGTACGCGTTAGTATTGCAACACCCGTCTGTCAAATCCTAATGCACTTACCTTGAATTTGCTGGAACAATTGGAAGTGGTTGTGTGTAGTGTATTTTACGTGTGGTTTTGAATTTATAGAAGTGAAGTGTTTTATGAACAGATGGTTTAAAATAAATGTACTTATATTTTTTTACCTGAAACCATGAGTCAGTGTTTGCTTGAGTGACAGTAATTGTGGTGCTTTGCGTAATCTCTACTACTGCTCATTTACTCTTGAGATAAGTCAAGCTACTCCGCTACTGCTACCACTTTAACATAGTAGTACAGGCATGTACCAAAGGTAAAACTTGTATTGCCACCTGTAGTCTTAATTGTGTGTAGTGGTCCCTAAGGGCACTGCACAGGATTCTGCCTAACACCGCTTTTCCGTACGAGACACCTACCCTGGAATCTCGTGTAGGTGTGAGACATCCATGTAACAGCCCTGCCAATATCCAGCAGGGAACACCAGAGAGGAACGCAGCAGTAAAAGCAATTCCTCTGGTGGAATGGCCTCTCGGCCAGCCTGGCAATGGTCTGTTGGCAAAAAGATGGCAATGCAGGACACAGCCAGTGAGCCACCTGAAAATTGAAAAGATTGAAACCTTCCGTTGCCCCACAGTTTAAAAGTTGACAAAATGTTGAGAAGTATTGCAAAAATCTTTAGTGCGTGCCACATAGAATTTCAAGGCACACTACACATCCTGTGAATACAAGGACTTTTCGGCAGGCGTAGAAGGGTTTGCAAAGGAAACTCATAAGACCAAAAGTTTATTTAAATTAGTCATTTGGGCCCCGTGGCATAAAGGGCAGAGGAGTTTGTTGTACCGCCTTGGATTGGCAGAAAGCCAAATATGGAGGCTTACAGGATAAAGCCTGGATTTCTCCAAAAGGCCTTGGCAAGGTGATCGCCACTAGGAAGGCGGTATTCCAAGAGAGGAACTTCAAAGATGTCTGATGCATAGGCACAAACTGAGCAACCATCAGTTCGGACAGGACCACATTCAACTCCCACGCCGGCGATGGGGTTGACTGAGCAGACAATCTACAGTTTTTTAAAGACCGAGTTCCCTTCGTGCCTGTTGCCAGATGAAGACCTACTTCTGAATGCATCTAGACCAGACTAAAAAGAGGCTCTCATTCTCGGCCTCACACATGGTGTGTGTACCAGGCCCAAAACTGTTCGCAACCTCACACAACGTAGCGATCAAACGCAAAGTGGCATTGAGACCGGTAACGAATCCCCACTACTGACAAGTCACAACGGTGACAGATTTGAACAATCCAAGAAAAACTATCAAAAATAGGCAAAATACTAGAGAAAGTCAAGGTGCGAAACCAGAGGCCTCAACGCAAAAACATGCAATAAAAACCTGAAGATGGCCACCAGAGATGAAGATAAGGAGGACGTATGTCAATGGTTGGGGGAATCCGACCCAAAGTGACTGCGATAGGCTATACAAGCGACAATGCAGATTTTAGCTTAAAGCTAAACGGCTTTATTTTACTGAGAATTCCTAGCCTGACGGGAAATAACCATAGCGTGTGAATCCATGTAAGACCCCCATGCTGCAGAAATATTTTTGGGTTTAAGTCAACTATGAACATTTGTTGTGGTGGTGAAGGAATGTGTCTCCTTCGCTGGTGATAAGATCAGCAACCACTGGCAGCTTCACCGGAGGCGACAGGTTCAGAATGTCTGGATAACAAATCTGCCTCGGCCAGGCAGGTTGATGAGTATTATCCTACATTGGCACTGTTTGAGAGGGTTGACTCATAGCAGGAGAGGCAACGCGTACAGAAACAATCTTTCCCACGTGAAGAACGCGTCCCCCAGGCTCCTCGGTTAGTGGAATCTGCTGGCAAGCTTTTGGCATTTGGAGTTTGCCGCGCGGCAAACCGATCGATCAGGGGCCTGCCCCACTCAGCGCAGTTGCGGTCCACATCGTCCTGCTGGAGCTCCCACTCGTGGCAGGAGTGCAATTGCCTGCTGAGGGAGTCTGCAAAGCTCTTCTTGACTCCTGTTAGAAGAAGAGGCATGAGTAACATCTCCTGTACAACGGCCAAGTGCCACAAGTCCAGCGCTTCCTCTGAGAATACTGGGAATTGAATGCCACCCGGTTTCCTGATGTAGAACATGGTGGTGGTTTCTGTGAAGAGCCTCACCACCTTGCCCTTCAGAGACGGAGGGAACGACTTAAGGGCCCAGAACACTGCCTGTAGCTCCAGAATGTTGAGAGGTCATTCTCCTCCAGCAGCCACAGGCCTCTGACATGCAGATATCCGGTGTGGGCACCCCAGCCTTCAAGGGAAGCGTCCGTGGTGACCATCTCCTGGTATGGAGGCTATTAAAACCCTGTGCCCCGGGCAATGTTGGAGCGAACGGTCCACCACCTGACGGAACTCCTGTCGAGCAGGATCTTGTCCACAAAGCTTCCAGACACCTGTATCCAGCAGGTGTCCAGGAACTCCTGAAGAGGTTGCATCTGTAACCTGCAGAGCCGGATGAGCTAGATGCAGGACATCATACTGAGCAACAATTTCATGGTTCACACTGTGGCGGTCTTAAATCGACAACAGCTGCTGCCCCTTCCCTTGAATGGCTACTACCCTCGCCTCCGAGGGTGAAGCCGGGAAGGACACTGTATTAAGTCTGGCTCCTAGGAACAGCGCGTTCTGCGATAGTGTCGAGCAGGCCTTTGGATAGATGGAGGATCCGTCAGTAGCTGGGCAGTCGCCTCTGTGTGTCCGGGGGCCCCACTCTCACATGTCGGCCTGCATAATTAGTCATTGAGTTACGGGTATAAGTGTATAACCCAAAGACGTAAATAGGCCATCACCGGGGCCAGGCACTTCGTGAACACTCTTGGGGCCGACGTCAGTCCGAAAGGTAGGACCTTGAACTGGTAGTGCCACATTTTCGTCTCTGGCCAGATGAACTGCCAAGAGCGAAATTCCCTGCTGTATGGCCCAGAACCAAAGCTGCATTGCCTCTCTGCACAATGGGTGTGACCCTACGCCACTTTTTTGTTGAGGTAATGCATGGCCACTGTTGTCCACATGATCAGGACACTCTTCCCCTGCACAGACGGCAGAAAAGCCTTCAGGGCTAGCCCGATGGCCCACAGCTCTAACGGGTTGATGTGGAGTTTGGGCTCCGACGGAGACCAACGACCGCTGGCTGTCAAGTCGTCGGCATGAGCGCCCCATCCTGTGAGGGAAGCATCCATACCTACCGTCACCTCTGGCCATGGTTGCCAAAACAGCTCCACGTTCATCAAGTTCCCTTCGTTGGCCCGCCACAGAAAATCCTTGGAGACAGAGTGGAATCTGAACGTGATCAGTCATCCTGCCTGAGAACTGCGACCACTGCATCCTGAGGACCCACTGCAGGGATTTCATCCTCAGCCTGGCTTCTGGCACCAGGAAAATGCAGGATGCCATGAGGCCAAGCAACCTTAAGAATTTGAAGGCCGGGAGAGACTGGGCATGTTGAAACTTCTCCACCATCTGCACAATGTGACGAGCCCTCACCTTGGGAGGCAAGCACTTTCAAGGACGTGTCCAACACAGCCCTGATGTACTGGAGCTGTTGGGAAGGTGTCAGATGCGACTTCTTGAAATTGAGGGAGAAGCCCAACTTGTGGAGGGAGCGGCAGGTGAGACTAGGTGAACCAATGCTTACTCGGGAGAGCACGCACGGATCAGCCAGTCATCCAGGTAGGGGTAGATGTGAATTCCCCCCCCCCCCCCCCCCACTCGCCAGAGATACGCTGCCACCACCACCATTAGCTTGGTGAAGACCCTCGGGGCGGAGGTCAATCCAAATGGCAGGAGCCGAAACGGAGAGTGCGAGTCTCCAGTCACAAACCTCCGGTACTTTGTGCTTGGGATGAATCAGCACATGGAAGTAAGCATCCTGTAGGTCCAGAGACACCAATCTTGAAGTTGAAGGACATGGAGGACTTTACAAAGAGTGACCAACTTGTACTTGTCCTTCCTGAGAAGTTTGTTCAACCAACGCAAGTCCAGGATGGCTCTCAATCCCCAGTCTTTCTTTGGGATAAAAACATAAGGGGAATACCAACCCTTGTTCCTATCCGCTGCAGGCACCATTTCTATAGCACCTTTCTCTATCAGGGACAAGATCTTCTGCACAAGGAGCGGATCCGGAATCTTCAAAGAGATTCCCCAGTGGATTGTCGTGAGGCTTATCTAGGAAGGGAAGGCAGTAGCCATGGGCAATTGTATCCAGAACCCACGCATCTGAAGTAATGACTCGCCACTCTTCGAGATGCGGAGACAGTCTCCCCCCAACCGGCGAACCATGGGACATTACTTCATGACTGTTTCGGGGCGGCTGCGGCAGCGCCTGAAGGCAAAGAGGCAGCTGCCTGAGCGGCATTGGCACCTCTATTTCCCCGACCACCACGGGTACTTTTACGCTGACCTCCTTGAAGGTCGGCTCCTCTCGTTCTACCAAAGGAGGAGTAGAAACGAAAAGAACCTCCTGTTGGGGAGAATTCTCATTTATGGCTAATTTCCCTTACCTAGTGAGTCCCTCAGCAGCTTTGCTGGATTTCTGGGGGTTTATTGTTTCCACCTGGTAAGAGTGTGAACCTTTTTCCCACTCTTACATGTGTTTTGCCATGTGTATTTCTACTGTTCGTGTGATCTTGGGCTCTGGAGCCACACCACTCCATGAGCCCAACGTTTTGTGTGTGTTACACAGCACCTTCTGTGCAGTGACACAGGGCTGTCTGAGACTTCCCACTGACTCCATTTTTGTGGGGCTGACAGTAACCCCCAGAAAGAGGTAAAGTTACCTTTAACTTTAGGTAGTCACTTAAACTACAGACCCAGTACACCCCATTTTACATGGAGTATTGGAAAGGGTTAACTCTGATCCTTTTTGTCTGTACCTCCTGGAGCCTTGTTTCGCTCCCTTAACACCAAGACTTGGCGGGTGGCAGTGGCATCTACCCTAACTTTTCTACCGCGATTATACTATATAAACATGGTGCTGTTTTAGTCTATTGTATTAGCCTCGAACATAAACCTGCTTGACCAAATACATTATACAGAATAGCTATATACCCGAAGAGTTCAAGTACAGAAGAACCGGTTATATTAAACAGATATAACATTCTCCGATTATTTAAAGCCATTCCACAATTGACTAAAATTGAAACTGGACATATTGAGTTAGTTTTATTTCCAAACAAGCAATATCTAGAAGAAGCCCACATTGATTTTTACACTCACGACATCATGCAACGTGTCCTTGACACTAAACACCAATTGGCTATTTTGGGATTTCAAATAGAAGAAATCAGGGTCTCACGATCGAGGGCGGAAAAAAAATCAAGAACGCTAGAGCTATTAAACAAAAATATATTTATAAATCGAAGCACAGAACAAAACTCAAGAATCCCAAAATTATTTGATTGACTCAAATCTTAGGTCCCATAACCAAGATAAATTACAACGGGTGGTGTGCAAGCAATCAAACTAGAAACATCTCCAATTTTAATGTGAACCAGAGTGCAAAGACAACATACTTATAACAACGAAAAGATGTACCTGAAACCACCACAACCTTATGTTCTTGGAATACGAGAGGTCATAGACATATGTTTGATAATGAGTCGTCTTTACTTGAACAGTCCGACATCATTTTTTTACAAGAAACCTGGCTGAAAGAGGAAGTACTATGTGATGGCTATAGAACGTTAATGAACCCAGCTATAGCCTCACAACAGGGAAGACCGGCATCAGGAATGTTATTAACAAAAATCAACCCTTTGTGGCGAATAATAGAAAGTAAAAATATTCACCCTTGGACCCAATATCTTTCCATCAAGATGCCATCAATCCATAACACCTTTGTGCCTAACACTGTAGAATATACTTGCCTATCGATTTTCAATATATATTGGAACCCTACTGCTATGGCTGATAATAAATTCATCAATTCCATATGTGAAGAAATTGATCATTTTTACAGCAGTAACAGCGGGAATGAAATCATCATAGCAGGAGACTTCAATTTTCATCTCTTTGACAAAGAAGGAAACCAATTAGTTACCAACGAAATGACATTGAGAGCTAGAAAATGGATTAAGGAAACAAGGCTGCGTAACATTTTTTTGAGTGCTCAACGAATGAATGATAAAGGTATCCCGTTGTCGACTTGGTCACGGGAGAACTCAAATTCAATAATTGATTACATCTTTATAACAGAAGGAATTCGGAAAATTACAAACTTGACTACGAATTCTCCACATCCAGACAGTGATCACCATCAAATTTGTATTACCAGGTTATCAGAAGTATCAAGTGATCAATGTTTGATTCTACCTGAACTTGAAATAAATAGGTTGAACCGACTGCGAATTAAAGAACTACAAACTCAAGAAATAGCAGTCCGATTTGAAGAGGCCCCGCTTAAGGATCATGTGAAACTAAATTACGGATGGATCCTAGAAAAATACAAACATCAAGAAATCAAAAAAGATGCAAACAATCGCATACTCATTATTTTAATTTAGAAACACTATAAACGTCTGAGACAAATAAAGAAAAACAGGAGAGACTATGAAGCCGAAATAAAAAAGGAAAAACAAAAATACTCCAACTTAATGAAATCTTATAAAATGGCAATAAAGCAACACGACGCAGAAGAACTTTTGAAAGCATTAAATCAGAAAAACACACGGCACCTGTGGTCTTTGATGAATGATTCATCGGAAAAACAATCCATGATTCAAGAAGTTGAACCTCATACATGGGTTAAGCACTTCGACAATCTATACAAAAAACCTAAACACCATCAAACCACAGACCCACAAGATGATACTGACGACTGGAGCTTGAAATGGGACTTAGAGGACATTACCAACACTATCAGGTGCCTGAATTCATCTAGAGACCCTGGACCTGATGGGCTAGCCAACAGCAACCTTAAAGCAGATCCAGAACACTGGGCCAAATTCTTTTTCCATCTTTTACATCTGATAGAAAAATCTAAAGAAATTCCACGCACTTGGTCTGCAGCTGTTTTAATACCAAACTAAAAAGCAGGTGATCGAAAAAATCCGGCCAACTACAGACCAATTGCCCTGCTGGATCCGTTAGGAAAATTATTTGCCGGATATCTAGAAAAAAAATTGAACTGTTGGGCCATACAGCACAGAAGACAAGCCAAAAGGCAAACTGGCTTTGTCACAAAAATAAATACCAATGTCAATCTGTTGCTATTAAATATGCTAAAATACGAAGGGTTGACGAAAGCACATCAGGTCTATGCAATCTTCATAGATCTAGAAATGGCCTTTGATTCAGTCAATAGACAACTTCTATGGTCCAAATTGGCTGCGTGGGGCTGTCCATCTACTATTCTGAACCCAATACAACAGCTGTATTCGAATACGTCTATCCGAGTTCGACTTACAAACAACGGAAAGGCAACAGAATCAATTCTGACTTGGAATGGGCTCAAACAGTGATGCCCCTTGGCTGCTTGTCTTTATCTCTTCACCCACAATTTTGAAGAAAAAAATTCACCATCCGATGGCGAATCCACCTAAGATCAATAGTGAAAATGTTCAAACCCTAATCTATGCGGATGACATTATCATCTTGGACAAAACTGTGAAAGATCTGCAGATAACATTGAACAAAACTCAGAATTTCATGAAGGAAAATGATTTACAAATCAATATCAACAAAACCAAGATAATGAAACTTATAACTGAAAAATCCAAGAAGCAATGGACTCCAAAATTCTACCTGGAAGACAGAGATTAAGCTAACCAAAACAATAAAATACTTAGGTGCAATAATCCATCCATCGGCAAATGAAAAGGAATGGCAAGAAAACATTGAAGAAAAAGCAGCATCGTTAGCAAGGCAAGGCCGGTTTTTTCATCGCAAATATGGCACTTACTCTGCAAAAGCTACAACTTTTCTATATAAACAAAAGGTCATACCAATCATAACTTATGCGAGTGAATCCCTGATAAATCAACATCTATTGAAATGGTCCAAATATGAAGCCATTTTCTGGAGAAAAACCCTTGCCTTGCCAAAGTCATTTCCGATTGCCAGAATCAGATATGAGCTTGCCTTGCAATCTATTCAGTCCATAGTGCTATGGAAACAAATGGACCTCCACAGAAAAATCATTTCAGAGGGAAATATACCATCGTTGGAAATTCTTAAAGAAAAAAAAAAACAAGCATCCCAAGTTGCAGCTTTAACAAAGTGGACAAGTGAAATTAAGCAAAAAATGCAACAAGAATAAATCACAGAAGAAATGTTAAGAAATAGACCTCAATATGCAAAAACAAAAAATTCAGAAGAATGATTGGATAAGAACGATTGAAGAACAAACAACTTATAAACGCCATTTAACCAGCTACATGGAAGCAAGAGCACTCAACCAGTTGCCTTCTTATCTCGTCCAATTCCCAAGTGTAAAAATTTGCGATTTATTCTTGCGCTTTCGGCTGAACATCTTACCCACACGCGAATACTCGGCTTTAACAGACCGAGCCAAAAATATTTCTCCTGTCTGTCGATACTGTAAGGATCCAATGGGGAAAGAAACGCTGTTCCATCTAATCATGGTGTGCCCAGAACTAAAAGCTAAACGAGATCTATTTAGAGAATTTTTTAAAATCTCAGAGCAACAAATGACAGCAGAGGAGAGATGGGCAACACTGCTCCAAGGAAACCATCATTGGCTGATCACCACAGTGATCAACTTCTGGATTGAGATCGATAAAGAATTATAAAAGAAAAGCCGATTTGAATCAGTTTTAAAAACTTTTTTGTTATGAAGACTCAAAAAAAATTGGAAAAATGAAAAGTTTGACAAATCAAACAAAACATTAAAAAATAAAAATAAAAAATACATTTTCTTTTGGCTCCGGTTGGGTTTAGTCGCCATTTCTTTTTGTTAACATCCTTGTTGTGTTTTACTTTTCACATCAAACCAGGATTGCCTTCTATGTACGCCGTCCTTTGGCGAGTTTCTGCGAAGAAACCCTCCTTTGGCATCTGGGTTTCTAGGTGGGCTGAATGTGAGGGAGGGGTTCAGTAACCCCCTGCGCATTGCCTCCTGGGAGACCCAAGTCGCACTTTGTGTCCATTGGCTGAGGTGGTTGTCCGGGCTGTACAATCCCCCTGCTGCATGATTTACAGCCAGGCTGTGTGAATGGGGTATTTTGGCATAAAAGGCAGGACTCTTGGGCTGGAAGGCAGTCTCGCCACTGGAACTGCAAGAACCGAAGAGAAGCGGAGAAGAAGACGGCTGCTGCAACTCCCGAGTCCCGGTGAAGCCCTGCTGCCGTCCTGAGCCATCTACCCTTCAACGACACAAGATCCAGTCCAGAGTCTTCTTCCCTTGAGCCTGGTGGGATCAATCAGCTCCCCTTCTACAACCAGAGAATCCTCTTCTGGGTCGAAATCGCTGCACAAAGCTGTAGTGGTCCGGATCGCCATCAGAAGAGCCCTCTCCTGTTTTAAAGGAGTACACCTTTTATTCACCATTGCTTTGCTGCTGCTGGCCTCATTCCTGGGTAGTGCAGAACGCTCCAGACGTTGTCCTTGTCCCCACGACTGAAGCTTCAGGAACCGTGAAGTCTGCAGGAACAACTGCCGTAGCACCAGCTTTCTTCATTTGAATAAGGTAGTGTGTCCATTTTGTCGTTCTCTCCGTCCCACCTTGAGGAATTGGGGTGAACCTTTTTCCTTTCCGAAGGCTCGTCCTCTCTTCCTTGCCGCTTATAAATTTTGCCTCCCTTTGACAATATACAAGTATTCCTGGCAACGTTAATCTCAAACTGTTCCGATCGGGTGATCCTCGACAACAGAGCCCTGCTCCATTTGACACTGGCGCAGGCCTTTTGACTTTTATCTGCATCTTAAAAAAACATCCTCTGATTCTAGTGCCCTGACAAAAGTATTGCCTATGATTTTTATCCCCTATTCCCTGGTTTTAATTCAATGTGCTAAGTGTGTTTGACTACGTTACATTTCTTCCCGCGGGTACACTTTTCTTTCGTAAGACCGAACTGTCATTACTATCAAAAAGTGAACGCTTCTTAACCCCTGGTAACGTCTTGTTTCACAACACCGTGTCAAATCCTAATGTACTTACCTTGAATTGACCTGAATCAAAGGAATTGGGTGTGTGGTATATTTAGAGTGTGGTTTGTTTTAATAGAAGTGAAGTTTATGACCAGAAGGTTTAAAAATAAATGTACTTATATTTTTTAACCAGACAACTTGAGTCAGTGTTTGAGTCACAGTAATTGTAGTCCTTTGTGTAATCCCCATTACTGCTCATTTGCTTTTGAGATAGGTCTGGCTGCTCCGTTACTGCTACCACTATAACTGTAGTACAGGCTTGTACCAAAGGTGAAATTAAACTAACACTTGTGGACTTAATTGTCTGTAGTGTTCCCTAGGGGTACTGCAGATGATTCTGCCTAACACCTCCCCCTCCACTGCTGTCCCCTAGGACGAAATGGCAGAGGTTGACGCACGGTTGCAGTTAAAGATTTTGCCGCCGCTTTTGAGGTCTGCAACCTCTCAAGCCTCTCATCAGCCTTGCTGCCAAACAAATGAGCGCCATCAAAGGGCATGTTCAAAAGACGGGCTTGCACATCCGGAGCAAAACCAGACTTCCGCAACCATGCAAACCTGCGTATAACGTTGCTCGCAGCCATGGACCGGCTAACACTGTTGGCTGTGTCCAAAATCGACTGAAGGGATTCACACATGGCATGCTTGCCATCTTGCACAAGAGCACGGAACCCATCTGTATCTTCCCCCTCGGGAATATGCTCAGCCCCAAGAGAAACAGTTCCACAGAGTGTGAAAATCTTTCAATAGCACACGTGGAGTTGGCCGACTTCAACGTCATACTCCCCGCAGAAAACACCTTCCGAGCTCAACTGCCAAGCGTTTGTCGTCCCCATTAGGAAGGATGGTAGGGTACGCCGCCTGCCTCAAGGTGGCCTTAGCAGCCTGAACACCAAACTCTCGGGAGTGGGGCGAGGCTAAAGGTAGCTGGGGTCAATCCCAGAAAGGCGGTATTTTTTGGTCAACGATTTGTTAACAGGCAGAAGAGATTCCGGTGACTAAAAGCAGCCGGCACCATTTTTTGTAAAGTCAGATGAAAAGGTAACACCGGGTCAGAGTATGACCGTGATCTAAAATGTCCATTGGATCATTGCACAAAAGTTTCAGGAGGACTGGACCAGCCCAGATACTCTGACCCTAGCCATGAGCCACCTGTAGGACGACTCTGCATGAGCCCCAGGCATCATGAAGAGTTTGCCTCAACTCTTCCAATTGACTGCCTCCAGAGAAGACAGGAGCCATATCAGGCTCAACACGGTCCATATCAAAGCCAGACCTTTCCTCCTCCTCATACGTCATCCAGAGGAAGGTGAAAGCCCTGCCTCGGGACAGAAGAGGGTCTCGAGTCCACCACCGGCCTCAAAGTCTTAGAAGTAGCCTTCCTAGGAGGATCCACATTATCAGGGATCACCAATGATAAATTTCGGGCAAAAAGCCCCAAAAGGAGTCGAGGGCGCTGATGGCTTCGGCGTCGATAACGGCGCAGAGGGCTGGAACACAGGCAAAGCTTCGATGTTGGTATCCGACGGACATGGCGCCGGAGTCGACGCCGACCTTGAGTCTTTACCAGGTTTCTGCAGTGTCGCTGGAGACTAGGACCAAGACATGGAAGCACGTCTCTTGAGACTATCCTGAGCCTTGTCCGAACGGGACCACGAAAGTTCCTGATGAGTGTTGCATTGAGGACCCAAGCGTGAAGGCGTGCGAGCCACAGTACGAGACCCTTCATTGCCGGCATTCCTCCGGAGTCAAGGGCTTCGTCGGGCAAGTCACTTTCCTTGCGGCACCATCCTCTGAGGAGCACAAGGAAGGCGACCGGTGATGGCGCTTCCTGGAATGCTGAGACGACGAATGGGGGGGAATGCAGAGACCCCCGGCACTCCTCCCAACGCGGATAGTCGCCCCTTGAATCAGTGGACATCCCCTTGGACTTGGATTTACGGTACTTACTGGGTTTCGAACACCTACCTACCTGAAGCTTTCCCTTACGCTCCCGCAAGTGTGTCGTGACCCTCACCCAAGCACCACAAACAAATGCGATAATCGCATTTTTGACTTGCAGTCCCGGCAAGTCTTGAAGCCAGACAGCGGAGTCTGAGGGGTTGAATAAGAAATTCACAAGGCGCGCTGAGTCTCCGAAGCAAAAACACGTTTGTGAAAAAAACGGAACTGAGGCTACGGGCGCTGTGCGTCCTATTTTTAACATCCTGTGATGTCACCCTCGAACGAGAGCTTCGAGGGACATCGACGCAGGACGCCCTCTGCCGAAAAAAGTTTCCAAGTACACAGCTGTGGACATTACATGTCAAAGATGTGGAATACATTGGAGGACACAATCCATTGGAAAACCTTTGTAAGACCTGCTGGACTTTCCCCTGGAGGCGCGAAAAGAAAAGCGTCCAAGGAACGGGCCGTCTCCGTATCTGCCTTGATGGCATGGAGGGACTGGTCAACAACCTTGACAAACAAGTTCTCTCAGTCAAAGGGCATGTCCAACACCGTCACCTGGACTTCCTGCCAGAAATGTGTGGCCTTCATCCAGCCTTGTCGACGAAGGCAGGCACTGTTCCCGATCTCCCAGAAGCATGTGTCCACGACATCCAACACCATTGTAATGGCATGATCAGAAGCAACTTGCCCCTCCTAGAAAAAAGCAATTGCCTCCATCCTCTTATTGTCTGGGAATAACTCCAGAATAGGGCCCAGCTTTTACCAGCGCTCCCTGCCGTACCTGGCTAGGATCGCCAGTATGTTGGCTGTCTTGATCTTGGAAGCTGCAGTGTAAAATCACATTCCTTCCCATGGCGTACAGCTTCTCGCTGTCACCGAAAACGGCGGGTTAGCCAACTGTTAATTTGCGGCCGCCAACATCACTGGATACGACAATGGTGGCGGCCTCAGACACTTGGGTGTGGAGTCCAGGACAAAATACCCCTTCCCAAATCTATCCTGTTTGCCTGGAGCCATGCAAGGGTTCTTTTTTTTTCGTTTACCTAGGTTTCCCAGCCTGACGGGGGAATATTCATGAGCATGTGAATCCATGCCAGACCCCCTTGCTGTAGAATATATATGGCCTCAATTTTGACAATCCCGCATTTTATAAACATGTGTTTGACAGATGTCTCACTGTTAGGGAGAATTCTCATTTTATGGCCAATTTCCCTTACCTATAGAGTCCCCCAGCAGCTTTGCTGGATTTGAAGGGTTTGTTTTTCCTCCTGCTGAGAGCGAGACCCTTTTTCCCCACTCAGACATTTTGCCATGTGTGTTCTAGACTATTTTTGTGTTTAATGTCTATGGGGTTTTTCTCACCCCCACAGGAACCATCTTTATTCACATGTGTTACACAGCACCCTCTGTGCAGTGACACAGGGGTGTTGTAGCAACCCCCCCACCCCCCAACATAGACTCCATACCCTGGGACGGACTACGGTCTCCCAGGGCATGTAAAGTCCCCATTGACTTTACTTATCAATTTCTATGAACTAAACCAGTACAACCCATTTTACTATGGAGGTACTGGGAAGGGTTAATAGTTTTTCCCTTATGTTCATTTTGAGAGGGTACCGTACAGTCCCTCTCTCAAACGTTTCTGGCTGGTGGAAGTGGTTACTACTGTAAATATTCGACCACAAATATTTTCCTATGGGATTTTCCCATTTTTCAAGGCTACCACATTTTCTGACAGCCTCTAACATACCACCGGTGAATTTTAATATTAACTTTACTCCAGTAGGTTTTATTTGTCAGAACTTTAATATAACTTCTTTCTTGCATCTTTCTCTAAACTCCTAACCCAGGTCGGGGATCCTTTGTTCGTCCTTTCGGCGGGCCTGTGCCAAGAAGCCCTCCTTTCGGCACCACTGAGTCTCTGGTGGGTCCATTGTGTGGGAAGGGGAGTAGGCCCCCTGGACTGGGTTGCCTCAGCAACCCATGTCACACCCTAATCTGATAGGCTGGAGGGTCTCCCGCCAAGATGACCACTCCACTGTGTGAGTGACAGCTAGTTCTCTATGAATGGGGCTCTTTTTTTCCATAAAAGCAGGGTCCCCAGGACTGGAAGAGCAAAACATCGCCACTGGAACTAAGAGGCCGAAGAGGAGAGAAGCCAAAGACATCTGCAACGACAACCACCAGTGAAGCCCTGCTGCAGCGTCTCACCACTTTTCTCCACACAACCAGAGAAGATCTACACCTGCAAGAGCCTTCTTCCCTTGAGCTGGTGGGGCCAACCAGTTTGCCAATCGCCTTCCCGGACCCGCCTTGGTTGAATCACCAGTACCCTGTACTTGGAGGCAGGATAGCCAGGCGCCAGTCCACCACGACTGCGATTTAAAGGAGCGTACCTTTTATTCATTGGGCAGCACCGCGGATGGTTTCATCCCTGGGTAGTGCAGTAACTCGAACCTTCGTCCACGACGAGAGCCTCTCTTCCTCTTCTGGATCCCCTGAACTGCCAGGATCAACCGCCACCGCAGGAGCCACTTGATTTATAAGGTACATTGTTCCACCAGCCGCCCTTTCTGCGTGGAAATGCTAACGGTGTTTTAAATCCTTTACCTACCTGTTGGATTGGCCGCCCCTCTCTCTTAACATGGTCTTTCACCTTCTGCATCCACCTTTTCGAAATCGTTAACCAAAGACTTGACTGCAGCTACAAGAACATTTTGTTCCTGGGCCCTATGCCCTGTACCACCGACTCTGGCACAGGCCTATTGACTCTGGCTAAATCCATTAGAACTGCCTTCTCTAGATTGCTTCTCAACTAAAAATTTGTTGGTGCAACTACTACTTATGGGAAACCTTTCCTTCCCACTCTTATAACCTGTGAAGTGCCATTTGCTCTGTTTTCATTTAAGTATTCTTTATGCTAAAGTACTGCCTTTTCTAAACTGATTCACAAACCTATGGGAAGTGTTGCTAGGGTGTGTAAGAAGATATTTCTTAATAACTTGTGCTTTCTCTCCCTTGTGAGAAATTTCTAGAGTGCCATGTGTTTGGTTTTCACTGTGCCGTTTGGCTCAGTTTTCACTCTTGCTCAAACTTGTCTACAATTTAACTAGGGAGTTGTGTATACTTTCTTTGACTGAATTTAACTTGCTTAATACTTGTGATAAATGTGTAACTCGAAGTGTGTAAAAAAATTATATATTCTTTTTTTAATACAAAGCTTTGGTCAGTGCTTCCTTGTGCCATAGTACTGAAGGCCTATTGTGTAAACCCTGAATACTGCTCATCTCCCTCTTGAGATAAGTCTGACTGCTTAGCCACAGCTACCAACTAAATCGTTGTGGTACGGACTGATACCAAAGGGGATTTTATTGCTCTCACCTGTAGTCCTAATCTTCTGTACGGGAACTGCACAGGATTCTGCCTAACCCTCACCTAATCCCATACCCACCTGGTGCTTGCTGCAGACTAATACAATCTTAGAAATCGACTTGGATAGGTGTATTGTGGGGCCAAAAGCATGGTCTTAAGCAGCCTGGAAAATATGGGGGGAGATTGAAGATTTGAGATTCCTCGATATATGGAGGACCTTAAATCAGGGGAGCAGAGAAAATGTGTTTTACTCTTCACCGATGATACAAGATCACATATAAATACTTGCTGGGCCAGATATTGCATGCAGCGGAGTGCACTCTACTCGCAGGACGCTTTCAGATCATTCAACTGTCCTATGAAGGCTTGGCCTGGAGAGAGGGTCCATCAATAGATCTTTCTGGCGCTTCAAGGCGCAGGCACTACATGATATTGTATTTCGGGGAAAGTTACTAGATATTGCAATTACTTTTGAGATTAGAATTGGGTTGGTATCCTTGATAGGGCCGGTGTGGGAAACGGTCAAAGTTAATTTGGGCAGGCGGTGTATTTCTTTAGAGAATGGAGTTCTTAAGGGAATTTGGCATCAGTTGGCTAATCTGGAAACTGAATTGCGGTAGTTACAGCCCTCCCAGTTAAAGTGCATTAGCTTCAATAAAAACTGCACTTGAACCGCTTAGAATCGGGGAAGATAGGGAAGTAAAATATCTCGCTGCCCCTTGTATGGCCCACAAATATGGCAAAGAGGGCAGTCCAGGGCAGCACTTGGCCAGTTTGCTGAGGTATGAGAGGTTTTTAGTAGATCTAGCTGCGATCAGAAATGCAGATGGGTCCCTTGCGTCAGAGCCCGATTTAATATTAGGCACTTTTTGCAGATTCCATGAGAGGCTGTACACAAGCAGGTGATCCTCCGACCTCGCAGGGAATTGCTGGATGCTCCCCATTACCACCTCCGACATTCTTGTGGCCATTAAGTTAAGGCCACAAGAATGGAATCACAGTCAAATGTTTAAAGAATTTGGCTTTACTGTGACGGCCCATTTACTACATGTCTGGCAGGAGGCACAACAGATTGGCAGTTTACACCAGACAAAGACAGCAGGGATAATGTCTTGATTTTAAAGCCTGGTAAAGATCCAGCAGATTCTTCCTCATATAGGACAATGTCAATGATTAACTTGGACACAACATTTTTCAAAGTTATAAGCAGATAGACTTCACCCATCTGGCCCCTATTATCCATATGTATCAGTCTGGTTTTATGCCAGGTCGTTCAACTGCATTGAATCTGAGGCAATTGTTTGCTATACTGTCACAAATTGATCATGCTGCGCGTGTTCTGCTAGATGCTGAAAAAAATTGATTCAGTTGTGTGCGAGTACCTTTATGCAGTCCTGGTGAAAGTTCTATCCCTAGTTACTTTCTAAAGCGTGTACAATTATTATATGCTGGAGCCAATGAGAGGATTGTTTTTTTTGGTTAACACCCGCCCCAGTCCAACTGGGCCATGGTACATGTCAGCGATGCCCGCTCTCCCCACTACTGAATGCGTTGGCCATCGGTGATGCACTCAAAAGCGTGGGCTAACTTTAGGGGAGGTGGTACGATAATTGGCATGGCTCTATACAAACGGCATATCATTAATCAAGGATTCAGTCTAACCTCGTGCCTCTGAGGAATTTGGTAAAGTGTTGTTTATTAACTAGTCCAATTCCACCTAGCTTCCCTTAACCAACAGCATGCAGAACTGTACCGCTGGGAGCAATGGGGTGTTCAGTATTTGGGCATTGACGCAAGTAGGAATTGATCCTATTTGCCTAAGAACAATATTTTTTTTAATATCTGGAGGAAGCCTGAGCTTTGGGTGGCCCTACCACATTCCCCGTTTGGGCCAATTGCTATTATCAAAATGGTAGTGCTCCCCAAACTCCTATTTTTTTCCTCAACATTTCAGTGCGGCTTGGGAGCCAGTTTTTCTTGGAACTTTGGTCTTTGTTGGTAAAGTTGGCGTGACACCCGAAACCACCTAGAATTTAATGGGAGACATTTGCAAAGCTGTATGATCAAGGGATCTAGGCGCGCCCAATTTAGAATTATATTACATCGCTGCTCGGGTATCATTCAAATAATTTTGGATGCCTAGTAACAACCAGTCCCGAATGTAGTTATCGAACAAAGGTCGACCCACCTGTGCCCTCTACACAGTCTCTGGTGTAGTCAGAAATGTCAGTTTCACCCGGTAGTGTACACAATTTTGCCTGGAAAAGGCTTATTAAAGAGTTGCAAATACAATTTCCCCATCTGCCAGATTTACATATGCGAGGGATTTAGAGTCTGCAGCAAGCATGTGACGCTGCAATTGTGAACTCTTGGATGTAATTGAGAGTCCATTATATGTATGACTTCTACTCGGACAGGAAGTTTGTCTCATGGGAGCAGGTTGAAGCCAAAATAGGTAGGGATTTCGGGTTGGCTTTTCAATACTTTCACCTTCAGTGCTTGGACACCAGGTTTCCTACTAGAATCCTCAAACAATCCTACAGTATATTATAATACATTCGGCCAACTCCAGTAGAATGAGCTCTACTCTTAACCAGATGGCGCAAAGAGTTGCTTCCATCAAGGATTTACCTTGTATATCAAAAAGGTCGGGGGACAGGAGAGATTTGGATGACAAAATATGGAGCTGCATGTACCTATATACACTGCAAGTGGCCCTAAAGACCAGATTCAAATTAATGCAGTACAAGGTCTTCCACCCGGTGTACATCTGTCCCACATGTCAAATGAATTTTGACAAGTCAGTGGATGGGAAGATTCCTAGGTGTAAAGGAATACACATGGGCTTTCCATGTCCTAAGCTTTCCGTTATTAGGGAATCGGTTGTGAATATAACAGGCCAGATGGTGGGTAGAGCAGTACCACAACTGCTATGTTGTAAGTTTGGGTGGCTTCCTAGGTTTACTATTTGTAATAGGAAATATGATGCTTTGGTCAAGCCCCACTCCGCCCAACAGTAGACAATGGCTGACAGACTTAGTGGTACTGTGATGCACAGTTCGTATACTGTTCTTTGTTAAACATTGCATCTAGACCCCCACAATATCTGGGAACCATTTAAAGTACTCCTCAGAAGCAGTACACCTGAAGTGGAGATAAACACGAGAGGACTAGTGGGACAAGATTCCTAAAAGGTTTCCTCTAGGTTACTGGGACGACAAGACCTCTCAAACTAATTAGATGGAACTGTCTAATGGTGGCATGGGAAGCACCGCTAGAGATCTACAATGGATTCTTCTGGTATGCTTATGTAGTTATGTGCACAAATTAAATGATTCTTGGTTGCCGAAGGTTGTTCTTGAGGATGACAAATAATGGCATGTATTACTACATGTTTCCCGATTTATGATGTGGACCAACAAATAAAGTTTTAAAACGTTTTATGAACAGACAAGAGAATGGCTGTTCGAATACCCCAGGTCTGGGACCATCTTTCTGCTATGTACTTGCAAGTGAACTAACTGTCCAACTTGCACTATATGGAATATACACATTATATACCAGTAATTTACACTGCTTGCCCAACCTTCATATGACTGAATGCATGTGCTGGTCACGGTAACAGCGCCTCGATAACTCCAGGATGTTTGCGTGCTTTATAATTACCAGGTTACTCACCGTAGTGACCACCTTACTCCTAAGTCCATAGTCCCCCCTTTCCTCCATACTTAAGGGACATCTCTCCGTCCTGTGGGACGGGACCGGAGCACTTTGTAAAAAGCATCCACATTTTTTAAAAAATTTGACCTTCCTCTTTCCTGCGCGGGGCCCGGCACGCGGCCGTAACCCCACCCACCTTGGCTCGCCCCGCGCATCACCCTTCAGTCCTTTTCTATCGCAGGGTCAAAGACCAATTAGCAATAACAGAGGAACCTTATTAGAGGGGACGGCGGGTGGGCTTATGGAGGAAAGGGGACTATGGACTAGGAGTAAGGTGGTCTCTACGGTGAGTAACCTGCTAATACTCCTACGTCCCGTTCCCTTTCCTCCATACTTATGGGAGATTCCCAAGCACTCCTTACAGGAACTATGGGTGGATGGAAATACCCCCTTACTGAAACAGGTTCTTCAGCACAGCCTGGCCGAACTGAGCGTCAGCAGTAGAGCTCATAGTGAGGCAGTAATGCTTACAGAAAGCAGATGGGGAGGCCCAAGTAGCCGCTTTAGCGATGGACTCCCAGGGAACATACATCTGGAAAGCAACCGCGGCTGCCTTGCCTCGCACCTGGTGTGCATGGGTACCTTTAGGTGGTTTCAGTTTTCGGACGGTGAAAGATTCCGTGATACAGGCGGTAATCCATCTGGAAATAGATGCCTTAGACATCGGCCTGCCCTGAGGCTTACCGAAGGTCACAAACAGTTGGGAAGAGCTCCGAAGCTCGGAAGTCCTGTCCAGGTAGAACCTAGGAGCTCTTCGGACATGCAGGCAGTGTAGAACCCTTTCCGACTCCGAGGCAGGGTTCGGAAAAAAGACCGGAAGGGAAATCAACTGATTCAGATGGAATTCGGTCACTACCTTTGGTAGGAAAGCTGGGTTCGTCCAAAGGACTACCTTGTCCTTGTGAAAGACCAAGAAAGGGTGCTACACCGACAATGCCTGGAGCTCACTCACTCTCCCCGCTGACGTAACAGCTACCAGAAAGGACACTTTCCAGGACACATACTTGAGGTCAACCGTAGCCATTGGCTCAAAGGGTTTATGGCACAGCGCCGTCAGGACTACATTTAGGTCCCAAGGCGGGTGCGGACTACGAACCGGAGGGTAGACGAGTGTCAAGCCTGCAAAATGCCTCTTAACCACTGGGTTACTCAGAGAATAAGAGCATTGGTCAATAGCAAGATAAGCGGAAACCGCTAAAGGTAAGTTCTGCATGACAGAACGTAAACACCCGACTCTGCTAGGAAGGACACAAAAGACAGCACCTTGTTAATCGTAGCCACCCTTGGATCCAACTGCTTTTCCAAACACCAACGACAGAACCTGAGCCATTTAACTCCTGTATTGGGATCTGGTCGAGGGTTCCCTGGCTGCCTGGATAATACGCATGTTATCCGTAGACAAGTTAAAAAGCTCTAAGAATTGAACTCAGGCACCATGCCGCCAAGTTGAGCGATTGTGGGCAGGGGTGCCACATCTGCTGTTCCCCGTGATGCAGAAGATCTGGGGTTACTGGTAACCTGATCAGCACAAACACCGACAGGTGTTGAAGTTCTGAGAACCAAAAACTGGCCGGCCACCACGGGGCCATGAGCAGAAGGGAACAGTTTACAGAGTTCTTCAGCTTCCCAATTGCTCGATGAACTAGAGGCAGAGGCGGGAAGGCGTAAGCGCTCATGTTGTGCCATGGAAGCTCGAGAGAATCCCCCAGAGAGGAGGCTCTCAGCCCCCCTCTGGAGGCATACCAAGGAAGCTTCTTGTTTACCACCGTAGGGAAGAGGTCCACCTCCGGTGTGCCTCAATGCAAGAAAATCCATGAGAGGATTTCTGCCTTCAACTCCCACTCGTAGCTGACCACCGTCCGCCGGCTGAGGGCATCCGCTGTGACATTCAGCTGGCCCGGGTTGTGCACCGCAAGCAGCCAGACGCCATGAAGCATGGCCCACGCCTATATCTGGATGGACAGATCAACCAAAGGTGCCCACCCCGCAGGCAACAAAAAAATTGTGCGGAAGGGGTATTCAAGCATTCCGGTCAAACTGACCGATAAGGATGCGCACAAAGCCGAGAAACTAACCCTACACCTGAGGCCGATGGTGCAGCTGTAGGGGTAGCATTCAAAATGGCCGCCACGGTCGTGGCGGGAACGGGCGCCATTTTGTCATCACCTGAGGGGAACTGCGGCACGTGAGGAAGTGAGGCAGGGGTCCCCGTCGATGGATCAGGGGTCTTAACTTTAGCCTTAACATAAGGAACCTCGGCAGAGCCGGTACTATGAGGCCTGGAAAGTTTCTGTGACATATCAACCGCCAAATTAGCCTTCTCAGGAAGGACCTCGGCGCTGCCGGTAAAAGAAGAATTTCTCTTCTTTGCCCGCTCAACAGATCTGGTGTCGCCGCAAGAGCAGGAACGGTGAGAAACCACCTTCACCGATAAGGCCTTGCCAGACCCTCAAATGTTGGTAGCTTTAGCCTCTGTACGAGGGACCTCGGACTCAGGACCGGTAACAGCCTTACTCACGCAGGCCTCGAACATTCGTTCGGTAGCACCAAGCCCCACCAAGGCCTCAGGGTGCACCCCGGCATCATGGATACCTTGAAGACGAAGTTAGGCCGCAATCACCGACATCTTCGTGAAGACACGCGGCGCCGAGCTGAAGCAAAAAGGAAGCACTCGAAACTGGAAGTGCTCCTCTCCCAAGGAGAAGCGGAGATATCGCCTTTGTGGGTTCCAAATCAGGATATGCATGTACGCGTCCTGAAGATCCACACCGCTGAACCAATCGCCCATCTGCAAGGAGGAACGTATCTGGCTGGGCGTGATCATCTTTAATTTCTCTTGGGGTAGAAAAAGATTGAACTGGGAAAGGTCTAGGATGGTGCGCAGGCCAGCCTGGTTGGGTTTGGGCACCGTAAACAGCCGGGAGTAGAAGCCCTCCCCTCGCTCCCCAAGGGGAACGGGTTCCACAGCTCTGAGGTGCAGAAGTTTCTGAAACTCGGCCTTGAGGGAGGGTGAGCCCGACTGCTGAAAAGGAGGGTTGAGGGGTGGGGTAGGGGGTAAAGGTAAGCGGAAGCCTGACTGACAAGACCCATCCGTCTTCTGTGATGGCCTGCCACGCCTCCCTATGAGACGCAATGCGTCCTCCCACCGGGGTCTCGTGCCAGCGCGGAAAAACCTCATTTGGCAGGCTTATCGGCGGCAGTGCCACCTGAACCTGATGAGGCTGAGGAGCGGGAGAGAAAACGCGTACGCTGTTGTCTACGTCGGTTATTCCCAGCAGGAGTATCCCCCTGCGAGAATTGCGGTCGAGGAAGCCCCTAAAACCAGAGGAAGGTCGACCTTGCGACAACGGCCTTTGAGCCTTGAAGGGAGCTTTAACCAGAACAGACAATGATTTAGCCGTCTGAGTGCTGTCCTTGGTTTTGGTGAGCTCTACATCAGTAGAAGAGTGAAAAAGCTCCTTACCATCAAATGGAAGGTCCAGAACCTTGTCTTGCACCTCCTTCGAGAACTTAGTGGCATGTAGCCATGCTTGCCACGAGGTATCAACCCCTAGCATCAGACCCCGAGCCGAGGTGTCTACGTGATGAGCCGCAGCCTCCAGGAGATCCTGGGCGAAGACCCTGGCATCGGAAAGGCCTCTGAAATCCTCCAGCTTCTCGACCGGAATGTGCTCCTCAAACTCCGACAGACCTCTCCACATCCGCATGTTAGCTCCGGCCAAAATCAATTCTTCATTGGCCTGCCTGAGCTGCAAGGCCAAATTGGCAAAGATTTTCCTCCCTAGGGAGTCCAGGAGCTTGTCCTCCTTTCCCCAAGACCTGAGTCGCCGTCGCGGAGGAGGAAGCTGCAGGTCTGGATTGCAACGTGGCCGCAGCCACCAATGTGGAGGAGGGAGGGGACAAGACAACAAGGCCACTTCTTCCGAGGAATGTAGCCTGTACCTCGCGTCAATCTTTTTTTTTACAAAAAGTCCCGAGTGTGGCTTTTCCCAAACTCTTCGGACCTCGGCCAGAACGTCCTTCTGCAAGAACAGGCCGGTACGCTCCAAAGGAGACGGGGTGAACGCCCCAGAAAGCACACCCTCCTGCGGAGCAGGTGACTCGGGCACCGGAACATCTAAGAAGCTCATCATGTCCAGTACCCGGTCATGGAAAGCTCTGGTAGAGCGGGGCAGGTCCTCGTTCTCCTGATCGCCTTGAGGGTCATCTGACAGGTCCGGATCCTGCCGAGCCTTGTCAGGAACTGCCTTGTCCACTGGGGACAATGGTGGCACAGGCGGAAGTGCAGGGGGAGGCACCATGGGCAAGGGAGGCACCGGCGGAACCACCGTCGGAACAGGTTGACATATCTCCTTGAAAAGCCCCTTGAAATATTCCCTCATGGGGTCGGTGCGCATAAGCGCTTGAAATTTACCAAAAAAGGCGTCCTCAGGAGATTTTTTCGGAACCTGAGGCGGCCTCTCATGAGGTGGACAAATCCAGGGACGTAACGGGGAAGGGTGCCACACCGGTCCCTCCGCCGACGTATCCACATAAATCAAGGGAGCCACCCCCGCGGGCAATGAAAAATTGTGCGGAAGAGGCATCCGGGCGTTCCAATCATAAACCGGCCGGTAAGGATGCGCACAAGGGACCTTAGGTTCACCCGAAGGAACGAACCCTACACCAGGGGCCGATGGCGTAGTTGTAGGTGTAGTACCTAAAATGGCCGCCGTGGTCGAGGCGGGAACAGCTGCCATTTTGTCCTCATCTGAGGGGAACTGCGGCACATGAGGAAGTGAGGCAGGGGTCCCCATCGATGGATCAGGGATCTTAATTTTAGCCTTAACGTAAGGAACCTTGGCCGAGCCGGTACTATGAGGCCTGGAATGTTTCTGCGACATACCAACCGCCAACTGAGCCTTCGAAGGAAGAGCCTCGGCACTGCCGATAAAAGAAGAAACTTTCTTCTCAACAGATCTGGTGTCACCACAAGAGCGGGACCGGTGCGCTGTCACCAACAGGGCCTTGCCCGGCCCCTCAGAACTGTTGGTATCCTTAGCCTCTGTACGAGGGACCTTGGACCTAGGCCCGGTAGAAGCCTCATCGGCAAGGGCCTCGAACATCCGTTCCGTAACTTCAAGCCCAGCCAAGACCTTGGGGCATACCCCGGTTTTGTTTTTGAGGGAAGCCGAAAGAGCAGCCTCAGCAAGCTCCAGTACCCCACGACTCAGAACTGGGTCTACACACAGCCCCCACAGGAGGGCTGTCGGAGTGTACTTCGGTGATCACAGGCCCCTTATGGAGACCCTCGGAGAAAACTCAGAGGTAGAATTATTAGGCCCGACAGGCACCTCAGGGCGAACACTGGTAACAGAGCGATCAACGCCCCTCCCGGCTCGAAAGGAACCCGGGAAGGTATCCCCCAGCCGTGGTGCTCTGAAAATTAAAGAACTTACTGGGCGTTTTTTCTTCTCGTCGATGAACGCCTGAAAATGAGAAGGAGGAGTCCATCCGAACACCTCCTCCCACCGACATTGAAGTGCCCGGACTGAAAGGAAGTCACAGTAAAAACAGGAGTCCCAACGGTGTTCCGGACCTAAACAAAGAGGATGGGGATACGCCCTCGCGAAGCGACGGTGACACGATGAACAGTCTGGAAAATCTAGTTTAAAAGGTAGACTAGTAAACTAACGCTAGCGAGAGCCAGAGAGGGGAAAAAAGGGAAGAAAATCTTCTGAGGATGCAAGTGCGTCCGGCCCCGATCGTGCGTAGAAAAGGACTGATGGGAGATGCGCGCGGCGGAGCCAAGGTGGGCCGGGTTACGGCCACGTGCCGGGCCCCACGCAGGAAAGAGAGCAGGGACACATTTTTGAAAAAAATGTGGGTGCTTTTTACAAAGTACTCCGGTCCCGTCCCACAGGACGGACAGATGTCCCATAAGTCTGGAGGAAAGGGGACGAGACTTGGGAGTAAATGAAATAAATAAAAATAAAAGCAGGCAGCAAGTTAAGGAAGGGATGGCCAATGTACGATGATGCTATTGGCGCAGGTAGAAGTGAAAGCAGGACAGATGGAAAATGCAAATCAGACTGCATGCGATGGGAAAGAAAAGAAAAACGGGTGAAGCTCAAAATGTCAGCGCGAAAGAAGAACAAGTTACTTACCAACGGTAACGTTCTTTCGATTGGATGTTCCTCCCACATCTTTCTCATCTTATTATAATGCATCTCCCAGCATTGCTGCTTCGGAAAAAAAAAATTACACCGGCGGGGGATGGAAGGGGGGGCTGTGTTAGAGGCCGCAGAGTCGTAGTCCCTCGAGGGGCGTCGTCAAGCGTCAAAGTCATCCGCTGTATAAAGGGCTCAAGCAGCACCCGTTACCTCAGTTCTGTTTTTACCGTGTTCATAGTCGCATCAGCTGATCAGGTTTTAAGTCCTCAGGCTCTTAATGAAGTTAGAGTGCAACTGGCGTAAACTGTACGGAAAGATAGGTTGGGAGGGTCGATGAGGAATACATTGGAGGAACATCCAATCAAAAGAACGTTACAGTTGGTAAGTAACTTGTTCTTTGAATGGAGTGTGTCCTCCCACGTATTCCTCATCTTATGATAGACTCCCATAGCAGTGGTAACTTTGGAGGTGGGAGTACTAAAAATTTTAATTATGGACTGAATGATGGACAGATTTTGCAAATAGTCCTCCTTGATATGAAGTACAGTCCAATCAGTAATGCTTCACAAAGGGGTGCATTGACGACCAGGTGGCCGCAGCACAAATATCCTGCACCGGCACACCCCTCTGAAGAGCCATGGAAGTTGCCATGCCTCTAGTTGAATAAGCCCTTAATCCATCTGGAGGCTCGTTTCCAGGCAATTTATAGCATTCAGAGATTGCTAGAATTATCCATCTGGATAGAGTTTGTTTAGGCACTCCAAGGCCCAATTTGTGTCCAGTATACCCAAGAAATAGTTGGTCACATTGACGAAGTTTTGACAACCTGTAAATGTAGAAACTGAGAGCCCTTTTTGAGTCCAGTCTATGCAACCAACCTTTCCTCTTCCTTACTGGTGTGAGGAACGCTTAAAGATAGATAGCGCTGCCAGATATCCTTTTATAGTGCCAACTTGGAGCCACAAATTGGCTAAGTGTAAGAGAAAAGAAAGTACTGTTGGAGGGTTACAAAGGAATGGAACCACATTCTTATCCCTGCACCAGTTACTGAACTTGTTCAACTACACCAGTACAGGGATTTTGTTGCTGGCCTTCTGGCCGAAAGCAAATTCTCCATTACGTCATCCGGGAGGTCCCAATCCTTATACCTGAGCCTCTCAGAAACCATGCGTGAAGGCAGAGTGACTTGACCACTGGATGGAGAACCCGACCTTCATCTTGCGAGAAAAGATCCTCTTTGTGGAAGACATATTGGAGGGCAAAGGGACATGTTCAGAAGGTCCAGGTACCACGTCCTCCTGGCCTAATCCGGGGCAATTAGGTTAATGGTTTTCCTGAACTTTCTAAACCTCCTGATCACTTGAGGAATCACGGGGAAAGGAGGAAACACGTAAGGGAGTGGAAATACACAGTCCACTACGAATGCATCCCCTACAACTACTCTTGCGGGAAAATTCCCTTGAGCAGTAGAGTTTGCACTTCCGGTTGGCACCGGTTGCGAACAGATCCACTTGAGGGGTTCCCCAAAGGGCGAAGATCTCTTGAAGGACTTTCTGAGCTAGTTCCCATTTGTGGGAGACTCTGCTCTGCCTGTTCAGAGCGTCCGCCGCCGTGTTCAGCTCTCCGGCTAGGTGAACTGCAGATAGTGAGATTCCTTCTTGCATTGCCAAGAACCAGAACTGCATTGCCTCTCTGCACAGTGGGAGTGATCCTATGCCTCCTCTTTTATTGAGGTAGTACATGGCCACTGTGTTGTCCGTCATTATTAGGACATTCTTTCCCTGTACAGAGGGCAGAAAGGCCTTCAGCGCTAGTCTGATTGCCCTTGGCTCAAAAAGGTTGATGTGTAGTTTGGACTCCGATTGAGACCAACGACCGCTGATTGTCAGATCGTTGCTGTGGGCTCTCCACCCCGTGAGTGAGGCGCCCGTCACTACAGTTATCTGCGGCCATGGTTGCCAAAAAGGTTCCCCTTGAAGATATTCTCCTTGCAATCCCACCATAGGAGATCTTCCTCTGGCACCAGAAAAATGCAGGATGCCATGAGGCCAAGCAAACTTAGAAAGTCGAATGCCGGTAGATGTTGGGCATTTTGAAACTTAGTTACCGTCTGCAGAATGTGGCGAGCTCTCTCCTCGGGAGGCAAGGCTTTCCCTGAGGAAGTATCCAGGACTGCTCCGATGAATTGGAGCCTTTGGCTTGGAATCATTTGTGACTTCTTGTAATTGAGCGAGAATCCCAGACTGTGTAAGAAGTGGCAGGTCAAGGCCAGATGTTCCTGGGTTCGTTCGGGTGAACTTGCCCTGATTAGCCAATCGTGCAGATGGAACAAGTTACTTACCTGTAACTGTTGTTCTCCAGCATGGGTCTGGCATGGATTCACATGCTCATGAATATTCCCCGTCGTCAGGCTGGGAATCCTCGGTAAAGAAAAAACCAGTATCAGTTTCGTTTCTGATCTGTCTTTCGTAGTAGTAACCAATCACTGGTCTCTGCGTCATACTGACCACAGCCAATGACTGCCCTCTACCTAAGCATCGCCTCTGGCAGCCATCTTCAGATTTGGAAGCACGTGAAGTGGCAGTATGACCAAGTGAAGAGCCGCAGAGGGGTAGGCGGGAGGGTTCGCATGTGAATCCATGCCAGACCCATGCTGGAGAACAACAGTTACAGGTAAGTAACTTGTTCCTTCTCCAGCATGGGGTCTGGCATGGATTCACATGCTCATGAATAAAGAATACATAGCAGTACACACATGCACAACCACGGGAGGTGGCAAAGGCTCAACATTAAGCATTACATCAAACTCAACATTAAGCATCTTACCTCCTCACCAGGCTCACCTCAGGCGAACAGGTTGCGCAGCACTGCTTGGCCGACCCTGGACTCCTCCCTGGAATCCCGATCGACGCAGTAGAATTTCGTGAAGGTGTGCGTCGACCTCCACGTAGCAGCCCTGCATATGTCCAGCAGGGGCACACCAGAAAGGAACGCCGTGGTAGCTGCGATCGCTCTGGTGGAATGGGCTCTCGGACGGCCAGGCAGCGGTCGGTTTGCCAACCGGTGACAGTACATGATACAGCCGGAGAGCCATCTGGAAATGGAAGCCTTCGAGAGAGCCTTCCCCTGATTGACAGGTCCAAAATTCACAAAGAGTTGTGACGTCTTCCGAAAACACTTCGTGCGGTCCACGTAGAACTTCAGCGCTCTAGCCACATCCAGCGAGTGCAAAGTCCTCTCAGCCGGCGACGAAGGCGATGGGAAAAACACAGGCAACACCAAGGGTTCGTTGAGATGGAAGTCCGACGGTACCTTGGTGTGATGCCGGAAATGCATCTGAGGGACAGGGCCTCTGAATCCTTGTCCTTTTTCTGTTTTTACCGTGTGTTCTGTCATGTTTTCTGCCCAGGAGTCCATGAGGGACTCCTGGCAGTGCAGCTCTCTTTTGGTTTGGTGAACAGACCCATGGGATACCCTTATGGCACCCATGGGTAGGGGTACAACCCTGTGCCCCTAGTGTATGTTTTTGGGCACCTGTGGGTGGCCCACAGAGCAGGGTATGGGCTGGTGGCAGCTCCATGCTAAACTTGACAGGTGCTCTGGGTGTCCTCCATTTCGGGATACCCAGGCCCTGCCATTGGGATCAGTTGATTCCTGATAGAAACAAGATGGCCCCTGTGGCCTCTTGCTTTCTATTGCCTGTTGTCTTGTTTTTCCCAAAGTCCTGGGAAGCCCTGGCTCTGTCCCTTCCCCCTGGCTGGCTGTTGGGTGGAAGTTCCATATATGGTGTTGTTGTGAAGGCCCAGCTAGACTGACTGGAGCCTTCCCAGTGACTGTATGTTATGGGTACCTCCTGTGGGTGGGACCTGGGTGAATGGAGTGTGTGACCAATATACACTCCTTGTTGTGGTTGTCTGGTTTCTGGCATGAGAGACAAAGACTGAGACAGCCCTGCCCGAAACTGGCCTGAATGCAGTGTGTAGTGTTGAATGGCTGGGTACTTGTCCCAATCCACATTCCTTGTTGTGAGTGTCTGAAAGGGAGGAGTGTGGCCTGAATGCACTGTGTGCCTGATTGGCTGACTGACTGCATGAATGCCCTTCTGTGTGATTGGCTGCTGTGTGTGTGCCAGCAGTGTGGATGAGAGACAGAATAGTATATCTGGGGACCTCTCACCACTGGAAATTGTTCAGAAGCATTCAGAAGCTGAGTCTCCACTCAAGAGTAACTGGATTTGCTGATCCTCGACGTCCAGCTGGAAGAAGAAGACTTGCTGTGGCATTTGCTTCGACGGAACTGAAGGTTGTCGAAATCGTCGAGGACTGACCCGAGAGAGGACCTGGCTAGGCGCCCTCTTCCCGTGCTCCGAGGGACCATCGAGCACCGCTGAATCTTCGCCGAAGCGCCCTGGAAGTCAGACCCTCGAAAGGCTGCCGACCCGAGACGGGACCGCCGAGGAGATCGAAGTGAAGCACCCGGACATCGACGCTGTCGAAGTCCATTGCCGTCGACCAGGGTTCGCAGGTCTGTGTAACCGCTGGAGGCCCGTCGAAGTTGTGTTGCCCCGCCGTGGGAACCACTTGACGCCGTGCCGCCGACGACCGGAGCCGTCCGCTCCTTGCCTAAGAACATTTGCCTTGAAGGACTCCCTCGTCCGCATCGTCGGCCGCTTTGTCCCGCCGGAGAAAGTCGAGGACGACCAACGCGCCGAGGAGAATCCGCCGGTGGGTTTCCCGCCACCTCACGACCCCAAAGACTCGAGCGACTCGACGCCCTTGCTGGGCCACCGTCACCCACAATCTTTGCGGTCCAGAACTAGTGTCGCCGAGGTGCCCCGCACGCCTCTTCCTCGCAGGACGCCGACGTCTCGACGCCGACGAGCACCGCTCGGATCGAAGCCTGCCGCCTCATCGACGCCGTTCTACCTTGTTTGTTGTCGGACGTTCGACGCCCCGTGTCTCCCGCTTGAAAGGGAAGGCATTCAAGAAGGGCCGTCGATTCCCCGACACCGAACACCGAGTTCCTCGACGCTTCTCGACGCCTCTCGACGATCCGTGACTCCTGCTTTAAAGGGGGTCATTCAAGAAGGATCTGTCGACGCCTCTTCGAAGAACTCGACTCCACCAGGTACATTGGGGGGGTAAAAACATTATAGGAGAGAAATAGACTATTGAACAATATATGGACTGGGCTGGTGTTATATCTCTTTATTTTACAGGTTGCCCAGGTGGGGGGATCTCCACACAGAACTGTGTCCAGTGGTAGGGGCCAGTATTCTGCCTATTGTTTCAACCCTCTGTTATCTCTCCTCTCTCTATTGCTGGTTTCCTTCTTATTGATCTGTGTGCCATTTTAACAGTATTGTGAATGCACTTTAATGAGGTCTAATATTAGTGGTACCACTTTAGAATTGTAGATATTTACCATTGCTGATTTTCCTGAGCACAAAGTGCGTTATTGTGATAAGTGTACATAACCCTTGAATATTAATTATATAAAGACTGTGTTTTCAGTAATACAGTGTGTGGACATTCCTTTGTGGGGGCTTGGGGATACACTGTACTTAAGAACCAGCCTGCATCACCTCCTGAGAAGCTAGGCCTTGATTGCTCGTCCATCGTTACCATATTAGAGAATCTTGGCTGGGGTCCTCTGTGCCTCCCCTCTACCATATAGAGAGCGGAAGTACAGACCCCCCTACCGGTCTTGACACTTGGGCATGAAGGAGGGGTGCGTCATGAGCACCACCCTCGTGTCGTGAAAAGTCAAGTACGGGGCCTTGCAGGAAAGGGCCTGGATCTCTCCCACCCGTCGTGCGGAGGTGATGGCCACAAGAAACGCTGTTTTCCATGACAGAAACTTCAACGGGGCCGAGTGCAGAGGCTCGAACGGAGGCCCCATGAGCTTGGTCAGCACCACGTTGAGCTCCCACGCCGGGGCCGGCGCCTTCACCGGCGGGAACGATCTGAACAGTCCCTTCATGAACTCTTTCACCAGACGATGAGACCACAAGGACGTCCGGCCCGTGGTTCTGGTGTATCGGGAGATCGCAGCAAGATGAATCTTGATGGACGCGTGTGCCAGCCCAGCTTTGGCCAGCGTCAGAAGGTACGGCAGTACTTGGGGAGCCGTAATCCGTAGAGGGTTAATCTTCTGTGCGTGGCACCAGACAGAGAACCTCTTCCATTTGTGTCCGTAGCATTTAAGAGTCGAGGACGCCCTGGCCTTTGCAAGAACCTCTCTGCAGTCGGCCGGTATGTCGTATCCTCCAAACTCTAGCGCTGCAGGAGCCAGGCCTGCAAGTTCAGCGACTTCGGGTCGTGGTGGAGGATGGCGCCTCCTTCCCTGGAGAGTAGATCTGCGTCCACCGGCAGCTTGATCGGCGGGGACGCTGACAAGTCCAGAAGGTCCGGGAACCATATCTGCCTCGGCCACGCAGGTGCGACGAGGATCATCCTGCACCGTGACCTTTTGAGCTGGTTGACGAGCCTGATTAGCAGTGGCAAAGGAGGGAACGCGTAGAGGAACAGGCCCTCCCAGGGGAACGAGAAAGCATCGCCCATGCTCCTCGACTGGGGAAACCTGCTGGCGAACCTCAGGCACTTGGAGTTCGTCGCCGTCGCGAACAGGTCAATCTGGGGTGTGCCCCACCGTCGGAAGAGGCGATCCATTAGATCCTGCCGTAGCTCCCACTCGTGGCACGAGCGCAGCTCCCTGCTGAGTGAGTCGGCGATGGTGTTTTTTATCCCTGCCAGATGAAACGGCACCAGAAATATCCTTTGGGCGACGGCCCAATGCCACAGGTCCTGCGCCTCCTTGGACAGTGCTGGGGACCTGGTTCCGCCCTGTTTCCTGATGTAAAACATGGTGGTGGTGGTGTTGTCGGTGAAGATCCTCACCACCTTTCCCTTGAGGGACGGAAGAAAGGACCGGAGGGCCCAAAACACTGCACGGAGTTCCAGGACGTTGATATGTAGGGATTTCTCCGTCGGGAGCCAAAGGCCTCTTGCGTGCAGATTTCGGGTGTGCGCTCCCCACCCTTCCAGGGAGGCATCCGTGGTCACTGTCTCCTGGTGGGCTGGGGTCTGGAAGTCCATGCCCGCCGTCAGATGCGCGCGGGTGCCCCACCACCGGATCGCTCGTCGGAAACTCTCGTCGAGTGTGATCCTTTCCTCGAAACTGCCCGTCGTTTGGATCCAGCGCGCGTCCAGGAACTCCTGCAACGGCCGCATCCGGAGCCTGCACATGGGAATGAGGTAGATGCAGGAAGACATCATTCCGAGGAGGGACTTGATGGACCTCACCTTGGCCGCGTCGGCCACCAACATCCGCTGCACCTTGCCCAGGATGGTCCTGGTCCTCTCCTCCGACGGGGAGGCCAGAAGGGACACTGTGTTGAGCCTCGCTCCCAGAAACAGAGCGTCCTGCGCGGGTATCAGGTGGGATTTGGCGTAGTTCACGGAGAATCCCAGGTCCGTGAGAAGTTGGACGGTCCTTGCCGTGTGAGCCACGGCGAGCTCCCTCGTCTTGGTTCGGATGAGCCAGTCGTCCAGGTAGGGGTAGACGTGGATCCCCTCGTGGCGCAGCTGCGCCGCCACCGGTACGAGGCACTTGGTGAACACCCTGGGTGCCGACCGTAGACCGAAGGGGAGGGCTTTGAACTGGTAATGACGCCCTTGGACCACAAACCTGAGGAATTTTCGGTGCCCCTTTAGGATGGGAATATGGAAGTAGGCATCCTCCAAATCCAACGACGACAGGAAGTCTCCTTCCTCCAGCTGACCCAGGACGTGCTGGAGGGTGACCATCCAGAACTTTTGCACCTTGATGAACTTGCTCAGACGTCGCAGGTCCAGGATGGGGCGCCATCCCCCCCGTCTTCTTCACGAGGAAGTATCTCGAGTACACTCCGGAGCCCCGAAGCCTCTTTGGGACGAGTTCGATGGCGCCCTTCCTGAGCATCGCCTTTACCTCCAGGAGAAGTTGAGGGACGTGAAGTTCTTTCCTGGCCACGGGGGGGACGCGCGGACACCTTCTTTGAAACTCGAGCGCGTGGCCCCGGGCCAAGGCGTCCAGCACCCAACGGTCGGTGGAGATGGACTCCCACACGCTGACTAAGCTCGCCAGCCGGCCTCCCACCGGGGTGCTTCGGTGGGGGCCCGACCCCACGGCCGGTTCAATCCTGCTTCGACGAGGCTTTGCCGCCTTGACCTCCTTGGCGACGACGGCGGGGTCCGCCAGACTTGCCTCGTCCTCTGTAGGCCTCCTGAGCCGACGAGCGGGCCGCTTGACGGTAGGCGGAGAAACCGCCGCCGGAACTTTTGGAGGCGCCCTTGCCTCCGCTGCTCCGAAAGGGCGTCCGTCGTTGTTGCAGAACTCCAAGGGCCCGGGCCGTCTCGGTGTCCGCTTTAATGGCCTGAAGGGAATCGTCCACTGTTTTCCCAAACAGGTTGTTCCCATCGAAGGGCATGTCCAGGACTCTGGTCTGAACGTCTTGACGGACGTCCGTAGCCTTGAGCCATCCACGCCGCCTAAGGCAAACGCCGTTGCCCAACTGGCGGAACCCAGTGTCGGCGATGTCCGTTGCAACGGTAATGGCGTGGTCCGAAGCCACCTCACCTTCCTGCAGGATCTCCAGGGCCTCTGCCCTCTTGTCGTCCGGCAAGAAGTCCAGCAGGGGAGCCAGTTTGTACCAGAGCTCCCTGTCGTAGCGGGCCACGATAGCCAGGGCGTTGGCCGCTTTAATCGTCGTCGCCGCAGACGAGATTACTCTGCGTCCCATAGCGTCCAATTTCTTCCCCTCGCCGTCCGGTGGGGAAGTCGATGTGGAGGCCGCCCCCCCCCCCCCCCAACCCCCGCCCCCCGCTTTTTTCCTGGCCGCCGCGGAGACGACGGAGTCCGGGGTAGGCTGCGCCCGGAGGCACAGGGGGGCGGTGTCCGGGACCCGGTACTTCTTCTCGTACCGGTCTCTTCTAGATGGCGTCATGGAAGGGTTCTTGAGGGTGAGGCCCTCATCCCAAATGTCGTCCAATAGAGGCACTGCGAGGACAGTCTTCCTCTTGGCCTCGCGCCGCTGATAAAGGAAAACTTCCTTCCTCTTCTCCTCAGGGCAGAGCTGGAAAAGCTCGGATGCCCTGGTGATCATGGAGTGGAACGATCCAATCTCCTCGGGCGGAGAAGCCCTGGTGGGAGGTGACAACGGTACATCCTCGTCGTATACCTCGTCGTCCGTACCCGTCGCTGCCGTGTCAGTCCCCGTATCATCCCCTCGGGTGGACGGGGAGGAGGGCTGGAAGGGGCGCGACGGCTGAAAAGGAGGCGGAGGGTGGATCCTTCTTTTCTTGGTAGGGGGACCACCAGAAGGTCCCGGTTCCGGGTCCCCCGACGGGAGAGGTTCCGTCGGCAACGGTAGTCTCGTCCTTATCTCTGAGCATAAGGACTGTATAGCCAACAAAATGGCCGCCGAGTTGTCTCGCGGCGCTGGCAGTGGGGAATCCGACGGGCGATCAGGGGCCCCGTCGGTATCCTCGACGATGTCGTCGTCACCTGCGTCGGGATCCATCCCGACGGGCTGGTCTTCTTCCACGCCGAGGCCGTGGCTTAAGACCTCGACCAGCTCCTCCTCCGAGGCGGAGGCCGAATCTACGACGACGCCCTGCCCCCCCTTTTTCTTCCCCACCGGGGATTTCACGGGGGTCCTATCGATGGGCACAAAAGAGGACTCCCTCCGAGGTGGCAGGGAGACTGAGCCCCGAGGTCGCCACCACTGGTGTAGCCTCCACAGGCTGAGCCAGGGCCGCCGCGACAGTTTCGATAGAGGGCTTGGCCGGATGGATTAAGGCCTTCACCACCTTAGGTGCGCTCACCGCCTTATCCTTGAGGGGGGGGGGGGGCACTGCCTCGCTCCCCCTCCGCCTTCGAGCTGGACCGGGGCCTCTCCAGGAGCTTCGCCGGGTGCTCGGCCTTCCTCTTACCCGACCCAGAGCGTTGGCTCGTGGTTGATGGTGCCGGGGAGGGTGCGCCCTGCCTGGCGCCCGTAGAGCCCGACCGTTCGGCGCTCCCGGTGCCAGCGGACTCGCGGTGCTTGGCCTTATGTTGGACCCCCGTCGCCGGGGCGTCCTCAAAGGTCTTAGAAGACCGCTCGGATTTCTTCCTCTTCTTCTCGCCGGACGGGCTCTTCCCTCCCAGCCAGTTGGCGAGGCGTTGATGGCGGTCCTTCATGGTCCGCTCCGACATGTTGCCGCAAAACGCACAGTCCTTCTCCACGTGCGTCTTGTCCTCATGTAGGCAGTAAAGACAAAAGGAGTGTTCGTCCTCCTTGAAGACATTCTGCAGCTGGCATCCAGGGCAGACCCTGAACAGCTTTCCGGGCGTCGAGCTTCCCTTCTCCTGGGCCATGACCGGGCCTGAGAAACTTCTGGAGTCCTCCAAAAGCGTAGCTCGACGAAATCTTCACCCTTGAGGGGCGCAGACGAATCCGACATGGGTCCCCGTTGATCGGATGGAGAATCGGTGGAGCTTGAGGCTCTTTTGACCGAAAAAACACAGTTTTTGAGAAAAAACGTGAAAAAATAGCACTAACGCTCGAGAGCAATAGCACGAGGATCCCAACACATGAACGTGCGGTAAAAATCTGAAGATGGCTGCCAGAGGCGGTGCTTAGATAGAGGGCAGTCATTGGCTGTGGTCAGTATGACGCAGAGACCAGTGATTGGTTACTACTACGAAAGACAGATCAGAAACGAAACTGATACTGGTTTTTTCTTTACCGAGGATTCCCAGCCTGACGACGGGGAATATTCATGAGCATGTGAATCCATGCCAGACCCCATTCTGGAGAAAAGGGTAGACTTCAATCCCCTTCTTCCGATACTAGTTGCCACCACCGCCATCAGTTTGGTGAAAACCCTCAGAGCGGCAGTCAGCCCAAAAGGTAGAACCCGAAACTGATCAGGAGAACCACTAATTGCGAACCTCAAGTACTTCCTGTGCTTGAGATGGATTGGCACATGAAAGTAAGCATCCTGAAGGTCCAATGAAACCAGCCAGTCCTGAAGCTGAAGAGCCTGAAGGATCTGAGAAAGGGTCACCATCTTGAACTTGTCCTTCCTGAGGCACTTGTTCATGTTTCTTAAATCCAAGATGGGTCTCAATCCTCCGTCCTTTTGGGGGATGAGAAAATAAGGGGAGTACCAACTTATGTTCCTCTCCCTACAGGTACATGTTCTATTGCACCTTTCTCTAGCAGGGTTAAAATATCCTGCACAAGGAGCGGGTCTGGAATTTTTACAGAGTTGGCTCCCAGTGGATGATCTTGAGATCTATGATGAAAAGGAAGGCAGTAACCATGGGTCACTATCTAGTGCCCAGGCATCTGACGTAATGCCCCGCCATTCGTCCAGATACCGAGTGATTCTGCCTCCCACTGGGGTCTTGTGGGTGAAGACCTCAAAGTAGCTTTGCTGCAGCAGTGGCTTAGGAGGTAGTAGCCGCTGCTCTGGCTGTTCTAGCACCTTTCCCTTTTCCACCACGAAAGGGTTCTCTCTGTTGGCCTCTGACTGGCCTGCCCCCTCCCTTTTCCAAAAGAGAAGTAGAAGCGTAAGGGGTGACTCTTCCAGGACGATGAGCCTGTGTAAGAGTGTTGTTGAGGCTGCCTTATAGCGGTGCTAAGTGATTTTGTTGCCGCTTTTGAGGTCTGAAGCTTCTCCAAGCTCTCGTCCGCCTTGCTGCCAAACAACCTCAAGCCGTCAAAGGACATATTAAGTAATCTAAACTGCACATCAGGTGCAAAGCTAGATTTCCTTAGCCATGCAAACCTGCGTAGGACCGTGCTAGAAGCCATGGACCTGCTTACACTATCCGCAGTGTCCAGTCCTGACTGAAGGCATTCCTCCATAGCCTCTTTACCATCTTTTACTATAGCCAGGAAACCATCCCATTCTTCACCTTCCCGGATGCGTTCAGCCGCTGATGTCATGCAGTCCCACAGGGTATATGTGAATTTTGCTAAAGTACAAGGGACAGTGGATTTAAGGGCCATGCTGCCCGAAGAAAAAAACTTTCCGGGCCCAAGCATCAACTTTATCATCCCTGTCTGGTGGTATTGATGGTTAAGCGGATTACCTAGTGGAGGTTGCAGCTTGAACCACTAGACTTTCAGGGGAGGGATGTTTAGATAATTATTCTGGATCTGATAAAGATGGCCTGTATTTTGGTACACATTTCTTGTTTACTGCTGAAATAGAATCAAGAGTATTCCAATTTACCATCACCCTCTTTTGAAGTGCTTATTGAAGAACACGGTCTTTCAGAGGACCTTCACTCAGGTTTTCAGTCATGTCACCCTGGTCGAAATCTGGGGAAGCTGCCATCCAACCCATACAATGACCCTTCCCATAAGATTCCTATAACTAGGATCAGCATGATCTGTAGGGTCTGGTCTTTCAAAATCTACTTCAGGTGAAGTGTCTAGGCCACTGGCATTTTGGAGACAGTCATAGATCTGTTATTTTTGGAATTCGGGTACACTAGCTCTTCAGGGACCTCTTTGGCTCCAAACCTAACTCCAGCTGAAGTGACATTCTCTTCAGGGGAGTGTTCTTCAAAAATGGATGACATGGATCTGAAAAATTCCTGTTTGGGTTGAGGATGGAAAGCTTTTTCAGGTAAAGAGGGTGGTATCGACTTAGGCATGGGTAATGGCATCGACTTGGGTGTCGGAATTAAAGCATGCCTCGATAAAGGCGTCGAAGGCGTAGATAAGGAAGACGCTGGCTTCGACATTTTCGAAGGCGTCAACGACGTTTTCATTGGCGGTGTCGACACAGTAGTCGTCGACTGTCAAGACGAGTTTCGAATTCGATGCCGATGTCTATTCCGCTACCACCAATTTATGCACCAGAGGTTTTGACTTAGGACGATGCATCAGGGAACTTTCCCTTGACACTTGCGACTCTTTCGGCTCTCGCGTGTTTAGATTTTGATTTCCCGGTCAGCTTACCTCTACGTTCCCCAAGAGCCTTATTGGACATGGCCTGGCACGAACCGCACTAGTCAACCTGATGGTCTGGGCTGAGGCACCAGAGCCAATTCCAATGGGTGTCGGTTATTGACATTTTCCTACAACACTTCAAACATTTTTTAAACCGTCTTGGGTGTGGTGGGAGTAGATGACGAGGACACCGTCGAGGAAAAATCTGATGCGCCGTTTGTAACACTAAGCAGTTGCGTCGGAAAAACTGAACGGGTGCTGCTCGAGCCCTTTATACAGCGGGTAATGTTGACACTCGACAGCGGCCCTCGAGGGACTAGGACTCTGCGGCCTCGAACACAGCGCCCTCTGGTGAATTATTTTTTCCAAAGCAGCAAAGCTGGGAGGTGCATTATGATGAGATGAGGAATACGTGGGAGGACGCAATCCATTCGAAGAAATGAGGATAACTCCCATTAGTGGACTCTTCCGAAATATGTGGGGCCAACCAGCGGGGCGCAATTACAGACCACCTTTTCAAACGGCTATCTCCAATTCCATGCCAGGCTTCTGAACATATTTGACATGTACTTTAATAGTTAAGCAGCTGACTCCAATCCGCTTACACATTCATTGAGTATTGTTAGGAAGATTTATCATTTTTGCGCTTCATCCCTTCTCCTAGTGAGACCCCCAGCACGTTGCTGGACTTCGGGACCTCTTTCTTTCAATCCTGAAAGAGTGGAGCCTTTTTCCACTCATTTATTCTTGTAGGCTCAATTTTTTGGAACTCTATTCTTTGTAATCTACCTATACTATGGAGTCTGTCTGCTCCATAGCTCTTAAAGGCATCTGTTTTACTACTGCAGCACACAGCTCCTTATAGCCAGTGTTTCTGGAGACCCTTGGGGCCCTTATTTAAGACCATCTCCTCAAGGAACTACAGTTTCTCCCAAAACACTCTAGTCAGAGATTGGCAAACACCACCTTCAGTGGTGTGCCAAAGGGATACTTGGTATCCCCCTTCTCTCTGCTCCTGTGACAATAACCTAGTTATGGCTGGTGGAAGTGTTCTACCAACCATTGTGTATTTTTATACCGCAGGCTTTGTCCATAGCCCCGGTAGTGCACAAGAGGGGCACCCAAGTACCAACTTGGGGCCTCCCTTTTTTCACCATTACTAACGTGGTTGTTCTTTGTTGGCCCTTCTTCTACCATTCTGGGAGGGGGAGGTCTGTGTGTTTTTCCTTTGACGGGAACCAGTAGGTATCGCTGCCCAAACTCACGAGTGTCTGGGCAGGCAGGAAGTGGGGAGGAGACTTCCACCCACCTATCCTTTGTCTGCCAGAGTGCCTGAATAGGTACAACTCCCACATGGGGTCTGGCTGAGAGATTGCAGAGGAGTGTTTGCTGTAACTGTATAAAAGATGTGGCTTCTGGAGTGTAAAGCAAGTCTACCACATTAAACAGTAATAGAAGACAACCAGAAACACCTGCAGATCCTTTACAAGACCGTGAAGCAACCACTGCTGTCCTGAGCCCGTTTTCTATGCAACAGAGGAGCTGCGAAGAGGACAACTCTTCCCTTTGGCCGGTGGGAATAACCAGTCCCATGACGAACTTCGAAAGAAGGCATCTCCTGAGGTCCTAGGAACTTCCAGGGCCGCGGAGCACCAAACCAGGAGACCTGCTGCCGATTTTGAGTGCATCATGGAAAGGCTGAATCTGTCCAAATCTTTGCTGAACCCGTAAGGTTACTCCAGCGATCGGATCCAACTCGCCCAGACCCCGTCATGCATAATATTCCCTATGGAAAAGGTGGAAAATGCATCCTTAATACTAGACTACCCCTCTCCAACATGGTGACTCCATGGTACTACACTTACTGAACACTGATGGTCTAGTCTAATCCAAAATGGCTGCTTCAAACCCCTATATATACACACACGACTCTTCAAAGCCAGAACGGCACATTACTACAAACTTAACTCCGTGTTACCCTTGGACCTATGACGAAGTGCCCTCTCCTTTCTTTTTTCCTACTTACCCCTTCTCGCTTTCTCTGCTCTTTACCTCGAGTTACGAACGGCATTGCTGAGACTCGTTCAGCACTCCACCCACCCCCAACTCTAAATTGGTATTACAGCCACATCAGAGCAGTTCCCGAGACCCGTAGAATCTCCGCTTTCAGCGGGTCATTGACAGTCACCTCGCTGTGTTATTAGAGAATCGCGGCTCTCGAAGGAGAGGCTGTGGGTCTCATTAACAGCTGCCGCGCTGTGTATTTACATACATGCGGCTCCCGACAGAGAGGCAGTGTCTCTGAGGCACAGCCTACTCCGAGATTCATTTTTGCAAGCATTCGTTCATAGAACTAGATCAACGAACCGAAATCCCAACGCAGTGTGAATATCTAAACTTTCATATGGAAGATATTTCCAATATCCCAACTTTGCAACTGCTTTCTGCGGCCCTCACGCATTAGCATTCTGTAAATACAGGCTCTTTCCAAGACAAACACGAGTCTGAACAGCTTCCTCTACCGTGCTTCCAAGCATCCCAAGACTTCCTACTTTGCGTAAAACTTGCACCACCCATCGATTCAAAAGGAGTTTGTGCTGCTGGTGAGTTCAAAGACAGCATTCCTGGTGGTGTATTGTCCCCCCTCTAGTGAACATCCCGTGCAATCCTATAGCGCCTTGACTAAGAAAGTTTCTCTTTCCCTTTATGTTCCTGGAATCAGAATACCGCAACATACTACACAACTCTGCACCACGTGTAAAGATTGTTAGGGAGAATTCTCATTTTATGGCTAATTTCCCTCACCTAGTGAGTCCCCCAGCAGCTTTGCTGGATTTCTGGAGTTTATTTGTATCACTTGGTAAGAGTGAGCTTTTTTTTTTTTAATTATTTTATTAAAATTGTGATGCAAGCATCTTTACAAATTGTAAAAAACATACATTTGTAAATCATTATAAAGTTGAATACAAAAAATTATAAAACAATACAATTTATCAAAACAACGAGATGTAAATGTCCATCATAGATGATACGACAGTTGTAAACATAAATCCAATTTGAAAAAACAAGAACACATCATATTTCAAATTTCAATCACTAGCGAGAAAAAAGGAAATAGAAAAATAATATATAGATATCCATCATTGATAATACAGCAAGATTGAAATCAAACATACAATTTAAATAAAAGAATGCAAATATCTGTGAATCAACTTCCGAATCACAAGTGTTTACATGTTTTTTTTCCGATTTGTTTAGTAAAGAGTGAGTGTAATACAATATCATAGGAACCATATTCGATATACAAATTGCACACACAGAGTACTTTCTATTATTTAAGAGACTTATGATCACTTTATGAGCCAAATTCATCTAATTTTGTTTGAATGCTAGATAAAAAGTGTGTTAGTGCTACAAGTAGGTTATTGCTGTCCCCCCACATACAAAAACACCAGAATAATTCTAATGAGTATGTTAAATTGATTATGAAATATTTGCTCAATATGGACAAGCACAGAGATTCCAAACCATGACAATAGAGTATTAAGTGTTTCAACGTTTCAGTCTGAGTTGGAATGAGACAAAAGCGACATCCTAAATCTGAGGTGAATTTGGCCACCATGCCAGTACTTAGTTCGTTCCTTGGTGTTGAACAGATTAAATCTAAATCTCAAACATTTGTCTGGTTCGTTCACATCAGCAGATCTTTATATAATGCATCCTTGGTGTCTGCTTGTGTCTAAATTTAGCATATTCAGACAACTGTACATAATGTGCCAATTGATCACTAGTGGAAACCCAATCAATCTGCAACACTTTTTTTACCTGTGCCGGTCGATAAACCAGATCAAACTCAACCATTCCCAATTCAGTTAAAGTGTCAAGAATTTGCTTTTTAAATCTAGCCATGGAGTTTGGACCATCTTTATGTATCATTTTCGCAAGATCATCATATCAGGAATTAGAGGGCGCTAGAGGGCCATCCAAGATGGCCGCTTAGGTCAGAGCTCCCTCGTAGCCCCGCAACAATCCTGGAAAATCCTGCGGATCCTGGCGTTACCGACCCCCAGTCTGCCGGTACATGAACTGCTGATGTCCCCAGCTGTGCCACCCCGAAGTTTCGTGTGAAATCGGAGCTCCCAGCCCGAGACTCGGCCCGAGAGGCCCGGCTGCCGTAACTCGCGGGGTCGGCCGCTCGGCCCCGCGCATCAAGAGCAGAGCTCCCTCACTGCAGAGCCCGACGCACCCGCCCCCGGCCACCCACGAGACGGGGGGCCAGTATCCTGGCAAGGAGTCGGCAGTGGCCCGGGAGGGCCGGCGGGAGACCCTGACCATCCCCCTCCTCCCGCCAAGAGCCATCGCCGGAGCGGAAGAGTCAGCCGTAAGACGCCTGGGCCTCCCCCACGCCCGGAATTGGCACCTGCGGCTCCGGCATCCGGCTTCCCAGCCATGGGCCGTGGAGCGACAGACTCCGGACGGCGGCCAGCCACCCAACAAGAACCCCCACTCCCACCTGGTGGCGACGAGCGAGGGGGTCGTCCCCGGGGCCCCGGGAGGTAAGGAGTGGTGGGGTGACGGCGCTGTTCCCCCCCCTTCCGCCTTCGGGACTCGGCAGCGGCCGTACCCGCAGTGGCAGGGGCAAGCAAGCAGCGAAGCGCCCCCCGGCAAACCAGTCACTCCTGCAATCCGCTAGGCCCGGACGGGTGCGGCACCCGCACACACGGACGGCCTGAACCCCACCACTTGGGGTGGAGCACCCTCCCTGTCGCAGACCATCACACGGCCCTGTACTACGAACCAGGAGCACAGGGGGGTTGTCCATCACTTCACCCCCTGAACCAGGAAGAGCTGGCAGAAAGCCCCTGTAAACCTCTTTTGACACGAGCCAGCATAGCCCCTTAACAGTCAACCCCTGCACGCATAGCGGGTAATGTACATCCTACGCCAGTCTTCCACTGAAACCCACGAAGGGGGCTGCGCTAACAGTGGAAGAGCGCAGCGCACAACGACGTCCGGCCCTCACCCCGCATTGCTGATGAAGCACCACATTCAACCAGCCGCGGCCAACCCGATCCGGAGGGAGATCCGAGGCACAACTTGTCCACCTGCAGCCAAGATGGGAAAAACGATAAATCTCAGAGGAAGCTAAACTTTGAGAGTGGCCCGACCCCCAGAGCCCCTCACCACCCAGAAGATCAAGCTTCATCGTCCGAATGTTCCCACCAGGATGGAGTGGCGGAGAACCCCTTTGAAATCAAAGAAATCCTCCTTGACTTAAAAGAAGGCATTGGCAGCCTAAGTAACAAAATGGACGGTCTCGCGTCCAAAGTCGATCTCATGCAACACCGCATGGACTCCCAGGCCGAACGCCTAAACGAGATGGAGCAGAGGGTGTCAAATCTCGATGACAGTTCGGCAACCCTCACTAATAGAGTTTCGCAGCTAGAATCGCAAATGAAACTAACCGCTGCCAAGTGTGAGGACCTCGAAGGTCGGTCGAGGAGGAATAACCTACGGATAGTCGTGTGAGAGAACATCAAAAGCAGGAGAAAATGGAAGACTTCGTGGAACCCTTATGCATCACTCTATTCGGCCGCGAGGCCCTATCTCGCCTATTCATAATCGAGAGAGCCCACAGGATTCCCGCGACGAGACCTGCTCCAGGGGCTCCCCCTAGACCCATAATAGTGAGACTGCTGAACTACAGAGATCGCGACTCCTTGCTCCGCCTCGCCAGAGAAAAAGGCGAACTGAGCCACGAAGGGGACAAAATCCACTTTTACCCCGACTTCTCCCCGGCAGTTCAAACACAAAGGAAAACATTTGCAAGCGTCAAACAGAGACTCCACATCAGCCAACTGCCGTATTCCATCCTTTACCCAGCACGCTTAAGAGTCCAGCACGAGGGAAAGGTCCAATTTTTCCAAACCCCAGATGAAGCAAATTTGTTCCTGGACCGTCTAGGGCTCCGGATCAGAATCAGGCTCGCCCCAGACCACAAAGAGATAGAATCCCCAGGAACCCTCCTTAAACAGTTGGACACATCTGGACGCAAGACCCGGCACAGCAGCACTGAGTGGGCCAGACCAATTACAGCAGCACAAGTCGGGGCTGGGACACTTGGGAGACCCCGGGTGCCCCTAGCTCAGCTACCGTTAAGTTACTGTTAGCCTGAGTGGTGTCTGCCTGGCGAGGTGTGGACCGCACGTCTCGACATGGAGACTCCTAGGGCCGTTTTGGTTTGGGGTTGGGAAAGTTGGAACCTCCCGGTGAGCATGTTCAGGGTTGCCCACCCTCGGGAGAGCTACGTTATGGGCCAGTTGGGGATTGCCCGAAGTTTGAATATTACAAAGTTAATGGAGAAGTTCAACGCCACCAGTTCCCTATTGTCCCGCTCGCTGCCTGCTCCCTCCTCGCTGCCATATTCATCATCGCATTGTGACTCCCATCCCTCACATACAGACCCAGTCAGCAGCTCTGGCTCAACCAGACCACGGCCGCCCGCTGATTTAGAAACGAGATCCGAAATAAATGCAAAGTTGCCCCGTTCAACGTTTTAACACGGAACATCCCAGCTAAATCTAGGAAAATCCTGCACTATCCCAGACGCCATGATGTAGACGTGGCCCTGATTCAAGAGACGCACTTTACGCCGGGGAGTGACCGCCAGTGGGACAAAAGCTGGGGCTGCCACAGATACTTTTCATCCTACTCCACATACTCGAGAGGAGTTGCGATCCTCATACATAGGCGGCTCAGTTTCCGGCTACTGCACACGGCAAAAGACGAGGAAGGCAGAGCACTACTGGTGAGTGGCATCGTCGCAGGTCAGAAAGTGACCTTTGTCAACTCATATGCTCCGAATGTGGATGGCCATAACTTCGGCTGGGTGTTGACACAGCTCTCCGCGCTCGGCGTCTGGGGCGGCGACATGAACACTTATGGACCCTACGAGAGATAGATCATCGGCCATACATCAACCAACCTCAAAAGCTGCTCTCCAAATAAAGGAAATCTGCAAAGCATTTGATTTACAGGACACATGGAGTCTCCAATGGGGAAAGGCGCGAGTACACCTTTCATTCTACAGTCCATAATACAAGCTCCTGAATTGACTACTTTTTTACCTCAACCAACAGCACCCTGGCGTGTGGCCGGTGCCACATCCACCCGAGAACACTCTCGGACCACTCGCCAATCTTCCTCAAGCTCAAGCCAGCTAGCCCCACCCCGCCGCTACAACGCTGGCGCTTCAAACAGGGATCACTGCGAGACGAGGTCTTTGCCTCCGAATTAAGAGAGGAGATAGACGTGTTCTTAGGAGCCAACCTGGGTTCGGTCCCCTCGGCAAGCTTAATTTGGGAATCCTTTAAATGTTTTATCAGAGGAGTCTTCCTCGCCAAAGAAAACGGCATTCTTAAGCTCATTAGGGGAGAGCTTGCAAGCAGCGAAAATAAATTAAAACAGCTCGAAACTCAGAACGCGAACAATGACAACCCGGAAGCTGCAGCGGCATTGAAGACGGAATTGCAGAAATTCAACGACGCAGCGGAGCGTGAGGTGAAATTTCTTCACCGCACCAACCAAATCCGCCAATACGGCGAGGGCCAGAAACCAGGAGCTTTACTGGCAAATCTAATTAAAGCAGACAATAAACAGTCCCAAATCGAAAGGATCAGAACTAGGTAAGGGGAATTGGTCCACACTGACGAAAAGATAGCAGAGGAATTCAGCCTATTCTACCAAGACCTTTACAGTGCCAAGCTACCGAAAGGCTCGCACCTCCCCCTGGAATATCTGGAAGACACAGAGCTCTACTGGGTCGAACATCAACTACGTGAACCTCTGAACGAACTAATCCCACAAGAAGAGATTAAAGCAGCCATAAAGACCCTACCACCCTCCAAAGCACCAGGCCCTGACGGCCTAACGGGAGAATTTTATAAGGCCTTTGCAGGACCCCTGGCTCTGTTGCTGGCAGCGGTGTACGAGGAAGCGCTAGAACTTGGGACCCTTCCTCACTCTTCGCGTGAGGCCAATGTCATTCTTTTACACAAATCAGGAAAACCACCAGACGAATGCGCCTCGTATCGCCCGATCTCCCTGCTCAATCTGGACAATAAAATCCTTGCTAAGATCCTGGCGAATAGATTGATGCCCCTGATGCCTGCCCTAGTGCTAGCAGACCAGGCAGGTTTCATACCTGGCCGCAATACGACCTTCGGCATCCGGAGAATGTTTGGAATCATCGAGGCTTTAGACCCTACAGGCCAGGCAATCGCGGTCCTGCTTGATGCAGAAAAAGCATTTGACTCAGTGGAGTGGCCGTTCATGTTCATGGTTCTCACCAGAATGGGGCTGGGGGCCCGCTTTATCAAACTGGGGTCTCTCCTGTACACCAACCCACAGGTCAATATCATAGTGGGCAAGGCAAAATCAGCAGCGATAAACCTGCAGCGCGGCACGAGACAAGGATGCCCCCTGTCAGCACTAATATTCGCTCTGGTAATGGAGCCACTAGCCTCCAACCTGCGGGAACTACGCCAACAAATGGGACTCACCATCGGCCCACACAAACTAATTGTGTCCTTATACGCCGACGACGTAGCACTATTCATAAGAGATCCTGAAGTCAACCTGAACCCGGTCATGCGGGAAGTCAGATTCGGGGTAGCCTCCGGACTGAAAACCAATCACTCAAAATCAGTCTTCCCACTGACCCGGGACACGAAAATTCGCCAATGACTTCGGACTCGAGTGGAGAACCTCGAGGGTCCGTTATCTTGGAATCCAACTTTCACTGGACCCACAAGAGGTATTCCGGGACAATTATGAGGAGGTGTTTAAGTCTCTACAGGACAAGGTCACAAGCTGGAAGACGCTCCCACTGACACTCTGGGGCAGAACCTCCTTAGTCAAAATGGTAATGCTGCCAATATGACTATCTCTTCAACAATATCCCGCTGCTACTACCACAATCCTTCTTGAGAAGGCTGAAAAGCTTGGTTCTGGATCTACTGTGGGCTGGCAGACCAGCCAGAGTGGCGTACACAATAATGACGCTTATCGTGTCCAGCGGTGGTCTAGCCCTCCCAGACATGGAAAAATACTTCTGGGCAGCCCAAGCACAGTACCTCAGCCATTGGTACGCAACGCAAACGATTCGCCCCCATGTACAGGTCGAGAGGGCCTTGGCAACACCCAACTTCCTAACTGCCGTGGTTTTCAGTCGGCTTCCCGTTCCCAACCGCACAATGAACGTGATGCTTACAACATACAAGGTCTGGAAGTCGCTAGCAAATAAACTGGGGGTGCAGATAAGGTACTCTCCCCTCTTGCCACTTCCTGGAATCCCCCTAACATCAGAGAAATTGTTTCACCAGTGGGTCGACAAAACTACATATACAATCCCTTGGAGACCTATTCACAGAGGAGGGCTTCCTGACCAAGCCAAACAGAAAGGGGGCAACTCAGCACTGGACGCGTTCCTCTACTTCCGAACTCGATACACTATGCAGACCCACCTGCCTGGTTTCCCGAGACAGCCACCGACCTGGCAGCTACTGCATGATGTCATTCAAGCACAGGGGGAAGGCAGGCTGGTGTCGCAAATCTACAAAGCACTGACCACTGGAACGCCCCCCCCCCCCAGTCAACTCTAGAGCGAAAACGAGATGGGAACGAGCACTAAACGCAAGTATATCGGAGGTTGATTGGAACTACATTCTGAAGCTGACCCAGAAAATTTCACTTAACTCCCGGCTCAAACTTATCCATTTTAATTTCCTCCACCAAACCTATTATACACCGGAAAAAGCTAATAAACACCATCCCGACGCCCAGGCAGAATGCAGGAGATGCGGTATTCTACCAGCGAGCTTCATGCACCTGGCATGGGAATGCCCTGAAGTAGCCCCATTCTGGAACAGAGTGTTGGATACGACATCCACAATCGTGGGTGAAGTAGTACAACCGCGATGCACAGCAGCTTTGTTGGGAATGACGAGGTTGCTATCCACAACGTCGAGGAAACTGACCAGAGTCCTACTGACACTAGCCCGCAGGAGAGTCGCCATGGCATGGGGCCGCGGCCCCCCGCCTTCCTACACCGCTTGGCGGAAAGACTTACTCTATTACCAGGACACAGAAGCAGATTTCATAAAAATCCTCCCGCTTCACGTGCGCCCGCCCGACATATGGGGCCCGCTGATATCCTTCCTGATAAGGGAGGCCGACACCTCCTCAGAGGGACCACTAGACACTGGGAACACACCCTGATGCAGTCTTAACTCGGACTGACAAGAATTACCACTGGGTCGCAGGGAGGCTGAAACGATGCACAATGAGGACGATGCGGAGATGCGGCAAGGGCAGGGGGAGTTGGGGCACTGGTTGACGGCGTAAAGTTACATCCACCCTAATGTGGGTGCGTATTTGTATGGTGTGTTGAAAGACCAAAAATAAAGGTTTTTAAAAAAAAATATAAGGAATTAATTGGCGGTAGTAGGATTTTACTAAAGTTGTTAAGTCTGTGCCTCTTTAACTGACTAGCCAACGACGATAAGCTTAATTCATGCCTGATACAGGCATTTGGAAGACTTTTGGGTAATGCGAGGACCTTTTTCCAAATGAGTCCCTGAACCCCATTAAGCGGATTGTCCAAATTTAGTAAACAGGTGTCAACCCATATAATAAAATTGACTAAGTAGAAATCAATTAGCGGCATTAATGAAAATGTACACAATTTGTTGAGGATGATTCTCACTTGGGCAATCAGCGGAGCTGCTTTGATATTGAGGGCATTGTACCACGTGATTAACGAGTTATAACTTAACCAATTCTAACCCAAGTATGTGAGACTTGATTTGGATTGAATAGGATTGCCTCCTAGAAGCCAATTATACAGATGGCCTTTTTGCCTCGTTTTTTACTGGAAAATATGAGAATGTTGGATTTCTGTGCACTGGAGAGATTATGTTGGCTACAGAATTTGGCAAAGATGTCAATTTATGGCTGGAGACCAAAAGGTGTTCTATCAAATAAGATCACGTCATCTGCAAAGGCCATCCAACTTAGACTTAAACCACCCAGTTTAACAGGAAAAGAATTCTGACAAAGCCATAGTTTGTCAACATCTGCCAGATAAAGATTAAATAATACGGATGCCAGGTTGCACCCTTGTTTGAGGCCTATTACCGTAGAGTTTTTTTCAGTTAAGGAGCCAGCTTGGTCAATTCTGATTATGTAATTCGTTTCCTGATGTAATAGGGCAATAATTGCTACAAGGTGAGACGGAATTCCAAATTTAGCCATCTGTGCCCATAGAATGTTTCTGATAACGCTATCAAAAGCTGCAGCAAGGTCTAAAACTGCCATATAAATGGGAACCTTGATGGACCGAGTAGATACTGCCAAAACATGGGCTAGGATAGTCGCATTTAGTTGAGTGCCTAACTGTTTCCTAAAACCAGTTTGACAGTGCAAGAGTGTTATGCGTATTAATGTAAGAATTCAGGTCCAATAAAATTAATGCGGCAAAAACTTTGGCAGCAACATCAATGATTGCAATCGGACGATAATTAGATGGAAGGTCCATTTGACCCTTTTTATAAAGAGGAATAATGAGGCGTGAGCCAGGAACTAGGAATAGTCCTTGTTTGAAATACAATATCGAATCGCCTTTTAAGAACTGGGGCCCAAAAGTGTGGATCGTCCTTTAGGACACATGGGGGGAGTGTGATGCTGGAAATGCATCGGAGGGACAGGGCCTCCGTATCCTTGTCCTTTACTGCTTTTCATTGTGTGTTCTGTCGTGTTTTCCGCGCAGGAGTTCATGTGGGATTCCTGGCGGTGCAGCCCTCTTTCTTTTGGTTTGGTGAACGGACCCGTGGGATACCCTTATGGCACCCATCGGTGGGGGTACAACCCTGTGCCGCTAGTGTATCTTTTTGGGAACCTGTGGGTGGCCCACAGAGCAGGGTATGGGCTGGTGGCAGCTCCATGCTGAATTTGACAGGTGCGGAGTATCCTCCATTTTGGGATACCCCAGCCCTGCCATTGGGATCAGTTGATTCCTGATGGAAAACCAGATGGCCCCGGTGGCCTCTTGCTTTCTATTACCCATTACCTTGTTTTCCCAAAGTCCTGGGAAGCCCTGACTCTGTCCCTTCCCCCTGACTGGCTGTTGGATGGAAGTGCCATATATGGTTGTTGTTCTGAAGGCCCAGTCATACTAGCTGGAGCCTTCCCGGTGATGTATGTTGTGGGTACCTCCTGTGGGTGGGACCTGGGTGAATAGAGTGTGACGAATATGCATTCTGTGTTGTGGGTGTCTAGTATCTGGTGGTTGACACTGACTGAGACAACCCTGCCCGAAACCGGTATGAATGCAGCTTGGAGTGTTGAATGGCTCGGAACTTGTCCCAATACACATAACTTGTTGTGAGTGTCTGGAGAGAAGTGAATGGCCCGAATACCTCGTATGCCCGATTGGCTGCCTGTCTGCATGAATGCCCGTAGTCGTGATTGGATGCTTGAGTGTGACCTAGCGGAATGAATGGGAGATCAACAGTATATCTGGGGGCCTCTCACTGCTAGGAATCGTGTTCAGAAGCTGAAGTCCACTAGGACGAGTAACTGGATTAACTGACGCTTGACCTTGAAGCCCGGCTGGACAAGAAGAATTGCTGCTGCTCTCCTTCACAATCTGAAAGCTGCTGTGCCTCCAAGGACTGACCCAGAGAGGACCTGGTAAGGCGCCCTCTTCCCGAGCTACGAGGCACCATCGTGCACAGCTTATCTTTGCCAACACTCCCTGGTAGACAGAACTTAGACAGGCTGCCGACCCGATACGGGGACTGCTGCGGAACTCCAAGGAGAAGCACCCGGACTGTTGTCCGCCACTGTCGACGACCGCCGTCGCCGACCGGAGCCGCCGTGCTCCCTTTTGCCTAAGAACTTCCATTGATCATCGGACGCTCTCGTCTGCAACGTCACCCGCTGGAGAAGGCCCGACCGTCGAAGCGCCGAGGAGCATCCACCGGTGGGTTTCCCGCCACCTACAGACTGCAGAGAGGCCGACGACTCGACGCCCTTGCTGGGCCACAGTTCTTCATCATCTCTTTGCGGTCCACAACTATCGTCACCGAGGTGCCCCGCACGCCTCTTCCTTGCAGGACGCCAACGCTCTGTCGTCGACAAGCACCGCTAGGAACGAAGCTGTCACTTCCTTGCCGTAGTTCACCCTGTTCACCGTCGGACGTTCGACGACCCGTGACTCCTGCCTTAAAGGGAGGGCACTCAAGAAGGGCCGTCGATTCCCCGACATCGAACGCCAAGTTTCCCGACACCTCTCGACGTTCCGTGGCTCCCGCCTGAAAGGGAGGCACTCAAGAAGGATCAGTCGGTGCATTGTCGGAGACTTCTACTCCACCAGGTACATTGGGGGGGTCAAACCTTAATAGGAAGAAGTAAGATGACCGAACATTATATGGAATGGGCTTGTGCTATATATCTTTATTTACAGGTTGCCCAGGTGGGGGGATCTCCACACTGAACTGTCTAGGTAACGGGGCCAGCATTCTGCCTATTGTTTCAAACATCTTACGTTCCTGCCTATCTCTATTGCTGGTTTACTCGTTATTGATCTGTGTGAAGTTTTAACCGTACAGTTGATGCACTTTAATGAGATTTGATAACATTAGTGGTACCACTCTAGACGTGTATATATTTATCATTATTGACTTCCAAGTACAAAGTGCGTTATTGTGATCGTGTACATACCTTTGAATATTAATTATATAAAGACTGTTTTCAGTAATAAAGTGTGTGGACATTCCTTTGTGGGGGTTCGGGGACTATATTGTACTTAAGAACCAGCGCGCATCACCTCCTGAGAAGCTAGGCTTTGATTGCTCGTCCATTGCTACCACAATAGAGAATCTTGGCTGGGGTCCTCTGTGCCTCTCCTCTACCATATAGAGAGCGGAAGTACGGACACCCCCTACCAGTCTTTACAGGGAGCCCGTCTGGACCAGGCGCCCTAGAACTTAAGTCTAGTTAAGGCATCATAAATATTCATTTCCCATGGACAGTGTGGTAAAATGTCTTTGTAAAAATCTTTAGTGTTAAATTCACGAAATCTTAATGGACAAGAGTACTTCGGTCTATAATATTGCACCCAGGTATCCCCCGAGATTGAGGCTTGAAGCTCAATTTACTGTTTGCCCATTGGATTTCTGATCATCTTCCATATCTGCCTTGTGTTCTTAGTACAAATAAGATTAATAATTCTCTGTTTGCCAAAGAGGCTTCAATTTTAATTCTTTTAATCTAATTTTTGTATGATAGAAGAAAAGTTTTTTTTTCTTGGAATATGTTCAGTAGCCTTAAGGTTCAAGTTGGTTAGCTGTCGCAGTGCAGTTTTTTTTAGTGCACTAATCAGATGATTATATTGAAGTTGTTTCACAGCTACATGCTTCTTAGAATTTGTGTCAGCTATGTTCAAAGATGCTGTTGAATCATATTTAGATTCCATCTGTCAATTTGTAGAGCTAGGTCTTCACCACTGGGATTGAAAGAAGGAACCAACAGATCACGATTCACTAAACTTAAGTTTTCTACAAATGGCAGGATGCCATTGGACCAAGAGTAACTGCCCGTCAATTACAGGCAGAGTGAGATTTGCATCAACTTTGTGAATATCAAGGCTAATAGCAAGTGAGCACTCCAACAACAGATGGTCACTGTTCCCCACAATAATTAATTTAACAGGCCCAGCCGTCCTAGCTACTCCATTAGAAAGAATGATGTAGTCTATATAAGATTTCATCCGGCCTCTCTGCCAGGTGAAGGGATTGATTTGGATGTTATCAGCAATTATCTGGAGGCCACAGTCCTCAAAGAATTGGATCCAAGAAGAACCCTTGATCTGGGAAAGTGTTCGTGGAAAGAACACTATGCGCCATATGGGGCGACGTATTGAAGTTGCCTCCTAAAATGATTTCAAAATTAGGATTGAGTAATAAAGCATTGGTTAAAATAGCATTAAGTTTGAAGATTATTTTTTCAATACGAATCGAATTTGGATTCCAATGGAGTAAAATTAAAAAGAATCGACGCGGATTCATGAGTAAAGTAAGGTAGATGACTAAGAATTGTGGAGACGCTGCAAAACCAAATGAAGAGCAATCAATTTCATTTTTGATCAAGACTGCTAGACCACCATAGGGTCTACCCACGGGTCCTTTTTCAGCCTTGTGGGAGAATGCTGTATACCCATCTGAAATTACATCCTTCATGGACATGGTTTCTTGTAACATAATGATGGAAGGCAATTCACTGAATTTAGACGAATGCAACCATGTGCAATAGTTTTTGAAGCCACAGCAGTTCCATGAGCTGATGGAAAAAGCAGTATTTTATGATGTATTAATCGACATGTTGGCATTTGTGATCAGCGGTTCCAACCAGGCCAAACCTTTGACTATGTTAGCAACTGAATCAGGTTGCTCTTTTAAAGCAATACTGGCCTTCTGTATATTATGATCCAGGTTTATTAGGTGTACAGGTGAAGACCCTACCTGTGGCTGATGTTCAATAAAGGCGATAAATTCATCAATAGATGTGAACAAACAATTGGTACCCAAGAGCGAACAAATCGGATTCATCCTCCCAAATGAGCTTAGCAATAATATATATGATTGCAATTTGCAAAGCATGCGATAATTCTTTGCACACAGAATTTTGATCCATTCCACGTCCTCTGAAATCAAACTACGGAGGGCAGGAATACGATGGAGCAGTTTCATTAGTGCTGACCTATTAAGACTAGGAGGACCATTATTGTTGGTAGTTAAAAACCATCCCATCAGCAATTTGAATTCTGACGATAAGTGCTCAATCATAGAGATAGAAGGCACGATTTCATTCGGAGGCTGGGTACCCATTTGTCCATCAAACACGTTTGACACAGTTGGAATAGAGGAAGCAATCGCAGCATGAGAATGTTCATTCTCTTGAGGAGCAGATATGTTCTCGTCACTAACCAAACCACATTCCCCAGGCTGATCTAAGTTAGCATGTGTCATGTTTAAGGATGTGGCTTGATCCTTACTGTGCTTAGAAGAATTCTCCTCAATGACAGCTCTATTGGCAATCGCATTCATAGACTGAGCCAGAATGGACAGGGAGGATTTTTTGTCGTCAGTCAACGGAAAATAATTGATCATTTGTGTTTGTGTTGCAGCAGTAATAGCGCTACAAGTTTTCAAAGGGTCTTTAATTCGGATATCTGCAGTTTCTGTAACAATTGAGCGAGTAGCAGAGTCTTTTGTTGAAGGAACCAAATCTGCAATTTTTAGATCAAGATGTAACTTACTTTCGATATCTAACTGATTCAGATCTATAATTACAACTTCAGGAAGATTGGCAATTTTTGATTGTCGAGTTATGCCCTTTGATTTTTTTTGTTGGTAAATTTTTTGATTTAGACTCGACAGGAAGTATAGTTTGAGGCTCTGTTTTGGCCCTGGCTTGCGCAGTCTTTCTACTTTTAATTGCTCTCAAATATGATTTTTTTCACTTTAAGTGACATAAATTGAGTGTTTTTTGTTGCTCATTCTGATTGGCTGAATCATCATTGGATTCAGCAGATTCAGTACATTTCAGCTGTTCGGCATCAATGATATCAATTAGAGGTGAAGGACTATTGGGGGTAACCAAGATGTCAACTGAATCTATGTGGCTGTTAGTCGTAATGAAAACAGGGTGAGAAGGATCGTTAGGAACAAGGTTGGCTTGTATGAGAGTGTTCGATAACAAGAATTCTATCATGTTGTAATTTCGCAACCAACAGTAAATGTAGGGGTCACTTTCAACTTTAGTAAAGGATGGCATTGGTATTTTTACGACATCAGAGAATAACTTTGGATTAACAACTGGATCTTCCATAAGGCCACATGTTTGAGTTTCTTGTGAGTATAAATTGATAACTGGAGGAACATGAGAGTTAAGTTTGCAAACAGTAGATGAGCAACACTGGTGTGTGTGGGGGTTGTTTGAAAATGTTCCCGTGCCTGCATGAAACCTTCAATTTGACTCAATTTAATAAGAATATCAGAGGTAGAAGCGTTCAGTGCAAGAATGGCTGCATGGGTGTGTTCATGTCCCTTGTCAAGAAGATTCAATATACTGATAAGAACTGGAAAATTTTGCAATTCCTGTTCATTAAGGTCAATTAGAGATTCTTCTAAGGGAAAGGATGGTAGGTTAGCCCGACTTGGCTGAAATGACACCCGTGCTATATGGTGAGCGGAATAGGAGGATATATCCGCCAAAGATTGTGATGGTAATGGTTCCAGAATCAATGCAGCCTCATCAAGTGTTTGTGAGCTAGCAGTGATTTGTTCAGACCTAACCTCATTACATGACTGTCCTCCTTTGTTGAACTCTGAGCTTGGTAATACTCCTAAAGGTGTTTGATGAAAGTGCACCTGTTCCCTCACTCCTTTAGATTTTGAAACAGGAGTCGAGGGACCATTGGACAAGCGTACACGCTTATGTAGCTCAGCCATGACAACGGGAGCCACCAGCGAGATGTCGAGATTTGTGGAAACATATGCATCAGTTGCGATGCCCAGTAGAGAATTGTCCATTATAAGAATATTATGCACTATAATCGCCGGTGGACTAACCACCATTTGTAGCTTGGAACCGTTCATGTTATAGAGCAAACCCGGTTTAGTGCCGGGTTTAACATGAGCTTTGTGAGACTCCAAATCGCTAACAATGGCATCAGCAATATTTGGATCGTGACCAATAAGTGGCTTTCCAGACATCATTAACAAATGAGGTGGCGCTGCATCAACCAGGACTGACCTGTCAGCTATGCTCATGCGAGATTTCGCTGGTAAGGTAACTAAATATTTGCCATTTCTCAAAGTGCTCGTCGCCATGCTTTGAAAGAAATCCGGGAGAGCGTGTATGCAATGCTATGACAAGTTAATATGCACCAGAAGCTAAAAACTCGTAATTTAGAGTGTTAAAAGTATCACATAGATCAATGGAAACAGGCTATAAACGCGTTCTTACCCGCGCCCACGCCGCACACCCGAACAGCCAAATACCAGACACTTAAGGGGCACTTCCGGGTGCGCAGCGCGCAAGATTGGGGCAGAAGTAGGCAGAGCCTGCAAGTGAGGGAGGAGACAATGAAAACTGGAAAAAAAGGCAGAAACAAAGAAGGTAGTGAGAAACTCAAATGGGGAACTAGAGTCTTAACAGACAGTGTATAAACACAAGTAGAACACAGTTTCCACAAAAAGAGCCTTGAATGACCAATAATCCTTGGGCAATCAGCAGTCCTTATGTGATAGCGTTACGGCACTGAACAGCACAGTAAGCCTTCTTGCAGACGACCGCTTTTCAGGTCGCAAGTCACGAAGGAGAGAGGCAGAGAGTAGCAGCCAAACAGCCAGACACTTACGGGGCACTTCTGGGTGCGCTCGCGAGGTTGGGGAAGAATTAGGCAGAGCCTGCAAGTGTGGGAGGAGCCAATGGAAACAAGGGGCTTTTCCCATGTGTCTTCTACCTGTTTTTGGACTCTGGGGTACACCACTTCAGTAGTCCCCTTCTTTTGTGTGTTACACAGCACCTTCAGTGAAGTGGCACAGGGTTGTCTTTTAGACTCCCCACCGACTCCATTTCTGAGGCGGACTACAGTCCCCCAGAAAAGGGTAAAGTTGCCATTAACTTTATCTAGTCATTTAACCACAGATCCAGTACACCCCATCTTACATGGAGTACTGAAAGTGGTACTCCGTATCCCTTTTCATCGGTACCTCAGAGTATTGTTTCGCTCTTTTAACATTTAGACTTGGCTGGTGGCAGTGGTATCTACCCTAACTTTTCTACCGCGATTATATTAGATAAACATGGTATTGTTTTAGGCTATTATATTAGCCTCAAACAAACCCGCTTGAGCAAACGCTTTTTCTTTTGCCTCCGCTCGGGTTTATTAGCCATTTCTTTTTGTTAAAGTCCTTCTTGTGTTTTACTGTGTGTGGCAAACCAGGTTTGCCTCCTTTGTTCACTGTCTTTTGGCGGGCTTCTGCCAAGAAGCCCTCCACCAGGCGCCTGGGTGTCTAGGTGGGCTCAATGTGAGGGAGGGGTATAGTCACCCCCTGCACAGGGTGTCCTAGGAAATCAAGTCGCACTTTGCCATGATTGGCTGAGGTGGTTGTCCGGGATGGAAAATCCCCCTACTGCGTGATTGACAGCCAGGCTATGTGAATGGGGGATTTTCGCATTAAAAGGCAGGTCTCTTTGGACTAGAAGTCAGAGTCGCCACTGGAACTACAAGGAACCAAAGAGAAGCGGAGAAGACGGCTGCTGCAACTACCCCATCCCGGTGAAGCCCTGCTGCAGTCCTGAGCTATCTACCCTTCGACAACCAGAGAAGATCCAGTCCGGAGTCTTCTTCCCTTGAGCGTGGTGGGGATAACCAGCTCATCTTCCACAGCCAGAGGATCCTCTTCTTGGTCGAAATAGCTGCACACTGCTGTAGTAGTCTGGAAAGCCATCTGAAGAGCCTCTCCCGTTTTCAAGGAGCGCACCTTTTATTCACCATCGCTGCTGCCGGCTTCATCCCTCTGTGGTGCAGACCCCTCCAGGCGTCGTCCTTCGCACCGAAGCTCCAGGAACCGTGGGTCTGCAGGAAACAACAGAAACAACTGCTGTGGCACCAGCTCTTCATTGAATAAGGTACTGTGTTCTGCTTGAGGAATTAGGGTGAATCCCTTTTCTTCACCTCCAAGGCTTGCCCTTGTTTTCCCTCCTTATAACTTTTGCTTCCTCTGTTGACAATATCTAAGTACTCCTGGCAACGTTGAATCTTGAACTGGCCGACTGTGTGATCGACAACAGGAACCCGGTTCCACAACACTGGCTCCGGCCTATTGACTCTTGAATTCCGTCAAATGGTGTTATCTGATTCTGTCTGCCTTGACAAAAGCATTGCGTATGATTTTTGCCCCCAACTCTCTCTGGTTAGCTCAGGTGCTAAGTGTGTTTTTGCCCCGGTAACATTTATTGCCGCGGATACGCGTTTCTTTAGTAAGACCGAACTGTCATTACTGTCAAAAAGTGATCGCAAGTGTATTCCCGGTAACGTCTTTTGTTTCGCAACACCGGTCCGTTAAAACATAGGGTACTTACTTTGAGTTAGAGGGTACCAAAGTGAATTGGTTGGTTGTAGTGTATTTTACGTGTGATTTTGAATTAATAGAAGTGTTGTGTTAATAGCAAATGGTTTAAAAAATAAATGTACTTCTATTTTTCTACCTGAAACCTTGAGTCAGTGTTTGCTCGAGTCACAGTAATTGTGGTCCCTTTGTGTAATCTCTGCTACTACTCATATACTCTTGAGATAAGCCTGGCTGCTCCGCTACTGCTACCACTTTAACACAGTAGTACAGGCTTGTACCAAAGGTAAAACTTGTATTGCCACCTGTAATCTTAATTGTGTGTAGTGGTCCCTAAGGGCACTGCACAGGATTCTGCCTAAAAAAGATTAACCAGGTTACTCACCGTAGTGACCACCTTACTCCTAGTCCATAGTCCCCTTTCCTCCATACTTATGGGACATTTCCCGTCCGGGAGGGACATTCCTCCGTCCTGTGGGACGGGACCGGGAGGGACATTCCTCCGTCCTGTGGGACGGGAGGGACATTCCTCCGTCCTGTGGGACGGGAGGGACATTCCTCCGTCCTGTGGGACGGGAGGGACATTCTTCCGTCCTGTGGGACGGGACCGGAGCACTTTGTAAAAGCATCCAAAATGTTGCATCATTTTTAGTCCCTCTCTTTCTACGCACGGCACGTGGCCGCAGCCCCCGCCCATCTCGGCTCCGCCCCGTGCAACGCCCATCATTCCTTTTCTATCGCCAGGTCCAAGACCTTTAAGCAATAACAGGCGCCTTATTAGAGGGGACAGAGGGCGGGCGTATGGAGGAAAGGGGACTATGGACTAGAAGTAAGGTGGTCACTACGGTGAATAACCTGGTTATACTCCTACGTCCCGTCCCGTCACCTTTCCTCCATACTTATGGGAGATTCCCAAGCACTCCTTACATGAACTATGGGTGGATGGAAAACCCCTTACTGAAAAAGGTTCTTCAGCACAGCCTGACCAAACTGAACATCAGATCTGGAGCTCAGGTCTAGACAATAATGCTTACAAAAAGCCGATGGGGAGGCCCAAGTAGCTGTCTTTGCGATGGTCTCCCAGGGAACATATTTCTGAAAGGCAACTGCAGCTGCATTGCCCCGCACCAGGTGTGCATGAATTCCTTTAGGAGGCTGCAGTCTTGGACGGTGTAAGACTAGGTAATGCAGGCAGCAATCCATCTGGAGATATTTGCATTAGAGGCCCGCTTACCTTGTGTATTACCAAAGGTCACCAACAGTTAAGAGCTCCTAAATTTGGATGTTCTGTCCAGATAGAACTTAAGAGCCCTTCTAACATCCAGGCAATGCAGAACCCTTTCCGCCTCTAAAGCGGGGTTCGGAAAAAAGACCGGCAGGGAGATTGAATGGTTCAGATGGAAATCTGAAACCACCTTCAGAAGGAAAGCAGGGTTTGTCCATAGGACCACCTTATCCTTGTGAAAAACCAAGAAAGGATGCTCCACCGACAAAGCCTGGAGCTCACTCGCGCACCTTGCAGAAGTAACGGCAACCAAAAAGAACAACTTCCACGACAGGTGCTTGAGGTCCACCGTGGCCATTGGTTCGAAAGGTTTGTGGCGCAATGCCGTCAGGCCCACATTTAGATCCCACGACGGGTGCGGACTACGAATCGGAGGATAAAGGCGCGTAAAGCTTGCAAAGTGTCCCTTAACCACTGGATTAGACAGAGTAAGAGCATTGGTCCGTAGATAGGTAGGCGGATACCGCAGAAAGTTAAGTTCTGCATGACAGAACGTGAATTCCCAACTCTGCTAGGTGTGATACAAAGGACAGTACTGTGTCAATTGTAGCCGCCCTTGGGTCCAGCTGTTTGTTTAAACATCAATGACATAACCTGAGCCATTTGTTTCTGTACTGGGACCTAGTCTTGGGTTTCCTGGCTGCCTGAATAATACACATTTTATCTGCAGACAGGCTAAGATGTTCTAAAGACTTGAACTCAGGCACCATGTAGCCAAGCTGAGCGATTGTGTGGAGAGGTGCCACAGCTGTCGCTCCCCCTGGTGAAGAAGATCGGGGCTCACCGGTAACCTGATTGGCGGATACACCAACAGGTGCTGAAGTTCTGAAACCAAAACCTGGCCAGCCACCACGGGGCTATGAGTAGAAGGGAACAGTTCACTGTGTTCTTCAGTTTGCAAATCGTCCGATGAACCAGAGGCAGAGGCGGGAAAGCATAAGCCCTCATGTTGTGCCATGGAATCTCAAGAGCATCCCCCAGAGAGGAGGCTCCCAGCCTGTTTCTGGAGGCATACAGAGGAAGTTTGTTTGCCGCCGTAGCGAAGAGGTCCACTTCCGGAGTGCCCCAAAGCAGGAAAAACCATGAGAGGATCTCCGACTTCAATTCGCACTCATAGCTGACCATCGTCCGCCGACTGAGGGCATCTACCCTGACATTCAGCTGGCACAGAATGTGTACTGTAATTAGCCAGACACCATGACGAACCGCCCACTCCCAAATCTGGATGGACAGGCCCATGAGAGGGGGCGACTTGGTGCCCCCTTGCTTGTTGGTGTAATACATCGTCACCACATTGTCCGTGCAGATACGGACCACCTTGTTGGCAATGATCGGTCTGAACGCCTTTAGCGCTAGGAAGATCGCCTGAAGCTCCAGATTTATGTGGAGGAGCTTGTCCTGAGGCGAACAGGCGAACAAAGATCAGAGACCTGAAGATCCAACGTCGCACCCCACCCTAGGAGGGAGGAGTCCGTCATGACCGTCACCATAGGGGCTGGGTCCTGAAAAACCATCCCCACCAACAGATTGGTTAGAGACTACCACCACTCCAGGTCCGCTCACATGGAAGCCGGAACCATTATCAACTTGGAGTCCAGATCCACAGCCTGACGCCAAGAACTCCGAAGAGCCATTTGAGTCCGCCTCATCTGGAGACGAGGAAGAGCCAATACGCATGAGGCATTGAGGCACAGAAGCCTCTGGAACCACCAGGCCGACATGCTCTCCGACTGCGCAAACATCGGACACATGGCCAACAGATCTGCCATTCTGTCCCCAGTCAGGGACACACTGCAGTCGATCGTGTTCCAGCGAAAACCCAGGAAAATGAAGTCCTGAGAGACTGTCATGGAAGGTTTTCGTCAGTTCACCGACAGCCCGAGGTGGAACAGGATGGAGGAGAAACTGAAGATTGCAGCCAGCATTCAACAGGCAAGGGCTGCGTAAAAGCCAGGCCAAATACGGATACACATGGATACCCTACAGACGAAGAAAGGCTGCGATCACCAACATCTTCGTGAAGACAGGCGGCGCCGAGCTGAGGCCAAAAGGAAGCACTCGAAACTGGAAGTGCTCCTCTCCCACAGAGAAACAGAGATATCTCCTGTGTGGATTCCAGGTCAGAATATGCATATATGCATCCTGATGGTCCACCACGCTGAGCCAATCGCCCATCTGCAAGGAGGACTGTATCTGGCCGGGTGTGATCTAGAATTTCTCTTGGGGTAGGAAAAGATTGAACTGGGAAAGGTCTAGGATGGTGCGCAAGCCAACCTGGTTGGGTTTGGGCACCGTAAACAGTTGGGAGTCGAAGCCCTCGCCTCGTTCCCCAAGGGGAACGGGTTCCACGGCTCTGAGGTGCAGAAGTTTGTGAACCTCGGCTTTTAGGGAGGACGACCCCGACTGCTGAAAAGGAGGGTTGAAGGGTGGGGCAAGGGTAAGCAGAAGCCCGCCCGAGCAACTGATAAGACCCACCTGTCTTCGGGGATGGTCTGCCACGCCTCCCAATGAGACGCTATGCGTCCTCCTACCGGGGTCTCGTACCAGCGCGGAGAACCCTCATTTGGCAGAAATTTTCAGTGGTGTTACCACCTGAACCTGAGGAGGAGGCTGAGGAGCGGGAGAAAAACCTAGTCCGTTGCGGCCCCCGGCGAGAATTACCCGAAGGGGTATCCACTCTGTGGGATTTCCGGTCTAGAAACCCCCTGAAACCAGAGGAGGGCCGGCTTTGCGACAGGCACCGGCGACCTGCCCTGCAGGCGATACTGTGCTCCGCTAATGTATGCCTGGGAGTGGCCTTGAGGATCAGAAAGGCTGTCCGTACGACGTGGAGAACACTTTTTGAAGAACTGCTCTACTTTCCCATATCCTTCTTGATGGGTTGGAGGAACTCAACGACTGTCTTCCCAAACAGATTTCTGTCGAAGAGCTTGTCCAGCACCTTCGCTTGGACCGCCTGACTGAAATTAGTGGCTTTCATCCATCCCTGTTGAATAAGGCAGACACCGTTCCCCCATCTGCCAAAAACCAGTCTGCACCGTCCAATGCCACTGTGATGGCGTGAGAAAACACCACTTACCCTTTCTGGAAGAAAGCAAGAGCTTCCATCTTATCGTCTGGGAGGAACTCCAGGATTTTTTGTTGCATCTGGCCAGAACCGCCAGTGCATTGGCTACCTTGATTGTGGACGCCGCAGTGTAAATCACCTTCTTCCCCATGGCGTCCATCCCTTTCCTCCTGTTGTCCTGAGGGACCGGAGACGAGGACGGGTTAGCCGCCCGTTTCTTTGCAGCCGATAACAGAGTTTGGCGAGGCTGGCTACTTCAGGCACTTTGGTGCCTGAAGCACCTTATATTTCTTCTCCAGCCTATCTCGCTTGGCTGGAGCTGTGCAAGGTTTCTTCATGACATGAGGGCCAGGCACTCCTCCCAAATATCGTCCAGAAAGGGCACCGCCATGATAGTCTTCCTCCTTGCCTTGCACCTTTGATACAAGAAGCCCTCCTTCTTGGCTTCCTCTGGCACCAGCTGGAAAAGCTCAGAGGCGCTGGCGATCATGTAGTGGAACAAACCCACCTCACCCGGTGAAGAAACCCTATGTGGGGCATCCAAATGTGGCGATTCACCATCAGCTGCGACAATGTCTTTGTCATCATCTGTCGTCGTATCCGTACCCTGTCTGTGTGCCTGGGCAGTTGGGGCCTAACGTGGGAGGAGGTGGTTGATATGGGTGTGTCAGATGACGCTTCCTCTTCGCCAGAGGCTCACCGGGGACCTGGGAAACCACCGGTACCAGCGCCAGAGCCATTCTCATCTGGATCTCTGACACCAAGGTGTGTAGAGTCGATAGAATATCCAAGGAAATGTCCCTTGGCTGAGAAGGTAGAACAGGGAAACTAGGCCCTGCACCGGTGCCGTCTTCACCAACTTACTAGTGGACTATATGCAAGGACTCTGGATTTTAGTCATCCGTGGATGAGACCTCCATATTTTAGGAGACGACCTGGGAGGGCTGTATCGGGCCTCCTTGCACCACACTATTACTTTTAACTGGGACCTGGTCCAGTTTCACACCTTCTGGCTTGCCTGTAGACTTTGCTAAAGTTAATGTGGTGGTGGCGCGCCTTGGGACACTGAGCCGTGAGAGCTACGCTCGTAGGATCAGTGCTCGTAGTTGCCATGGTAGTAGTAACAGTTGTCCGAGTCGCCGACAAAGTCTGTCTGTGGCGGTTGAGCCTGCTTGGGCTGGATTTGATGCAGGGCCTGAAGAGGGACCTTCCCCCTCCTGCTCTGCCATGGTCAGAGGGCACGAAGTAGACCCAAAATGCACATCTAGCATCTTAGTTGGATCTTCGCCCTCGAGGGGCACAGAACTTCACAGACAACGGGTCCCCTCCTGTAGGCAGAGGAAGTAAAGAGCACACACTCCTAGAAAAAAAAATGTGAACTTTTTCCATCGAAAAATACGTACAAACCGCTTGGAGAACAAACTCGAGGACTCCCAACACTGAAACGTGCAGTAAAAATCAGAAGATGGCTGCCAGAGACAGGGCTTAGGGAGAGGAGAGTGATTGGATGGGGCGGTATGACCCAGAGGACAGTGATTGGTTTAGAGGAGAAAGGCAGTTTTAAAGTGAAAGTGAAACTTTATTCTTTTACCGAAGATTCCAAGCCAGACAATGGGGAATATTCATGAACATGTGAATCTATGCCAAACCCCATGCAGAAGAATCAGTGCGTTTGTGGTACTTTGACTCAGGGGTTGTTGATGAGTTACACGTCATTTGTCTGTTATAACCTCATTCATCAATACCATAGTCTCAGGATTATGGATGAAATCAGAACAGTCCCGAGTCAGATCAGGGGAAGGGGGAAGAGGCAAGTTGAGCGCAACCAACATCTCTGCAGCAGATATGCATTGATCCGCTTTGGTTGAGCGAGACCATTTTACCGCTGCAAAGTTCACACATAGTAGTAGATTTGAAGAACCAGGAAGGGTACTGTTGCGCAATGATTTGAAGCCCTTAGGTGTAGCCTCCAGCACACCCCAATGCCCCTCTAAAAAGAGAAAGTAGTTCACAAGTAAAGCCAGAGAGGCAACCTTAAAGGATCTTCTAACTGAGACCAAGGAGAAACCCAGATTGAACCATTTCTAGAAGATGTAGATCCAAGAGAACTTCCTGAGGTGCAGACTTTGCTTGCAGAAGGTGGACTCTCAAGGACAGCCTACAGTAGGGAAGAGAGAGCATCCCCCTCTAGGGGGTTTGAGTCAGCAGGCAGCTCCCAGAGTGAAGGCCAAGACCATAGGAAGCATAGGCTGTACTGGGACATCTGTACATTGAGCCTATGTAGTCTATTTCATGAGACAACAGGAGACTGGTGGGTCCCCAGGAATTAATACCGGGATTAATACCCAAATTCCGACAGTTAGCACATGACGTTCCCCCGGCCGGTCACTTAAGTTCTAAGAGGACCAAAGGAGAGGATTTCACTGTACTTCTACTGGCCCAAGATGGGTGCAGATATAGACCAACACTGTAGGAGTTGTCATACCTGTCAGTTATGTGGTAAGAGTGGAGCCAAGAAGGTGGCACCCTTAGTGCCTCTCCCAGTAGCGGGAGTCCATTTTGAGAGGGTGGGGATAGACATTGTTGGTCCCCTAGAGCCTCAAACATCTACAGGCAACCGATTTATATCGGTTGTGGTGGTCCATGCCATCAGGTACCCTGAAGCAATTCCAATGAGAACTGTTAGTGCTCAGGCAATGGCTAAGGCCCTACTTGGTATTTTTAACATAGTAGGATTTCCTAAGGAGGTTGTATCCGACAGGGGGTCGGTCACATTTTTGTCCTACTACATGCAAGCCATTTGGAAAACCTGTGGGGTCACCTACACGTTCTCAACTGCTACCACGCTCAGACAAATGGGTTGGTAGAGAGGTTTATTGGAACCATGAAGAGCATGTTTGGAGTTTTGGAAGAACCACTTAAAAGAAAGGGAGCTTCTTCTGCCATGCCTTCTATTTGCCTACAGAGAAGCTACTCAAGCTGGAGTCGGCTTTAGGCCCTTTGAGTTACTTTATGGTCATCTAGTCAGAGGCCCTTGGCCCGGATTAGGGAGGGTCTGAAGAGTGCTCCTTCACTCAAGCCAGTATGAATTATTATTATTATTATTTATTCAAATTTGTTGAGCGCACATCAGCCCAGAAGCATCGTGGCGCTTGTTACAGACATCTTAGTTGCAAAGGAAACCGTAGTTACAATCAATACATAAATTACAGAGGAAATATATACAATAGCAATTACCGACTATGTGCTTGGCCTCAGACAGACGATGGCACTTATGATGACAGAGGCTAGTGAGAATTTGAAAGCTGGTCAAGCAATGGCACAACCAGAAGGCAAACATGATGGAGTTTACTCCAGACAAGCAAGTTCTCATTATGGTTCATTAGGGTCATATGTAAGACAGAGGGATGGACAGGACCCTTCAAATTTATGGGAAAACTTCGAGAGGTCAATTATTTGGTAGACTTGGGCAACCCAAAGGAGGCCCCCCCAGGGTCTTTCATGCCAACCGTCTGAAGGCTTATGTTTCCAGACCAGAGATAGGAACTTTGCTCTTAGCCTCTGATCAAGAAGAGTAGAGTGAGCCTCTCCCAAGTTTTCGAAGTGGAAATCCTTCAGATGGGTCAGTAGAAGGGGTACAACTCTACTAATCTGACAATGCAGCAACAGAAGGAGTGCAGAGCTTTGTTGACTCACTTTGCCCCTCTGTTCTTACTTACACCAGGCTTGACCCTTGGGGCCAGCATGACATTGACACTGGTGATCGTGTACTGTTGATAGCAGGGGCTACAGGATGTCAGATAATGTGAGAAATCACATACAAGGTCAATAAGATGCTAGACCTTGGAGTGACTGGACATTCTACAAGACCATCAAAACAAGTAAATGCCAAGTTGGTCAGAGTAAGGTGGTCTACCTTGGTCAAGCGGTAGGAGGAGGGGAGATTAAGCCCTTACCCAGCAAAGTACAGGCTGTACAAGACTGGAAAACTCCAACTACTCAAATTCAAGTAAGAACCTTCTTAGGACTTAGTGGTTATTACAGGAACTTCACTGAGAACTATGGGACCATAGCTTCACACCTCTGAATACCATATCCTCTCACCTTCACCCTAAAAGGTGAAGTGGAATGAGGACTGTAAAAAAGCCTTCCAGGGGCTGAAAGATGCCCTCTGTAAAGCTCCAGTGCTGAGAGCTTGAGATTACACTCCTGCCTTCCTAGTCCAAACTGATGCTTCCAACAGGTATAGGAGCAGTCTTGAGCCAATTTGATAGCAAATTGAAGGGAGCTCCCCATCTGCTTTATTAGTAGAAAATTAAAAGCCAAGGAGACAAGGTGGGCAACCATTGAACGTGAATATTTTTCTATTGTGTGGGTGCTGAAGAAATTCAGGCCACACCACTATGAACTACTTTCAAGATTCAAACTGACCTCTAACCTTTAAGTTGGCTGAGGCAGATGAAAGGAGAAACCCCCCCCCCCCCAAACTGCTCAGGTGGTCCTTAAAGCCTACAAAGCTTCACCTTCACTATTGAGCACAGGTCAGGTACCAAACATAGTAATGCTGCTGGTCTCTCCAAAAAGTATGACAGACTGGATCAAGGGAGCCATCCAAGAGTGGATTAGATCCTCCTGTCCCCAGTCTGGGGGAGACAAGTGTTAAGGAGATTTATCATTTAAGTGCTTCATCACCTCTACTAGCCTAGTGTCTCACACACACACACACACACACACACACACACACCGCCCCCCCCCCCCCCCCCAAACACTTTCTGGACCTTTTTCTTTCAATCATGAATGAGTAGAGCTTTTTCCACTCATTCATTCTTGTGGGCTCTGTCTTTTGGAACTCTATTCTTTGTAATCGTGTAATCTACCTGTACCATGGAGTCTGTCTGCCCCATTTCGCATTTGGGGAGCGAGGTGGTCTTCAGGGGATGCAGAGTGAGCGTGTATTTATGGTGCCTGTAACCAGCCAAAATCAAATGCTCCGCCAAAGCTGCTATCACCCTCCATCTCATCGAGCAGCCCCCGGTCGTGCTCGCCAGATACCTCTCAGTTAGCCCTCAGCAACCTGAAAACGACCACAGAGCGCCTCATCCTTTGTGACCTCAACCTTGGCTACAATGACCCTCTAGACACAGAAGCCACCACCCTGGCAGACTCCAAGACACCTCTTGGCTGCACCCAACTAATCTCTGAACCCACCCATGCTAAAGGCGGCACACTAGACAGGATCCTGGACCACAAAACCAATGTTACCATCCTAGCCAGATGCCCCTGACTATGGTCCAACCGCAACACCATATTCTTCACCATCCCTGCCAACAACAACCATACTGTCCCCTCCAACACCCATAAACCTGCCACTATCCTAGTCGGCAATACCTGCAACCTTAAAACGGTTGCATCATCCCTCCCCTCAGGCAACCCCTGCCCAACTCCAACACCACCTTCCTTGTGTATTGCAACAACAACCTGCTCACCACGCCCTTGACCTCCTGCCCCCCCTCAAAAAGAGAAAACATAAGGCTCAACACCTCAAACCCTGGTTCACACCAGAACTCCAGGCCATGAAAACCAATAAAAGTTCAGCAGAAACTACCTGGCCCAAGAACCCTAGCCCAACTAACCAATCTCTTTGCAAACATCTCAGAATTCATTGACAAGGCCAAGGCATCCTCACACAACGAAAGAATCGCCAAATCATCCCACAGTTCACCAGAAATCTTCATCCTTCAGGAGCTGGAAACCCCCTCTATTCCCCCTGCACACCTCGAGACAGCCTCAACAACAAAATCATCCTACAGCAAAAGATTGCAGCCAAGAAGGTAACCACCATGCCCCCCGTCTCACCACCTACAGAACCCTGGGAGTTCCCTTGCTTTGAATTCCAACCCATCAGTGACCACACCCTCGGAAAGATCAAAGGCCTCAAACCTACCTGATGCAAAGGGGATTCCTGTCCAGCTTCCATCGTCCAGCAGGATAGGTCAGCAGCAACATGCTCGCCTTGTAAGCACGACGACACGGAGCAAAACAGATTCCTGGGTACGGGCTTAGAAACCTCTGGGTATTAATCGTGTTATAAATAACCTATCATATCGTGAAGGACTGGGCGGAACACCCCCTCATCTCCACCATCAATTCCTCCTTCGCCTCCTGCACTGTCCCTGTGGCCCTCAAACAATCTTGGGTATCCCCTCTCCTCAGGAAACCCTCCCTGGACTCAACCATCCCCACCAACTACCGCCCCAGATCGACGGTCCCCTTCTTGCTAAAGGTCATTGACAGAGTTGCCGAACTACAAATACCGGACTTCCTAGAATCCCACCACATTCTGGGCTCCCGACAGTCTGGATTCCGACCCGAACATGGAACCGAAACGGCATTACTAGACCTCAAAAATCAACTTGATGCTAACGATCAAGGCAACATCTCCCTACTTATGCTCTTGGGTCTCTCTGCTGCATTTTACCTGGTCAACCACAACACACTATGCGACCAGCTCACGTCTCACGTCTGCAGCACACTTCTTGCCTGATGCAGGAAATGGGTCACATTGTCACCAACATATCCTCTACACGGTTTACTGGAGAATTCACGGAACGCCCCACCACCACATGTGGCGTACCACAAGGCTCATGCATCTCCACAACACTCTACAAAATATATACCAAGCCCCTACTCGACCACCTTGACTCATTAGGAGTACCATACATGAACTATGCAGGCGACACCCAGCTCCTCATTCCCCCTTCAGGCAACTACACACAGGATACACTCAAGATCAACCTCCTCTATGAAACAATCCAAACATGGATGGCCACACACTGACTGCCTCAATGATGAGAAGACAGAGCTTCTCCTTGTGGGCCACCCGGGCAAGACTAACAAAGCGTCCCCAGACCTACGAATCCTTCAATACCGATGGCCACATAGTCTCCGCTGCCTCCACCGTCAAAACCCTGGGCGTGTGTTATGCTCACCTGGTCTCTGCGGGGACATTGCAGCATGGTTGCAGCCCTCCGTGGAAGTTGATTCCCCTTTTCAGCCTTCTTCCCCTGCTCATATGCTGTGGGTTGTACTAATTGTTGACACTGCTCCTGTTGATTGATGACAAGCTCTCCGTCCCGCTTCTCAATGCAGGGGCGCTTTTGATGGACAGCGTTCCTTCACTGGCCCATGTGCGTGGCAGCCCAGACCGGCTGTGGATGAACCACTCCTGAAGATAAGTGTCTTATGGCTTTTAAAATATTATGATGTTGATTCTTGATTATAGTCTATCTTTTAATAATGTCTTTCCTTCGCTTTCTCCCAACAGATGAAATGCGGCCGAGCGGTAGATGCGGTGCATAAAGCGAGGCCAAATGTGAAGAAAATGGTGTCCACGATGCTCCAACAGAAGGTGGGCGTTGGTTTAAGGTTAAGCGCAAGAATTCGTCAAACCGCAACCTTAAACGTAATGTCTTAGCGAATTCTAACCTTGTCTTTCTCTTTTCTCTTGAAGGCACCGTTTTCAGATTGATTGCCCTTGGTGTCACGATGTCGGGCTGGAGCGCTGCTTTCCGGAGGTCTGGAGATGGATGATGAATGCCAGAGTCAACGATGATGCGTGCTGAAGAAAGCAGATTCCAAGTTAAGTGCAGCGGCTGGTAGCTGGAAACAAGGTAAGATGCGCTCAGCCTGTAGCTGGAAATAAGGTACGATGCGCTCAGGCGGCGGGGAGCGTTACGCTGCAATAGCAGAATAATGCGAAGTGCGTGCATGATGGCTAAGCGGGCGTATATGGCCTAGCTCTGGCCACGCCCATTAGCCTTGACGCAGCGGCCCCACGCCGCCACTCCTGAGGGATGCTTACATGTGCAGTCTGACTCTCCCCAGAGCCACGCCCGACCGAATGCATGTGGAGGCCCTTGCAGGGAAAATAAAGTACTTGCACCAAATAGAAATTTGCTAGTGCACATTTAATCATGAGCCTGGCGCCAAAAGCGCCAGGACTGAGTCCAGCTGGGCCCTCCATGCTGTATTGTCCCCAAGTTACCATGTATTCTCATTCCCTGATGGTTCCCTGATCTGGGGTTCCGGGCCAATTGCCATGACAGCGTGCTTGAGCACTCATCTGCTCAAAACTGGACTACTGCAACTCACTATTTTGTGGCACATTCTCAAATCTATCTGTGCAGACGTCCAACGGTCCAAAATAACACTCAGAGCTGCAATTGACATTGGAAAGAGGGACCACATATCTGAAGCTAGGAGATCCGTTCACTGGCTTCTGGTCAAGGATAGACTTCTCCATCTCACACCGCTTTCTATCCAGCGCCGCCCCTTTCTACCTGGGAACAAAAACACCAGACACAACAAGACCACAATGCATCACCTACAGATACTGCCTGGTCACTCTCAGATTCAATCGCAAAAGGGTTAGTTAGGGAGCTTGGGGGGGTGTTTGGCAGCTTCTCAGTCCTTGCCCCTCCCCTCTGAAATAAGCTCCCTGTCCACCTGCATAACGACCAACCGATGACAATTTTAGAAAGAAGCTCAAAACCTACCTCTCCAACTAAGACTTCCCTCCATCCCCCTGTGCCGACTCCCTGTTCTCTTCTTCCTCTGCTATCATGTCTAATTGTAACAAGCACCAAGATGCCTTTGGGCTTGGTGCTCTTATATAAATGTTGAAATCAAGGCATCTGCGTTTTATTCCAGCAGCACACAGCTCCTTTAAGATGCTTTTCCATCACCTCAAATAACTACAGTTCTTAAGGATAGAGATGCTTAGTATCTCTCCCAAAACTCTATAGTCAGAGATTGGCACACACCACCTTCAGTGGAGATACCTAGTAGTCCCCCCCCTTCTGCTCGTGTGACTTTAGTCACAGACAATCACCTAGTTATGGCTGATGGCAGTGGACGTATCCTACCAACTATTGTTTATTTTTTATTCTGCAGGCTATGTCCATAGCCTCAGCAGTGCACAACAGGGGCATATAAGTACAAACATGGGGCCTCCATTCTTTTGTTGCCATTACTAGCGTGGTTCTTTTTTGGCCCTTCTACCATTCCGAGAGGGGGAGGGGTGTGTGTGTGTGTGTTTTGCCTTTGGCCGGAACTAATAGGTATCCATGCCTAGGCTCCACACTATCTGGGCAAGCAGGAAGTGGGGGAGGGGTGGGGACTCTTCCACCCCCCTGTCCTTTGGCTGCCAGAATGCCTAATTGGGTCCAGCTCCCACAGGGAGTCTGGATGTCCTGATTGGACAGTCAGACGACCCTTTCTGTAAAATGCTGAGGAATAATGCAGAGGAGTGTGCTGGAACTGTACAAAAATGTGAGGCTTCTGGAGCGTAAAGCAAGTCGACCACAGGAAACGAAGTAACTGAAGACGACCAGAGACCTGCAGACCCTTTGCAAGACTGAAGCAATGACTGCTGGCCTGACTCTGTTTTCTATGCGACAGAGGAGCTCCGAAGAGGACTCCTTACCATTGGCTGGTGGGAACAACCAGACCCAAGATGAACTTTGGAAGCTCCTAGGACCTCGGGAGATGGCTTGTTTCAGAGCTGCCGACACTGCAATACCAGGGGACCTGATGCCATTTTGAGTGCATCGTCGTGGAAAGGCTGAATCCGTCCAAATCTTTGCTGAACCCGTAAGGAAACTCCAGAGATCCGATCCAACTGACCGAGACCCCTCACTAGAGTGTGGGACTGCAGGAAGTGAAGAATATTGACCGGGTGATCTGTGTCCTTTGTTGGTGCTGAAAAGGCACCAAAACGGCAGAGTGAACCAAGAAGTTGCTGAAAGTCATGCTACAGGTCCACTTCCACTTCTCCATGGACTAAGAGCTGGACAAGAACAAAAACAGCACAAACGGCCACGTCTTTATCCATCTTGACAAAGACCACGCCCACGTCGTGCACCCAGTCACAGCAGCGCTCCACAGGGGCGTACGTACGGAGGGTTCCACGGCTTCCAGGAACGGAGATCTAGGCAACTTGAACGCTTGTCGTCTCAGAACCTGTGCAACCTTCCCCCTCCCCTCCCCTCCCCTCCCTCAAGAGGACGACAGGCTTGGAGTATAGTGATGCCGCAGCGATCCCCGAGGCGTGTGGCTGAGGATGGGCCGATAGCAAGAGTGTATCCCCCTCCATCTGCCTGTACTTGGTGTCCAGGTGTCGACTGACCGGCTGGACAGAGTGGGGCTTGAGCCAACCCTTTTTTGGCCAGGGAGACTACATCGGTCTGCAGTGGAATTCCCGTTTTGGCAGAGGGGTGTTGTGTGAGGACTTCAGCCAGAACCCCCCCTCTGCCGGCTGCTCAACCTCGGACTGAGGTAGCCCCAAGTACTCCACCAGCCCTGCAAGACTTTCGTCGAAGGACCTGGCTGAGGATGACGTGTCAAGATCCTGATCCATATCCTGTGGGTCAGGAGGATCTTGCGTAGGTGGAGTAGCGTGAGCCGGAGGCTGGGGAACAGAGACCAGGGCCGTAGGCTGAGGCGGAGGCTGGTACGGGACCGCCTGAGAAATCGGCTGGGTAGCCGGAGGCAGAGGCTGCACTGGGGCCAGGGGGGGCCGGAGGTGTCTGTGGTGCTGGTAGCATCGTAGGGAGCACATGCCTGATGGCGTCCCCGAGTATAACCCCAATCCGAGGTGACTTCATGAGCCCGAGGAAGCTCTCGAAGAACCCCTCTTCACAGGCCTGGGAGGTGGTAGCGGGTACCAACGGGGTAGCAGGAGGCTGCTGTAGCCACTGCATACTCTGCCTATAAGGACGCAGAGGGAACCTGCCCTGCGCAAACGAAGTATAGGCTGTAGGCCACCTACCTGGTTGAGGCCAGTCCCACCTGGACACTCATTCCTCATCGAACTCCTAGAATGGCGGACGGGTGCCCATGTTTGGCATGGCAGCCATTTTGACGAGCTGCCCATCACGTGCCTGCGTTGTGTTGCTCGACTTCCTGGGCCCAGCCTCCTCCAAGACTCTTGCATGTGGATCATGAGGCCGACCCTGCTCCTCGGCCCTAGACCCGGTAGATTTGACACCCTCGACCCGGGGGTCAGTAGAGCTGACTTTAGGCGCCCCCTCGGACGTATTGCCGGTAATAAGAGCGTACCTTATCAGACATAAGGGTGGAGCCCCTCGGATGAAAATCAGGTACAAGAACCTTCCGGTGCCTCAACACTGTCACCGGGAGGATCCAAGTAGCCCTCGGCCGGTAGGCCAGTAGCTGAGGCAGCCTTTGTGCACGTGCTGGCACAAGGACCTGAGCGGTCCCTCCAGCGTGGGCAAGTCCTTGGGAATGAGTCTCCCATGCGGGGTGCAATGGAAAATAGAGGCCCTATCTTGTGCCTGGCTCAATGTTTCACGAAGTTCTTCAGGTCCTCTGGAGGCGACTTCTGAAATAGCTCCCTCCACTTGGCTAGTATGTTCATCAACATTTGATGACGGGGCGTTGCACGCTGAACAATCTTGCCAAACATGGTCAAGGCCAATCCAACATAGGCAGAGGTTGGGAGGGGTCTAAAGTTGGGAAGAGCCTGTTGCAGGATGGACACCTGCTGAACCCTGTGGAAGTCAACATGCGCCGGGGAGGAGCACGATGCCCGAGGATCGAGTACCTGAATGATAAAAAAGACAAAAAAGACAAAAAGAGAAGTATCCGTGCGTAGAATTACATAGCCGAAGCCAAACCCAGGAGCGCTGGTGAATTCAGCCCATTCCCTGTCGATGAGGAAAAGGGGACTGGGGTGTGACGCCAGAGGGCAGAGTCAGGGCAGCACAAGCCCCTGTGCACCACTAAATTCAAAGGGGAATAAGGTTTTTGCTGGTGCAAAACGTTCAGTCTCCCGTCCCTTGGAAGGGATGCCCATGCAGTATGGAGGAAAGGGGACAGGACGTAAGAACACAAAATTGATACGATTGGCACCGATGTGACACGATCTTAAGAAAAGATTGTGAATTAGGCAGTGGAGGAATTTCTGACAGAACACCAAGGTCAGTAAACAGCTTGTTGTAGACAGAAAAAACATTGAAGGCTACAACAAGGCGGCGGCAGGGGCGGGGGGTCAGGACGGAGTAACTTGAATGTTCAGGCTGACTTAGAAGAACAAATTACTTACCCCAGGTAATATTCTTTCTGATGGATGTTCCTCCCATGAACAGAGAAAAACAGGCGAGGTGCCTGCTATTTATACCAGTATCAACGTCATGGGAGAGCAGATGGAAGCTGCCGATACACATCTGGTTGACGACGCAGGGTGCCCTTTGTAGTAAGAAGTTTTCAAAGCTGCGAGCAGGACATGGGATGTAAGATGGGGAATGCATGGGAGAACACAATCCAGTACAAGTCCGAGGTTCTCTCCACTGAATTTCTTTTTTTTTACGAAAAAAAATCCCCACGATTCAAGTGCGTCCAACAGTGGGGTGGCCCTGTGTAAAAATAAAAGGACAAAGCGTTTGATGCTTCCAAGTGCTCTGGTCTTGTCCTGAATGACGGAATGTCCCTCAAATATAGAGGAAAGGGTACAGGACCTAGGAGTATTTGTTTTACTTTAGTTTGCTAATTTTAACACACCCATATCTGTACTGTATTTAAGTGGAAGAATGTCAACGTAACGTTAAACACATTTCAAGATCTCCAAAAATTGAAAGCCCTAAAATAAGCACATGATCACAAAACAACTGTCAATAACATGCTGCTCAACTTTATCCAGAATAAAAGAAAAATAACAGATTCGATGTACAAAAGTAAGGTTGAAAACTAATGCATGTCGCAGAAGAACAAGTTACTTCTTACCTTGTAAAGTTCTTTCGATGGGATGTTCCTCCGACGTATTCCTTATCTTTGATAATTCGTCTCCAGCTTGCTGGCCGCGGAAATTTTCTCTCTGTAGAGGGCGCTGCGCGTCGACGTCCGCCGAGTCGATGTCCCTCGACAGCCACCGTATCGGCGCCGACGTCACCATGCCAATAAAAAGCCACGCGCGCCGTCCGTTGCTCAGTTCCGTATTGTAGCATAAGATAAGTCATGCCTGAATTGGTTATTGACCTTGAAGGAGCGTAAGTTGCAACCACAAGGGAAGTATTACTGCGGGGATGGATGTGAGGGGCGATCAGGAATACGTCGGAGGAACATCCCATCGAAAGAACGTTACAAGGTAAGAAGGAACTTGTTCTTCGAAGGGATTGTGCCCTCCGACATATTCCTTATCTTTGATAGACTCCCATAGCAATGGCATGTAATTGGAGGGGGCAGTAATGTCATGTATCCCTTTTAGGAATGAACCGAATGTAATACGGCTTTGCCAAATCTGGTCTCTTATCTAGTGGAGAAATCCAGGTTGTAAAATTTTGTGAATGTATGTGTGGACGACCATGTGGCAGCCGCACATATGTCTCGGACCGGTACCCCTCTTTGGAGGGCTGAAGAGGCTGCGATACCCCTGGTTGAATGAGCCCTAAAATTTTGGGGTGGCTCTTTCCCTGCCAGTTTGTAACATTCCAGAATGGCCAAAATAATCCACCTGGAAATGGTCTGTTTTGTTATGGGTAATCCCAACTTGTGACCCGAGTATCCTACAAACAGTTGGTCTGCTTGCCTAATCCTAGCCAGTCTGCTGATGTAAAAGCTCAGAGCTCGACTTGGGTCCAGCCTATGTAGCCTTTCTTCCTCTTTCCCCGGATGGGGAGGAGGGTAGAACGAAGGTAGGGTAATTTTCTGAGTAATATGAAATTCAGAAACCACCTTTGGGAGGAAATTAGGCTTCACCTGTAGGACAACTTTGTCCTTGTGGAAAATTGTATGTGGTGGGTTTACAGGAGAGAGCTTGTAGCTCGCTCACCCTCCTAGCAGATGTTAGCGCTACCAATAGGACAGTTTTAAGCATGAGAAATCTCAGCGAGCAAGAGTGAAGTGGTTCGAATGGAGTGACCATTAGGAAGTTTAAGACTAAATTTAAGTCCCATAAGGGAACTTGGAATGGTCTTGGAGGATAAAGATTAGTTAATCCCTTGAGAAATTGTATTACTAGAGGTAGTTTGAAATACGATGGTTCCTCCGCAGTGCGCTTGAAGATTGAAAGCGCTGCGAGATAGCCTTTTACAGTGCCAACTTGAAGGCCTGAGTTTGCCAAGTAGAGTAGAAACGATAACACCGTTGGTGTACCACATGAAAAAGGGTCGATATTCCCTTCTCTACACCAGCTGCAAAATTTGTTCCAACGGCAGCGGTATAAAGACTTTGTTGCTGGCCTTCTGGCCGAAAGCAACACCTCCATGACGTCATCAGGGAGGTCCCAATCCTTAAACCTCACCCTTTCAGAAGCCAGGCGTGAAGGTTGAGGGTTCTGATGTCTGGATGGAGAACGTGACCTCCCTTCTGCGAGAGAAGATTCTCTTTGAGTGGAAGCCGGATTGGAGGGCAGATGGACATATCTAGAAGGTCTGGGTATCATGTTCTCCTGGCCCAGTCAGTGGCAATTAGGATCATGGTTTTCCGGAATCTTCTCAACCTCCTGATCATTTGAGGAATAACAGGGACTGGTGGAAACGCATAAAGGAGTGGAAACTCCCAGTCCACTACAAACGCATCTCCTAGAGCTCCCCTGGGAGGAAATTCCTTTGAACAGAACAGTTCGCACTTCCTGTTGGTGCCTGTGGCGAACAGATCCACCTGAGGGGTTCCCCAAAGGGCATAGATCTCTTGAAGCACTTCCTGAGCTAGCTCCCGCTCGTGGGAGACTGCTCTGCCTGCTCAGAGCGTCCGCTGTCCAGTTCTTCTCTCCGGCTAGGTGGACTGCCGATAGAGATTCCTTCCCGAATTGCCCAAAACCAGAGCTGCATTGCCTCTCTGCACAGTGGCAGTAACCCTACGCCTCCTCTTTTGTTGAGGTAGTGCATGTGCATGTGTTGTCCGTCATTATCAGGACATTTCTCCCCTGTACTGATGGCAGGAAAGCTTTCAGTGCTAGTCTGATCGCTCTCAGCTCTAATAGGTTGATATGTAGTCTGGACTCCGATGGAGACCAACGACCGCCGATGGTCAAGTCGTTGGCATGGGCTCCCCACCCCGTGAGTGAGGCGTCTGTGACTACAGTTATCTCCAGCCATGGTTGCCAAAACAGTTCTCCTTTCAAGATGTTCTCTGGATAGGCCCACAATTGAAGGTCGTGGGCTACCTTGTCCGGAATCCGGAGGAGATCTGTCATTCTCCCTGAGAATTGCGACCACTGAGTTCTCAGTGACCACTGAAGAGATCTCATTCACAGGCGAACCTCTGGCACAAGGAAGATGCAGGATGCCACGAGGCCTAGCAACCTCAAAAAGTCGAAGGCTGGGAGACGTTGGGCATTTTGGAACTTGTTGACCATCTGCAGAATATCCTGAGCCCTCACCTCTGGTGGCGAGGCTTTTCCCAGGGAAGTGTCCAGGACCGCTCCAATGAACTGGAGTCTCTGTGATGGTATCATCTGTGACTTCTTTAAATTGAGGGAGAAGACCAGTTTGTGAAGGAAGTGGCAGACATAATCTAGCTGGCTCTGAGCTTGTTCTGAAGATCCAGCCCTGATCAGCCAATCGTCCAGGTAGGGGTAGACTTGGATCCCTTCCCTCCTTAGACTCGCAGCCACTACCGACATTAGCTTGGTGAAGACCCTCGGGGCGGAGGTCAGCCCAAATGGCAGAACTCGAAATGGATAATGAGTCACCAACTACGAACCTCAGGTATTTCCTGTGTTTGAGATGGATTGGCACATGGAAATAAGCATCCTGAAGGTCCAGAGATACCAGCCAGTCCTGGAGTTGGAGGGCCTGAAGGATCTGAGCGAGAATTACCATCTTGAACTTGTCCTTCCTGAGGAACCTGTTCAATTCTCGTAAGTCCAGGATGGGTCTCAGTCCTCCGTCCGCCTTTGGTATGAGAAGGTAGGGGGAGTACCAGCCCTTGTTCCGGTCCGCTACAGGTACCGGTTCTATGCACCTTTCTCTAGCAGGTCTATGATTACCTGCAAGAGGAGCGGATCTGGAACTTTTAGAGAGCTGTGCCCCGGTGGATGACTGAGGGATATGGAGAAAGGGTAGGCAGTAACCCTGGGCAACTGTCTCCAATGCCCAAGCATCTGACGTTATAGCCTGCCATTCTGTCAGATGGTGAGTTAACCTGCCCCCTACAGGTGTTGTGTGGAAAGACCTCAGAGTGGTTTGGGGGCGGCTGATGCATATGCCGAGGGTAAAGAGGCACCTGCTGCTGCTGCGGCTTTAGTATTTTTGACCCGTTCACCTCGGGTGGATCTACTTTGGCCTCTTTGAGCCGGCTGTCCTCTGCCTTTCCCGAATGCGGAATAATAGCGAAAGGACTTTCCTCTTCCAGAGGTTCCTGAGGGGCGAAAAGGAGTTTGGTGGATTGCAGCTCCTAATGATTTTGCTGCTGCTTTAGATGTCTGCAACTTTTCCAGACGGTCATCAGCCTTCTTTCCGAATAACGAAGAGCAGTCAAAGGGCATATTCAAAAGTCTGGCCTGTACATCTGGAGCAAAGCCAGACCTTCGCAACCACGCATGCCTGCGGATTGTCGTACTTGCCGCCATGGCCCTGCTGATACTGTCAGCGGAAGCAATGCCAGTTTGAAGTGACTCGCATATGGCATCTTTGCCATCTTCAATAATGTTAAGGAAGGCTTCCCTTTCCTCCGGGTATGCAGTCAGCCGCTGATGAAGCACACTCCCATAGTGTGTGACTGAACCTGGCGAGGATACAGGTGGCGTTGGACTTCAACGCCATACTACAAGCAGAAAACACTTTTTTTGCCATATAATCGTAACCTCTTGTCATCTCTATCCTGTGGGACAGTAGGGTAAGCGGACCTACTGCTTGATGAAGTTGCCGCTTGAACCACCAGGCTCTCTGGAGTTGGGTGTTTTGATTAGTATTCAGGGTCAGCCACAGCTACCCTATACTTGGCTGACAATCTTTTATTAACTGCAGGGATAACTTCAGGAGTTTCCCAATTAGATGACATCTTCCTTTGTAAGGCTGCATGGAAGGGGACCACAGGATCCTCCTGTGGACCTTTGTCTAATATGTGTGTCAGGTCATCCTGTTGAAAAACAGGCGAAGGCGCAGACCAACCCATACACTCAATAATTTTTGCCATCAGGGTTCTATAGGGTGTTTCGGCATGTTCCCCTGGGTCTGGTTTAACAAATTCCACTTCTGGGGAAGTGTCCAGCCCACTTGCCTCATGTAATGATTCCTGTAGGCCTTTCAACCTTCTTTCCTCAGAGGTGAAATCCTCTGAAACAGGTAGTGTGGTCCTCTGCAACCCGAAGGTTTCCTGGTCAGAATCCTCCCCTTCTTCATTGATTGAAGATAATCCGGGGTACTCTGACCTCGGAAATGGTGTAAAACCCATTTCTAAGGCAGGAGCCAAATTCGTCATTACTGGGCGAGAAAATGCCAATGTCGTCGACGCCGATGTGACAGGCTTCGAAGGCGCCGAGAACGGCGTCGAGAAAACTGGAAGAGGCCTTGAAGAACTCGAGAGGATCGGGATCCTACTCGAGGATGTGGACGACGGCCTCGGCGTCATGCCGGAGGCTCTTGGTATCACCGTTGGCTGTGAAGTAGCCGTGGATTTCTCTTTCATCGGCATCGAGTCGATCGACCGATGCGTCGAAGAACCCGTCGATGGCGCCGATCCATGCGTCGAAGGGATCTTCGACGACGGCGAAGACGGTGCCTTCTTACCCGGTGGCCCGTGGCGCTCTCGGGTGGAATCTTTCGCCGGGGACAGCGACTCGCAGCGCTTTGATTTTTTGGGTTTTTCACCCAGGGTATCACCCTCAGCTGTCTTCGAGGGGGTCGAGGCCGCTTTCTCGAAGACGCTTAGCATTTTCTTCCTGAATTCCTCCCACTCAGCCCGAGAGCTGTGTTTTGTGGGGCAGGAGACCCTTTCTGGGGAAACAGAAGATGACGAGGAAGGGGATCTTCGACGTCTCTTCTTTGAGTGTCTCGACCGACGAGTGGTGGGAGCTACTTCGAGATCTAGAATGGGAATGCTTCCGACGGCGAGGAGACTAATGCCTCGACTCAGCCGAAGAAACTTTCGAGGAGGTTTTGACTGACTTACCTCTCTCGAGCTTCCCCTTGCGCTCCTTCAAGGCTTTCACCGTCACGGACATGCAGTCCTCACACTCCGAACAATGGTGCTCGGCTCCCAAGCAGATCCTGTGTGGGTCCGTTATCAACATTTTTTTTACCGCAGTCTCGACATTTCTTGAAGCTGGATCGCAGCATTGTCGGTTCCGATGAAGATGCCATCGAGAACGAGTTGGTTATATTCGAGTAAATGTAGTAAGGTTTATCTGACTGAACTGAGCAACGATATTCCGAGGCCCCACGAGGCGCGGAAAAACGGAACTGAGCAACGGACGCCGCACGTGGCTATTTATGGGCATGGTGACGTTGGCGCCGATACAGTGGCTGTCGAGGGACATCGACTCGGCGGACGTCGACGCGCAGCACCCTCTACATAGAAAAAATTTCCGAGGCCAACAAGCTGGAGACGAATTATCAAAGATAAGGAATACGTCGGAGGACACAATCCCTTCGAAAAAGCGCTTCTTTTAACTCCTTCATATATTCTTGCTTGCGACTCAAAATACCTAGGTCATTTATAGTAGCATGAGTCTCTTAATCTAGAAAAAGCTTTTCTAGAAGCAAATAACATGCCCGGATATAATTTGTGAAACAATACTTTAACAGCAATAAAATACTTACTCTTTTCGGTGCATTGAAAATTTTCCTTGCACTTTCCCTAGATTTCTCTCCCGGTTTTGCCTTTTTTAGCTCTTCAGGAAGTTCATATGGATCATCGTTGAAATCCATAAGTTCTGCAAAGTGTACAAACACAAAAAAAGTCAAATCCAAGGCCCAACCGCTTAGCATTAATAAAGCTCTTGCCAGTTTACTTGGTAAAGTAATAGTGTAACATATGTTTCTCATTTTAAACACTTGGTTCCTAAAATCCAGAATAAGACAACCAGCATTGTATTCCAATGTATATTATCTGAAGGTAAACTATCCAACATTTCTTGGAAAGTACGTATGGAAAGTGTTACTCACCAGAGTGACTCAAATACTCCTAGTCCATAGTCCTCTATCCTGTATGGGTGCCCCTCGCTGGGTACAGAATCCTTTTCAGCAGAAAAATGGCCCTATAAGTGTATTCACACGAGGACCTGTGTGCATACTCTCCCTTAACCCTGCCCACACCTCAGCCCCCTTTGACCCATGGGCTGTATTAACTGCTCAACCTCTCTATTTATAAGGGGGATGGATGGTGGGACATATGGAGGAAAGGGGACTGAGTATGTAAGTCCTGTGAGTAACACTGACTCCTGTGAGTGACAATTACTCCTACATCCCCATCCCCTTTCCTCCAACCTGTATGGGCATCTACCACTGATACAGCTGCCCAGGGAAGGAGAGCTTGACACGCTAGGCAAATGGGTTATGAAGGACAACCTAGCTAAATGCTGCGTCAGCCCTGGTACTAGTATCCAGACAGTAATGCTTGCAGAAGGCCAAAGGGGTGGCCCATGTCGCTGCCCTGATCACCTGCGACAGTATGTGGCACTGGAAGGCAACAGCCACTGCCTTGGATCTGCTCGTATGAGCGTGCATGACCTTTGGCGATTATTTGTGCTGAGCTTTGTATGCCTGCAATCATCCATCTAGCTAACTATTGAAGTTTTGGACACTTGCTGTCCAGGTCTTGCCCCGTCCAAAAGTGACAAACAAGGCGTCAGTCTTGCGAAAAGCCCTTTGTTCAGTCAAGATAGAATTTCAGTGTTCTTCTGATGTCCAAGCAGTGGAGAACCTTCTTGGTGTCTTCCTTGGGGGATGGGAAGAAAGTGAGGAGAACTCTGTTAATGAGGAAGGAGGAGTGAGAAACACAACCTTGTCCCGCTGAAACATGGTGTAGGGCTTAGCACCCACCAGAGCCTGAATTTCGCTGCATCTGCGAGCTGAAGTAAGGCCCACTAGTAAGGCCCATCCTGTGCAGGACCAATCTGATATCCACTGTGGCCATTGGCTCTAATGGTATTTGCGCAAGGCCGCCGATTACAACGTTAAGGTCCCAGACTGGGTGCGGGCATCTGACAAGCGGGAACAGCCTGGTTAACCCCATCAGAAGTCTTTTAACCAACGGGTTGGAGGATGAGAAAGAAAACATGTCCGAGTTCCTGTATGTACCAATGACCGCTAGGTATGTCCAGCAGGTGTCTACCTGAACCCTTGACCTGGCTAGTTATGCCGAAAAAAACATCACCTGGTCCAGCGTGAAAGTTAGCAGTTCGACTCCTCTTTCCTTGGACCAGAAGCAGAATCTGGTCCATTTGCTTTTGTTCTATTTACAGGTAGCCTGACTCCTTTGATAATTGCGAGGTTGACCCAAGACCGCTGGAGATGTTGAAGAGTTACGTGCTCGAGTACCAGGCTGCTAGGGCTAGCCTCTCCGGAGCACAGTGGAGTACGGCCCCCTCTGCCCCATATGCTGAGCCAGAAACAAGCCCTTCCCCCAACGGGAGAGTTACCTCTGGCTGGGCTGACAGCTGCCCTAGGTCTGAGAACTAGTGCCTGGCTGGCCATAGAGGCGCTATGAGAATAAGCAGCCGCCAATAAGTCTGCCCGATCTTGCAAACAACTTTGTGGGTGAGTGGGGTAGGAGGAAATGAATAGGCTCACATCCCATCCCAGGGGATCTGAAGCGCGTCCCCGAGGGAACCGTACCTCATGCCCACCCAGGACGCAAATTGACAAGTCTGGTTCTCTGTCACAAACAGGTCTGTGACTGGCTGACCCCACCTGCTGAAACCGTCCTGAAGGTCACAGGTTCAGTTGCCATTCGTAGTTGTCTCGGAGTCTAAGTGACAATCTGTCCGCCTCCAGGTTGGGCTCTCCAGGCAGGTGCACCGTTGAGCGCCATATGCTCTGCAATCGCCCACTCCCAGATGCTGAGGGTCAGCCTACATAGGGGCAGGGATCTGGTGCCCCACTGCTTGTTGAGGTAGTACATGCAGGTAGAGTTGTACGTCCAAATGCAAACTGTACTGCTCCCGATTAAGGGGAGTAATGCCTTGAGGGTGAGCTAAATGGCCATCAGTTCCAGCCATTTGATGTGATTGTGCGGTCCTGGACCACAGACTATGTACTGAATGTGTCGCCAGAGTAGCCCCTCACCCCTGGAGCGAGGAATCCATTGTTCAGATATGATCCGCCAGAGGCAGCCTGAATGGCCTGGCCACCAAGAGGTTTGTATCCTCCCCCCACCACGTAATCTATTGCTGTTAGTGATTGGGAATAGTGACTACGGCTCCTTGATGACCAGACTCCTGATCCCAGGATGCTGAAAAATGCAGCGGCAGCCTCCTAATTCTCAGCTGGTGTAAGGGATAGACAGAAGGCGTGACGCCAGTCAACCCAGCAGGTGCTGGTACCACCAGGCTGTAATGATCTGCTGAGGAAGTGAGCGACAGTAGCTCTGATCGCTGATAACTTCACCCCAGTGGGGAACACCTTGCACCTGTGTATATCCCAGAGCAGCCCCAAAAACGCAAGCGTTTGTGTGGGGTAGAGCAGAGACTTCTCGAAGATGGAGAACCCCAGCTCGTAGAGTGTACTCATGAGCCTGTCCGCCGAGTACCTGACCTGCACCGGGAACCCCTCCATCCCCCACGGACTAAACAGTCATCGAGGTAAGGCTATACATCTTGAAAGTAAGCATCCTGAAGGTTCAATGAAACCATCCAATCATGGAGTTGGAGGGCCTGAAGGATCTGACAAAGTGTGACCATCAATGAATTTGTCCTTCCTGAGTAACTTGTTCAAGAATCTAAAGTCCAAGATGGGTGTCCGTCCTCCTTGGATATTAGGAAATATGGAGAGTACCATCCCTTGTTCCTCTGCGCTACAGGCACTGGTTCTATAGCATCTTTTTCTAGCAGGGTCAACATTTCCTGCACAAGCAGCGGATATGGAACTCACAGAGTGACCCCCCCCCCTCCACCGGTGGATGGTTCCGAGGTCTCCGACTAAAGGGGAGGCGGTAACCTTGGGCTATGGTTTCCAATGCCCAAGCAGCCGAAGTAATGTCTCTCCATTCTTTCAGATGCTGAAAGTCTGTCTCCCGCTGGTGTTTCCTGGCTTAAGACTTCATAGGTTTTGAGGCGGCTGATGCAGTGGCTGTTGGTAAGGGTGCCCCTGCTTGAGCGGGCTTTGCAACTCTCCCTCATCCACAACGAGGGAATCTTCACGAAGGAATCTTCTTTGGCCTCTTTAACCAGCCATTCCTCTCGCTCTTCCAACTGAGGAGTAGTAGCTAAAAGATCTACCCCTCCAAGGCAGTCCACTGGTGCGAAAGGGCTGAGGCTGCCTAATAGCGGCACCCAAGGATTTGGCTGCCGCCTTCGTTGTCTGCAACTTCAAGGCTTTCGTCAGCCTTGTTGCCAAAAAGGTGAGACGTCAAAATGCACGTTAACGTGTCTGGACTGCACATCCGGGGCAAATCCAGACTTCAACCACGCAAATCTGCGCATTACAGTGCTAGTTGCCATGGCTCTACTGATGCAGTCAGCAAAATCCAGACCCGACTGAAGAGACAAGCACATGTCTTCTTTGCCGTCTCTAATAATAGCAAAGAACCCGTCTCTTTCTTACCATTCTGGAATGTGCTCCGCCGCCATGGAAATACAGTCTGAGTGAATGAGAATTTTGCTAGGGTACATGTAGAGTTGACCGATTTAAGAGACATGCTCCCTGCAGAAAATACCTTACTTGCCCATGCAGCTACTCTGTCATCCCTATCTGGAGGGATAGTTGGATAAGCTGCCTCTTTTGAAGTTGTGGTAGCTGCCTATACATCCAGACTCTCAGGAGTGGGATATTTTGATAATTATTGGTGTCACTACTAGATGGGCGGTATTTTTTAGTCTTTTTTGTTTACTGACGGATTAGATAGATATTTCCCAACTTGCTGCCACCCTTTTTTGGAGAGCAATGTGAAATGGTAAAATGGGATCCATTTGCGGACCCCTAGGAAGAATGTCTGTTAGATCATTCTGCTCATAGGGGACGGAAGGCCTACTCCACCCCAAGTAGACATATGGTGCATCTGCATGCTCGCCAGCTTCACATCTACCAAATTCTTCCCCTGGTGAGGTGCCTACCCCACTGGCCTTTTGCAAATTGTCAAAGATCTTTTAATCTAGACACACATGAAATAACACTCGGGCACATTTGGTGTACCATATTGAAGGCAAAATGGCACATCATTATCCAATGCTCAGGGATTTGAAATAATCCTTCCTCGGTAAAGGAATATGTTTGTCTGGAATATGCATTTAAGGCTTAAGAAATTGTGAACTCGACGCTCCGAGTTGAAATCTTTCCCAAAATCTTTGGCTAAGATGGTGTAGAAAGTGCCATTGGTGTAGATGGCGCGGCCGGTGTCTAAGACCTTAACTAATGCTTCGATTTAACAGCTTGAAGGATCCTTCGATGATTTGTCATCGCATTGAGGCCTCGACGGCTCTCAATGAGGACCTGGCCTTCGTCTCGGATTCAACGGGTGCAGGTTTGGCTTGTGCCCTTTCCATAACGGCTTTCGAAGGCATGGAACGAGCATGGGTTGCCGATGGTTTTTGTCTCAAATATTTTTAACATTTCTGATCCAAATGCTTCCCATTCGGCAGGCGTGGAGATACCGTCTCAGAGGAGGTGTCCAACGACAAGGTCTAAGAAGGTGACCTGTGGCCCCCTTGCTCCATTTCCTAGTCGACAAGGAGTGTTGGGAGCCACTCCTCGACCTGGATCATTTAACCTTCCTTCTTCGAGGAGAGTCGCCGCTCGGCTTGTCCAAAGAAGGTTTGACGGGGTAGTCTATGGGGATTTTTTTGGGGGTGGGGTTTACCTACCACCAACTTCCCCTTTTGCTCCTTCAGATCCTTTCCGGTCATTGACTGTCATTTGGAGCCGACAATGTCTTGTACTCCACACCTAGACCACACAAACCTACTCGATGTGGGTCGGTTAATCGAAATCTTGGAGTCGCAGTCCACTTCTTGAACCCAGACTTTTGGGTACTAGGTGTTAAGGAAGAAGACATTTTCGCGAATAGAACAAAAGAAACCCGCCGTAGTTTCTGAAAGCGAAAGCTTACTCGCAAAAACGAAACTGAAGCCAACGGGTGCTGTGCGTGTGTCATGATGCCTACCCCCAGGCATCCAGACCAAGCCCATCAGCCCCGGAGCAGGCATCTAGACATTTAGTAAAACCTCAGCAGCCCCGGCTAGGGGCTATCTGGGTTCAGTCCTGAGGCGCCAGGCTCATAGTCATTACTAACCTCAGGCAGACCATGCTGCAAATGACTCCAATTCAACATGAAGCCTGAAAGGGACTATTTTTCTACAGGGACTATTTTTTACTCGGGTGTGGTTCTAGGGACTTACCTGGGACTACTTTCGAGGCTATTTAAACCACGTCCGACCAGCAACACACACTTCGCGTTATTCTGCATCCAACAGCGTAACGCTCACCGTGCCTGCAGCCTGCATCCAGTCTTCTGCCACGCCTGCCTCGAATCCGGAGCTCCTAAAACAAAGAGGAAAGAAAGGGACAAGGTTAGAAAACAAACTTATTACTATTCCACACCTGATTCTGGATCCATCTCGTCTCCAGACCTGTAAAGAACATCATTTCTGCACGCGCCGCACCTCCAGCTGCAGCGCCGCGCCATACTCACCAGTCTTCACAGCATCATTCGGGTCGGCGCTGCCTCCATCATTTCTTCTCCGAATTTCGGCACCTAGGAGACAAAAGAAAACCACAAGGTGAACTGACGGAACCAACAAATATAATTCTTACCACCATAGGCTTACCCGATTTACAACCGGAGGCATCCTTTTGTGACTCTCCATATTTTCACGTGCCGCATCTGTAAAGAGAGACAAACCAACACGTTTTCCACGTGCAACATTAACCGGACAGCGCCAGGTAATACAGACTCTTACCTGAGCGCCACCAGCTGCCACAAGAGCATCTTTTCACGAGCCATGCAAGACAAGAAAGGAAGGGGGGGGGGGGGGGGACAAGAGTCAACATCGGACATATTGAACACTATGAACTTAATACTTACTGGTCCTCACCAGGAACCTCAAATTCAATACTCTCCGGAACTCTCCCGAGCCTTCAAACCAGTGAAGTAACTGGAATCGACGCGCCCCTGCAAATCCACGCAGGATGGAGAGCTCATCTTTCACTATTATAAGGTGAGATTGCTGTGAGGGCATTTCGGAGGTGATTAGTTGGGGAGGACTGTGGGGGTGCCATCACTTGAATCCACAAGTGGCTAAATCCATCTCTCCGGGTTAAGCAGACAAGATTAGGAGGGCAGATCCAGTAAGTCATCGCTGCACTACGCATTACGTGGGTGGAGACCGCAGCTGTCCGGGTCAGACCGACGCCCCTGTGGGAGCCAGGTGAGCGTAACAACGTGCTATATATGCCTTCAATTACATCATCCGAGACGGAGGCCCTCGAGGGACATCGAATCGACTGCATTAGCGCAACGTTGAAGCTGGATATCGTGTATCAAAGATGAGGAATACGTGAGAGGACAATCTATTTGAAATTAGTCTTTCAGATCCAGGGAACACGTCCAGTCCACCACACATCGTAGAGTTGGCGTCACTATTTTGAACTTCTGCAGAGGTAAGTACAGATTCAGAAAGGATAGATCTAGGACCACTTGCAGGTCCTCCTGTTTCTTTTGAACAGCAAAAATGCAGAAGTAAAAGCCCTCCTGAAGGGGAGATACCTGTTGTGGGTTGTTGTGGGGAAGGGGCATCCGAGTGTTCGTCGTAAACCGGGCAAAACGGATGCGTACAAGGAATTTCATGTTCACCCACAGAACCAACTCCTACACCTGAGGCCAATGGCATAGTTGTAGGGGAAGCACCCAAAATGGCCGCCATATTGCCATCACCTGAGGGGGAACTGCGGCACGTGAGGAAGTGAGGCAGGGGTCCCCGTCGATGGATCAGGGGTCTTAATTTTAGCCTTAACATAAGGACCCTCGGCTGAGCCGGTACTATGAGGCCTGGAATGTTTCTACGTCATACCAATAGCCAAACTAGCCTTCACAGGAATGACCTCGGCACTGCCGGTAAAGGAAGAATTTTCACTCCTTGCCCCCTCAACAGTTCTGGCATTGCCACAAGAGCGGGAACAGTGAGAAACAACTTTCACCGATAAGGCCTTGCCAGGCCTCTCAAAAATGTTGGACACTTAAGCCTCTGAATGAGGGACCTCGGACCCAGGTCCGGTAACAGCCTTACTAGCGCGGGCCTCGAACATCCGTTCGGTAACACCAAGCCCAGCCAAGGCCTCAGGGCGCACCCCGGTACTTGAGGGAAACTGATAACGAGGCCTCAGATCGAGCTCCGGTACCACACGACTCAGTAGAACTGGGTCTACAAGCATCCCCCACAGGAGGGGCCTCAGAGCGTGCTCCGGTATCCACAGGCCCCTTACAGAGACCCTTGGAGAAAACTCTGGTACAATTATTAGGCCCAGAAGGCACCTCGGGGCAGTCCCCGTTGACAGAGCTGTCAACGCTCCTCCCGGCTCGGGAAGAGCCTGGAAAGGTATCTCCCGGGCGGGGTGCTCTGAAAAGTAAAGAACTTACCGGGCGTTTCTTCTTTTCGTCGATAAGCCCCTGAAAATGCAAGGAGGAGTATGTCGAAACACCTCCTCCCACCGCTCCAACCGACGTTGAAGTGCCCGGACCGAAAGGGAATCGCAATAAAAACAGGAGTCCCAACGGTGATCCGGACCCAAACACTCTAGACAAAGAGGATGGGGATCTGCCCTTGCGAAGCGTCAGTGACACGATGAACAATCTGGAAAGTCTAATTTGACGACAGACTAGTACGCGATCGCTAACGAGAGCCAGAGAGGAGGAAAAAAGGGAAGATCTTCTGTGGATGCAAGGGCGTCCAGTCCCGAACGAGTGGAGAAAAGGACTGATGGGCAATGCGCGGGGCGGAGCCGAGATGGGCGGGGTTACGTCCACGTACCGGGCCCCGCGTAGAAAGAGGAAGGACTAAAAAATGTTTGGATGCTTTTACAAAGCGCTCTGGTCCCGTCCCACAGGACGGAGGAATGTCCCATAAGTATGGAGGAAAGGGAACGGGACTTAGGGGTATTTTTATTTACTGAGGATTCCCAGTCTGGCGGGGAATATTCATGAGCGTGTGAATCCATGCCAGACCCCATGCAGGAGAATATAAATGGCTGTGTGCCTATTTTAAGGAAATGGAAATATGGCTAATGCTCACAAATCACGCTAGGAAAATGGGGATGGGAATGTTACAAGCAAATACACTGGGTTTGTCTTCGGGGGACTCCACTTCCTTGTGTTGCACGTAGAAACCAGATGGACATTTATATCTTCTATAAGTGATCGGATTCTGCCAATTCAGTAACTGAATACATCACGGGCAGTGGGCCGTGGTGGGACTAGTAATAAACTACTTAGAATGAGTCTTAATATGGGTGACTGTACTACGTGACGTGTTCATCTTCATTAGATATACCAGCGCCATACCTAAAACATGGAGAGAGATATGTTATTCACCGTAGTGATTTAACATACTCCTAATCCATAGTCCCCTTTCCTGCATACTGTATGGGCGTCCCTCGCTAGGGACAGGAAACAACTTTTTTTCACCAGAATTTTGTTTAACTTACCCTTTAAATTTAGATGTGCGCGACCATGGGAGCATGCGCTCCTTTGACGCCGCCCACTAATGCCACTCCTCAGTCCCCTTTGACGCGTCTGCTATAATATAATTGCCTAATGACACGTTTATTATGGAGGAGGATGGTGGGACGTATGGAAGAAAGGGTACTATGGACTAGGAGTACGTTAAGTCACTACAGTGAATAACTTCTAATTACTCCTACATCCCGTCCCGTTTACTCTATGGGCGATGACAACTGAATGCAGCCCTGGGGAGGAGAGTTGCCCCTTAAAGAAAAAATTCTTCAAAACTACCTCGCCAAATGCTACGTCCGCCCTGGCGCTGGCACTCAAGCAGTAGTGTTTGCAAAAGGCAGATGGGGAAGCCCAAGTAGCCACCTTGTTGATAGTCTGCCAAGGGACGTGTCTTTGGAAAGCCACAGCCGTGGTCATGGCTCTGATGGCGTGGGCATGCACGTTTGCTGGCAAAGCCCTGTGCTTCCCCTCACATGCCTCCTTGATGGCCATCACCATCAATCTTGCTATAGAAGCCTTAGAGGCTTGACAGCCTGGTTTTGACCCACCAAAAATGAACAAGCGATCCGAATTACAGAAACCCCTTGTCCTGTCCAGGTAAAATCTTAGAGCATGCCTGACACCCAGACAGTGCAAAAACTTCTGAGCCTCATCCTTTGGATCCGCAAAGAATGTTGGGAGTACCATCTCCTCATTAGTGTGAAAGGACTGGTCCTAAGCACCACCTAGTCCAAGTGAAATGTGGTATAGGTCTCTGAAGCCACCAGGGCCTGAATTTCACTGATCCGGTGTGCTGTTATAAGGCTAACCAGTAGGGTCGTTTTTATAGTAACCTGTAACGCTCACCTGATTCTCGCAGAGGCGCCGGTCTTGACTGGGCGACTACCGTATCTTCAAAGGTGATGTGTAGCACCCGGTTGGCTCTTTGGGCTGGACCTCTGTGCACTGTATGCCTGACGTGTAGAGTAAGATGTCTGCAGATAGAAAATATGGGGTTAATGAACTGGGGTTATTGGGGTGTCCCTATCTTTCCTCTTCTCCTCTCCTGTAGACCCCCAAAGGTTAACGCTCTCACCTTAGGTAAGTGAATGCCGAGCTCTCCATCTGCCTCGGGGCAGGGTGCTGTAACCAGTTTCTTCACTGGATAGGTAGCGCAGGCCTCTTGACTTCAGAGGACTGCTGTCCGTCGTTTACTGCACGAACGGTAAGTTTCGAGTCATTCAAATGTCTTTAAAGTCTTTAGTAATGATGTCTCTTGTTTTGCAGGGTTCCGGCGATGGCGGATGACGGGCTGAAGTGAGTTGAAGATGGAGCCCGTGTGATGAATAGAAGCGCCTGGAAGCACGTAAGTAAGCGCTTGTTGCCTGCTTCACTATGCGCTCTAACTGTCTTTTTATTTTGCAGGTACGAGTTCGGAGCGGCTGCAGGGTGCCGGAATACCCACTGGATTAGATGTGGAAAGGAGTAATGGCACGTGAGTATTAAAGTTCCCCAATGTCTTTAAACGCACCTTGTTTTGTCTTTCAGATGCGGGATGCAGCGCCGAAGGCCTCCGGAGCGTGCGAAGAGTTGGTAAGCCTTTGCCTTTCAGACAGATGCCGGAATGCTAACCTGTTCTTTCTTGTCTTTATAGGTGTTGCTGAAGACTGGATTCAGGATGGTAAGCCTTTTTCCTTAGGCCCAGGACCGGATGCAGAAGACACGATGAGCGTTCTGCTGCAGAGGTTGCAGAATAACGCAAAGCAAGATTCATCCACCGGTTGTGGTTTAAATAGCCTCCTGTAGTGCTTAGGTGTCTCCTTCCACAGCCACGCCTAAGTAAGAAAAGAGTTCCTGGTAAGAAAAGAGTTCCTGCCTTCCAGAAGAGTTCCAGTGTTCTGAATCTAGGGAGTGGCTCCAGCCCCACCCAACAGGAAAAGTAGTTCCAAACAGAAGAGGATCAGAGGCTCAACTGGCAGGCAAGTAAGCAGCATGGTCTGCTGAAGGTAAGTCCACCCAAGCATTATGAGCCCGGCGCTTCCAGCGCTGGGACTGGGCATATTTATGAGCCTGGTGCCACTGGCGCCAGGACTGGGTCCAAAAGGTCCCAATTGGGACTGGTTGGCACTCGGAACCTGGGTTATGGATCTGCTTCCAAGGGAGTTGGGAAAACCCTGACCTTTTGGAAGCAGAGATCATGACAAAACCAGCCTGATGTCTGCCAACACCATGGGTTCGAAAGGTCTGTGTGCCAGGGCGCCCAGCACCACGTTAAGGTCCCAGACCGGATGTGGACGTTTGATAGTAGGAAATGTGGTCAGACCCGCCAAGTGCCTTTTAACCACCGGATTGGAGGAGATGTCTCCACAGTTCTTGTAGGCCCCCATGACCGCCATTTACGTACGGCAGGTGTCTACCTGCACATCTGATTAAGCCAGATGTGCAGAGAAGGATAACATAGCCCAGTGAGCATCCCAGCGGATCAATCCTGTTGGTCTTGGCCCAGGGACGGAACCCTTTCTGCTTGCTCCAATATTGTCGCTTCTTGCCCCCAGGTTGTCCTGTGACAAGTGTAGATGTTTCAGGGTGACCTGCTCAGGAAACAAGCTGCCAGGGCTAACTTCTTTGGAGCAGGGTGAACTACTGTGCCCCCCTGCTGGGAGAGTAAGTGGGCTGGACACAACAGGAGTTGTACAGGAGGCTGATCAGCCAGTGGGATGAATTCTGAGAATCAAGGTCTTGACAGTCACCATGGCGCAATCAGGATGAGTTGAAGACTGACTCCCTGTCCCTGACCTTGCAGATGACCCTGTGAATCAGCGCAGTGAGGGGGGGGAAGTGTATGCATTGATGTGGTTTCACGGAATCTGCAATGCGTCTCCCAGAGATCCCCTGCCTTGCCGCAGCCAGGAAGCGAACTGGTGGCATCTCTTGTTGCTCGTGGTGGCAAATCTGTCTACCCAAGGGTGGACCCACCTGTCGAAGATCCCCCTGAGGACCTCTTTGTTCAACTGCCACTCAGTCATCGACTCCCAAACTGCTGAGCCTGTCCGCCTCCAAGTTGGATTACCGGAAGGTGGACTGCTGATAAATGAATCTTGTTCGGCAGTGCCCATTCCCAAATGTTGATGGACAGACTGCCCTGCAGAGCGCGGGTGCGGGGCCTGCTTGTTGATGTAATACATGCAAGTGGAGCTGCCTGTCTGGATGCAGACCAACTTGCTGCTGACAATGGGGAGGAACGCTTTGAGAGCAAGCCAGATGGCCATCATCTCTAGCCAGTTGATGTGCTCCAGCTCTGTTGCTGTGACCATACTCCTTGGACAGTGTAGCCCACCCACCCCATCCCTCTAGGGACAAGTCAGTGGTAATGGTGATTGAAGGTAAAGGCTGCCTGAACGGCCTGCCTGCTAACAGGCTGTTCTCTACACTCCACCACCCCAGGTCCTGGTGGAGGTGCTGTGGTATACTGGCAAGAGCTACGTGGGAGCTAGTCTCCTGAATCCAAGAGGCTGAGAAATGTAGCAGCAGCCTCCTCATTTTGTAGTTGTGTGTGCGTGGCACAGCCAGGAGACGAGCCGTAATTATTTCAAGCAGGTGCTGGTACCACCGTGCTGAGGTGACTGGTCTGCTGAGAAAATGGCTTGTGGCCTCGGATTGGTGGTTAAGTCACAAGTCATGACGACACCACATGTTCACATGGCATGTCATGTAGAGCATTTTAAACACTGCACACTAGAAGTAAGGTATTACCTGGTTTGTTCTAAAGAAACATTTTTTGAATTTCTCTCAGCCTTTTTACAAGGTAAGACATTAACATTTGGGACACTTGGTTATTTTGGATTATTATTATTCTTTACTTATTTTTGACATACATTGTAGATTCATGTTCCAATTACCTATTGGAGGTACAATAAGAGGAAGCTCTTCTAGAATTATCAGAATCTGCAACACTGTGTTCCTTCTAGTACAGCTATACAGGTAGGCTGTAGTAGCTATGCACAATTACTCCTTCTGGTATTCTAACATTCAGTACATTCTGTCGGTCTCGTTCATATTCAGGTGTTCTCTTATCCTTGTTCGCAATTATCGAATGGTTGAGCCAACAAAGTTTGTTGCAAAAGCAGATAATGTAAACCACATATTTGGTTCTACAGTTTATAAAATCCTCTATCAGTTTTAGCCCCTTTTTGGTTACAAATATTTTAACATTGTTAAGAGCGTGCTCACACATTGTGCATGTCATGCATTTATACAAGCCCTTTTGTTTTTGTCCTGTCACCACATCAAATTGTGCTTGTGGGTTGGGTTCCTTCTTAACTTCCTTCTCTACTTGATCTCTAGCTGCTGTGCGGGCAGGAGCCCCAGCAGACCCTCCACGTGCATCAACACGGGAAGAACCAGCGGCCCTCATAGAAGTTTACCGCCATCTGGATGCCCAGAGTCCTCAATATTGCCCCAATATGACCAAGCAAGCGGTAACCATCCACCGAGCACGATCCTCACTGAAGATCGTTCGATCAGCTGGTGGAGCTTCGCGTACGACGGCCTGCCTCCAAAATGGCTGCCGAAACAAAAGCGTTGCTCCGTTGCTAGGAGACACTTTGCTTTCCAATTTCCCAGCATCCGCTGGTGAGGCGGAAGCCGGCCCTCCTGGGAGAAGGCCCGTAGGCAATAGGCCCTGTTCTGCGCCTGTTCACGCAATAGCTGCGCTGTTACCCCCTGTAGCACCCGTTTGTCAAGAGGCTCAGATATAAGCCTGACTAACTGTATTGCAGCAACATGCCATCTGGAACACTAGACTCTTCGCATTACGTGGTTGATGAACTGCATACGACCCAATCAGGTTTCTAATTGTCAATTTCTCCTACCTTGTCTATGCTCATCTAGTTAGCTCTATATGTTGCCTAAGCCTCTGTTTTTCTCAGTCTAACATATTGAATGTACGGCTAATGAGCAAGTTACTCTTACCTGGTAACGTTCTTTCGATGGGATGGTCCGACGACGTATTCCATATCTATGACAGTAATCACCACAGCTGTGCTACTTCGGAAAATCTTTTGGCCTATGCGTCGAAGACGTCGATACGCCGTCCTCGAGGACGACCTCCAACGGCCGACGTCAAGAGATGTTATAAGTAGGACGCACGACGCCCGTAGCCTCAGTTGTAGTTTTTTTCCCAGAACGTGGGGCACCAATCGTCTGCCAGTATGACCACAGAAAGCCTTGCAGAAACGTTGGCTGCAACCGCATAAGAAATTCTGTAGCGGAGAAGGCAGCGATATGGAATACGTCATCGGACCATCCCATCGAAAGAACGTTACCAAGTAAGGGTAACTTGTTCTTTGAGGGGATTGGGTCCTCCGACGTATTCCATATCTATGACGGACTCCCAAAGCAGTACCAACGTAAGGAGGTGGGAAAAGAAATTAGAATATACAAATTTAGAATGCCCATTCAAATTGCAGAGTAAAGGACCGCCTTGCCAAAGGCCGGATCCTGCCCACGGATAGAATCGAGTGACTAGTGACGTACTAAAGTATGGACCAAAGCCCAGGTGGCTGCATCACAGATGTTACGAATAGGAACACCCCTCTGCAGGGCAGTAGAGGCAGCCATACCCCTAGTGGAACGGGCCCGTAAACCCATCAGAGGGTCCTTACCCGCCAAGCGGTAACATTTAGAAATTGCCAAGATTATCCATCGAGACAAAGTGTGCTTAGTGACGGCTTGTCCCAAACGCCTTCCAGCATAACCAATAAAGAGTTGATCATCCACTCTGACCCGGGACATGCGTGAAATGTAGAAGCTTAAAGCTCTCCTAGGATCCAGCCTATGGAGCCTCTCCTCTTCCTTCACAGGATGTGCAGGAGGATAAAATGCCGGAAGAATGACCTGGCTTAATTGAAATTCCAACACCACCTTCGAAAGAAAGGAAGGATGAACTCTAAGGACAACCCGGTCTTTATGAAACACAGTGACGGGTGGCTTAACTGAAAGTGCCTGTAACTCACGCACTCTGCGAGCGGAAGTGACGGCAACTAAAAACACAGTTTAAGGGTTAACATTCTCAAAGGACAAGAATGCAAAGGCTCAAATGGAGCACACATTAGAAACTTGAGAACAAGGTTCAGATCCCAACCTGGCACCTGGAAAGGTGACGGGAGTGGGGGGAACACATTAGTGAGCCCTTTCAAAAACTGAGAAATTAAAGGGATTTTAAAATAAGAACACTCCTCAGACGAGCGCTTAAATATAGAATAGACAGCGCCGCCAGGTAACCTTAGATGGTACCCACTTGCAAGCCCCTGTGGGCCAACGAAAGCAAAAAAGACAGAACCATAGAAATGTCACATGAAAAAGGATCCACATTCTGAACCCTGCACCAGTCGCAGAACTTTCTCCAACGGCAACGGTATAGGGACTTTATTGCCGGCCGTCTGGCCGAAAGCAACACCTCCATCACGTCTTCAGGGAGGTCCCAATCCTTATACCTCAACCTTTCAGAAGCCAAGCGTAAAGGTCGAGGGACCTGACCTCTGGATGGAGAACCTGACCCCCCCGCCACCCTCCGGTGAGAGCAGAAGAGCAGATCATCTCGGTAGGGAAGACGACATGGAGGGCAGACGGACAAGTCGAGAAGGTCCGGGTACCACGCCCTCCTGGCCCAAGCCGGAGCAATGAGGATCATCTGGGAACCGAACCTCTGCAACACCTGTGGGATGACGGGGACTGGAGGAAACTCGTACAGCAGTGGGATGGACCACTCCACCACGAACGCGTCTCCCTAGGATCCTCTTGGAGGAAATTCCCGCGAGAAGAACCTTTCGCACTTCCGGTTGACACTGGAGGCGAAGAGATCCACTTGAGGGGTCCCCCAGAGGGCGAAGATCTCCAGGAGAATCTCCTGAGCCAGCTCCCACTCGTGAGCGATCACGCTCTGCCTGCTCAGAGCGTCCGCCATCTCGTTTTCGTCTCCGGCCAGATGAACTGCTGAGATCGAAATTTCCTGCTGGATGGCCCAGAACCAGAGATGCATTGCCTCACTGCACAAAGGAAGTGACCCTGCACCCCCCTTTTTGTTGAGGTAGTTCATGGCCACTGTTGTCCGTCAGAATCAGGACATTCTTTCCTCGCACAGTCGGCAGAAAAGCCTTCAGGGCTAGACTGATGGCTCTCAGCTCCAACAGATTGATATTGAGTCTGGACTCCGACGGAGACCAACGACCGCTGACTATCAACTTGTTGGCATGAGCTCCCCATCCCCGTTAGGGAATGCGTCCATCACGATCGTCACCTCCGGGCAGGGTAGCCAAAATGGAGCACCCCTCATCGTTTTGCCTTCGTCGGCCCACCACAGAAGGTCCTGGGCGGCACCTGAACGGGGTCCGACATCCTGCCGGAGGACTGAGACCACTGGAGCTTGAGAGCACATTGCAGAGATCTCATCCGCAACCTGGCCTCTGGCACCAGAAGAATGCAGGATGCCATGAGGCCGAGCAACCTCAAGAACTCCAACGCGGATGACTCTGGGCATGTCGTAACTTGTGTACCATCTGATGAATGTGAAGAGCCCTCACCTGGGGAGGGTAACACTGCCCCAGGGAAGTGTCGAGTACTGCTCCGATGTACTGGAGCCGCTGAGTTGGCGTCAAATGGGACTTCTTTAAATTGAGGGAGAAGCCCAGCCTGTGGAGGGAGTGGCAGGTGACGGACAGATCCAGGACTTACTCGGGAGAGCTCGCCCTGATCTACCAATCGCCAGCCGGCCTCCCACCGGGGTGCCCGACACAGCTGTCTGTTCAATCTTGCTTGGAGGATGCCTTGGCCTCCCTGGCGACGAACGGTGAGGCCCACCCGACTTGCATCATCGTCTATAGGCTTCCTGTGACGAGGAGAGGGCCGCTTGGCGGTACGTAGAGGAGCCACCGTCGAATCCCTTGGAGGCACCCTGCTTGCCTCCGGTGCTCCAAAAGGACGGCCTTCGTTGCCGGAGAACGCCTAGGGACTCAGCTGTCTGTGTCCACCTTGATGGCTTGGAGGGACTCATCCACCGTTTTCCCAAACAGGTTGTTCCAGTCGAACGGCATGTCCAACACCTTGGCTTGTACGTCCTGGTGGAAATCCGTCGCCTTGAGCCACCCTCGTCATCTAAGGCAAACGCCGTTGCCTAGCTGGCAGAAACCGGTGTCGGCAATGTCCGTTGCCGCCGTAATGGCGTGGTCTGACGCCACTTTGCCTTCTTGCAAGATCTCCAGGGCCTCGGCCCTCTTGTCATCCGGTAGGAAGTCCAACAGGGGGGGCGATCTTGTACCATAACTCCCTGTCGTAGCGGGCCACAATCGCAAGGGCGTTGGCCGCCTTAATCGTTGTTGCCGCCGAGATAACTCGTCCCATTGCGTCCAGCTTCTTTCCTTCACCGTCAGGCGGGGAAGTGGACGTTGAGGCCGATGCGCGCGCGCGCGTCCCCCCCCCCGCTTTCTTCTTGGCCGCCGCTGAGATGACGACCGAATCAGGGGTCAGTTGTGGCCTAAGGCACAAAGGGGCCGCGTCTGGGACCCGATACTTCTTCTCGTACCGATCCCTCTTGGCAAGCATCGTAGACGGGTTCTTGAGAAGGGTGAGACCCCCGTCCCAGCTGTCATCCAGCAGAGGCACGGCGAGAACTGCCTTCCTCTTGGCCTCGCGCCATTGGTAAAGGAAACCTTCCTTCTCTTCGGCGCAGAGCTGAAAAAAGCTTGGATGCCCTGGCAATCATTGCATGGAAAGATCCGATCTCGTTGGACGGGGAGGCCCGGGCTGGCGATGGAAGCTCCGTCCTGTCGTCACCGCTGTCGCTACCCGTCGTGGCTGTGTCCATTCCCGTGTCATACCCAGGGACGGGGGACGTGGGTAAAGGCTGAGCAGGCCGTGAGGGCTGAAAAGGCGGGGCTGGATGGATCAGTCTTCTGTTCGGGGGGCTTCCTGCGGGCCCGGCTCTGGCTCCTCCGTCGAGCCTGGTTCCAGATCCTCCGTCGGTGGTAAGGGCAATCTCGTCCTCATCTCCGAACATAAGGATTGTATTGACAACAAAATGGCCGCCGAGTTATCCTGCGGCTCCGGAAGCGATGGGTGACTAGGACCCTCGCCGGTGCCGCCACCAATCTCGTCGTCACCCTCGTCGGGAACCCTCCCGTGGGGACGGGCCTCTTCGAAGCCCTCATCGAGGTCCTCTAAGACCTCTACCAGCTCCTCTTTGGATGCTGTGTCCGTGTTCACTATGGCCACCGGCACCCCCCCCCCCTCTTTCCGCCAGGGTCTTCACGGGGGGTCTTTTCGATGGGTCTGAAAGAGGCTCCCCTCCGCAGAGGCAGGGAGACTCTGGGCCCCAAGGTCACCTCCACTGGTTTAGCCTCCAGAGGCTGCGCCAGGGCCGCCGCGACTTCATGGATAGAGGCCTTGGCCAGGTGAATCAAGTCCTTCACCGCCTTGGGCGTGCTCGAGGCCTTCACCTTGGGGGGGGGGTGGGGGAGGAGGTCACCGCCTCGGCCAAAAACTTTGAGAGCGACCGGGGCCTCTCCAGAAGCTTACCCGGGTTCTCGGATTTCCTGTTCCGCGAAACAGAGCGTTGGCTCGTGGTCGATGGTGCCGGGGAACGTGCGCCCTGCCTGGCAGCCCAAGAGCCCGACCGTTCTGCGCTCCCGGTGCCCGCGGACTCACGGTGCTTTGCCTTCTGTTGGGCCCCCGTCGCCGTGGCGCCCTCACAGGACTTAGAAGACCGCTCGGACTTCTCACCTGACGGACTCCTTCCTTCCAGCCAGTTGGAGATGCGAAGGTGTCGGTCCCTGATGGACCGTTCCGACATGTTCCTGCAAAACGCACAGTCCTTCTCCACGTGCGTTTTGTCCTCATGAAGGCAGTAGACACATTTCGAGTGCTCGTCCTCCTTGAACACATTCTGTAGCTGGCATCCAGGGCAAACCCTGAACAGCTTTCCGGGCGTCGAGCTTCCTTTCTCCTGGGCCATGTTCGGGTAGGCCGCAGAAACTTCTGGAATCCTTCAAGAAGCGTAACTCGACGAAATCTTCACCCTTGAGGGGTGTAGAAAAAAATCCAACACAGATCCCCGTTAATCGGATTTAGAGACGGTGGAACTTGAGGCTCTATTTGACCGAAAAATGAGAAATTATCTTTGAAAACGCAGCAAAAGCTTGAGAGCTAAACACGAGGACTCAACACTTGAGCGTGCAGTAAAAATCTGAAGATGGCTGCCAGAGGCGGGGTTTAGGGAGATGGCATTCATTGGCTGGGGGCAGTATGACCCAGAGACCAGTGATTGGTTACTGCTGAGAAAGACAGATCAGAAACAAAACTGATACTGATTTTTTCTTTACCGAGGATTCCCGGCCTGATGGGGAATATTCATGAGCATGTGAATCCATGCCAGACCCTATGCTGGAGAAATACAGTTCCACAGAGTGTGCGTGAAACGAGACAAGGCACATATGGAGTTGGCTGCCTGAAGCGCCATACACCCTGAAGAAAACACTTTCTTCGCCCAACCATCAAAACGCTTGTCATCCCTATCAGGAGGGATGGTAGGATACGACGCCTGCTTTGCTGGGGCCGTAGCCGCCTGCTCCACCAAACTCTCCGGAGTGGGGTGCGTGGTCAAGTAGCAGGGGTCGCTACTGGCTGGACGGTATTTTCGCGGCAAAGACTTGCTCACTGCCGGGAGACTCTGCGGGGCCGTCCAACCACAGCCACCCTTCTTTGCAGAGCCATATGGAATGGCAGCACCGGGTCAGTGGGTGGACCTTGATCAAGGATATCCATAAGGTCATCCTGCACAAAATCAACTGGGGGCGCCGACCACCCCAAGTAGTCTCCGACCCTCGACATAAGGCGCCGGTACAATGATTCGGCATGGGTGGCAGGCTCAGGCCTACAGAACTCCACCTCCGGAGAGGTGTCCAGATCACTGGCGTCATGCAGTGACTGACGCAGGTCCTCAAACTGGCTATGACCAGAAAGAATCTCATCTGGTACCGTGGCAGGGACCAACCCATCTTCAGAACCCTCTTCCACCTCTGAAATATAATCCATAGGCTGGAAAGTGAGCATTGAATAAGGGAGTAAGCAGTGTTTTACCTTAGCCAGAGCCTTTCTAGGAGGTTCCCCCGTGCCACGGGGTACCTGACACCACAGCCTCGAAAGGAGTCGAGGGCGTCGACGGAATCGGCGTCGAGCGTGGCGCCGACAGCATCGACACAGGCCTCGAGGCCAGAGCCCTGAGTGTGTCTCTCGACAGCCTAGGCGTCAACGACTTCCTTGGAGGCAGGGCCTCAAGAGAGTCCGTCGATGACCTCGGCGCCACAGGCTTCGACGTCTTCTTCGAAGACGTCACAGGCGCACGCGGTCTTGAGGACTGGGACCTGGAACGGGCATGACTAGAATGATTCCCCTTGTCCGAGCGGGACCTCTCCTGCGAATCGTACCGACCACCCGAGCCCGAAGGCGTATGAGCGGTGTCTCTAGTACGGTCACGGCCGACCCCTCGGAGGCGCAGACGGACCGGAGCCCTGCGATTCAAGAATCACCAACATTTTCTTCCCGAAGGAAGCCCATTCCTCCGGAGAGGAACGCTTGGTGGGATAAGAAACCCCGCCGACTGGCGTAGTCCTCGGAAGAGGACAGGGAAGGCGACCAATGACTGCGCTTCAGGGAGTGCCTCGAAGAGGCAGGACCCACTCCAGGACCGAGACCCCCCCTAGACTTACGACCACGACGCAGAAAGTCGCCCCTCGAATCGTCCGTCGAAATCCCAGTGGACCTCGCCTTCCGGGGCTTGGACACCTTACCGACCGACAGCTTCTTCTTACGTTCCCGCAAGGCCTTGGACGTAAGCGACTGGCAGTCGACACAATCATCCGTGTCGTTGGCCTCCCCGAGGCACCAGAGGCAGGCGTTGTGCGAGTCAGTCACCGACATCTTGTACCCACACTTCTTGAAGCTCGGACGCGGGATGGAAGAAGAGGAAGACATCCCGAGAATACTTCACAAAACGAACAGGTTTGAAGAACCGAAAGAACAGAAACTCCAAAGAGTCGAGGCGTGCCGAGATCTCCGAAGCGAACATGTCGCGGAAAAAAAATGGAACTGAGGCTACGGCCGTCGTGAGTCCTACTTATAACATCTGGCGACATCGGCTGTCGAAGGAGGTCCTCGAGGACGGCGTAACGACATCGACGCAGGACGCCGAAAGATTTTCCGAAGCAGCACAGCTGTGGTGATTACGGTCATAGATATGGAATACGTCAGAGGACCCAATCCCCTCAAAATCACGTTTACTAGTAATTCACACATACCGCATCACCCCACTCTGTCGGTGTCGCTAACGCTGATAATTGGCGCTATTCATTGCTATTCGTATCAGCCCTGACCTGCGCTTTTGTTACCAGGCTCTCGTGGTCTGGTCCCACCCACGACTATACACCTACCTAGTCAAAGCTTGTTGCTGCATCTAGTCCAGGACCGGTAAACAGCACACCCAGCTCCAACTGCTAACGACCACTATCCATTCGAATAGTTCTTAACTGGGCTTAGTGCTGCTTATTTGACTTGTAGCATTAGCTTCGCGCTACTATGATTGTACTACCTGTTCACCGTGTATAACCAATGTTACCACATAAATATCCCAGCATACACTTGCCTTTGATTACTTATTAAGCCATCTTATATGCTGCTGGTTAATCACCATCTGTCTAACATAGGTTGTTATAGATTGCATATTAAACTAAATGTGCCTCTGCCTAGCTAGTTAAAATGCATTGGCCCTTTGATTTTTTTCTCACCCCCATGCCCTATCACACCTAGGCCAACCCTGCAGCATACATATTGACCTTCTGCACTAACCAGAATTCACTTCCTGTTCTCGCTCCTTGTCTGGATTGGGACACCTTGCAGCACGTGTACACCTTGCACCACTCCACCGCAGCACTATCCCTACACATACTCGCCATACGTGTATTATCCTAAGACTCCAGACAATATGACAATCTCCAATCCCTGTCTGAATGCACCATCCCTTTGGATAAAACACTTTGCATCAAAACCCACACCGAATCAACCCTGCCCAACATACGTTAGACATCTGAGACTTGGCTCGAGACACTGCCATGCAACCCACAAGCAGACCCCTTTGCATCAGCCTACACCCAATCATCCTCCTCCCATCCTCACCCGCAACCTGAGACTAGGCACCGGACGCTGCCTGTTTACCTCTAGCCTACTCACTCATACCTACAGCCCATTGCATTCACGCCAGGCTACTCCCTTAATTACCACTTAGATTTTACATACCTCAAGCCAACCCTGTACTACTCACGCCAGAAACCTGAGACTAGCATCTAGACTCCACCATGTGACTTACTGTCAGCATCCTAAGAAAACCCCAGCGCATAAGAAAAGCCCTTCACCATCGCATAACTCAGCCTCTGCATTGGCAACCAACAAAAACGCCCCACCTCCCTTGGCTTCTAGTAAACACCAAAGCCAAAGATATTAGCATCAAAAGCGCGCTCATCAATGCCCGATCACTCCCTGCGCATGCCCTTGACATCGCTGACCTGATAGCATCAGAAAACCTAGATTTCCTTGCTATTTCAGAAACTTGGCTGCACGCGGCAGCCGGCCACTCCTAGTCATTGGCGATCCCTGACAACTACTACATCATCAGATGCGATAGGCATACCAATCAAACAAAGGGTGTTGGCCTAGCCTTTATTTTCAAAAGTGCATTTGAACTTAAATCCATCCCTAACCTAAAGATCCCATCAGCGGAACTACTCTCTATCAAACTACCCATCTCTCCCAACCAAACTGCTACAGTGCACCTTATTTACAGGGCTCCAAGTCCCATCTCCACGTTCATTGAGGACATTTCATCCATCCTCGCCACCAATACTAAATCCAACTCGCAAATACTCCTACTTGGCGATTTTAATCTAGGGTACCAAGATGCGAATAACACCAACGCCCTTGACCTAGCAAGCACTTTAACAGACTTTGGCCCTACCCAACACATCAAAGAGCCTACCCACAATAAAGGATGTACCCTTGACTAGGTTGCAGACCTGAACTGTGTTCTCAACTTAATCTCAGTTACACCTTGCTATTGGTCTGATCACAAAATAATCTTCTCTGTCAATTCCAACCTCCAAACACCCAAACCCAATCTCGCCCCTTGCATCCTTACCTGTAACAAGGATATTTTGACAGAGACACTTCTCCCTCTTATTCTCCCCTTGCTTCATTATGCATCGACCACCTGTTGTGATCCCACAGTTCTAGTGGACACTAATGAGACCTTGCTAAAAGCTCTCAATGCCATAGCACCGTTAAAATGACGCAAAATAAAAACACATCGCCAGCACCTTAACTCCTGGTTTACTCCACATCTCAGATATTCGCAAAGAAAAAAGAAAGGCTGAGGCACACTGGAAAAGTATACCATCGCTAGTTAACAAAAGTATCTTAACCAATGCCGCCTCTGATAAAGAAGCCTTACTTGCAGCTAAAATAGACATTTACAACAAACGTATTTTACAAGCATGATCCAACACAAAAGAACTCTTTAAGATCCTTAAGGAATTAGAGTCCCCTGTAGCCCCTCTGGATATTTGTACCCCTGACATCGCATGGTGTACAAACCCTTAGATAAAATCTTTACACTTCAAACTAAAATTAACGCCAAAAGAAAACCTCTTGGCCTCAGCACTCAACTCCCCGTCATACAACCTCACCACCCCAAAACACCTCTAAACCATTCAGCTTCACACCTCTCTCTACAGGAAGTTGAAAATATTAAGAATCTCAAATCTTCCAATTGCCAAGAGGATTCATGCCTGGCTCCTATCATCAAGAAGGCTGCCCATGACCTTGCGCCTTTTATCACCACCTTCATAAATGCCTCCTTTAAATGTGGAATTGTACATAACCTCAAGGATGCTTGGTTTATCCCTTTAATCAAAAAGCCCACACTGGACCCAAGTAACCCATCCAACTATAGAGGATTACCACTGTCTTCCTTACTTAAAATTCTGGATCGTGCGGCATACCTCCAAATTCAGGATTACCTCGAAACTAATAAACTACTGGGTCTCCGGCAATCAGGTTTCCACCCCAAACATGGAATCGAAGCTGCCTTGGACTTAAAAAAATTGAGGACCTAAAAGCCTAGGGCAAATTGGCACTTGATCTTTCTGCAGCCTTCGACCTGGTAGATCATCAAATTCTTTGTCACCACCTCAAAATAGCTGCTCATTTTTCTGATGCTGCCACGTCTTGGATCAGCTCCTTCCAGGCTAACAGAACCATGAGGGTTTTCTCTCCCTCTGCTGAACTAGCACCTGTCTCCTGTGGAGTACCACAAAAATCTTGTGTGTCTCCCAAACTGTACAATGTGTTCACAAATCTGCTATTTGATATACTTGACTATCTGGGTGTCTCATTCACCAATTACGCGGACGACACCCAGATACTCATCCCTATCACAGGCGACTATGTAATCGACTCAAAAGCACTCAATGAAGTCTACAGAGTCATCCAGGCCTGGATGGCACATGGGCTCTGCCTTAATGATTGAAAAACAGAGTTACACATCCTTGGCTCACATATCAAACTGTCCAAACTAGACCCTGCTTATAAATCTTTCTCCATCGATGGGAACACTATCAAAGTGTCCAACAATGCCAAAATACTTGGGATTTAGCTGGATTCGACATTATCCCTCACCAGACAAACACATGCTGTTGTATCTGCATCAGCTTACACCTGCAAGCTTATCACAGCCTGCAAACACTTCCTGACAACTGCATTATCCTTGCTAGAATCCCCATGGAAAAAATAATTACTGTAATGCCCTCTACTTAGGAACTAACCAAAGAAACATCGATACGTTACAAGTTACTCAGAACAATGCCATCCGGGCAGCTCTTAACCTCCCTAGGATATGTCACATTTCAGATACAAGACGGAATTTTCATTGGCTACTCGTTGCTCACCGAATTTCGCTCAAATCCCTTGCCCTAACAGAAGGCCCAGAACAATATGGCACCCGCCTACCTGGCCAAGCGCTTCATGCAGCATACAGCTAACAGACCACTGAGGTTGGCCCATTCCAACTCACTTACTTTTCCTAGATACAAGATTCAGACAGCCAGGGGATCAAGTTTCCCAGTCCTTGCTGCCAAACTCTCGAATACACTACCCACTTCACTCAGAGTTGAACCATCCTTCTCCTTTAAGAACAAAACTAAACTTTGGCTCCATGAGCTAGACGCCTCTGCAGCATCCACCTAACCACCTTGGTCTATTATGGCAATGTGCTTATGTCAGATTCCTTGACCATCCTCTGCACTTGCAACGTCTTTACACTGTTTTTCTCTAGTATACCTGCCCCTCTCAATATTAGAACTGTCTATAGTATAGTCCATTATGTACTTGTCTGTAACTATGTAATGGTCTGTAACAAATTTAAGAATTGCAGATTCCTCTAAAGTCTTGACACTCCCTCTTGGGAAACTTGTTTTTACCTGTATGTAACCACTGATTTCACAAATTATGCGCCCAGATGCCCCAAGGCAGGGTGCGCAATATAAACAAATAAAACAGCGTGTGCTGCAAACTCTCGTCTCAGAACAGGTTACCATGCCATGTTCAGAACAGGTTACCATGCCACGTTCATTCTGGAGAGGAGCGTCTGCTACCTTTTTTGAAATATTTGCAAGGAACTTGGGGTTGGTCACCCTGAGTTACCTGGAGGCAACCACACGTGGACTCCCTGCTCACTGTGCTCAGAGAGGCACAGCTTCACCTCACTGATGAGGCCCAACAAGGCTGAAACACGTGTATGGGGTTGCTGTTACTCTTGTTCAGAGAGAAACTGCCATAGCATTTCGGTGCTGGACTGCCCACGTGGGTGGGACAAAGACTGATATGCAAATGGATATTTCCCATCTGTGAAAGGTACAGTGAGCAAAAAGCGTGTGCTGCAAACACATCTCAGAACAGGTTATCATGCCATGTTCTTTCTGGAGAGGAGCACCTGCTACCTTTTTTGAAAAAAATAAAACTAGGACTCAGTTTGGTCTGGAGTGCAAGTGCTTTGGTATTCAGTCTGGCCGGTCCGTCATGTAATCAGATTCTCATGCACTTGTAGCATGTGCCAGCGTTTCTTGAAGATTTTTTGCATCTCTTGGTTGTTTATTCTGTTCCTGGTGACCATGCGTTTGTCAGATTGTGTCTTTTTTTCTCGTGGGGTTAGCAAGGTGTCCCTTTTCAAATTGTCTACATGTTTTCTAGCATTCCCTATACATTCTGGGGCATAGCCTCTCTGTGAATCTTTGCTCGACAATCAGCGCCTCCTCCCTATAGTGTGCGTTTAGAAAGCCGTTCCTTCTCGCTCTGATAAGTTCCCCTTTGGGCATGATGTGTAGAACTGTTTTTTTGTGAAAACTTGCTGAGTAATATTGCGTTGACCTCAGTGAGTTTGCCGATAGTGCACATCACAATTATGCCCTCTATGATTTCAATGTTGAGGTCCAGAAAGGTGATCTGTCTGTCACTTTTTTCCAATGTTAATTCTATACCAAAGCTGTTCCGATTAAGGTACTGATTTAAATCAATTAGTTTGTCCACTGTGCTACTGTGATATTGTCACTGAATCAAATCCAGGTGTGGGTTTTATTCAGAAAGCCAAGATAGGTAGACACGCGTTGTTCCTCATACGCCCATGAAGAGGTTTGCAAGGGCAGGTGCATAACTCGCTCCCATTGCTACCCCTTTTTCTTTGTCTGTGCATGTCAGTATTGACTAGAAAGATGCTGCTTTCCAGTGTGAAGGCTAAAAATTCCTTCAACAGGTCCATTTGCATGGCAAACTATGCTGATTTGTCTTGAAAGTAGAAATCTATAGTGGTCAGTGCCAGAATGTTTGGAGGTGTAGAGTGCTTTTACGTCCATGTTACATACTAAGTATGGTTTGTCCCATACGATTTTACTGAGGATGTAGAGTACATGCATGGTATCCGTGATGTATGATGGAATTTTGCACACCTCTGGTCTCAAGAATGTATGTAAAGCGACATTTTTAGTGAGCCAGCCTTTCCCACTTACAAGGAGGCAAACCTCTGGTAGAATGTCCTACTGTTTGTGGACTTTCAGTAGAAAATAAATGCTAGGTATTTTAGAGTGTTCTTGGCTTAAGAATTCCTTTTCTGAGACCACCAGGGGGCACAAAGAAACATGGCCACCTGAACAAAAGGTCCCGCTTCCCCCTGCGACCAAGATATGATACGGAGCAGAACCAACTGGACAAGAACTGTTTGTTGGGCTGTGCAGCGGAAGGGGTGCTGAGCCGTTAGGCACGTTTAGGGAGTGGAGCAGTGAGTGCCGAAATATATCAGCCCCACAGTGCCAATGCAGCGGAGGGCGCTGGAGGCCCTCCCCCCACAAGCCTCGCAGGACCCCTGATTGCAACAGAGCGGGAGACTGGTGCTCACCGGGAGACCAGTCTGGTCCCCGTGTCCGGGATAGTGCGCAAAAGGATGGTCAGCCGTGACAGCAGTGAAGACCAGCAGCAGGCCCTGGGGAACAGAACTCCGTGTTTCCCCCCGTGGGCCAAACAGTGCACAGAGGAAGCATAGAGGGGAGGAGACACCTGGGCCCTACCGCCCCCTGCACGCAGCAGTAGCACTGGAAGAAGCAGGCTTCTGATGGCTGCCATGAGCACCGCCCACCACGTTGCCCCCAATGCTGCAGTGGTTTTGTGTATACCAGTGAGGTAAGGCATTACACACCCCGCTAGAAATTAAGCGGCATAGGGAGAGGTGATAACCCCAGGGCCCTGCGGCGTGTGCCCAGATTTGGGATAGTGGAAGGAGATCAAGGCAGAGGCCCGACCCAAGAAAAGCCCCGCATGAGGGCCCAACCCACATGAGGTGAGAGGACAGAGGCCACAGCCCCCCCCAAGCCCCTCCGTCTCCTTCCCTTCCTGCACACCCCTGCCCCCCCAAGAGCCCCAGCACCAGTGTGGAGCGACTGCCCCTGAAATCCTTGAACCAGAGAGGCCCCAGAAAGGCAACTGGCACAACAGGTGGCGCACAACTTTGGCATCTGCCCCGAAGCCGGGAGAGAGTCAAGGTGCATGAGAGGGTGAATGCGATAGGAGGAGGCAGGTGCCCCAGGAAGGAGCTATTTGAGGGGTGAAGACCCAAGGGCTCGCAGAGTGACTCCAGGTGCGGCGAAAAAGTTAGGTACTGGCCCGAGGGACGGAATTGGACTTTGGGTAGCAGTCTAGAGATGGGGGAACAAGGGGCAATGCACATGGGGATGCATGGAGGTGCCGTAGGAGAGATGCGAGGGGAATAGACATATCGAACTTTGCCACGAAAGACGACATTGCCAGTATCCTAGCAGAAATTAAAACGCACTGAGGGGACCTGCAGGCGTCCCTGGCTGATCTTACTGGGAGGGTAGGCACAGTGGAGAGTAAGATAGAGGGCCTGGAACATAACCAACTCAATGCTGATTTGATGATAATGCACCTAGATGCTCGAATCAGAGTTGGAGCTGCGCAATGAAGTAGTAACTAGTAGTAAATGGACGATCTGGAACAGAGGGAGAGAAGGAATAACATCTGGATACTGGGACGGAACAGGAAACACCCTTACAAGTGGAGCGCAAAGTTCAAGGCATAGTCAACCTGCTGCTCGAGGCGGAAGGGGGCAAAGAGGTGCAAATGGAAATCGCGCACAGAGGTGGAAATGGGCAACCTTTCATCGTTTCCAGATTCTCTAGGTATAAGGACAAGGCAGACGTATTGGCAAGAGCGCAGACACTGCAAGACTGGAGTACAAAGGATCCTGTATTACAGTCTATCAGGATTTGTCTAACCTGACGCTGTCCAGGAGAAGGGATTGTCGACCACTCACGAAATGGCTACATGACAAACGAATCAGATACCAATGGGTGTTCCAGTTTGCCTTACAGTTCGAGGTGGACAGGATTGACTATCGGATCACATCTGCAGAGGAGGCTGAACAGGCACTGAGCAATCGGACCTCAGATGCAGAGATGGTTGCAATTCAGCAGGGTAGCCCGGCCAAGAAAAGAGGGCAGCAAGAGCAGTTGCCGAACCTCGCCAGACACCGTAGATGGCAGAGTGGGCAGAAATCTATTCGGCTCAATGGTCCCTTCCCTGAGAATACGACCCATGATTGTACTGGTGAGGGGGGCAAAGGACTTGAAAAGGTGCTGCACCAGGAGGGACAGACTAGGGAATGGAGTCGGTTTGGTTTGAAAGAATGTGCCTGAAGGGGGCACAACACCCCCACATTCCACCCAAGTGGCCCTCAGTGGGAGAGAGGGCGTCTCCGACATTCACTGCCAGTTGCGGTTTACAGTTAATGTACTTGATGCAGTTTAAATTCATGTGGGGTTGAGTGGTTTCAAGGGTAGCACAGGAACGCAACAGATCCTGGTTGTGGGAACCCTGAATGTAAAGGGGCTGAACTCACCCAAAAATGTCCCTAGTAGCCCGGGAATTTCAGAATGCCGACCTGGATGTGCTGTTCTTGCAGGAAACCAGGCTATTGGAAGGGAAAGATAGACTGCTAAAAGGGGCAGGTATTAGCAAAGTCTACTGGGTCTCAGGGAAGGTGAAACGGGGAGGGGTAGGGTGTTATCATAGGGGGACTTTAATGCTTGGGCAGACAAAGTACTAGATAAGGAAACCCGCAATGGAAACGCCCACCCGCACCCTCAGTGAAAGGGTGGAGAGGGGCATTTGGGCCAAGCTATTGAGGCAAGGTGGTTGTTGAGAATGATACACCCAGACGAAAAGTGATACTTTCTACTCCACCCCGCACACCAACTATACTAGGATAGATTACTTGCTTATCAATGGGGATCAAGGAGGGAGAGTAGTTAGCAGTGCTTTTCGACCAGTGATGTTGGTCAGACCACAATATGGGGGTAATGGATCTAGATGTAGCAGGGCTTAGCCGGGCAGATTGAGGTGCAACGACTCACTCTGGCGGGATCCTCATTTTGCTGATAAATTTACAGAGACCACCGCCGATGGGATGGACGTCAACGTGGTCCGGGACGTGGGTAAAGCCACCTGGAGGGGGCACCTTCTACAGGAAGAAATGTGCAAAAAGAGGGAATGTGGACTACAGAAAGAGGCAGTTAGAGCAGAAATCATGGAATTGGAATCAGGGATGCATGTGGGGGGGGTACGATTAAGAGGTAATGGAGGGTATCCAGACGAAAAGAACAGAATTTAGGGATCTTACGCTACCAGATACCCTATGTAAGCTAAAATATCTGAAGCAAACATTTTATCAAAAGGATAAGGCGGATGTACTGCTGGCTGCCAGGCTCAGAGGGACGAGAGGTGGGTTGCCGAGTTGAGAGATGAAGGAGGACAAGGGGTGGAGTAGGGGCAGTGCAGAATAAGCTCAGTCTTTATGCAGATGTGTTAGGGAGAATTCTCTGTAAATGCTAATTTCCCAAACCTAGTGAGTCCCCCAGCAGCTTTGCTGGATTTCTGGGGTTTATTTTTTTCTCCTGCTAAGAGTGAGACTCTTTTCCTCCCACTCTTAGACATGATTTGAGGTGTTCCTTTGACTTTGTATGTGTTTTATGGGCTATGGGGTCCTTTACCCCATAGGGCTTTATGTGTTTTTGGTATATGGGTTACACAGAACCCTGCGTGTCGTAACCCAGGGGTGTCGTAGGGACCCCCAAACATAGACTCGATACCCTGGGACTGACTACTGTCTCCCAGTGCATGTAAAGTCACCATTGGCGTTACTAGTCTCAAATTGTGAACAGAACCAGTACAAAACATCCTATTGTGGACGTACTGGTCGGGGCAATTCGATTGCCCTGGGGTCTGTTCGAGGGGGCACTGTCCAGTCCCCCCGACAGAGTTTTGGCTGGTGGCAGTGGATACTACTTTTTATATTCAACCGCGAATATATTCCTATGGGATTTTCCCTTTGTTCGAGGCTACCACTTTTTAAAACAGCCTCGAACATACCACCGGTTTATTAAATTAATATAAATTCACCGGTTGGTATTTTTTGCCGAAACTTGGTTCCAAAATGGCGTTTGTGTTCTCTTCTGAGACTCCAACCCAAGTCGAGCCCTTTGTTCCACTTTTTGGCGGGCTTCTCCACAGAAGCCTCCAAAAGTGGTGTCACTCTGTCTGGGTACCACAGGGGGTGTCGGAGGGGGTTTAGGCAGCCTGGACTGAGTTGCCTCGGCAACTCAAATCGCACTCTTGTGTGATTGGCCCAAATGGTGAGCCGCCCGGCTCACCACTTAGCATACTTGAGTAACAGCTAGGCTGAATGAATGGGGGTTTTCTGCATAAAAGCAGGGCTTTGGGGACTAGAACTTCAGAGGTCGCCACAGGACCTAAAGAATCCGAGGAGGGAGAAGCCGAGCCGACCTGCAACGGCGACACCACCGGTGGAGCCCTGCGGAACAGTCTCACCACTTTTTCCGACAACAGAGGAGATCTCCAGTCCGGAGAGTCTTCTTCCTTTGACTGGTGGGCATAACCAGTTTGCCAGTCTTTTCACCTTCCTGGACCATCTCGTGTCCGCCTTGTCCGTGCCAAGCACCCCGGCAACCGGAATACCACAGTTTACCACTACCGCGAAGAAAAGGGTGGTACCTTGTAACTGGGAAACTCCGCGGCTGGTTTCTTCCCTGGCAGCCCAACGACCTTCAGCTTTCCTCCACGTAGAGACCTCTTCCTCTGGACGAAACACCGACTTGCACCCGCTGCCAGGAACAACTGCCCCCGCTGGAGCGTTCTTCCCACTTCCAGGTACTGTGTCCCGCCTGGCTTCCCTTGCGACGGATCGTTCGGGGTGACAGTAAATCCTCGACTTTCTAACCTGGGTTAGCCTGGGACCTGTTAACTAACTTTTCCTGACGTGATCTCAATCTTTTTGTGAACCATTTACAAAGACTCTTTGGGCATAACCCCACTGTGTGATCCTGGACACATTTCGCTTGCTCTCTCTAAGAGTGGGCCTGGCATTTGAACTTCCTTGCTCTCTAGTAGACTTTGCCTAACCTGCCTCACTGTGGTTCTTGGAAAAGTATTGAAATTTGTGTGCTTTCATAACTGCCTTTTTCCCCTCCCTTTTTAATAACTTATTAGAGTGCCATCTTATGTTAAGCGCTCACCTCCGTCTGACAATAAGTGGTGCTTCTCATTAAGACTTATCTAATAAGTAATTAGGGATATATATGATACATTACTCACCATAATCGTATTTCTGATGCTTGTATCTGCTTAGATTCACATGCTGTGCATAGGCCGACATCTAGTGGAAGCTGCGGAGTATTACAGTTTGTTTTTCGAAACTCGAAAATGGGCGTCGACACAGGCGTGCCAGTAATACTATCCCTAGTGTGACGTCCACTGTACCCAAGATCCCTCACGCGTCTAGGATCCTCAGATTGTATTTTTTCTGACATGAGGAAGCATGAGGAGTAGCGTGAGTACAGATAATCCAAGCAGATAGACAGAAAGGTAAGACTACAAGCAATCATGCGCCTTCTCTCGGAGGGGAGGAAGGGTGGGTCGCATGTGAATCTAAGCAGATACAAGCATCAGAAATACGATTACGGTGAGTAATGTATCCCTTCTGAGGCTTGTGGAATCTGCTTAGATCACATGCTGTGCATAGATTAGCGAGCAGTACCCGAAGAAGGAGGTGGGATGTGAGAAGGGTCATGAGCAAACAGGTGTCTTAGAACCGCTTGTCCCACTTGTGTATCTGTCTTGGAATGAATGTCAATGCAGTAATGCTGAGTAAAAGTGTGAATAGAGCTCCAAGTAGCTGCTTTGCAAATGGTGTCGAGGGGAACATTTGCAATGAAAGCCAGAGTGGCCCCAATGCCTCTAGTAGAGTGGGCCCTTGGCGTAAAAGGCAGAGTCTTTTCAGAAAGAGAGTAACAGCTGTATACAGTTGATAATCCACTTCGAGATAGCGCCTTTAGAGACGCAATCTACCTCTCTGCCTGTAGCTACGGAGACAAACAGTTGATCTGTTTTCCTTAGCGGTCTGGTTTTATTTACATAGAGGACCGCCCTACGCACATCTAGGGTGTGTAGTTTCACCTCAGCCGAGCTTTGCGGGTCCTGGAAGAAAGCCGGAAGCTCGATGGACTGGTTCACATGGAACTTTGATATAAATTTAGGTGAGAACCTTGGGTGTGTGCGCAAAACCAGTTTGTCCTTGTGAATAGTAAAGAAAGGATCCTGCACTGACAGAGCCTGAATTTCACCGACCCTTCTTATAGAGGTAATGGCTACTAAGAAGGCCGTTTTATAAGTCAGGTGTTTGAGACTACTCTTATGCATGGGTTCGAAGGGGGGGCCCATGAGCTTAGCTAGCACCACATTAAGGTCCCACCCTGGCGGTGGGTTTGAAATAGGAGGGTGAAGTCTCTTTACTCCTTCCATGAAGGCTTTAACTACTGGTACCTTCCACCACAACACCTTGTTATGGGACGTGGTGTAAGCCGAGAGGGCTGCCAGCTGTACTTTCAGAGAGTTAAAAACCAATCCTGCATCCAGCAGGTGGAGCATGTATGTCACGACGTTGGAAGGAGTGCAATCAACAGGGTTGATTTGTTTATTCTGGCACCAAATAACAAATCTTTTCCACTTGTCAAAGTAACAGTGCCTTGTGTTTGGTTTCCTGGATTCTTTTAGGATGTCCATACACCTCTGTGGTAGATTGCGATGTCCAAACTCTATGACTTCAGGAGCCATGCTGCCAGGTTCATTGAGTTGGGTTGTTGGTGCACTGTTTGACCTTGTTGCTGGGACAGAAGGTTGTACCAGGCTGGAAGTTTGATGGGCTCGCACACCGCCATTCTGCGTAGGTGTGGAAACCATGGTTGTTTCGCCCACATGGGAGCAACTAGGATGAGCGTCATCGATTCCTTGTTCATCTTGTACACCACCTTCCTGATGAGGAGTTGGTGGAAAAGCGTACGCAAAACATCCCTGACCAGTTCATCCACAGGGCGTTCCCTTTGGAGTCTGGCTGGGGGAACCTGGATGCAAATCCTGGGCATTGTTTGTTTTCGCTTGTGGCGAACAAGTCTATAGTGGGAAAACCCCACTGAGAGAAGAGATCTTTTACGATCTCTCTGTGAAGGACCCATTCGTGTTCTTCTGGGAGGGAGTCTCTGCTTAGAGCATCCGCTAGGGAATTGAGCTCCCCTGGAACATGTTGCAATGACAGGAAGATGTTCCGTCTGAGTGCCCATATCCAGATTTTCAGATTTTTTGGACAGATTTGGCGAACGAGTCCCTCCTTGCTTGTTCAAATAGAACATGGCTGTCGTGCTGTCCGTCCGGATTTGCACCGACAAGTTTAGTAGATGGGGCTCGAACGCCCGAAGCGCTCGGAATACTGCCAGAAGCTCTAGGAGGTTGATGTGGTTCTTGGCTACTGAGTGAGACCAGAGACCCTGAGCTATGTGGTGGAGATGGTGAGCTCCCCACCCAGTCAGGCATGCATCTGTAGTCACCACTGCCTGTACTTCGGGATCGTAAAAGGGTTTTCCCCTTGCGAGATTCTCTCTTGTCCACCAGTGTAGGCTCTGTACAAGTGTTGGCGAAACGACCACTAGATCGTCCCACTGACCACTTGCCTGAGACCACTGTTTCGCCAACCATTCCTGCATGGGACGCATGCGCAGACGCGCGTGGGGGACCAGGTAAATGCATGACGCCATCATGCACAGTAACCGCATTGCTTTGCGTACCGTTATTTGTTGACCAGACTGATAATGTGGAATTTGCAGTAGTATATTCCGAATTCTCTCTTCCGAAGGGAAGGTCAACCCTTCCTGAGTATCTAGGATTGCTCCTAGGAACTGTTTTGAGGTGCTTGGCATCAGGCTTGACTTCTTCTCGTTGATTGAGAAGCCTAATTCGTGGAGAAGGTCGATAGTCCTTTGAATGTTTGTCCTGCAAATTCCTGGGGTTTCCCCCGTTATGAGCCAGTCGTCCAGATAAGGGTACACTGGGATTGCCTCCCTGCGTAGGTGTGCCGCTGCCACCGCCAGTACCTTGGTAAATACCCTTGGTGCTGAAGCTATCCCAAAGGGCAGTAACTTGAATTGGTAGTGGCGACTGTCCACCTTGAAGCGCAAGTACTTTCTGTGCGCCGGGAGCATGGAAATATGAAAATAAGCATCTTTCATATCCAAGGTTGCCATGTAATCCCCCTTTGTTAGGAGGGGGATTACCTCTTGTAGCGTGGTCATACGGAATTTTTGGGGCTTGACATACTTGTTGGCAGGCCGTAGGTCCAATACTGGGCGCATTGTCAAATCTTTCTTTGGAACAAGGAAGTAGGTTGAATAGATACCCTTGTTTACCTGGTGTCCTGGGACGAGTTCTATCGTGTCCTTTTCTAGCAGAATGGCGATCTCCTCGAGAAGGATCTTCTGATGTTCTAGAGAGTGTACTTTTTGTCGTGGAGGATGGTTCCGGGGACGCTGCAGTAATTCTATACAATATCCTGTGGACACTGTTGACAGCACCCATCTGTCTGAGGTGATCCCTTCCCAAGCCTGGGTGAAGTTGGAAATGCGTCCCCATACTGGGGTTGCATGAGAAGGGACCCTGAACTGAGCGTCACTGCTTTGGTGGAGGCGTCCCACCTCCCTTGTTGGGGCTGCCTCTGCCTTTCCCACGACCTCTTTTGTTACCCCTGCCGTAACCTTGGGTAGACTGCTGGCTGTTGTTCCACTGTGTACCCTGTCCCTGGGCATAGTTGCCTCTGTGAATTTTGGCCGCGTGGGCGACGAAAATTACTGTTCCCCCTCTGGTTAGGGGGTTTGTTGGTTAGTTGGCCAAGGGATTTAAGTGTTTCGTATTCGTCCTTGGCGTTTTTCAGTGCGTCTTCGACCGCTTTCCCAAACAATAGATCGGGTTCCACCGGCTTATCTATTAAAGAAGCCTGAGTTTCTGTTTTGAACCCCGACTGCCGTAACCACGCATGTCTCTTGATAACAGTACCCTCTGCTATCAATCTCCCTGCGTTGTCCGCGGCGTCGAAAGTTGCTTTCAATATGCAACCAGACACGGCTCTCCCCTCTGCCGAGATCCGAGCCAATTGGCCCTTTAAGGGTTCCGGAGCAGAGGCTATGAGTGCCGCGACCTCTTCCCATTGATGGCAGTTGTAGCTTGCCAACAGGGTGGTGGAGTTAGCAATCCTTGCTTGGTAGGCGGACGTTGAGGCTACCTTTCTGCCAAAGCCGTAAAGTTTCTTGCTCTCCTTGTCGGGAGGAGCTTCTGATGAAGATAGAGGTGTTCCAGCCCTCTTTCGAGTGTTGGTAACCACTAGGGAATCTGGTTTAAGATGTCCTCTTATATAGAGAGGGTCAGATTGGGCTGCCCGGAAAAGTTTTTTTCGACCCTGGGGTTAACTGCTCTGGTGAGGTTTGGGTTCACCAGGGACGGATCTATTCTTCGTTGGATGGATTTAAGGATAGGGATGGTCTGAGCGACCGGCCTCCTCTCTCCTACCAACTCTTCTGCAAAGTCCCTTTCCTCCTGTACACCGTGGGTGTCGATGTGAAAATGTTGTGCCGCGCGAGCGAGAACCTCATTAAGGAGGGGCTGGTTATCGACTGGCGAGTCGGTAACTGGGGCTTCATTCTCTACCGGGGAATCTACTCTGTACATTTCCTGCTCATCTTCTCCCTCCTCCTGGTCCTCATCATCCGCATAGTATTCCGTCCCGGTTTGTTCCTTCATAATTTCAAACTCCTGGTCCCCCTCAGGGAAAGGCTCTCCTTGGTACCTGGGGTGTGGAGTAGAGTATGGAGTAGAGTAAGGCTGTACCTCAAAGGGTTCAGGTCTTTCGAACCGGGCCCTTTTACTTAGGGGGATGGGATCAGTGGAACCTGAGGGTGTGGCTCCCTGAGGGTCATACGAGAGGAAATGCTCTGGATGTTTGTCGTAAAAATCAGCCAAGGAAGACATCCTTGACATGACCCTGTCTATGTCTTCGCTGGACCATTCTTTGTAGATTGTAGATGTAGATTTCTCAGTAGACTTGTAAATACAAGTCTACTGTATGCTTAGGGGGGAAGGATGGTCTTACAGGAGTGGAAGAAGGTGCTTTCCGCTGTTTCCCCCCCCCTCCCCGTGCGTGGAAAAATGTTTTCCCTGTCCCTTGGAGGCCCCGGGGACTTTCGACGCCTGGCGTCTAGGATCGGGAGAGGTATCTGTGTCTTTCGAGCGTGGGGCCTCGCTGGTGTTAACTGCGGGCTCCGTCTCTTGGAGCGCGGCCTGGGGGTGGAAGTCGTCTTCGTCCTCCGACGATCGAACTTCCATTAGTCTAGGGAGCGAGGCACTCTTGGCAAGAGTGGATGATTGCCTTGCGTCATGAGGCGATCTCGATCGAAAGCGCCCAGAGGACACCGAGTCGGACCGTTCTATCTGTGCCTCTTTCCGAGAAGTCGACGTCGTCGAGGTTCGGTTGGACTTAGTGTGCTTAGTGTGTGTAGCGCTTGCGTCGCCGGGGGTCTTCCCCATAGCCGCCCTGCCGGACGACCTTCCGAGGTCGGGGACCTGCGCTCGGCTGTCTTTCGACGCCGTAATGCCCTCGCCGTCCGAAAGTACAGCGTCGCTGCCATCGCTGAAGGCGCCTTCCGCTGCCATGGCCGCCTGCCTGGCGTGGTGGGCCCAACGCTTTGTCGAACAGTCCTTAAGTGTCTTAGGTTTAAACCTACTACACGCTCTGCAGTTTGCTTCGGGGTGGTCCCTCGGCAAGCAGAGGTTGCACGTGGCGTGCCTGTCGACCCAAGGGTATTTGCGTTTGCACTTGGGGCAGAATTGGAAAGGGGTACCCTCCATACGCACCTTGAGGCAGCGGGCTGATAAGTGTAGGAAATATATAAGTGTATGTATATACCAAGAGTGAAGAGTATGTACCACCCCCCACTCTCCCTACTTGCAGGGCCGAGGCCAGCGGCCTACTAGGCCCGGGCCGAGGCCAGCGGCCTTCCGAGGCCCAGATCCGTCGTGCAGCAGCAGACGGTCGATGTCTTCTCCAGCCGTCGTCGAATGTCGAGGGTCGACGTTGGTGTGGGGAAGGATGTCAATAAGAATAATAAATTTCAATTATTAGCAAAAGTATGGCTAAGGCCAGGGGACTCCGCAAGATGCTTCCGACCAGTATGGCGGAAAAAAACAATCTGAGGATCCTAGACGCGTGAGGGATCTTGGGTACAGTGGACGTCACACTAGGGATAGTATTACTGGCACGCCTGTGTCGACGCCCATTTTCAAGTTTCGAAAAACAAACTAATACTCTGCAGCTTCCACTAGATGTCGGCCTATGCACAGCATGTGATCTAAGCAGATTCCACAAGCCTCAGAATATATATATATATATATATATATATATATATATATATATATATATATATATATATATATATATATATATATATAATAGTGACTGTTGAATTTATTTACCTCTCTTTGTGCTAGTGTAATTTACAAGTGTGTCTTTAAATAAATAATTATATACTTTTACACCAAAGCTCTGGTCAGATGTTTGCTTGTGCTACTGTATCTCTGTACCTATTGTGTATACTCTATACTGCCTAACTCATCTTGAGAGAAGTCTGACTGCTCAGCCACAGCTACCAGGTAAATCTGGGTGGTACAGACTGCTACCAATTGGGTTTACTGCCAACCACCTGTAGTCCTAAATCTTTTGCAGTGGTCCCTAAGGGAACTGCACAGGTTTCTGCCTAACAAGATGACATCCTCATTCATTTGTCCAACGTGGCGACGGAAGGCAGGAGTGAGTTTGGCATCCCGATTGAGCAAAACAATATAAAGTACTTGGGAATACTGATATCAAAATATTTCAATTACACTACGCCCCCAACCCGGCCACCCACTTTGCTGAACATGCTTTTTGATCATTTGGAAAGGTGGTCTAGACTCACCCTGTCCTGATGGGCAGGCTGAATGCAGTCAAAAATGATCTTGCCCAAGCTGCTATATTTTTATCAGGCCCTACCAATTGAGATGCTGGATATAGGACATAACACGCCTATATACAAGTGTTTCAAGGCAGATGAGGCAAGGGAGGGGAAACAGAGGGAAGACCGACAGCGATCCTACTAGGCCATGTAACATTGAGATCGCGCATAAGGAGGGGGGGAAGGGGAAAGTGGGGGGGGAAGAGGTCGGAGGGGGCAGAGCAGTATATAGGATGACAGTAAAATACAGAAAACATAAATAAAAGTGCGGCCAGCTGGTGGCAAGTGCTAGTAGGGGCTGTAGGGATACAGAAACAGTCCGAGTGCAAGGGTGCCAGGAGGGCAGTGCAGGTGTGCAACTGGCTGGGAGGGTACCTGGGCACGAAATCCGATGGTAGCGAGGTAACAAGTGTTGTTTCTGATTTAGCCAGGGGGGAGATCAGGAGGTGAGAGGAGGAGACAAAGCAGAAGCAAAGAGGAAGGTCTTGAGGAACTTCTGGAACCGGAGATGGTTCTCTTCAAGTTTCAGAGAGGCAGGGAGGTTGTTCTAGAGGGAGGCCCCAGCAGAAGAAAGATCTACCACCAAGTCACTGCTTGGAGAAACGACTAACCCGGAGGGAGTTGAAGGCGGATGAGCGAAGAGCTCGAGAAGGAAGACATTTAGGAAGAGAGTTGAAGTAATTGAGGCCCCAGCCCCCAGAAGGCCTTGTGGACAATGCAGAGGGTTTTGAACTTAATCCTTGTCGCCACTGGGAGCCAGTGCAGAGATTTCAGTCCTGGAGCGATACAATAACGATCCCTGGGCTTGAGGCCAAGAAAGAGTTTCGCAGTCCTGTTTTGGATGAGTTGCATCGGGCGGAGAGTAGAGGCAGGCAGATTTAGAAAGAGGCTGCTGCAGTAGTCCAGCCTAGAGAGAACCAGAGCCCTGGAGACAGTGCTTCTGGGGGAAGGCGAGGCAAGGAAGAATACCTCTGAGAATGTGAACTTTATAGAGATAAAGCACTGACTCACCAGATTTACATGGCAAGGACAGAAACATAGGGTAGCTCACAGGGTGTTCATTCAGCCCGAGGAGGGATGGGGCTACCCGACATGCTAATATTACAGGGTTGCACAATTCAGGGCCCTGATCCCACACCCAAGAGTAGATGGGCAGAAACATTGGGTGCAGATAGAGAACCACTTATTCAGGCCAGTGACAATGGGAGTGTGGCTATGGGTGCCCTAAAAGACGATAGTTCGGGGGCACTGTGTGTTGGGACCATTGTGGAAGTTGTGGGTCAACAGAAAAGAAATGACAGGAGTCACAACATGGCCATCCCCTCTAAGCCACATATGGGCTCCCCTGATACGTGATAATATCCCAGAGCATGCCCAGTTTCAGGATTGATATGAGGCAGGACTGGAAAGGGTATGAAAGGTGGCGGCAGAGTAAAAGTTTCTGGACTTGCCAGAGCTGGAAGAGGGACTGTGAATGGGGTCATTACAGGTATTTAAGTATCTCCAATTTAAGGATGCCCTAATGTTGCTGGAATGAAAGGAAGCCATAAAGGGAGAGAGCGAGAAAGATAAAGGCCAGTGAGGTGATTTTGAGCACTGCTGTTTCCACAAAGGACTTCATTTCTAAGTTATACCGGGCCATGTTAATGGCCCATGGTGGCAACCTAGAAATGTACAAGAGGTGGGAAAAAGATATGGGGGAAGATAGGACTGCGAAACAGTGGATAATGCTGTCTAAATATGCACATAGAACATCCATTGCTTGCCAATATAAGCTACATGGCATCAAGTTGTTGTATAGGTGGCAATGGGACCCAGTGCGGTTGTCCCAGATGCATGCCGGAGTGGACTAGCGGTTAGAGGGGTTGTGGTCGGAGGGCAGACTTCTGGCATATGTTGTGGGATTGCGCAGAGGTGACAAGTTCATGGAAAGGGGTCCTCTGGTGGATAAAGTCCATTGATGGGATAGTGTGGCGTTTCGACCCCTGGCTAGTGCTGTTTGGAATTGAGGTGCTGGAAGGGGAGTGGAGACTGCTAACACACATGGCTCATTTCCTTTTACTGGTCGCACGTGCATGCTTAGCCAGGGAGGGTGGGGCTGAAAGAGGGCAGCACTGCCCAATGAGAGAGCGTGGGCTCTGAAAGCGCAGGACATTTATAAAATGGAACAGCTGATTGGGCTGTTACATGATCAGATGCCCACCCAATAATTAGCATGGTCAGCCTTTCTCGCTAAGTATGGCCCAGATCGAGTGCAGTTGAACACTATGAAGAATAAAAACAGGGAGTAGGGTGGTGTCATAGGTGAGGTAAGCTTGGAGGTCAAGACACCTGCAGACCGGGTTTCAGCCCATGCAGGGTGGCGCAAGCCCCCAGAAGCACGTTATTGAAGCTGTAATGTCCCAGTGCAAAGCGCATAGTGGTGTGATTGCTATATATGGCTATCCGGGGCACGGGGCTGGCGGATGAGAAGCAATTTTGTCCTGTGCTATTTGGCAATTAGTGTTTAGGAAGCTCCCATCCTTTTGACACAATTGGAGTTAATTTTTTCCATAGCAGTCTGGGAGTGTCCGGTGCGTCTCTGCCATTAGGATGTAATCTGATTTGTTAGGAACTACTAGGTTTCCTCCCATATCTGCCTCTTTCATCATAATATTCTCATACCTCTCGATTCTGTGTAATGCATTGAGTTTGTGATAATTCAAATTGGTTGTGAGGTAACTGTTTTAGAGGAGGTTGCTTGACTTAGTGCATGTATGGCCTTCACTACAGCCTGATGGAAAGAATCCATCAAATTGGTCTGTGTTGGGGTGGCAAAAATTTAGATTTGGGTTTCAGATTCATATCTTTATTTCAGCATAAAAGTCAAAAAAGCATAACAAAAATGAAATCAGTGAGGAGCATAAAACCATACAGTATTCTGATCAAATGTAGATAAAAACTAAGTTGATTTAAAAGAAAGCAACTGAGAAGCAGGGATAAATAGAAAATATTAGGCTCTAATCAGAATCGGGTTACAATGCAAACAAATTACCCCACCTCACTGAGCCCTAGGAAAATTACTCAATTTAAAACAATTAAAAATCAAACAAATTCAACAACAACAAGGTATCCTAAAAACACTTGCTTAGCAGGAGTATAAAGTAATAGTAAGATTATCAATTTAAATAATGCAGGTTAGCACAAAAATGATTTCAATTTTGGAAAAAAAATGAATAAATAAACTTGGCCAGAACTCCAGATCATGGCTAATTCCATTACTCCTACTCCAGGCCCGGTTAAATAAAATGTTTACAACCCATATGCTAGAGCTGCTTGCCGGTGTCTTACATAAATCAAGCATTTCAACTGGGTTAGGCATGTAATGCCGCTTAATCAATGGAACAAACCATTTTCTTCTGAAATCAGTAAGATGAGGGCAAAAGAAAAAAGGTGAGTTTCATCCTCTTAGGGATAGCCACAAAGGAATGCATGCCCCAAGGTTTTTTATGGGTGGTATAGCCAAGTGCAGCTTTAAATAAAATATTCTTGCCATGGGAGAGTATCAAATTTAGGCAAGGTTTGTACCTAAAAACGTTTTGGCCTTAAGATAAATATGAATGGCTTATGGTCTCTGCGAAAATAAATTGCCCAGGCCCAATCCCAGAAATGTACTTTTGACTAAATGCACAGGCAATTGAGTAATATAGTCTAGGTTTCTCCACAGGTGGTTCATGGAGCTTTTACTCAACATACTCTTATAACATGTAAAAACCAGGGCAATGAATTGTGTCGAAACTCAATCCATTCCATGCTATTTGAAATAAAAGGTTTTGATTTGGAAGGAGCCCTATTTACAATGTTCAAAGTGCCAAACCCAGTTCCATTCCAAGATGGAATTTTCACATGCCAATTGTTGGAAGTGATCCCCCGCATTCACCAATTTCCGATAGTTGGCATCTGACTTTGGTATAACTCTGAAGCATTGATTCTCTTGCCAGCTGATGTGTGAAATGTCGCCTTGTTTTTACTTCGTTCTTATACCACTGCCTCTTTTGTCTGACAAGTGCAGCTTTATCAATACCATCACCCCTTGAATGTATGACCGGCACCTCTGCCACTAGCATACATCGACCACCACCCAATAGGAACTTGGTGTAGCTGGCTTCACATGGACTCTGTTCGACAACAGCAATCTCCAACCCTCCAGAGCACCCACCCACCCACCCACCCACGTGTCTGACCTCTACTGGGCTGCTTAGTCGAGCCTTGCCAGCCACCCAAGACTTACAATGGCAAACATGCACAAACGCATCTAATCTAACCCCCCTAGAATCTCTAACCACATCGACTACGGTCACCAAGGTGTTACAAAGGAAAAAGCGTATTGAGGCCACACAAGTGGGGAAAGAGCTCTATATAAATAACAAAATACAGTACAATACAAGCTTACGTATATTGTTCCTCAGTTCCCAGACTAATTCAGGGCAATTCATTCATAACATTACCTTTTAGTACTTTCAGCATAGCAGCTTTGCAATCAGTCAATTCAGGATTGGACCATCATTTTAACCAAAGAAATTACAGGGTTTAACTGGGCTGCATATTCCAATCCTAATTGCTCACGCTACAATTTCAATGCAGTAAATGAAGTATCAAAGGGCTTTTAAAAACGTTTTCTGACTAAATTAGCCATTTGGCTATTGTCCTATATCGCGGCATCATAAAACCATATATTTTGTCTCGAGTCTTAACCCTGTAAACTTAAATAGTGTGAGTGACCACTCTTTCCCCCATAATCTTTGGAGACGCTTAGAGTGGCACGCACACGTCTGATGGTAAGATTGCTTTGAGCTAACTCCCTTATTAAAATGTATGTCCAAGTAATTGTAGTAATCAACATTTTCAATCTGAACATCATTCAAACAAATTAACATGGGTAGATTTTTTCGATAACACATTATCTTTGTTTTTGAGACATTAATCATAAGGTTCTTTGAATTAAATCAAACAGTTTTTGAAAGTTTTCTTGAAGCTCATTGGAGAGGTGGATAAAAAAAAAAATCTGCGAATACCTATATATCCAATTTCTTTCAGATTATGATGGTCCGTCCACTTTCCAAGGAAAACAGGTAAGTTACTACATCATTTATCAACAACGAAAACATACAGGGAGACCATATGCATCCCTGCTGAAACCCCTTGCTCACTCAGAAAAAGGTTCTTTCGCCACCCTGACCCCATCTAACTTGCCTCATTGTCAACCATCAAGAGATTTAATCAATGCGCGGAACTGTACATGGACACCCTTGTCTAGTCAATCCTTCCCAGAGCATATCTTGTTTAATATTATCAAAAGCTCCCTTGAGGTCCACAAACATAGGATTAGAGGCACACCCCACTGCTTCACATGTGTGAAGACTCATGGCAAGCCAAAAGGTCTGCTAAATAGTTTGTATTCCTTTGCAGAAGCCTGCATGAAGATCAATACATCATGGATAAACAATGTACTTAATCTTTGCTCCGTCATCGAGGAGGGAGATTTGGCGGGGTGTCATTTAAAATTACAAGTACGACACCCCAATGCCACACCCGCTCTTTGCCAAACCCATTAGATTAAATAAGGATACCTGGAGTCAGGATAGGAGAAATTAGCCAGTATTATTTGCATCATGTAAAATTATTTGGAGACTGCCACACAGCCCATGCAATGTTGTCCTTTCTGGAGGCATCGGGTCTTAAGGTCAATCATTCCAAATCTATATTAAATATTACAGAGCCTTGTACATACATAGTAAAACTTGAATCCGCCTTTTATTTTAAATGGCAAACAAAACGCCAATATTTGTGGATCATTCTTCCAAAAAAAATGATAGTTCCATATATGAAATCATTCCAGCCACTAGTGAAATCTTTACTGAAGGGGCATTTTGAAATATTTTGCAGATGAGTGGGATTCATACAGAACAAATATGCATGCCCAGGCTACTCCATCCTCTTATCTTGATCCTAGAAACCAAGACCCCTCTAAAAACTATTTTAAGAATGTTTTTGGAATTTTATTCCTCAAAATAAATGTAAGACAATGCATTACTTACCGTAAAAGCATTTCTGATGGTTGTATCTGCTTAGATTCACATGCTGTGCATAGGTCCGACATCCAGTGGTCACTGCGGAGTATTGCATTTTGTTTTTCGTAGTCGAAAAAGGGGACGTCGACAAGGCGTGTCTAACACTATCCCTATAGTGACGTGCGTTGTACCCACAATCCCTAAAGCGTCGAGGTCCCTCTGTTTGTATTTTTCTGCCCTGAGGGAGCCTTCTAGACGTGAGTGAGTACAGAAAAGAGAAATTTAGAAACGGTTGTATATGTTCCTTCCATCTGAGCGGGGAGGAAGGGTGGGTGCATGTGAATCTAAGCAGATACAACCATCAGAAATGCTTTTACGGTAAGTAATGCATTGTCTTCTGATGTTTGTTAATCTGCTTAGAATCACATGCTGAGCATAGACTAGCGAGCAGTACCCGGAGTTGGCGGTGGGTTATGAGAAGGAACAGTAGAGAAAAGATGTCTTAATACTGCCTGTCCCACCTGGGAGTCAGATCTAGAATGTGCATCTAGACAGTAGTGTTTTGTAAAGGTGTGCACAGAACTCCAGGTAGCCGCTTTGCAGATGGACTCAAGGGGAACATTTGCAATGAACGCTATGGAAGCCCCAGTGCCTCGAGTGGAATGTGCTCTTGGCTTGAAGGGTAGTTCTCTCTTAGCAAGAGTGTAACAGAGAGTGATGCATTGAACAATCCATCTAGATATAGTGGACTTTGAAACTGCATCTCCTTCTCTTCCTGCTGCCACAGAGACAAAGAACTGATTAGTCTTTCTCAGTGGTCTGGTTCTTTCCATGTAGAACATGAGAGCTCTGCGTACATCTAGTGTATGCAGACTTGTTTCTCCCAAGCTGGAAGGGTTTTGAAAGAACGTTGGTAGTTCTATTGACTGGTTTACATGAAATTGCGAGATGAATTTTGGTGCAAACCTTGGGTGTGTGCGTAGAACCACCTTATCCTTGTGAACTGTTACGAAGGGGTCTAGTACAGAAAGAGCCTGTAGTTCACTTACTCTCCTAATGGAGGTGATAGGAAAGCAGTCTTAAGAGTGAGGTCTTTAAGAGTTGCCTTGTGCATGGGTTCGAAAGGAGGGCCCATGAGTCTAGAAAGTACCACATTTAAGTCCCATCCGGGAGCTGGGTTAGCTATCGGAGGGTGTATTCTCTTTACCCCCTCCATGAAGGCCTTGATAACTGGTATCTTTCACCACGACACTAAGTTGGGAAGTGGTGTATGCAGAAAGTGCCGCTAGGTGGACTTTAATGGAATTGAAGACTAGACCTGAATCCAGTAAATGGGTCAAGTACAGAACAATGTTAGTGGGAGAGCAGTCAACCGGGTTGATGCTCTTACCTCTACACCAGATGACAAATATTTTCCACTTGCTAGAATAGCAGTGGCGAGTATTAGGTTTTCTGGCTTCCCTGAGGATGTCCATACATCTCTGCGGGAGTTGTAAATGTCCAAATTCTATGATCTCAGGAGCCAGGCTGCTAAGTTCATGGTCTGAGGGCATGGATGCAGTGTCCTGCCCTTGTCCTGTGACAGCATGTTGTACGGGCAGGGAAGTTTCACTGGGGGAGATAGGGACATCTCCATCAAGTGAGCGAACCATGGCTGCCGGGCCCACATTGGGGCCACTAGTATCATGGTAACCTGCTCCTGGTGCATCTTGTGCACATTTGTTGAGAAGGGGAGTCGGGGGAAAGGCGTAAACAAATTTCCCTGACCATTGAATCGACAGCCCGTTCCCCTTGGACTGGTTCTGGGGGTACCTGGAGGCGTAACTTTGGCATTGTGAGTTCTCCAGAGTTGCGAACAGGTCTATTTCCAGGAACCCCCATTGCGTGAAGACGTCGAAGACGATGTCTTCGTGCAATTGCCATTCGTACTCTTCGGGCAAGGGGAAGTCTCTGCTGAGTTTGTCTGCTAGCAGATTGAGTTCCCCTGGTACATGTTGTGATAGTAGGAACATGTTGTGTTTGAGAGCCCACTTCCATATATTCTGGGACAGCTTGGACAGTCCTGGAGAGTGAGTGCCCCCTTGCTTGTTGAGGTAGTACATGGCTGTGGTGCTGTCTGTGAGGACCATCACTGTCTTTACTTGTAGGTGTTCCTGAAAGGCTTTCAGTGCTTTGAACACCGCTAGTAGTTCTAGCAGGTCTATATGCTTGGATGCTAAGCTCGGAGTCCACGCTCCGTGAGCAGTCTGATGGGATAGGTGAGCCCCCCCATCCTGTAAGGGATGCGTCTGTGGTTAGAGTGGCTTCCACTGCGGGTGTGGCAAAGGTTTTCCCTAATAGGTTTTCTTTTGTCCACCACCGTAGCGAGAGAACCAAGGCCTGCGAGACCACCACTAGATCGTCCCATTGTCCGCTGGCCTGACACCACTGGCTGTAGAGCCACTTGCATTGGGCGCATGCGCAGGCGCGCGTGAGGTACCAAATAAATACATGACGCCATCATCCCTAGCAAGCGCATTGCTTTGCGTACCGTCACCTCTCGACCGGTCACATAATGGGGGATCTGAAACAGCATGTTTTGGACCCTCTCGTTGGAGGGGAAGACGAGGCCGCCCTTTGTTCGAATTAGAGCCCCTAGGAATGGTTTGATTTGGCTGGGGTCTAAGCTGGACTTCTTTTCGTTGATGGAGAAGCCCAGTTGGGACAAAAGGTCTACGGTCTTTTGGGTATTGGAGAAGCATGTTTCGTAAGAATCCCCTGTTATGAGCCAGTCGTCGAGGTAAGGGTATACCGGGATGGATAACCTGCGCAGGTGGGCCGCTGCCACTGCCAGTACTTTCGTGAATACCCTTGGTGCAGATGCTATCCCGAAGGGTAGTACTCTGAACTGGTAGTGTTTATTCTCTATCTTGAACCGGAGGTATTTTCTGTGCGCTGGCAACATTAAAATATGAAAGTATGCATCTTTCATGTCTAGTGTTGTCATGTAATCCCCTTGTGATAACAGTGGGATTACTTCCTGCAAGGTCACCATACAAAACTCTTGGGGTTTGACAAACTTGTTCGCTGGGCGCAGATCTAATACAGGGCGCATGGTTAAGTCCTTTTTGGGTACAAGGAAGTACACTGAATAAATACCTTCTGTTACCTGAGATAGGGGGACAACCTCTATAGCCTCTTTTTTCAGTAGCTCTTCTACTTCTTGAAGAAGAATGGTGAGGTGTTCCGGTGTCATGCGTCGGTTCCGTGGGTTTCTGTACTTCGGGGAACCGTTGAATTCGATGCAGTATCCGTGGGCTATGGTGGATAATACCCAGCGGTCTGACGATATTCCCTCCCATGCTGAAAGGAACGATGTTAGCCGGCCCCCGACCGGTGATGCATGGGAGGGGACCCGAATCTTCGGGTCATTTGTTGGTATTGGGCGTGGAACCTTTGGGGCTGGAGCCGCGACCTCTTCCTTTGCCACGGCGTTGGCCTCTTTGACTGAACTGGGTGTTGTTACCCTGGTTAGAGGGCCAGGTGGTAGCAGAGTAAAATTGCTGTTGGTTTTGCTGCTGGCGTTGGCCACGAAAGGAGCGTCTATTGCCATAGCTGCGTCTGTTAGGGGGCCTAGAAATTTGGTCAAGGGTCTTGATGGTATCAAACTCTTTCTTTGCATGTTCTAGGCCCTCATCAACTGCTTTCCCAAACAGATGTGTTTGTTCTATGGGCTCATTTATCAGGGAAGCCTGGGTTTCCGGCTTAAAACCCGAATTGCGCAGCCAGACATGGCGTTTGAGAAGTATTTCCTGAACCAGGGAACGGCCAGCCGTCTCTGCGGCATCTAAGGAGTTCTTTACGATGCCCTGGTTTACAAGAGTTCCCTCTGAGATTATAGCTAACAGGCGTGAACGCAGGGGTTCTGGTGCGTCCTCTGCTTCGCTGCGCAGCTTACTCCACTGTGCATCTGCGTAGCTAGCTAGTAGGGAATTGTTATTTGCAATCCTAGTTGAGAAGGCGGCGGAGGTCGTGATTCTCTTCCCAAGTGCATAGAGCTTCTTGCCCTCTTTGTCAGGTGGTGCCTCACTAGTGGATAGTGGTACCCCCGCTCTTTTTCTTGTATTAGTAACTACGAGGGAGTCCGGAATAGAATGTCCTCTGATGTACAAAGGGTCAGAGGACGAAGGGCTGAAGAGCTTCTCTATCCGAGGGTTGACCCCTCTGACTAAGGCAGGATTGGAAAGGGAAGGAGTTATTCTTCTCTTTATAGAAGCCAGGAGCGGAATAGACTGACTAACAGGGGCTTTTTCTTTAATAACTTTCTCTACAAAGTCTACGTCAGGAAGAGTCTCCCCTGTGTCTATTTCAAAATGTGCTGCTGCCTTGGCAATAGTGCATTAAGTGAAGGTTGGTCATCTATGGGAGAGGTGTTTCCAATAGGTGAATCCTTGGGAGGAGAAGGGTGAAAGACATCAGGGTCTGAGTGCACTGATGGGGATTGCCAAGGCTGCACTGATGGGGATTGCCAGGGCTGCGAGGTAGCTGTATCTTCTTCAAAAGCTCCTGCACCAGTGTAAGGATCTTCTTCAAACCCCTCTTCCTCATGTTCTTCCTCTCCACCCAAACACTCATCTTCCTCGAGGTATTGCTCCTCTTCAGTGAGGTCATATAAGTCTGTAGAAGGGGGAAACAGCCTAGGAATCTTGACCCTAGGGTCATCCTGGGGCCATTTTCTTGGTCTTTTGGGTGTGGGTGGGTTTTGGCTTCCCAAAAACCTTTCCATTTTCTCCATACAAGAATGGAGTCTTTCAAGGGTCTCATGGGGGACCCCTGAATAGTATAGAGGGGGGAAATCAGTGTCTTCACCTTCAAAACGCTTAGAACGCTCCCACAACGTCGAAGAAAGGTTTCCGTCGCCCTCTGAAAAGCCCTCCGGTAGTTCAGAAGTGCCCTTAGATGAAGGGGGCAGTTCCTGGTTACTCTTGCGTTTTTTCGGCGTTTCCATAGCTTTTTGTGCGGTATTCGATGTTTTTTTCGTCGTCCGCTTACGTTGGTCTTCGGAAACAATTCTCGCCAGGCTCTCGACAACGAGTTTGTCAGTAAAGGGCTCTGGTGTCGACGTTGCCTGCGTTACGCGTTGTTCCTCGACAGCCGCTCTATGGAGCGTTACGTCGGATGATTTTGAGGTAGCGCCCGTGTTTGATGAAAGCCCAATCGCTGGTCGCGGCTGCGTTTGCGGGTGGGGCTCGAGACCCTTACGGTCTGAGGTAGACGCCGGAGTGCCCTGCGTCCCCTTCGGCGCTGATGGATCCTTCGTCTTCGACGAAGAAGAGCCGTGGGTTGTGTGCTTAGGCCTATGGGGTCTATGTGTGTCCTTGTCGCCGGGGTGTTCATCCCCATAAGCAGGGCGTGAGCCGAGCCCGTCGGGGCTGGGGACGGACGTCGAGGAGCGCGAGCGCTCCTTCTGGGGGTTAATGACTTCCGTAACGGACGTCGAGTTATCACCCTCCTGGTCACTTTCTGTAACAGCGGCGGCGGGTGAGGAAACTGACTTCGACATAGCGTAGTCCGCCCACCTCTTAACTTTTCGTTCTTTAAGAGTTCTTGGTTTCAAGAGCTTACAGGCCGCGCAGCTGTCCTCCTTATGATCGAGGGGCAAGCAACGATTACAGAGCTTGTGTTTGTCCTTCCAAGTGTATTTGCCCCTACAGCGTGGGTAAAACTTAAAAGGTGTCCTCTCCATAGCTGAGGCAATAATAACTGGTGATAACAACCCCAAGGGAAAGATAGGGGAGAAAGAAAAACATTCTCAAAGAGAAGATAAAAGTTCGAACCCCCACTCTCCCTACTGTATGTTGGCCGGCGAGGCCAGGCCACGTGTTCGGCAGCGCCGAAGGATCTCCTCCGTCTCTTCCCCTCCGTCGAAAACTTGCTCGGCGGAGAAACAGCTTCACAGCTAACATCGAGGGGAGGGATCTTTAACAATATAATAAGTATAATTAAGGACCGAGGTCCGTAGTAAGTATTTGCAATGTCTCTCGAGGAGCTCCGCGTAAGGCGACCAGAAGCTGGGTGGAAAAAAACAATCTGAGGGACCTCGATGTCATGACTACGGGGTTCCCTCTCAAAAGAATTTCCAAAATTTCCTGGGTGGCCGCTTACAAGTCCTGGTCAAGGAATAGGTAGGGTGGGGCTCTTCCTCATCAACCAACATGGCCGCCTGATGTTACAAACACTAGATTGGGCAAGCGGTCTAGTTTTCTGTCACTCTGGAGTACTTAAGCCCCTCCCCCCTTGTTCAACGGCGCTTCGCGTCTTCAGCTGTGTCAGCGGACGCTTACCGCGGTTCATCCCTCTGACAGGAATTCCTCAGTTTCCCTTGTAATCCATAGATACCCTCTCTGTAGTGCCATGGTCATTGTTTTCCTGTTCCATTCCGCAGCAACAATTCTGTGAACTCTGTGTGGAGTTTGCGTTCGTCAGTGTGTGAGATGGCGGAGACGCATTTCCTTTTGGTGTTTGGTTTGTGAGGAGATGGAGGCACTCATTCCTGTTCGGTCTCCTTCCACAGCAAGTATTCGTTACCCAATTTTTTTCTTTATACCGATTTTACGGTTCCTAAAAGGCTAGTGCGCTGTGTACATTGTTCTTACAGGGTGAGTGTATGTTTAACCACCGTATCGTATTAGCCTTACGGAGCTAGGGGGTTGTGAGGAGATTTTTGTTCTATGAACAGAAGTGTTCCGTTTTTTCTGTCACAGTTAGGTACACTAATTCCACACATTAAGGTACATAAAAGGTTTAGGGTTGTGCACATTCGGTTTTAGACACAGTAAGGTTTTTTCTTTTAAGTAGTTTGTTGCAATACCATTCCTGACTGGGTATATTTTAGGAGTAGCACCTTTGAGATATTTTTAGGATTTCCAGAGAACAACCCTTCCTCTTCAGTCACGGTTGTGTTGTTGAAAATAGGTTAAATCTCTTTCCACCTCACCATAGGCATTTATTTATAACCGAAAATTCATATTGGGCAGTCTATCTTCCCTAGTTTTGACCCTTCTTCAGAACATGCACCCCTGCACAGAAACAGGATGGAGAGCTAACCAAATCACCAACTAAGGTAACGGAACTACACAGTTTTAAGAATTTGAACCTTTTAATATTTTCACTACATTAGAACTCTTATCATTCATTTCGTGTGGTAATTTGTTTTTGTGGTATAGAAAGAGAGTCCAGTTGGGGTAGTGAACAAAAGATAACTGCGCACCCTGAGAAGTTCAGAATATCACGTGGTGTCCCTGAGGAGTCCAAGGTAAGCGTTACAGAACGCGAAGCCAAATAAAAAAATACTCCGCCTGGGCATCATGGGAACTTCTGAGGTAAACCAGTTAGCTCAACTATTGGGAGAACTTAGAGCTGAAGTCCATGCAGCCCGGACCGAAACCGGTGCTCTTAGAAGGGAACTGGGAATCAATAGGGAACGAACTGAAGAATTGGCTCACCAGTTATTACAGAATCAGGCGGGACAGGTTCCCCTTCCCCAAAGTAATGCCCAAGCTTCCTCATCAACATCGCCCTCAGTTCCAGTCCAAGTGGTGATTCCAGGGAATATTCCCTTGGCCCCTCCCGAAAGATTCACGGGGGACCCAAAAAGGTTTGCAGTGTTTTTAAATCAGTGCAGACTACATTTTTTGTGCAGACCTGGCGTGTTCTCCACTGACCAATCAAAGGTTGCCTTTGTGTTGTCTTATTTAGGTGGTCATGCAGCCGATTGGTCCATTCCTTTGGTTAATCGGGATGATCCCGTGTTACAGAACTTTTCAGAATTCCAATGAGAGTTAGAGAAACTGTTTGCTCGCCATTCACAAGGTCAGGCATTGGACAATGAGTTACTGTCACTTAAGCAGGGCAATCAGGAGCTGCTTGCATATGTAGCCACTTTTAATCGATTAGTGGCAGAAACAAATTGGCCTACAGAAAAGAGAGTGACGTTGTTTTATCGTGGTCTGCGCAATGAGCTGAAGGATGTTCTCGCTCAAGTTGTCAATCCGCCTGAATGTCTCACAGAATTCATAGATCTGACGATTCAGTTGGATCATCGTCTTCAGGATAGGAGGACGGATCGAGCTCGTCAGGACAGTCGACCCCTTGTAGTCCGTCCAAGAGAACCAGTGTCGAAGTCAGGATTGGATGTTCCCAATGAACCCATGCAGTTGGGCGGAATTCGAGGCCCTATTTCCCAAGCAGAAAGCGAGAAGAGACAACAACTACAGTTGTGTTTGTATTGTGGCAAGGCCGGTCACTTTTTAAAGGATTGTCCAGTAAAACCTTCACGGAAGCCTTTAGGAGGAATTAATCCGGATAAAAAAAAAAACAGACAGCGGAAAACTCCAGTGCCCGACAAGTCTAGAGGTCCGCTTGTCGAGCATGGAAAAGGTTGCAGCGACCTCACACTTCGTGTGTCCTATAGTCCTTTCTTGCCAGAAGAACCCCACAGAGAGGCATGCATTAGTTGCATACATAGACTGTGGGGCCATTGGCAACTACATGGATCAACATCTGGCTAGTAAATTGGGATTCCCTTTGAGGAATAAGTTGGAAGCTGAAAATGTTTCCGGGGTGGATGGCACACCTTTGGTGTCAGGCCCCGTAACCCAGTGCACTGACCCCCTCATGATGCTTTGCCAGGAAGGGCACAGGCAGAGGATCTCTTTTGACCTGATTCAAGCTCCTCAATTCCAGATCATCTTGGGAATACCTTGGTTGGAGAAGCATAACCCTGTGATCGATTGGTGTTCCCGGACATTGACGTTTAACTCCAAATGTCAGAGTATGTGTTTTTCTGCAGAAGGTTCGAAAAACGCCAGGCAGTTTGAGATAGCAAGCAACACCACTTTAGGTCTCATCGGTTCGTTACCAGTAGAATACAAAAGATTCCAGGCTATTTTTCAAGAAGAACGGCAGGTGGAAATTTTGCCCCCGCACAGACCATATGACTGTCAAATCGATCTCATTCCAGGGGCTCAACTTCCTTGCAGCAGAATTTATGCCCTCACTGAAAAAGAAAATGCGCATCTGAAGTCTTATCTGGATCAATACCTGGCCAATGGGTTTATTAGACCGTCCAAGTCACCGGTGGCATCTCCTCTTTTTTTTGTGCCCAAGAAGGAAGGGGATTTGCGAACCTGCATAGATTACAGAGCACTGAATCAAATCACTGTGAAGAACCGCTATCCTCTTCCCCTTATTTCGACTTTGCTGGATCAGGTGAAGCAGGCACGAATATTCACCAAGCTTGATCTTAGAGGTGCCTATCATCTCATTCGCATTAAGAAAGGTGAGGAGTGGAAAACCGCTTTTCGAACACGATTCGGGCTCTTCGAGTATCAAGTCATGCCCTTCGGGCTTTGCAATGCTCCTGCTGCCTTTCAGTCCTTTATGAATGATATCTTTAGAGAACTACTGGACATCTGTGTGGTGGTCTATGTGGATGACATTCTAATTTTCTCTGCGAACCTGGCGGATCATGTTAAGCACGTCACATCGGTGCTTCAAAGGCTCCAAGAAAATTCTCTGTATGTGAAATTGGAGAAGTGTCATTTCCATGTCCCCGAAATTGAATTCTTGGGGTTCATTCTATCTTCAAGTGGAATCAAAATGGATAACAGAAAAGTTGATGCCATCCTGTCTTGGCCTGCTCCAACTTCTGTCAAAGGAATCCAGAGTTTTCTGGGATTTGCAAATTTCTATAGGCGGTTTATTTCTGATTTCTCTCGCCTAGTTCATCCTATCACCTCCCTACTTAGAAAAAACAGGAAATTTGAATGGACTAATGAAGCTGATGAGGCATTTAAGAAACTAAAGGAACAATTTACTGCTGCACCTGTTCTACAACATCCTAGACCTGATCTTCCGTTTGTGGTTGAAACCGATGCTTCAAATGTAGCAATGGGAGCTGTGTTGTCTCAGCGTGATCTTGGCACCCAAGAAATGCACCCAGTAGCCTTCTGGTCTAAAAAATTCTCCGCTGCAGAATTGAATTACACCATTACAGATAAGGAGTTTTTGGCTATAATTTGTGCCTTGAAGGAATGGAGACATCACTTGCTGGGCGCACGACACACTATGACCATCTTCACCGACCATCGGAACTTGCAATACTTACGCTCTGCACAGGCACAATCTTCAAGACAGTTACGATGGGCTCTCTTTCTCGCCGAGTATGATTTTGTTATCACCTTCAGACCAGGAGTGCGAAATGGAAAGGCGGATGCCTTGTCACGAATGGGTAACGGGGAAGAAGCCTATGTGCCGGTGAATCCTGTGGAGATAATTTCTGGAGAAAAAATCCTGGGAGTAATGAACACGACAGACTCTGCTCTTGAAGAATTAAAAATGGAAATTCAAAACCACCTTACGCAGGATGAATTGTTGAACTGGGAATCCAGAGGAGAAGGCTTTACTGTGCAGGAGGGCCTTCCCTTTTATCAGGAACGGTTGTACTTGCCCACGCCACAACTGCAAGAAAAAGTGGTTACCAACTACCATGACACTCTTTTGGAAGGTCACCCCGGAATCAAAAAGACCATGGAGAAGGTTAAGAGGTCATATTGGTGGCCTACTTGGAGAAAAGATATCATTCAGCATTTGAAAACTTGTGGTAACTGCGCTCAAAACAAGAATCAAAAAAGAAACCTGCTGGCTTGCTTCTGCCGTTGAATGTGCCACCAACCCCTTGGCACACCATCTCCATGGACTTCATCACAGATTTGCCTCCTTGTGAAGGGTTTGACACGATCATGGTGGTGGACTTGTTCTCCAAGATGGCGCATTTTATAGCATTGAAAGGATTACAATCAGCCTCAGTGCTGGCAAAAACCTTTTTGGAGAATATTGTGAAGCTGCATGGCTTTCCTACGGTGATAATCTCTGATCGAGGAAGCCAATTTGTCTCCAAGTTTTGGAGAAAATGTTGTGAATTGGCTAAAATCGATGTACGTTTGTCCACCAGTCATCATCCCCAAACTGACGGTCAAACTGAGCGAACCAATCAAACCTTGGAGCAGTACCTTAGATGTATGTTACATCAACTAGAAGACACCTGGCTGAACGTTTTGTGGATAACTGAATATGCATATAACAATTCTGTCCATTCCTCCACTGGTTTGAGTCCTTTTTACACCTTGCATGATCGACATCCACGTACCTCAGTTTACGATCCACCGGAACCGTTAGAAATGCCAGCAGTAAAATCTCTGCATGAAAAAATCACCACTGCCATAGCTCAAGCTCGAGAACAATTATCTGTGGCTAAAAAATCCCAGAAGAAATTTGCTGACGACAAAAGATGTGTTGCACCAGAGTATGAAGTGGGAAATTTGGTTTGGTTAGCCACTCGAAATCTGACCTTGAAGGGATCTAGAAAATTCCTTCCCCGCTTCCTGGGACCTTTTGCTATTGAAAAAATCATCAATCCTGTGGCCATCAAGCTAACCCTTCCAAAAACCATGAAAATCCATTCAGTATTTCACGTATCTCTTTTAAAACCTGTTAATCCAAACACACGAATTTCCGAAGCACCAGCCCCTATTGTTGTAGATAATGACCAACTAGAATATGAAGTCAAGGCCATCTTAGATTCTAAGATTGTGCGTAATAAGCTATTCTACTTAGTGGATTGGAAGGGTTATGGCCCTCAAGACAGAACTTGGGAACCATGCGAGAATGTTCATGCCCCTAGGTTACTCAGAACCTTTCACCGCAACCACCCGTCCAAACCAGGGAGGGGGGAATTCAGTTTAGGAGGGGCCTTGGGGGGGGAATACTGTCATGACTACGGGGTTCCCTCTCAAAAGAATTTCCAAAATTTCCTGGGTGGCCGCTTACAAGTCCTGGTCAAGGAATAGGTAGGGTGGGGCTCTTCCTCATCAACCAACATGGCCGCCTGATGTTACAAACACTAGATTGGGCAAGCGGTCTAGTTTTCTGTCACTCTGGAGTACTTAAGCCCCTCCCCCCTTGTTCAACGGCGCTTCGCGTCTTCAGCTGTGTCAGCGGACGCTTACCGCGGTTCATCCCTCTGACAGGAATTCCTCAGTTTCCCTTGTAATCCATAGATACCCTCTCTGTAGTGCCATGGTCATGGTTTTCCTGTTCCATTCCGCGGCAACAATTCTGTGAACTCTGTGTGGAGTTTGCGTTCGTCAGTGTGTGAGCTGGCGGAGACGCATTTCCTTTTGGCGTTTGGTTTGTGAGGAGATTTCGAGGCACTCATTCCTGTTCGGTCTCCTTCCACAGCAAGTATTCGTTACCCAATTTTTTTCTTTATACCGATTTTGCGGTTCCTAAAAGGCTAGTGCGCTGTGTACATTGTTCTTATAGGGTGAGTGTATGTTTAACCACCGTATCGTATTAGCCTTACGGAGCTAGGGGGTTGTGAGGAGATTTTTTGTTCTATGAACAGAAGTGTTCCGTTTTTTCTGTCACAGTTAGGTACACTAATTCCACACATTAAGGTACATAAAAGGTTTAGGGTTGTGCACATTCGGTTTTAGACACAGTAAGGTTTTTTCTTGTAAGTAGTTTGTTGCAATACCATTCCTGACTGGGTATATTTTAGGAGTAGCACCTTTGAGATATTTTTAGGATTTCCAGAGAACAACCCTTCCTCTTCAGTCACGGTTGTGTTGTTGAAAATCGGTTAATCTCTTTCCACCTCACCATAGGCATTTATTTATAACCGAAAATTCATATTGGGCAGTCTATCTTCCCTAGTTTTGACCCTTCTTCAGAACATGCACCCCTGCACAGAAACAGGATGGAGAGCTAAGCAAATCACCAACTAAGGTAACGGAACTACACAGTTTTAAGAATTTGAACCTTTTAATATTTTCACTACATTAGAACTCTTTTCATTCATTTCGTGTGGTAATTTGTTTTTGTGGTATAGAAAGAGAGTCCAGTTGGGGTAGTGAACAAAAGATAACTGCGCACCCTGAGAAGTTCAGAATATCACGTGGTGTCCCTGAGTCGTCTAAGGTAAGCGTTACACTCGACGCGTGAGGGATTGTGGGTACAACGCACGTCACTATAGGGATAGTGTTAGACACGCCTTGTCGACGTCCCCTTTTTGACTACGAAAAACAAAATGCAATACTCCGCAGTGACCACTGGATGTCGGACCTATGCACAGCATGTGATTCTAAGTAGATTAACAAACATCAGAAAGTATATTACTTTTGCTCAATTGCTATACGGAGCTGGGGTTTTAGCAGCCAAATTATCACCAATGGTGGAATGGTTCAACATACAGCAAAGCAACAAATGTTCTCAATCTATTTAGACCCCCAATGAAAGGCATGCTTTGGGTGCCCCCTCGAATTAGACCCCTATTTTAATGTATACATCCATAACCATACATGGTCAAACCACCCGCATCTGGTTTTTGCCAATACTCAACAGATTTGAGTCCCCATGGACCCTCATGTAAATAACAAATGTACACCTTAGGTGGAAACTGATGCACACTGATCTCACATTTTAACATCCAGAATAAATCTTATCAATGGTACTCTCCTGCTCCTGAAATCAAGGAAGGTTTGCCTCCAACATTGGGTCGACAAACCTTTCTGTCTAATCAAACAGCAAGATACTTGAAAATGTGGACAACCTTTTCTTCAATGCTGAACAAACCATTACCCCCTCAAGTTACCATAATCCATTAAATCATGTCACTTTAATGAATGGTGAACAAGATGAATGGTGCTTTGAAACAATATGCCAGCCACAATAAAAGAAAGGTGAATCTATAATAAGTGTTGTATATTTTGCTACTTACCAAGGCCTTTCGAACAAGCAAACCTAATGAGTTAGCAGCATTTCGGACATGTAGCTTAGTGTTCCAGATAATAGAGCAGGGCATGTTAATGAGGTTATATGGAAAGTAAACACCTACGCAGTCATGTTTTATTCTTGTAGGATGGCACATACCCCATGCTAACAAATAGTATATTAATCCCCCCCCTTCCTAAACTTTAACACAGTGAATATACCAATTATTTTGTATTTCAGGAATAACTTTGGTCATTCTCCTTTCTTTCTGCTTTCTCAATCTTTTATTTTCAAGAATCAAAGGAGGTCTGGATCTTGCAGACTGCAAATGGACTAGCTCAGGCAAAAAGAGGTTAATACAATTCTTGTATGTAGTAAGGAAGCAATGAAACAGCCATACTAAAAAGGAAGGAAATAAGGATTCCATGAAAGTACAATATGTAAGATTGCTGAGGAATTAGCAAAATCATCAAGTTTATTCAGGTAATAAAACTTTTGATCTGCCCTCGCTAATCACACCCAATATTAGAAAATAATTAAAAACCCAAACAGCACCAAGATTCAACTAAATTAACAATGGAATTGCATTTGCTTGCATCAGTTAATCATAGTGGAACACCGCTAGCTTATTTAAATACCAAACATATTTAGCACAAAGTAATAGGCTTTCAAGAGTGCGATAGACATGCAGTACACATTATGCAATAGGAAAATTGTCAAATTACCAAGTCACCCCTACATAAAATAGCAAGGCTGGTCTCTGGAAAAACAAATTGCCCATATGTGTAGGGTAGGACAATACCCAAGTATAGCTAGGACATTGTGTATTCCTTCAAAGAGAATCAATGTCACCTGGACTTTTAGAAGACCAATCTGGAAAATAGCATTCTTGCTAAGAGTCAGAAGAAAACCCATAGGTCCATTTGATTAAACATTGCTTAAAGGGTGTCAAGATAAGGAAGCATATCCCCCTAACATACAATGTATTAAAAGAGTTTTGGTAGGAACTGAGCTCCACCTATGGAAAGCTGAAACACGTGCCACCTATTAAGATAGCATCCTGGATCATGGAGTTTCAAACCATAAGCTTACCACAAACATTCTAGAATCTGATCAGTCTAAACCAGTTTTATAGTGCACTCAAACTAGATGCTGACAGATGAACTAACTTTTAAACTCAAGTAAGGGTAGCTCTGAGAATAAAGAGCAAAAAAGCAGCCAATTCACATTTGGGGTCATCCTACAGTGTAATCCTTGAAGTCAAAACTGTTTAGTATGGCTACAGGACTAGCCGATGCAGTGTTAAACTTCCATGGAACAAAGCCAAGCTGATGCATGGACCTCAGACTTTGACCTCCTTTCCAGAACAAATAGAGGAATTTTTTATTGTTCAGAACTATTTGCTTCACCATAATCGGTGAACTATAAATGAGGAAGAACAGTCCATAATTTTGCAATTCTGCAAATCAATTCACATTTCCATCTGATTCACTCCAAAAATGGAACCCATGACATTCTTAATTACACTGGTCAGGGAGTTTGAATAAAAACAAAAACCAGGAAGTGTGATTAGTACTTGAAAATGTAGCCTTTAGTCCTGTAAATATCACACCAGCAGTCCTTGCAACATGTTTGTTACTACTTTCTTTTCTATGCAACTGTTCTTTGTTTCTTATTACAGATGCAATCTGCTAACTGTATGACAAAGTACGCTTTCTGACTTGTAACTGCAACAGCGCCTCAATGCCTAAGGGTTGTTTGTGCACTTTATAAATGAAATCGCTGTCAAGGACTTTGATGTAATGCACAGGCATACGAACAAAATGTACCGTCCTAGTACCATTTTTTGTTTTTATTTCAAAGTGAGGTTTCTATCTACTAACCAGAATATATTCAAAGCAAACATCTCCATGGTGGATAGTGTAACAATACAAACTATCATGCGTAAAGACATTTTAAGAGCCTTAAGCAAAATATTTGTGCCAATAGAAACAGTCTACAGTATAACCAAAAGAACAAATTGACATGACTGACCAAATCAATGGCAGTTGTTTTAAGAAAAATAAAACATTTTTAGGATTAAGACCATTACATCAAAAATAGATCTGTGCAAGTCTATTTTCACTGCATCAACAATTTTGGTTTGACTCAAAGTAGTACAGCCGACTAGATGATTGATCACTCACCTATGTTAGTAGTGGATTGCCTGGAATGTAAATTTGCATATGCTTCCGATCGCAATGGAAGTGGGACCGGTGGTAATTTTGCCATTCTTTCTTTCTTTTTAGTTTTCATTTCTGCCACATGCCACTCCTCTTCATCATCCTCATCGCTATCACTTAGCTCCTCAAACCCAAAATATTTTATTCTATAACTTGAGCGGCCAGGAATTTTAGACCCTTCACCACCACCACCACCCTCATCCTGGTCTTCAAACCCAAAAAACTCCAGTTTTGCATCCTTTTTCGATTTTCTATTGCTAGGTCGAAATCGGTTGTACGTTTTGGTGGTTGCAAGGTCTGCTTTCTTTCGGAGACGCCCAGCTTCTCCTAAATCGGTAGTAGCTGTTAAATCCTCTATACTTCTATCCAGGGTATCCTGTATTGTCACATTGCAGACCGACAAGCAAGAGGGATGGAGGACAGTGTAATCTCTAGTCCGTCCACTGGTCCTGACCGTACTACTTGGAGCACATTTTTTTGTTGTGTTCAGCTTTTTGTCAGACACATCTGCCTTGGCCACAGAATGACTTGTGCCATCCATTACTTTGTCAAAATCAGCTGTCCCTTGTGAATGCCTTCCTTTGTTGGGTCTACAGTAAGTCCTGCAATTGCTAAGCTTGACAACACTTTGCAAATCATCTTCATCAAATGCTTCCTGAAGATCATCAGTATCATTTGGGTTTGTGAGCCCGTCCCCTTGATTTGTAAGCTCCAAATGCTCATTATTAAAATCAGCCTGATTTTCCATTGCTCTGTTATCTTCCTGGTCTTGTTCATCCCAGTCATATATTGCAGAACTTAATGAGTCGTGGGTTTGAAATATACCTGATGAAGATTGCGACTTCTTTCCGATTCGTGAGTCCCAACTGTCATCTTGCGTTTGAACATCAAAATTATGTTCAACTACAGCGGTTTCAACTTGAAACTTCTCTTTGCCATCTTCAGTATTCACATAGAGAGAAACATTGTTTTGCTCGCTATCTTCATTCAACCGATGTGTTTCATCTAGAAAAGGGAGATCAAACACATTAGAAGAAAACAAATCCAATCCCTGTTCACCAGTACAAGATCTATTTTGCAACAGACTGCAAGTTAGTTTTACCAGTATGGAATATTTACAAAGGCCATGACCGCTGAAATGAATCACTATTTGCTGCTGCATCATACAGTTGTACTGAAATTGAGTTAGATGTAACAAAAAAGAAATCCATATCACAAGGGTAGACATTCGTTCATGTATCAATAGTGTGTCAATGTTTTAAAGCCATCTAACTTTCTTTATAGAGAATAGAAGATTAACCAATGGAAGAGAGCACTTACGAGCACAGGCACTCCAGCACTTACCAGCCCTCTCCCTCTTCCCCTCTCCTCTACCTGCACTTTCACGCTCTGAATGCTCACAAGGCCTAGTGGGTTGGTCTTTATCCTCCAGTGTATTCATTGTTCTTCATCCCATATTCCCTCCCTGATGCCAGCGGGCATTTTGAAACAATTTACTTGTTGTATAAGCGCCTAACAATTGCACAATAAACAGGACACTTAAAATCCAGCAGGCACTAAGGGTGGCTTAAACACAGAATTAAAACTTATAAAAAACGATGGAGGAACAGTAGAAACCAGTTTGTTTCTACCCACCACTGGTTTGACTGCACCGGACATCCCTACTAAAAGCAGTAGCCTCAGAGGGAGCAGTATCAGAGCACAGCACATTCACAAGAAGGTCATAGCTGTAGCACCTGGAACGTTTTCCATTCAATCTGAGGCAGTACATAAGCTCCACTCTTAGTATAAGGCTATACCATCCGAGGCTGGGGGTAGCATGGACAGAGCAGCCAGGCTGATCTTAGGAGGGGGAGAGGGCTGTAGCTTGATACTAAGAAATTGTAGCATACATTTGGTCCAAAGAAACACTGAAATACTATATTTAAAAACATTAATGGTTTATTTAAATACAAGTAGGCCCAGATAAATCCTGGGGGGGACAATTATAAAACCCAACTCAATACTTAAGGGTTACAGCCCAAGGTATAACTGTTAAGAATTCCAATCAGCAGTTCAAGGTGAGTCAAACCTATTACACATTCACAATGCAATCAGCTATTGTTGGGGAGTAAAACCAGGTTAGATATACTTTTAAAATACAGCAGTAATTCAAGGATAGTAGACCCCGTCAGTCATGCAGTTACACACGGTTATGAAATCACTTAATAAACCAACCTTGTTACAACTATACTCCTTGCAACACTACTTTGCAAAACTCAGTTCAGGGTTAGTAAAACTACTACTTTCTGGAGAGGCCATCAACTAATCAATGACAAGTATTAATACACAATAACCATTTTAAAATGCGCTCAGCAATTCAAGGAAAGTAAAACCCAATTACTCTTTAAGACCAACCCAATGTCTTAAAAAGCTAAGTAATGAACCCTTTGACTATTTTGGAACTGCTCTAACTTACACGTTTAGAAGAACGGCAGCTATTCGAGGTAAGTAACCATTTACTTTTAAGAGAGGCTACAAGCAACCCAGAGGCAAGTCTTACCTAAAACAGTCCTTGAGATCTGTATAAAGCAGATCAGGCAAAGCAACCCCCTATGGTACACTTTAAATACAAAATATTATTCAAGATAGGTAAACCCTATTGGTAAACTTGTACATTCATTCAGTTAAAACAAGATAAAACAATACAAACTTTTCAGAAGAGGGGGAACACCATTCAATATAAGTATAGCAACTTCTACACTTTTTAGACAGGCAGAATTAAGCATAAACATAAGGATACTTTGTAACACCCGCTTCGACAGAGATACAGTAACTACACGAATTCTTTCAGCAACTAAGTACTTTTACACTGGTTATACTTTTCCAGACAGAATCCTTATCTTATTCACTCCTTCCCTAGTTATTGCATGAGTTCTCTAAGAGGCAGACTAGGGACACTAGTGGTCTAGGCGTCAGCTGTAGGCAGGTTGAGATAGGTTTCAGTTGCATGAAACCTAAAGTTCATAGGCGATCTTCTTAAATAAGTATTCACTTTTGAGTTAAAGTCTACAGGGACTTCTAAGAAAGCTCTGTATGTGTGTTCCAGCAATAGGCTGGGGCAAGTGGTATGGGCAAACTCCCACCCACACAAACCACCGACTCACACCAGACCGGTAGGAAAAAGCTCAAAAGGGATATCCTAGTCTCCAACCCAGGCCTCCCTATTGCAGATACCTACACAAGTGCTTCCTCCAGACAGACCCTCACTGACATCCTCTGTCGTTCCCTCTCCAGACATATGGACCCCGCATATCGTCTGTTCTTTTTTCCTCCTCTCCCATTAATGGTGGTAAACGCTGCAAGGCCCTCATGGACCCTTCCACTCAGAGACCATCATTAATGTCTACTTAAATGGTACCGTCTTGGTCCAGGGTGCTCAGGCCAATCTCCTTTTCGATAGACGCTTTCCATGACTTATCAACTTCCTTTCTTCTGCTACTCCCAACTACACCTCTCTGGCTCCTCTGCCGCCTCCTTCCTTCACTACCACCTCCGACACCCTCTGCTGCTTCTCTAGCCACTGCCTTCTCCTCCTTCCGCCACCTCTAGCACACTCCATCTCCAACTATCCTCATATCTCCTCCTTCCCCCCCTCTGCCAATTCCCGGGTTCCTCTAACACTTTCAAAAGGTGGCAATCTGTTCCACCTCCCTACTCTCATCTCGGTCCGCTGTAAAACACTCCTCCGACATCTGCCGTCTCCTGGAAGAGCTTGACTTTGATGTACTCTGACCGCGACTTGGTTCACGGCCAGCTCTGTCACAAGGAGACTCTCCTGCCTGAGGGCTACAACATCCTCTCCAAACCCAGAACCAGCCATCCTGGAAGGGGAGTAGCCCTGATCTTCCGGGAGTGGATCCCTGCTTCTGTCATTCCTATGTAGGCCTACTCCTCCTTTGAATGCCTGGTCTGCAGGCTCTCCATCTCTTCTGGCCTCTCTCACTGTGGTCACCATCAACAAGCTGCCTGGCCAGGTCACCACCTTCCTCTCCGAGCGGGTGGACCTCTCCGCAATCTTTAAGTCTACATCTCCTCCTCTGAGAACTGAACATCCACTTGGATGCTACTAGCCCCTAATCGGGGCTCTTTAGCGACATCTGCGACTCTCTATTCTACCCTCTGGCCAGACTCCCTCTGCAGGACACACCCTTGATGTTCTGATCTCTATAACCTCACCAACCCCATCACCACTCCTCCTGGACAGACTGCCTTCTTTGCACCTGTCACCTGCCGCTCTCTACCCCTCAGGCGAAGCAGTCCCCAGCACTGCCACCCACCTTCGCAGTCAACCGCCCCATGAAGCGTGCGTCAGTGGAGGCTTTTGCCACTACACTCTCTCCTCCTACTCCTTTGGCGGACTTACAATCGGACACAGCCCTTTCCAATCTTCATCTCTATCTCCATCTTCCACACTCTTGATGTCTTTGCCCCAGTCATGAGAATCTGCTTGAAGCTTGCATCTAAAAGCAACTCTTGGTATGATTCTGACCTCGCCACCCTTAAGCGCAAGTGTAGTGTGGCAGGGAGGAAGTGGAGGGCATCAAGCACACTGACAAACTGGCCTGCCGCCTGTCCAAAGGCAAAACAGACTGTTCTCTCCAAGTAGAGAGCCTACATCCAAGTCTGCATCTCAGCAGCCTCTGGTAGGCAATGTTTGTATACAGTACCCTCTGGGAACACTACAAACAACTCCGACTACAGGTATAGGAAACCCAACCTTTGGTATAAGCTTGTACTACAGTTTTGGTAGCATGTAGAGCAGCCAAGCTTCTAGAGAGGGGTCATTGTGATCTGTAGTGGAGTTACACAGATTTACAGTTACAAGTATGTTTAATTTGTCAGTTAGAATAAGCCTTCTTCAGAAGGGAGCAATATAAAAAGTAACAAATACACTTCAATACTTAGTTTCTAAATCAGTAAATACCCTTTTGGGATGGCCCATAGACACAACCTACACACTCAGGTGACTTCAATAGCTAGGGTGCTGGGGACATTAATATATTACTGTTGGCATTTAGAATACTGTTAAATTTTGTAAAAGGAAAAGGTTATTTAGAACGGGAGACCACAAATATTCTTAAGTAAGCAAATACTTTTTTTTGGATCCCCAAGAAGAGTCATTCAGTAAAACAGGCTAAGCCAAAGTCAATGGGCAAAAGTCTTATATAGGCTGAAGCACTTCTGGTAGGTAAATGGAAAAGGCTTTGCAAAATGTTTTAGACGTCTTGGAAGAAAATAAGAATCAAATGTAGGTCCACAAGCTGAGACTTGTGAGCAGTAGAAGATGCAAGTAACTCTACAGGGAGAGGTAAGTTCACTCAGACTTTACAGTACCTTTGCATTGAAGAAAAAGTGCAGCAGATGATTTCTGTTCCTGTGCAGCTCTACAGATCTCTGTTCCTGGGTGTCAGTCGTGGGGACAAGAGGGAGAACTTCTGGGGACTTCTGCACTGCAATGGGATGGTCACCGCTAGCAACCGGCAATCTTCAAATCAGTGGCTGTTCAGTGTTTCAGCTCCTCGCGTCTGCGCAAATAGCAACACTGTGGTTCCTGGCTGTCAAGATGGACTTTCCTTGCTTCTGGGGTCCCACACTCTTAAGGGGCTCAGGATCGGTCAGTCCCACTTCCCGGGAGTCGGCAGGATCTTCCTAACGCTCTAGGCCAGCTTAAAAGCAACACACAATCTGGTGTTCCTCTCCCTGGCTATACGGTTTCCAGCAGCAGCTCTGGAAATTCAACCAGCTCCGAGATGGATGTCCAGGTGGCTTACTTTGGAGTTGATAGGTCCCACCAACTCAAAGGGAGAAGTTGTCCTTGCAGGGGCTTCTCTGTCAATACGAATTTAGAGTTTCAGCACAACAGCAGAGCTTCCCCGGGCAAACCAACGGTCCAGGAGTTGCAGCAGGCGTCCTCTTCAAGTTCTTCAGTTCCTTTGTCCAGTGGTCGACTGCCTTCCAAACCAAAAGCCTTGCCTTTCATTCAGTTCTCCCCCATTCATTCCAGCCTAGCTGTCTGTCACCTAGCAGGGTGGCTGTCCTTGCCGGACAGTCAGCCGGCCAATCACCACAGAGTGCATTTTGGTCTCCTAGGAGACTAAGCACAGGGTGTGTTGGGCACTTCCCTCACTTCCTGCCTACCCAGGACACCCTGGAGCCAGAGGCGGGCTTCACTCGTGAATACCGCCAAAGGCAAAGCGAACAATGGGACCAAAGCTGGTTTGGGGCGCAGAGTAAATCTCAAGTACCACCTTTACACAAACAAATGGCAAAAAAAGAAGACCGGCCATTGGGACAAAAATTGCACCCTTGGGTGCTTCACTGCAGCTGTGAACGCAGCCCGCGGTAAATGTACACCATGGTAGTTAAAACGAAGCCACTCCACTACCACCAGTCATTCAGTGAGAAAAGGATAACAAAAAAAATGTTAAATGAGAAGCTAGAAAAAGGAGCGTAACCCCTCCAGCACCCTATTGTAAGATGGTGTGTGCTGGGTCTAGAAAGTTACAGATGTAAGTAAAGTCAATTTCACTTTACTGCTCTGGGAAATAGTAGTTTATCCCAGAGTAGGCAACTAAAACTTTTGTGAAATCTGAAAGACTTCCCCTGTGCCACTGCACTGAAGATGCTGTGTTACACAATGTAAAAGATGATGCCTTTGGAGTTTGTCAGGCTCCATAACCAAAGAAAGTGTAGCAAAAAAAAAAAATCAATCACAAAATACGAGCGAGTGGGGAAAAAGTCTCTACAAAAGTTCCCCAGTGGCGAGCCAAGGCGGTATCTTGTGTGGGTTCCAGTCCGGTGAAATTCCAGACAGGAAGCCATTTGTAATAGGGGCAGGATTCAGCTGTAGCGTTCAGGAGTCGGCCCCAGGCGTGCAGAGTAGCTGCTACATGGTCAAGTGGGGGAGGCTGGCACATAATCCCGGCAGAATATCAGTCTAAATATTGAGCTCAGCTGGAGCCGGTGTTTCCAGCTTGACATGTGGGCGAGTCAGAGGGCTCGGGTACCAATACATAGCATATTGGGCCTGTGTGGCCATCCAATATAGCGTTAGGTCGGAGGCGGTACATATGAACTATGTTTGGATGCCCAATGCACTATAATGTACACAAGATCAATTCACCATGGGGAAGATTTAGATGCTTTATGGGACTGTTGTGGAAAGATGCAATAAGTTTGACCATTTTGATTGTAAATAGGTGTTAATATACCTGATGTGGAAGGCCAAGACATTCATTATGAGTATTGAGAAGTTGGCACAATGTGTTGCACTTACAATTACGGATGCATTATGTGAACTATGATTTAGGATTAATGGGCAACATCCCACTAAAATATATATTTACATTTTTCTTCAGAATTGAAATATAATACAGCCCCTGATGAAGAGTTAAGTGAACTCGAAACGTGTTGGGCTGGATGAATACATTCTCATGAAAAATCATTGAACATGATCCTTTGTGAATTTATGGACGCCAACGATGACCTTTACTGATTAACTACAGTTGATTAACTAAATTTGAAATTTCATTGATATGAAAGTTTTTTCTTAAAAAAATTATTTACCGACAATCTGTCTGAAAAACCTATAATTCTTTAACCACTGACGGAAATGTTTGGCTTTATAGCCGTGGAAAGTGTGTGAGGGACGGGAGTCCCCGACTAGGGAACTTAATTTATTGTTCTGTCTTAGTTTCACAACCCCTGTGCCAGGTTGTCTTATCTACCTTGCACCTAGAACCAGATGACTAGTAACTAACCACAATCAATACTGTATTGATTACACATATTACAAGGGAGTGCAGTGAGTATCTTGTGCGATACTTCTCCCAGCAATCTTCATAATGAATCCTTCGGTTGTCTCCATGACCACCAGTCTAGCTTCAGAGCTGCCAGAAGCATGGAAACCGCTCGCCTGAATACCCGTGAAGACATGCTCTCCAATCTGGACTCCAACCTTCCTTTGTTCCTCATTCTCCTGGACCTATCCTCTGCTTTCGATACGGTCAACCACGCCATCCTGCTCAATTGTCTCCGAGACAACCTGGGTATCTCTGGTCAGGCCTTTGCCTGGTTGACCTACTTTCTCAATGACCGACCCTCCCAGGTCCAACTTAAGTCTTTCCCATCCTATTTCTCTCTGTACTTGTGGTGTTTCCCAGGGGTCTAACCTCTCCCTGGCTGTTTAACCATTACTTGGCACTTCTGGCCCACTGCATATCTACCTTCTGTTCTAACTTTGTGTAATGCGGATGACACCCAGCTCTCCTTCAGGATCCCCTCAGCCTCTACTGCTCTTTGACTCATACCAGACTGTCTGTTCGCTATTCAGGAATGTGTGCATCCAACGATCTCTGCCTTAATGCCAGTAAGACTGAGATCCTTCTCATTGGGACTCCTGCTCCAGCCTTCCCCCCCCTTTCACTCTGGCCACCCACCGAGGGCCTTCTACCTGCTCCATCCAGTGAGGCCAGGAACCTTGGGGTCATCTTTGACTCCACCCTCTCCTCTCTTCACATTTTGGACATCTCCAAGAAGTCACTATCAGCTGCACCTCCTCAGAGGTATTGTTCGTTTTCTCACTTTCCCGAAGAAGCTCACCGTCTCCAAAGCCTTGGTCCTCTCTAGGCTGGACTACTGAAACAGCCTCTTTCTAAATCTACCTGCCTCTACTCTCCGCCCTCTTCAACTTATCCAGAACAGGACTGCGAGACTTGTCCTTTGTTTATTTGTAGTACGCCAGACCCCAAGGGATCAGGGCGCGGGAACAAGAATGCTTTAGGCTTACATGTTACAAAGTTACACAGACATCAAGGTACAAATAAATGCGAATACAGCAAGTAGTACATATGCATTACAAATATTAGAGTCGGTACAGCAGGTAGTACATCTGCAATACACGTGAGGAGTCACAATGGAAGGTCAGGGTCCAGTTTGGTTGCTAGGTCAAATAACTAGTAGAGCTAGACTGTCATTTTTTGTAAGCCATTTGATCATATTTAATCTAAAGAGTGGGTAGAATTGGTCAGTCCTTGTAGTAGGTGGGAGGGAGTTCCACAGTTGGGCAGCTTTGACGGGGAAACGGTTTCCTTCAGTTGTCGTCATTTTGAAGGGGGGGGGGGGACTGATAGGCAGTTCGTATAGGCTGCTCTAGTAGGTCTAGATGTGACTACTGAATCTGTTAGGTAGCTCGGTGCAGCATTATTAAGGCATTTAAACATTACAGAAGCAGTTTTAAGTTTAATTTTGTCAACTGTGGAGAGCCAGCCAGTTGGATGGTCTTCTAATTGTTGATATGTTCTCTTTTGGAGATTCCTAGTGCCACTCTAAGGTCATTATTTTGCAGTATTTGAATTTTCTGCAGGATATATTTTTTGGACCCCAGGGAGAGCGTTACAATAATCCAGTTTGGACAGCATGAGTGCTCTTGCCAGCGTGGTGCAGCTATTTGTAGAACGGTATGGTCTAGCTGCTCTGATCAGCTTACAGGTGTAGGCTGTGGAGGATGATATAGCATTTACTTGTCCTCAAGGGATCGTATCTCTCCAACCCTGAAATCTCTCCACTGGCTCCCTGTGGCTGCAAGGATCAAGTTCAAGACCCTCTGCATCCCCCACAAGGCTTTCAGGCCACGGGAACCACACTACATCCACCTTTGTCTAAGTATTTTCATTCTAGGACCCTCTGCTTATCCACCTCCAACTCTGAGGGTCAGATGCTTCTCTTCCAGGCAGAGAGTGGGGTTAGATCTGTCCTCAGCTGGGGCCTCCCTCTGGAACAACGTCCCTGCCTCTCAAACTTTCAGGACCACCTAAGGTTCCGAAAGCAACTCAAGAACTTCCTTTTCGCTTTGGCTTACTCTCTCTGTTGCCAATGTCCCTGTCTGCAGTGCATACTGGTTACCTGGCCACCCACTAACATACCGGACCAGGCTCCAGCATGACTGGTTGCCCTTGCCCTGCCTCTGGGCCTCCCAATCACTTAAGGGACTGTATCTGCAACCCTACAGTCCACTGATTCTCTGCACTTATGAGCCACCTCCCAGCAGCATTTACTAGTTGCATTGCACCGTCTCCTTCCCCCGAACGCTCTGGCACTTCTCTCCCTTCCCCATCACACTTGCGTGATCTGAATGACAAGGCCTAGTAAGATGGTGGTTTTGTCCTTCTGTCCTCGCTTCCTTGTCGCGCCTAGAAACACTTGTACAGGTGCGTTATAAATGACATATCAGGAACTACAGCACAACCTCTGCAGCGTCTCCCTGCAGTTTATAGAACGTGGCAGTCTCTTTGTCCAATCAGGCCAACCAGGCCCCCATTAGGACTTGGTCCCTTTCAGACAAGTGGAAGACAAAGGGCTGCAGAGTTTTGGACTCCTCCCTCGCTTCCTGCCTTCTCAAATACTCTGGAGCCTGGCTGTGCAATACAAAAGATTCCTGCTGAAGACAAAACTTACTCCGAGGTAGTTCCTGCCTAGAAACATTGGGGAAGACCTCAGAAATTGCAAGAAAACGAGAAATGGAGAAAAAAAGGAGCCCGCCATTTTAGAAAAGTGGTGCCCCTTCTGTGCATTATGGAGGCCGATTTAACAGCCTGCAAGTAATAAGACTAACAAGTCACTAAGGTAAAACCACTACCAACAGCCATTCACGTAAACTTGCAATTGCAATATAAATGCCACAGGTAAGTAAGCAAGGGGATACATCGTATCCCCCCCAGCACTCCACATAAGGTGGGGTGTGCTTGCTCACTATATAAAATGTAAAGAGGGTTGAAAAACCCTCTATTACTTGGGAACAGTAGTTCACCCAAGTACATGAAAGAAATATTAACAAGGAAAACCAAAGCTACAACCCAGCCTCAGCCCAAAAGTTATAGGAAACGATAACTTCAACCAAACACTACATAGACACATAAAAAGGTCACCCATAAAAAGGAGTAAAAGACTAGGTGGCGCTGGAGGTAGGTGGGTGGGGTGGGGGGCGGAAGGGGGGTTGACTATTCCTACTCACCTAGAGACAAGGTCAAATAAATACCAAGTCCCTCCAAAAGGTTTTGAGGTTGAGACAAGGTCAGAAAGGTTTTAGCATAAATATGAAAATCTTACCCAACAGCTGCCCTCAAACTTTCCATGCATGCATCGGGTCAATTGAGGGGGCCGGGGGGGTGTGTGTGTTTAGTATTTTGCAGTGTCAGTGGCCAGATGTGCATTCAATTGCACAATTTGCTGCCAACTTCACACTTACTTCCCACAAACATGCCTTGGTGAGAAAACCCTTACACAGGCGAGTTGCCCCCTCTGCATAATCTCTGAAGTTAGCACCTCCTCCAATATTTGAAGGGTTAGTCCCTCCCAAGTTTTAATCTAGTTGCAGCCCTGGCACCCTATCTGCCGATTCAGTGAGAGGGTCAGGACAAATTCTTGTGTGACACCGCAGCTAGGTGCGTCAGCTAGGGCCTGCACAGAAGCCCAAAGTATGGCCTGCCAGACTGTCCCTCCCCTGAGCAAGACACTGGTCTGTGACCTTTTCATAGCCAGAGTCTCGTATACAACCCGCTAAGAGTCCGTTCAGACCACTATACAATTAAAGTGTGGCAAGATGATGCTTTACAGTGTGTACAGCTATTTATAACCTTGCCAGGGCTGCTCCCCTTTTACTGTTTGTTCTCACCCAGTGCTTCAATTGTTTACAACATGCTCGCTATTGGGATGGTTTCATATTTCGATATACCCGCTCTACCTCCTGCGCATCATTTCAGACCCCTTCCATCCCGTCCAATGTGTACATTGCTTTTCTGTGTTTTTCATCCGACAGAAGTGACAGGAAATGATTTTCCAAAGATTGCACACTTTATTTGAGAGGTGGAGCAGAGATTTGAAACAGTACTTTAGGCTATGCATTGTGCTCTGATTTTAAGATGTTGGTACACCTGCATTAAGGTTTGGCTTTCAATGGCTAAATGTCTTGTTTTATTTGATTTTTATAATTGCACGTCACATAATAAAACCACCGATTTAAAATCTGAGACTCTACATGTTTTTATGTCAAGTAACTCCTGAGACTACTATATGGAAAGGCTGTGTTGATCCACCTCCTAGAACTCAGGGCGCGTAATGTGCTCCACCACAAGTTGAATTTCCTCGAAGGCGGAATACTGACTAGCGAAGACTATAGAATGATATTGTAGGACCAGGGAGCCGGCACGAGGGGACCTGCTGGATACATCTAGTCCTTTGAAATCAGCGGCCCAGTGACTAATGCTCTCCCCATTGTCTTTTAGTAATCTTGGTCTTGTGCTTGGGTGGCCAGCATGATTAGTATGATCAGCTTCCTGAATGAGTGCTCTGGCGGTGTGTTGGGTAGGTTATCTGAAACAGTGGACCGGATTGGTGTAGCAACAAAAAGGGTTCTGAAGTGTCATAAGCACTGGTTTTCTCCCCCACACCAACTACTTCAGTGTGGCATTTGGCCTCCTCGTCCTCGTTCTGCAGCAACTTTGACCAGTTCATGCAATGGTGAATGTAGAAATTGGTGCCTTACTTATATCTGTGCTTTGTTGTTTTTTTGATTAACTAAATTAATGTATGTTTTAATAACTGCATTAGAAGCTATAGTAAGGCTTTTTCTTGAAAAATTGTTTTGTAGCTGAATTGGAGCCTGCCAATTTTGTTTTTATATTCTTAGTTTTCTTTCCCAATGGTTTATCAGCAGATTTGATGGCTGTGCCATTGGACAAACCTCTGTGTGAATATATTATAGGCCCCTTTGCTTATTTGTTCAGTTGCCGTGTCTGGTTGTTGATAATCGGCAATTGCAGCCATGATTGCAGAAATAGGAGTGGCATTTGTGACTGTTTTCCTAATAATGCCACTCACGAATGGAACCATTGATAAAAGACCAACAGAAGGATTTACAGAGGTCGGGACCTCATCCAATGGCAAGGAAGTTTCCTCCAACACCACGGATGATATCCCGCCAACGGTAGTCTGCGAAGCCACAGAAACTACCCTCGGAGTGTTTGGTGGTTGCTTCTGGGTCAGAGTATGCGCTACTTTTTTTTTTGCCAAGCACAAATTTTAGCAAATAGTTTGGTATGGATGTTTGATTTAGAATCGAGACTTTCGAATAATTGCGCAAGAGACATTAGGGCTGTGTTAATTATTTCTAATGTAAAAACAGACGATTTGTTAGGAGAATTCGCAATTGTAGTGGAGAACTCAGCTAGGGGTATTCTTGGAGTGGGAGCAATGAATGATCAGTCAGAATCGCTCCGTTCAATTTCAGGAAATAACTCCAGAGAGTCAGATTCCATGCTTCGTCTCTGGCCGAGAAACAAGAACTGAACGATTGCAAATCAGTAACGGCATCTTCCAAAACATCATTTGCAACAGACCGTTTGTCTAATATGGGTATAGTGCCAGTTTGATCTTTCAACAGTACCATGCTATCAGATAGTTATATATTCCGTTGATCACTGGCCAGTCCTTCAGAATCATTAACGATGTTAGGAACAGCGGGAGAACTCGCCAAGGAAGGAGATAAAATGACGATTTCAGCGCTGGGAGTCACAAGGGAAGATTTGTGAGCCAAATCTTTTGTGACCGTAGTTGACAAGAGTCCTACTTGTTTCTTCAGAATTGGCTTTGTTAGAACAAGGTTTCCCGAAGCCAAAAATCGCGAATGTCGCAGATGGGAGTGGTAAAGGGCTTCCGCTTGACAATTGTCCCTTTTTCCTTTCCAGCACGTAGAACAGACTTTTCAGGAGTTCCAGGTGATCCTCCAATTTTGCTAGGATCTTCCTGTTCGGGATTATTTCCCTCAAAACTCGCAAGTGAGTAGGGGACGACATGTCAGACCGTAATAAGTAGTTCTTCCCCTTTGTTTCATGCACAAAAACAATTTATTATCATGGCAGATAATCAAATTAATCTAGGACAAACAGAGGAGAGCACCAGGCACCAGAAGCGGCGGCAAAGCGGTGCACGCGCGGTAGCCTGTAGTTGTGGGCGTGGTTTAAAGGCTCATAACACTAAAAATAACAGAAATTAAGACAGTGGTTCATGCATTTAACTGTATATAGGGTAGTTAGAAGCTCTATAAGAGTTTTGAGTGCCTGGGTGGTTGCATCGATCGTAATACTGCACAATACGACGAAAATAAATTTTAGTCAAACAGCAAGGCATGGAGGAGCAATAGCGTCAGCGGCAAAGCAGTGCTTCTCCGGTGCTTCCCTCAGTGTGCGCGCGGGTGCCTGTAGTTATTGGCGTGGGCTATTAGGCATGGTTTAAAGCCTCATAGCATGCAATATTGCAGAATACGACGAAAATCCAATGGTAATCGAACAGCAAGGCACGGAGGAGCAACAGCGTCAAAGCAGTGCTTCTCCGGTGCTTCCCTGTGTGCGCTGCGATATTGTCCATATTAAATTGATCCCTAACCCGAATCATAGTATAAACTTGGTATTGCTTTATCAACCACCCGGGGACTACAAATTTCAATAGCAACCTGGTTAAGATCATTGGGTTTATGCTAACAAACTCAGCACTTGCCATTGTGGGAGATTTTAACCTCTGGAAAAAAGACTGAAAAGATTTTAAAAACCATTGGAACTGGAGAAAATGTCAAAGAATCGCCAGATCATTATCCATAACTCTGAACAGACACATATCAAGGGTCATACCCTTGACTGGGTCAGTAGTGGAAAAATCCTCATTGAGAGCGTAACTACTACTGCTTGTATTTGGTCAGACCACTGTCGTGTCTTGCCTGGTGAAACTTCCTAGCAAACAACTTACAACGCATGAACCTGTGCATGAAATAATGGCTAGGCATTTTAAAGCCATTACGCCTCCTGCGCTGGCAGAATACATGATAAACTTGAGGGAAAACTAATGATTCCGATGGTCCTGAAATCCTCATTAATAGCTATAATGAAGAAATTCTAGGTATGTTAGATCAGCTTGCCCCATTAAAATCTAAAACGGTTAGAGACTCGCCTAACCATCAGAAGTGGTGCTCTCCTGTTCTAGCTGAAATTAAATCCAGCAAAAGGCAGGCGGAACAAGTATGGCGGAAAGCTAATTCCTCAGAAAAACTAACTGCTTGGAAAATTAAGGAACGAGATTATAAAACGGATTAAGGAGGCAAAAAAAATCCTTCTATAATTACCAAATTAATCTCGCTGGGGATCATACCAAGGAACTTTTTTAGGTCCTGGGAAAAACCTGTTTTCATGAGTCCCTCTGTTAAACCTACAAGTGACGACTGCAACAGAGTGCAGAAAGCATTTGCTGACAAACTTAAAGGCTAAAAAACAAATCATGGAAGAGCCTATGTTAACACCCGCCCTCCCCTTGGCTTCCACATCTAATCAGATTGTGGGACAGACAGATTCTGACAGCCCTGTACAGGATCTGATTCTCCTATTCAGACAGTTCCAGATACTGGGTTCCGGTTTAAAGATGTGTCCACGGTAGAGATTAATAAGGTTACTCACCATAGTGAAGACCTTACTCCTAGTCCATAGTCCCCTTTTCTCCATATTTATGGGACATTCCTCCGTCATGTGGGACGGGACCAGAGCACTTTGTAAAAAGCTATTTTTTTAAATTTTTATAATTTGTCCTTACTCTTTTTACGCGGGGTACCGCAAGTGGCCGTAACCCCGCCCTCCTTAGCTCCGCCCAGCGCATCGCCCATCAGTCCTTTTCCATGGCCAAGTCAGAGACCTTTAAGGAATAATAGAGGAACCTTGCTAGAGGGGACGGCGGGCATGGGCATGGAAGAAAGGGGACTATGGACTAGGAGAAAGGTGTTCACTACAGTGAGTAACACTATTATACTCCTACGTCCCGTCCCGTCCCCTTTTATACTTATGGGAGATTCCCAAGCATTGCTCACAGGAACTACGGGTGGATGGAAACCCCCTACTGAAAAAGGTTTTTGAGCACAGCCTGGCCAAACGGAGCATCAGATCTGGAGCTCAGGTCCAAACAGTAATGTTTACAAATGGCCAATGGGGAGGCTCAAGTAGCCGCTTTCGTGATGGTCTACCAGGGGACATATTTTTGAAAGGCAACAGCAGCTGCCTTCCCCGTACCAGATGTGCATGAATCCCTTTAGGAGGCTGGAGACCCTGAAGAGTGTAAGACTGTCATACAGGCAGCAATCCATCTGGAGATAGTCGCATTGGTGGCCTGCTTACCTTGCGGATTACCAAAGGTCACCAATAGTTGAGAAGAACTCCTAAATTCAGATGTTCTGTCCAGATAGAACTCAATAGCTCTTCTAACATCCAGGCAATGCAAAACCCTCTCAACTTCCGAAGCAGAGTTTGGAAAGAAGACAGACAGGGAGATTGATTTAGATGGAAATCGGAAACCACCTTTGGTAGGAAAGAAGGATTTGTCCTAAGGACAACCTTATCCTTGTGGAAAACCAAGAAGGGATGCTCCACTGACAAAGCTTGGAACGAACTCTCACACCTTGCCAAAGTAATGGCGATCAAGAAAGATACCCTCCGCGAAAGGTGCTTAAGATCTACCATAGCCATTGGTTCGAAAAGGCTTATAGCACAAGGCTGTAAGGACCACGTTCAGATCCCACGTCGGATACGGTTTGCCAACAGGAGGGTAAAGACTCATTAGACCAGCAAAGTGCCTTTTAACCACTGGATTTAACAGTGAAAAAGAGCACTGTTCCGTGGATAGGTAGGTGGCCACAGCCGAAAGATAAGTCCTGCATGACAGGACATGAATGCCTGACTCTGCTAGATGAGAGACGAAGGACAGCACCGTGCCAATCGTAGCCACCCTGGGGTCCAGCTGTTTGGCCAAGCACCAGTGACAGAACCAAAGCCATTTGCTTCTGTACTGAGACCTCGCCGAGGGCTTTCTGAATAATGCGCATGTTGTGAGCAAACAGGTTGAAATGTTCTAGAGATCTGAACTCAGGAACCATGCCGCCAAGTTGAACGATTGTGGGGAGGGGTGCCACAGCTGCCGATCTCTCTGGTGAAGCAGATCAGGAAGTAATTGAAGCTTGATCGGTGCACACACCGACAGATGCTGAAGTTCTAAAAACCAGAACCTCGCCGGCCACAACGGAGCTATGAGCAGAAGAGAACAGTTCATCGTAATCCTCAGCTTGCAAATCGTCCGATTAATCAGAGGCAGAGGCGGAAAACATAGGCCCTCATGTTGTGCCAGGGAATCTCACGAGCATCTCCCAGAAGGGAGGCTCCCAGCCCATTCCTGGAGGCATACAGAGGACGTTTCTCGTTTGCCGATGTTGCAACAAGGTCCACTTCCGGAGTGCCCCAACACAAATATCTGTAAGAGGACCTCCACTTTCAATTCCCACTCGTAGCTAACCATTGTTCGTTGGCTGAGAGGATCTGCCGTAACGTTCAGCTGGCCCGGGATGTGTACTGCCACCAGCCAGACGCCATGCTGAACAGCCCATTCCCAAATGAATGGCAAGAGCCACAAGAGGAGGGGACTTGGTGCCCCCCTGCTTGTTGATGTAAAACATGGGCACCACATTGTCCGTGCAGACACAAACCACTTTGTTGGCAATGACCAGTCTGAACGCTGTGAGCGCCAGGAAGACTGATTGAAGCTCCAGATGATTTTTATGAAGGAACTGGTCTTGGGGCGACCAGAGGTCGGAGACCTGAAGAAGATCCAACGTCGCACCCCACCCCAGAAGGGAGGAGTCAGTCGTGATTGTCACCATCAGAGCGCTGTCTTGAAAACCCACGCCCACCGACAGCTTGCTGAGAGACGACCACAACACAAGGTCCATTCTCATGAAAGCCGGAATCGATATCTTGGAATCCGGATCCACAGCCTGACGCCAAGAACTCCAAAGAGCCATCTGCGTCCGCCTCATCTTGAGCCGAGCAAGAGGAAGAACCAATACGCACAAGGCCATGAGGCCCAGAAGCCTCTGGAGCCACCAGGCCGACATGCTCTCCGACTGCGCAAACATCTGACACTTGGCCAACAGATCCGCCATTCTGTCCCCGGTCAGGTAAACTCTGTCGATCGTGTTCCAACGAAAACCCAGGAAAGTCAAGTCCTGAGAGACCGTCATGGAAGATTTCCGCCAGTTCACCGACAGCCCAAGGTGGAACAGGAGCTGGAGGAGAGACTGAAGATTGCTCGAGGATTTCAGAGGGCAAGGACTGCGCAACAGCCAATCGTCCAAATACGGATACACATGGATACCCTGAAGCCGAAGATAAGCTGAGATAACCGACATAATCTTCGTAAAGGCAAGCGGTGCTGAGCTGAGGCAAAAGGGGAGCACTTGGAACTGGAAGTGCTCCTCCCCTACGAAAAATCGTAGATATCTCCGGTGTGTATTCCAGATCAGAATATGCATATACGCATCCTGAAGGTCCACCACGCTGAGCCAATCACGTTTCTGCAAAGAGGACTATATCCGACAGGGCGTGATCATCTTGAATTTCTCTTGGGGTAAAGAGAGATTGAACTGGGAAAGGTCTAGGATTGTGGTTTTTCAAATTCGTATTCAGGGGACGTATCTAATCCACTTGCAGACTAAACATTCATACAGGTCTTGCATTTTTGATTGAGGATCAATTAATTCCTCAGGGACCTCGCTTGCACCATATTTTACCTCTGCTGATGAAACTTCAGGTTCATCTTCTTCATCCTCCTCATTTCCTGAAGACATTTCTCCATATATAGATGACATAGTTTGGAAAAAATCATGTCTGCTTTCTGGGTGAAATACTTTCTCAGGAATAGGTTTCACCCCTGTAATTGGTGTCGACGTCGACAGAAGCGTTGATGGCGTCGAAGTTGTGGCCGTTACCGTCGATGTTATTGAGGCATTCTTCGATGTTTTCGAAGGCGCTACGAATGCTGTCAAAGGAATCTTCGAGGCAATCGACGTCGAAGGAGCCTTCGAAACAATCGACGCTGTCGAAGGAGTCTTCGAGGTCATCGATAAAGTACTCGACGTAACTTTTTTTTTGTCAACCCCTTCTACTCGACAGCTTTCGACGGATGCTTCAAAGATGTTTTCGGCGATGTTCTTAACGACGTATCAACGTCTAAAGTCTTTTTCTTAAGGTCTGCCTCCTGTTCATGCACTGGAAGGCTTTTCTTTTTAGGTGTTTGCGAAGAGTCCCTAGAAGACACCCTCGACAATTTGTCGGATTTCCTAGTTTTAGACCTTCCACTGTCACTTTTTTTGTGACTAGAGGCATGATCTTCAGACATTTGAGGGGGTCTGGGCCGCATTCTCAAAAATGTTCATCACTGATGCTCTAAATGCTTCCCACTTTTTAGGTGAGTCATGTTTTGTTGGACAAGTAATAACTTCCTCCGATGTAGGAGAGGAAGAAGGAGATTGGTGTTGTCTTTTCTTTGCTTTTTTGGATGAAGAAGAAGACTTCCTTGATCTACTCCTCGATCTGGATTTTTTTATGGCGTTTCGCCGAAGACTCTGCCGAGTCTTTCTTCCCTCGAAGAAAACTTTGAGGATTTCCCCTCCCCCCACCGCCAGTTTACCTTGTCTTTCTTTCAAAGCCTTATGGGTCATAGATTGACAAGAACCGCAGTCGATCTGATGTTCGGACCCGAGGCACCAGAGGCAGTAGTTACGATGAGGGTCGGTCAGCGACTTTTCTTCCACACCTTAGGCATTTCTTAAAACCCGTTTTCGGAGTAGACTGGTTCAAAGAAGACTACATAATTCGCTGTGACTGAAGCACAGTTTTATCTCGATCTGAAGCGAAGCCAACAGAAAAACAGAACTGAAGCCAACGGGCGCACTCGAGGCCTTTATACAACGGATGACGTTGGTTTTCGACGGAGGCCGCCGAGGGACATTGACGCCTCGAGTGGAGCGCCCTCTGCTGGAGAGAGGAAAAGTTTTCTGAGGCGAAACTAAAGGTAAGGATAGATCTAAGATGAGGAATACGTGGGAGGACAAAATCCATTCGAAGCAGTATATACTGTGGACCATGAGATCAACAGAGCATGCCAAGACCGTGACAAGCTGAGAACAACGAGAGGGCATCAACAGTGGAGCGATAAGTGGTGTCATTACAAGACAGCGACAGTCTTTCAAGCACTCAAGTCTTTTGCCTTTGACTGCGCTTTTCTTCTTGCCTCCTTTGTTTTTAGGCATCTGTTGCAAAAACATTTTTTAAAGGGTGTGGGGACAGGAATGACTCCAAGCCTAAGCCAACCGGGCAGTCCCCACTTGCTGGGACTTTGGTCTGGGGGCTTTTGAGCCCTGTGCGCCCAGTGGGCATGGGGGGAGGGGTGGGGGATGGGACAGCCAAACTTGAACAAGCCTCCCAAGAAGTCTGGCATGCTCTGCCTGGGGCCTTTCTCAGCGGTGTTCATTTACTGATTGCCGCTTTTTAATCCATGGCTTATGCCTCAGATATAGATGTTGATTTTATAATATTAGCTTGATCATTACATCTCCTGACAGTTTTTACATATAAAAAAGTTGCGTTAATGACAAGATTTAATATACGAATACTGACAGATCTTTTTTTAAACTATGATCCACATCTGTACTGTATGTTTGTTCTAGTAAGCACCTTGGATTTTGCACTGGGTTAGATATTCTTTTAGGTAACTCACTTTGTTAAATACTTTGCACTTAGGAACGTACTCTGCACCTTAGCACTTTAGAAGTGAAATCTGGAGTGAGTTTTAGATAGGAGTTCATAATTTATCAATACCCTATTTGTAATGGGCAAACAGAAGTCATTGGATCATTGCGGTACACAAAAACAGGCCATCAGGGGGAAAAATACACGACTTCTGCCCATCAATAGAGTGGGGTCCGGTTTCTAAGATAGTTGCAAAGGCGACAGTTGGTAGTGGTACTGGGAATACTACCATAGAACATTTTCCAAAATAAACCATGGGTGCCCCAGATGCCAATAATATTCCACAAGCTAAATAAAAAAAAAAGAAAAACACAAACAGTGGAAATGTGCATTTTGCAACCGAAGAAAATGATATTAATCTCATCTGGCATATAGCGTGTGCATTGGCACCTGCCACTTCTAAAGAAATGATGTCCCAAAGGAGTATTAATCAGAGTCCAGGCTACTGCAAGGTTGACGGTGATGGTAGGCCTGCAAGGGGAGCCAGGTAAACAAATTAACAATCCAGAAGAAATCTTCAAGAACCGGCTGAGGTTGAAGGAGGCCTACCCAGAGCATACCCATGTTAAGAGGCTAGCATTAATGTATTATAACCCCTTTTTAGGGATGCAAAGGGAAAGAGGATTGTCCCAGTATGACAGGATAGAAACTACCTATCCCAGGCATATAATGGATCTTTAATCGGGGGGGAGAGGGGGGGAGGAGGAGCAAATAAGGAACAAGTTACTTACCTGTAACTGTTGTTCTCCAGCATGGGTCTGGCATGGATTCACATGCTCATGAATATTCCCCGTCGTCAGGCTGGGAATCCTCGGTAAAGAAAAAAATCAGTATCAGTTTCGTTTCTGATCTGTCTTTCGTAGTAGTAACCAATCACTGATCTCTGCGTCATACTGACCACAGCCAATGACTGCCCTCTACCTAAGCCCCGCCTCTGGCAGCCATCTTCAGATTTGGTAGCACGTGAAGTGGCAGTATGACCAAGTGAAGCGCCGCAGAGGGGTAGGCGGGAGGGTTCGCATGTGAATCCATGCCAGACCCATGCTGGAGAACAACAGTTACAGGTAAGTAACTTGTTCCTTCTCCAGCATGGGGTCTGGCATGGATTCACATGCTCATGAATAAAGAATACATAGCAGTACACACATGCACAACCACGGGAGGTGGCAAAGGCTCAACATTAAGCATTACATCAAACACAACATTAAGCAATTCTTACCTCCTCACCAGGCTCACCTTAGGCGAACAGATTGCGCAGCACTGCTTGGCCGACCCTGGACTCCTCCCTGGAATCCCGATCGACGCAGTAGAATTTCGTGAAGGTGTGCGTCGACCTCAACGTAGCAGCCCTGCAGATGTCCAGCAAGGGCACACCAGATAGGAACGCCGTGGTAGCTGTGATCGCTCTGGTGGAATGGGCTCTCGGACGGCCAGGCAGCGGTCGGTTTGCCAACCGATGACAGTACATGATACAGCCGAAGAGCCATCTGGAAATGGAGGCCTTTGAGAGAGCCTTCCCCTGATTGACAGGTCCAAAGTTCACAAAAAGTTGTGACGTCTTCCGAAAACACTGTGCGGTCCACGTAAAACTTCAGCGCTCTAGCCACATCCAGCGAGTGCAAAGTCCTTTCGGCCGGCGACGAAGGCGACGGGACGAAAACAGGCAACACCAAGGGTTCGTTGAGGTGGAAGTCCGACGGCACCTTGGGCATGAAGGAGGGGTGCGTCCTGAGCACTACCCTCGTGTCGTGAAAAGTCAAGTACGGGGGCTTGCAGGAAAGGGCCTAGATCTCTCCCACTCTTCGTGCGGCGGTGATGGCCACAAGAAACGCTGTTTTCCACGACAAGAACTTCAACGGAGCCGAGTGCAGAGGCTGGAACGGAGGTCCCATGAGCTTGGTCAGCACCACGTTGAGCTCCCACGCCGGGGCCGGAGCTTTCACCGGCGGGAACGATCGGAACAGTCTCTTCATGAATTCTTTCACCAGACGATGAGACCACAAAGACGTCCGCCCCGTGGTTCTGGTGTATCGGGAGATCGCAGCAAGATGAATCTTGATGGACGCGTGCGCCAGTCCAGCCTTGGCCAGCGTCAGAAGGTACGGCAGTACCTGGGGAGCCGTAATCCGTAGAGGGTTAATCTTCTGTGCGTGGCACCAGACAGAGAACCTCTTCCATTTGTGTCCATAGCATTTAAGAGTTGAGGACGCCCTGGCCTTTGCAAGAACCTCTCTGCAGTCGGCCGGTATGTCGTATCCTCCAAACTCTAACGCTGCAGGAGCCAGGCCTGCAAGTTCAGCGACTTCGGGTCGTGATGGAGGATGGCGCCTCCTTCCCTGGAGAGAAGATCCGCGTCCACTGGTAGCTTGATTGATGGGGACGCTGACAAGTCCAGAAGGTCCGGGAACCATATCTGCCTCGGCCACGCAGGTGCGACGAGGATCATCCTGCACCGTGACCTCTTGAGCTGGTTGATGAGCCGGATCAGCAATGGCAATGGAGGGAACGCGTATAGAAACAGGCCCTCCCAGGGGAACGAGAAAGCATCGCCCATGCTCCTCGGCTGGAGAAACCTGCTGGCGAACCTCCAGCACTTGGAGTTCATCGCCGTCGCGAACAGATCGATCTGGGGTGTGCCCCACCGTCGGAAGAGGCGGTCCACTAGATCCTGTCGTAGTTCCCACTCGTGGCACGAGCGCAGCTCTCTGCTGAGCGAGTCGGCGATGGTGTTTTTTATCCCTGCCAGATGAAACGGCACCAGAAACATCCCTTGGGCGACGGCCCAGTGCCACAGATCCTGCGCCTCCTTGGACAGGGCTGGGGATCTGGTACCGCCCTGCTTCCTGATGTAGAACATGGTGGTGGTGTTGTCGGTGAAGATCCTCACCACCTTGCCCTTGTGGGACGGAAGAAAGGACCTGAGGGCCCAAAACACTGCACGGAGCTCCAGGACGTTGATATGGAGGGACTTCTCCGTCGGAAGCCAAAGGCCTCTCGCGTGCAGATTTTCGGTGTGCGCTCCCCACCCTTCCAGGGAGGCATCCGTGGTCAGGAAGTCCATGCCCGCCGTCTGATGCGCGCGGGTGCCCCACCACCGGATCGCTCGTCGGAAACTCTCGTCGAGTGTGATCCTCTCCTCGAAGCTGCCCGTCTGGATCCAGCGCGCGTCCAGGAACTCCTGCAACGGGCGCATCCGGAGCCTGCACAGGCGGATGAGATAAATGCAAGAAGACATCATTCCCAGGAGGGACTTGATGGACCTCACCCTGGCCGCGTCCGCAACCAGCATCCGCTGCACCTTGCCCAAGATGGCCCTCGTCCTTTCCTCCGACGGAGAGGCCAGAAGCGACACTGTGTCGAGCTTCGCTCCCAGAAACAGCGCGTCTTGCGCGGGCACCAGGTGGGACTTGCCGTAGTTTATGGAGAATCCCAGGTCCGTGAGCAGTTGGACGGTCCTTGCCGTGTGCTCCACGGCGAGCTCCTTCGTCTTTGCTCGGATGAGCCAGTCGTCCAGGTAGGGGTAGAAGTGGATCCCCTCTCGGCGCAGCTGCGCCGCCACCGGTGCGAGGCACTTGGTGAACACCCTGGGTGCCGACCTCAATCCGAAGGGAAGGGTTCTGAACTGGTAGTGACGCCCTTGGACCACGAACCTGAGAAACATTCGGTGTCCCTTTAGGATGGCACTATGGAAGTAGGCATCCTCCAAATCCAACGACGACAGGAAATCGCCCTCCTCCAGTTGACCCAGGACGTGTTGGAGGGTGACCATCCGGAACTTCTGTGCCTTGATGAATTTGTTCAGTCGTCGTAGGTCCAGGATGGGACGCCATCCTCCCGTCTTCTTCACGAGGAAGTATCTTGAGTAAACTCCGGAGCCCCGAAGCCTCTTTGGGACGAGCTTGATGGCGCCCTTCCTGAGCACCGCCTTTACCTCCAAGAGAAGTTGAGGGACGTGATGTTCTTTCCTGGCCACAGGGGGGGGACGCGCGGGCATCTCTTTAGAAACTCGAGCGCGTGACCCTGAGCTAGGGCGTCCAGCACCCAACGGTCGGTGGAGATGGACTCCCACACGCTGACGAAGCTCGCCAGCCGGCCTCCCACCGGGGTGCTTTGGTGGGGGCCCGACCCAGCGGCCGGTTCAGTCCTGCTTCGACGAGGCTTTGCCGCCTTGTCCTCCTTGGTGACGCCGGCGGGGTCGGCCTGACTTGCCTCGTCCCCTGTAAGCTTCAAGTGATGACGAACGGGCCGCTTGACGGTAGGTGGAAAATCCGCAGCTGGAACCTTTGGAGGCACCATGTTTGCCTCCGTCGCTCCGAAAGGGCGGCCGCCGTTGCTGGAGAACCCCAAGAGCCCGGGCCGTCTCCTGTGTCCGCCTTGATGGCTTGGAGGGAATCGTCCACTGTTTCCCCAAACAGGTTGTTTCCATCGAAAGGCATGTCCAAGACTCTGGTCTGCACGTCCTGACGGAAGTCAGTAGCCTTGAGCCATTCACGCCGCCTAAGGCACACGCTGTTGCCCAACTGGCGAAATCCAGTGTCAGCGATGTCCGTCGCAATCGTAATGGCGTGGTCCGACGCCACCTCTCCTTCCTGCAAGATCTCTAGGGCTTCCGCCCTCTTGTCGTCTGGTAGGAAGTCCAGCAGGGGGGGGCCAGTTTGTACCACAACTCCCGTTGGCCGCCTTAATCGTCCCATCGTGTCTAATTTCTTTCCCTCGCCGTCCAGCGGGGAGGTTGACGTAGAGGCCGCGCCCCCCCCCCCCCGCTTTCTTCCTGGCCGCCGCGGAGACGACCGAGTCCGGGGTCGTCTGTGCCCGAAGGCACAAGGGGGCCGCGTCCGGGACCCGGTACTTCTTCTCGTACCGATCCCTTCTAGCCGGCGTCGTGGATGGGTTCTTGAGGAGGGCGAGGCCCTCATCCCAAATGTCGTCTAGTAGAGGTACAGCGAGGACAGTCTTCCTCTTGGTCTCGCGCCGTTGATAAAGGAAACCTTCCTTCTTCTCTTCCGGGCAGAGCTGGAAAAGCTCGGATGCCCTGGCGATCATGGAGTGAAACGATCCAATCTCGTCGGGCGGGGAAGCCCGGGTGGGAGGTGACGACGGGAGATCCTCGTCGCAAACCTCGTCGTCAGTCCCCGTATCATCCCCACGTGCCATGGACGGGGAGGAGGGCTGAACAGAGCGCGATGGCTGAAAAGGAGGTGGAGGATGAATCCTTCTCTTAGTGGGAGGGCTCCCAGAAGGGCCTGGCTCCGGGTCCCCCGTCGGGAGCGGTTTCTCCGTTGGTGGTAACGGCAGTCTCGTCCTTATCTCCGAGCATAAGGACTGTATAGCCAACAAAACGGCCGCAGAGTTGTCTTGCGGCACTGGTTGAGGGAGATCCGACGGGCGATCAGGAGCCCAGTCAGCATCCTCGACGCCCTCGTCGTCTTCCACGTCGGGGTCCCACCCGACAGGATGGCCTTCTTCCACGCCAGAGCCGTGGCCTAAGACTTCGATCAGCTCCTCCTCAGAGGTTGAGGCCGAGTCCACGACGACCTCCTGCCCCCCCTTTTTCTTCTCCGTCGGAGGTTTCACGGGGGTCCTGTTGATGGGCATGAAAGAGGACTCCCTCCGTGGTGGCAGGGAGATTCTGGGCCCCGGGGTCGCCACCACTGGTGTAGCCTCCACAGGCTGAGCCAGGGCTGCCGCGACTGTCTCGATAGAGGCCTTGGCCGGATGGATCAAGGCTTTCACCACCTTAGGTGCGCTCACCGCCTTCTCCTTGGGGGGAGGGTCACCACCTCGCTCCCCCTCCGATGGGGCCTTAGGGCGCGACCGGGGTCTCTCCAGGAGTTTCGCCGGGTGCTCAGCCTTCCTCTTACCCGAGCCAGAGCGTTGGTCGGATGAGCCAGTCGTCCAGGCACGTAGAGCCCGACCGTTCGGCGCTCCCGGTGCCAGCGGACTCGCGGTGCTTGGCCTTCTGTTGGACCCCCGTCGCCAGGGCGCCCTCAAAGGTCTTAGAAGACCGCTCAGACTTCTTCTCGCCTGATAGGCTCTTTCCTTCCAGCCAGTTGGCGAGACGTTGATGGCGGTCCTTCATGGTCCGCTCCGACATATTGCCGCAAAACCCACAGTCCTTCTCCACGTGCGTCTTGTCCTCATGTAGGCAGTAAAGGCAAAGGGAGTGTTCGTCCTCCTTGAAGACATTCTGAAGCTGGCATCCAGGGCAGACCCTGAACAGCTTTCCGGGCATCGAGCTTCACTTCTCCGGGGCCATGTCCGAGATGGGCCTGAGAAACTTCTGGAGTCCTCCAAAAGCGTGGCTCGACGAAATCTTCACCCTTGAGGGGCGTAGACGAATCCGACACGGGTCCCCGTTGATCGGATGAAGAAACGGTGGAGCTTGAGGCTCTTTTGACCGAAAAACAGAAATTTTCTGAGAAAAAAAGTGAAAAATAGCACTAACGCTCGAGAGCAATAGCACGGGGATCCCAACACTTGAACGTGCGGTAAAAATCTGAAGATGGCTGCCAGAGGCGGGGCTTAGGTAGAGGGCAGTCATTGGCTGTGGTCAGTATAACGCAGAGATCTGCGATTGGTTACTACTACGAAAAACAGATCAGAAACGAAACTGATACTGATTTTGTCTTTACCAAGGATTCCCAGCCTGACGACGGGGAATATTCATGAGCATGTGAATCCATGCCAGACCCCATGCTGGAGAATTCAATATACAACCTGAGGGAAATGGTGGGAAAGAAAAATAAGGCAGTAACTAACGTGTCCAGATACTACAAAGGAATGTAAGAACACAGAGGTGATTGATCTTACCAAGAAAGGGGTGCCTAGGGACGAATTTAGTGATCGTGGTTAAAAGTTGCTCTCCCTAAAGCCAACCGAGATTAGCAATAAGGCCCTATTGTGTCTAGTTTTAGCCTTGATGTTCCTTAACAGGCAGCGAGCGCCTCTGGTGGCAGTTTTGACGAATGTTCCCACCTTGAAAACCCAAACAGCCTGGTCAAGAATGGATTTGCTCTGGAAGATATATGGTCACTCACAGGAGGACAGCTGCTGACTACCATGGTTGTTGCACATTAAGCAAATGCTGCCCATAATAGGATTTTGTGAATGCTGGAGCGACCCATGCTGCATGGATTCCAGTTTTATGTAGATTAATAATTCCCTGTGTGATAGAGCAGAAAACAAGATTGTGGAAAACGTTGCAAGCACAGATGGCCTAAGGAGATACTGGGCGGTCAAGCAATCATTGGGCTATAAGAGACATTTGGATTCAGTAGCCCCCAGTCACCGACAGCATTGCATCTCAAACAAGCATGTGTATACTATCACTTGCACAATTGTTACATAAATGGAACAGCGAGTTCTCCAATATAGGTTTTTTCTGTGAGGATAGGATTGAGAATGTGGTGTATTTTCTGCTCATCTGTCCTTGTTATAAAAAAAATACAGAGCAAGTATTTGAAGCCACTATTTAAAGTGAGAGCAATTAGATCTATACTGCAAGAGAGTGCTCACTGCTGCATTTCTAAGGATGAACTGGCAGTTCACTGCATAGCAAACAAGCTCATATCGGCCTTGAGGGCATGAGGGATTAAAAATGTTTTCTTTTCTAGGTTTAACGGATTGCGTCCATTAGAATATACTGTACATTGCATTTTAAATTGTTTATTGTCTGCGCATGTTCTGCTATTTTAATTGTAGGTAATAAGTCAATTTCCTTTATGTCATTACAGCTCTTAATGATGGTTGCTTTAAGTTTTTAATGCCTCTGCTATGAAGCTGAGGTGTTACCGTTTGATCGTGATACTGCATTTCTTTTCTAAAATACTTTTATATTTGTGAAGCAATGAAATATTTCCTTAATTAAGAATTGTTTGTTAACCTTGCTTTTATGGTCTGTAGCCCGAAATAAAGCGGTATCATATTGAAGACACTATAGGGCCTATAAACAAGTTAACCCAATCGATATAGAAGCTCTGTAATATTAGATAATCCATGGTGAAAGGGACGTTCTGATGGCTAAACGCTCTGAGTCGCCCAGGGTATTAAGTGTTTCCAAGGGGAATGTGTGTGTCACTAACTCAGTAGGAGAGGCTCGCACAGCGGAATTGTACAGTCAAATGTTAGATTTTTCCATGAAGCAGATATGGGTAATTCTCATAGGTCTGTAGAAAATAATTTCAATTGCAGCAGGCATACAGTCAGACTGTCAACACTGCCCATGAAGACAATTTGGGAATGTCTACTGAAGGCAACCAGGCAGGCAATAGTAACAACCCCCTTGAAAAAACAGGTTTAGATGGTTAGAGCCTTTGGACAATATAGACTTGACTCACATCGATTTTGGATTGAACATTCTAAAAGAGCCCAGAAGTGAATTTGCAAAAAATGAACCCTTTGGGATGAGTGGGGGACTGAGTGGGGGAAAAGTGTTTGGAGATGTGGGTGGTCAATATTTTAATATCCTAGTTTGCAATCTTGCTTCCCAGGACAGCATTATTCCAGATGCCCCCCCTGCATTTGGTGTGGGGGGGGGGGGGGGGGGGGGGTAGTGGGTCACCCTCATTACATTAGAAAATTACCTGGCGGTTTAGGGTGCCCCTCGGCCCGCGCTAAAGTGTAGTGTACCATTTTCCATTTTTTTCTTTGTTTACGAAACTTGCCTTGGCGCAGAGGGGCACATTGGTGTGCCAATCTGGCGCCGGGGTGCCCAAACCTTACTGCCCCACCCACTGGGGGGGGCCTGTCCCTCCATTTTTGGGGGCCCTCTCCCCCCAAACCCAAATGGAGGGGGGGGGGTGTACCTCACGCAGCAGTTTGTAGGAGGCACAGGGAGGCCTGCATGAGGGTTAATTTTTTGCAAATTCACTTCTGGGCTCTTTTAGAATGTTCAATCCAAAAGTCATCTTCATTATTTACTGACCTGATAATTTTATACCGAAGTCGTGTAATTCGGTTTGGCACTGGATGTTTTCACAGTTACACGTTTCCCCTGTATGTAATTTCCTAAGGGTGCCGTATTTTTCTATTCCACTGACCTGTAGGGACAGATGGGATAGAGCCAACGTTAAGAGAAATTATCTCCACATTAGCTGTAGTATACTATACTCCACTCGTTTATTAGCGAGGTTCCGTTGTTATTTAAGAAAAAATGCACACCGAACCTTCGGCGTTTTAATTTTGTTTACCTTCTGATTGATTCAGTGGGACGATCTTTTCTCATCGCAGTGCAGCTCCTCAGTTTCAACGCGGGAAAGCCAACTCGTTTGAATTTGGTACCGCGAAGGAGGGGATTGTATTACTTCCGTGTTTGCATGTCATGTGACTACCGCGTACGTGTTCAAAACGCCCATTTCTTTCTTGGTAGCGCATGCGGCCATCTTGGAAGGTGTGAGCAAGATGGTGGATACTCCTCATTTAAGAGGTCTCGATGATGTGATTGTTTCATTTCACTTCAACGAATAAAGCATAATCGCACATGTAAAAAAAAAAAAAATTCCATAGGGTACAGCCCGTGTGTTTATTGTAGTTGAAAAAACATATGAAAAAAGGCCATAAAAACTTGGCCTGGTAGACGAAACGTTCTCCTCAGAAGAAAATGCCCCACTCAACTGATGAATTTAGACCATTTTTCACTGTATCCAAATCAAAAATCCACTTCTGTTCACATTTGCGCAGGGCCAGGTCACGGTCTCCACCTCTTTTCCAAATTTGAACTGTTTGAATAATAAACCAGAATATTTCACATGGTTTATGTTTTAGGAGGAGATTGTGGGCAACAAGGGGTTTATTAGGCGTTTGATTTCTGATGTTAGTCCGATGTTCCCCTATGCGTACTTTAATGTGTCTGTTTTCCCAATATACAGAAGTTGGCATGGGCATTGAATCGCATATACTACCCATTCTGAATTGCAGTTTGTGAATGATCTAAATTGCCAGATTCTTTCTTTCAATTTTACACTCTTCATATATTTTTCGTGAGTAAACCGAACACATGCCACATTTAAAATGTTGAGAGATGACCACCACACCAGGTCCGCCCCATGGAAGCCGGAATCAAAATCTTGGGAGTCCGGATCCACCGCGTAACGCCAAGAGCTCCGAAGAGCCATCTGAGTCCGCCTCATCTTGAGACGAGGAAGAGCCAATACACACGAGGCCATAAGGCCCAGAAGCCTCTGGAACCACCAGGCCGACATGCTCTCCGACTGCGCAAACATCTGACACTTGGCCAACAGATCTGCCATTCTGTCCCCGGTCAGGTAAACTCTGCAGTCTAACGTGTTCCAGCGAAAACCCAGCAAGATCAAGTCCTGAGAGACCATCATGGAAGATTTCCACCAGTTCACCGACAGCCCAAGGTGGAACAGGAGCTGGAGGAGAGACTGAAGACTGCACGTGGCTTTCAGCGGGCAAGGGCTGTGCAACAGCCAATCGTCCAAATAAAGATGCACATGGATACCCTGCAGACGAAGATAAGCTGAAATCACTGACATCTTCGTAAAGACATGCAGTGCCGAGCTGAGGCCAAAGGGAAGCACTCAGAACGGGAAATGCTCCTCTCCCACAGAGAAACGCAGCTATCTGCGGTGTGGATTCCAGATCAGAATATGCATGTACGCATCCTGAAGGTCCACCACGCTGAGCCAATCACCCATCTGTAAAGAGGACTTTATCTGCCCAGGCGTGATCATCTTGAATCTCTCTTGGGGTAGAGAAAGATTGAACTGGGAAAGGTCTAGAATTGTGCACAGGCCAGCCTGGTTGGATTTCGGCACCGTAAACAGTCAGGAGTAGAAGCCCTCCCCTCGCTCCCCTAGAGGAACGGGTTCCACCGCTCTGAGATCCAGTAACTTCTGGATCTCGGCTCTGAGGGAGGGCGACCCCGACTGCTGGAAAGGGGGATTGATGGGTGGGGTAGGGGGAAGCGGAAGCCCGTCTGAGCGACTGACAAGACCCACCGGTCCTCGGTAATGGTCTGCCATGCCTCCCAATGAGACGCAATGCGTCCTCCCACCGGGGTCTCATGCGAGCGCAGAGAACCCTCATTCGGCTGGTTTTTCGGTGGCAGCACCACCTGAACCGGAGGAGGAGGAGGCTGAGGAGTGGGAGAAATATCGACTCCGTTGCTGCCTCTGGTAGGAATTTCCCAAAGGGGTATCGAGAATGCAGGATTTTAGACCCAGAAAACCCCTAAAGCCAGAGGAAGGCGGGGCTGTGACAACGGCCTCTGTCCTAAAAGGTGGTTTCACCAGGACAGACAAGAACTTGGCGGTCTGGGTGCTATCCTTAGTTTTGGTCAGCTCCACATCTGTTGTGGAGTGAAAAAGCCCCTTGCCGTCAAATGGCAGTTCCAAAACCTTATCCTGCACCTCCTCAGAGAACTTGGTGGCGTGCAGCCAAGCCTGACAAGAAGTATCCACTCCAAGCATAAGGCCTCTGGCCAAAGTGTCGACGTGATGAGTCGCCGCCGCCGCCTCCAGCAAATCCTGAGCCAGGACCCTGGCATCCGACAAACCCGCCTTGAAGTCCTCAAGCTTTTCAGCGGGGATGAATTCCTCAAACTCCGACAGACGTTAACCACATTTTCATATTTGCCCCCGCTAACACCAGTTCTGCATTGGCCTGACGCAATTGCAGGGCCGAGTTACCAAAAAGCCTCCTCCCAAAGAGCCTCCTCCCAAAGGAGTCAAGAAGCTTATCCTCTTTGCCCAGGACCTGTGTAGCTGTCGTAGAGGAGGGAGGCTCGCAGGTCCGGATTGCAAAGTGGCCGCAGCCACGACTGTGGAGGAGGGGGGGGGGGTGGACAAGACGCTATGGTCACCTGTTCCGAAGAATGAAGTCTGTAACGTTAATTTTCTTGTTGACAAACAGTCCAGAGTGTGGCTTCTCCCATACTCTATGGACCTCAGCCAAAACGTCCATCTGCAAGAACAAGCCGGTATGCTCCAAAGGAAACGAGGTGGACGCCCCCGAAAGCACGCCCTCCTGCGGAGCGGGTACTGGAACATCCAGACACATCTCCAGCACCCGGTCGTGAAAGGCTCTGATAGAGCGGGGCTGGTCTTCGCCGTCCTGATCGCCCTGTACATCATCCGATAGATCCGGATCAGGTTGAGACACATCCGGCACCACAATCGCCTTGTCCACTGGGGACAATGGAGGCGGGGTGGAAGTGTTGGGGGAGGCCCAGCCGGTAAAGGTGACGCTGGCAGAGGCACAGGCAGCGTAGCCTTGACTGTTGGCGCCGGCGGGCATATCTCCATAAACAGGCCCTTAAAGTACTCCTTCATGGGGTCGGAACGCATACTTTTCTGAAACTTGCCGAAAAAGACATCCTCCGCGCGACAGGAGGCGGCCTCTCATGAGGAGGGTAATTCCAAGGGCGCAGGGTAGAGGGTTGCCAAGAGGGCCCTTCCCCAGTGTGGTCTACATAAATCAAGGGCGCTGATGCCGCCGGCAGCGAGACATTGTGCGGTAGGGGCAACAGAGTGTTCCAGTCATAAACTGGACGAAAAAGATGCGCACAAGGAAACCGATGTTCACCTGAAAGAGCACCCCCTACACCTAAAGCCGATGGAGTAGTTTAAGGGTTGTATCCAAAATGGCCGCTGTGGTCTTGGCGGGAACGGCCGTCATTTTGTCAGCACCTGAGGAGAACTGCGACATGTGTGGAGGTGAGGCAGGGGTCCCCTACAAGTGGGTCAGGGGTCTTCATTTTAGCCTCAACACCATGAACCTCGGTCGAGCCGGTACTGTGTGACCTAGGATGTTTTCGTGACATGCTAATAGCCAAACTAGCCTTCGTAGGGAGAACCTCAGCACTGCTGGTAAAAAGATGAAATGCACAATCACAAAATAGTGAAGTACAGCACATGACTAAAAAGAAACAGAATATTAACATACTATATTGACATCAACTTCATATCAGATCGAGTTTCAATTGACATCCATCATTTTGGGTATGTGCAAGGATGCATAAAGTGCTGTTCTCAATCAACATTAACTATGGTTAATTGAATAAAAACAAACCACTTTAAAACATGTATACTATGGTCTGTAGAGAAATGACCTATGTGACAAGGTATTAACATAGGTCATTCAGAGTACCCATGCTCTGTCCAAACATTTAGACACTGCATGGTTCATCACTTCATCATTAGTCCTTGCACATAATTTCATACTTAGGAAAGCTTTGAAAAACAAACTTGGGTTTGAAATAAAATCACCTATAACTAGCATAAATTGTTCAAAACAGCATAATGTGCTCTACCATTTCTAAAGCATTTTGTCAACACGGACATTGGTCAAGAGTCCGATAAGCTAAGGGTACAATACAAAAATTAAAAATCAGTTTCGCTTTCGAAACAGATGCAACTCCTCGATCTCTAGGTGTTCCGCAGTACTCTCACCGACTTTTTTCAGCCTGCATGGCATATACAGTTCAGTGCTTCATTCTGCGCTCTTAAGGTTTTCGGTTTGAAGAGCAGGCACGTGTGACACTGGACTTCATCATGGTCCCTTGGAAGTTAAACGTTATAGACGCTGCGCTTGTCCTTCCACAGGTGCATCGAATTACTTCGGTAACATTTCAAATTCTCTATGGTAACTGAGGTGTACAAGTGAGCTCATACTTCAGAAAGAGATAGACGGACTCTTTAAATAACCTACATATATGCACTGGTGGAAATGGAATAAAATGGAAAGGGGGATCCACAGGGCCCGGGGTGGGAGTTGAGTTCCGAGGGGGGCGAGTTCTGAGGCAAACCTAGCAGTTTGCCTCTGCTCAAAAGAAATGTTTAAAATAGTAGTATTTCATGCTGCTTCTTTCCAAACTCCACACTGTACATCAATTCCACTTTAAGTCAATACTATGGCAAAAGGTGCACCCAAAATAATTTTGGTAGTGCAGTGATTTTTAGTACATTAAGGGATCCATAGATCCGCTCTACAGTAGAAAGCTACCAGGGTAGCTCAGCAGGTTGACAGGCCGTTGCTAAGATGTTCTATATTCAAAATGTGTTAGTGTGACTTTTTGCAATTCCTTATAATTAAAAAAACAAGTGCTATACAATTATACAATGTGTTTGGGCAGGGGATGGGTAGGGCCGGTCGATGGATTGGAGTGGGGATGGGATGGTTGATTATATTTAGGGCAGAGGTGGGGGGGTATTTCTGCCCCTGTAGTGAAAATCAAAAGTTGGCACCCATGAACCCACAGTTTAATTTCCTAATAACTCATCACACCAGAAGCATTTATTTGTGATTAACCAATTTGACAAGCATATAACATCTTTATAAATATAACCTGTGATAAAACACAAAGCAAGGGGAACAAATTACATAGTATTGTGTGGTAGTCTGACAAAAAAACATTTCAAAGACAACTAGTGAACTAGTGAATGCAAGCAGCATGTCCAAGTTTGGGAACGAGTGTAAAATGCACATTTGGAAAACAATACTGTGCCCAGCATGAAGAATGCCTGCTTTCAACAGTGATGGCCCCGCCCCAGTGATATTCATTGGCCATTGATTCCTTTGGCGTCCCTTTCAGGAAAGAAACGGACTGATCAAACAGAGCCAGGAAACACGCAAGTGATGGCTGGGGAAAGGAGGACAGTGCAGATAATGTCACTGATCTGCTCCCGGGCCCCCCAGCTTCCCTCTCCGAAGCTGGTGGATCTGGATCGGTAAAAGCCTGGTTAGGGCGGAGGCAGGCCCGGTCCCGAGATCCGATATCTGGCCGGATATCGGACTAGGCAAGAGCCGGCCCATTGACCAGCGTTGCATTTACATGGCTTAGGATTCCCTCCACTCTCCCTGCGGTGAGCTTTTTGTCAGAGCACAGTCAAGTCACTCCAGTTCAGCCGCTTTGCTTGGTGTCAAAGTATAAAGTGTTCTCAGCCTGGACATTCGCGCACACTTCAGGAGGAAAGGCCCGGGGGGAGGTGTAGACTCTGAAGGATTCATGGGGACTTGTAGACAGAGGATAAGGATAGTGTGACAAGACCTCCCCTGTCGACACCCCTTTTAGAATTTGAAAAGAAAAAATAAGATGTAATACTTTGCACCAACCACTAGATGTCAGCCTATGCAAAACATGCGAATCTAAGCATAATCAGAAACCTCAGAAATTAAGATTCTGCTTAGCAGAGGTAACCACCATCAGATAAACATAACGGAAACAGTGAAAATACAAGCAATCATCAACACATACCTGTAGCTGAACACTGAACACTGTTGACTTTGCTTTCCCCATCTTGTAGGATGGGGTCTGCTTTGGCTTCATTTATGCCGTGCAGAGTACTGTCAAAAGAAATGAACTTGCAAGAGACAGTGGTGCCTGAATTAAACACCTGGCTAACATGGTCATTAGCTTCAAGCACTTGCGAGTTCTCTGGCTTGGCACTCTCTGAGATTTCTGCAGGAGTATGGGAGCCGACTTTAGCTTGTGGCAAAATCTTGGAAGATGATACTGGTGCAGACTCTTCATCACTATCGAATCCAAAAGGATCCTCTGTAATCTCGACATCCACTTTAGGTTTTTTAGGTATTTCTGGGACAGGTTTAAAGATCGGCCTCTTCTGGCCTACTTTGGCCATGAATGTGGTCTCTCCCCATTTTGTGCTGTGTGTGGTTCGTTTGCTGGAAAAGACTTCATCAAATTTGGAGCTTCCATCACCCCCTTTGCGGCTGTATGTTTTTCCAAATCTGGATGTCATTTTGAGACCCGTTTCATATTCTCTGTGGAGAAAAAGTACATGAAAGTCAATTCATGTTAAGATAGTTAAGTGATTCATTACCATTACAGAAAATATAAAAATGCAATTGGGTTTACATTAAAAGGGCAGGTCGGATGCCACTTATCCAAAATGAACCATCCCATAATTATTGTACCAGACGCAACATAACTAACACCATAAATCCTTTCTGCCAGGAAAAGACAAGTGAGCTCCTAACAATAAAACTTTAATCACTTGCCATTCATCCACCTTTCAGAACCACAAAGTGTGATCAGAGAAATCTGAAATTCTCAGTTAAGGGGGGAAAAAAAACCACATCTCAGGTCAAAAACTGCATTCACTCCATATGCAAGGTGAACATCGTGTGCATTTTCAGACTGTCAGAGGTAAATCGCATTTATTGGGCAGGGGACATTTCAATCCGATGTTAAATAAACAGAGGGTAATGTGACATGGTACAAGCTTTCATGATTTTCCTAGAAATACTAAAGATGAAGTCATGCATGATTTGTAAAAAAAAAAAAAAAAAGGCACTAGAGACGGCAAACCTGGCCAAAACACAGTAATTTTGCGATTTTTGGAACTAGTTTCAAATTTCTGAAAACACAATTTGAGAACCATCCAAGAAATCATACCAACTTGGGAAAGACCGTAAATATTGTTTGTAACAGCCTGAATGGTCCCTCATCACAGGCACTACAAACATTTTACTCCTTCAAGGTACCGCACATTTCAGAAATTAAGTGTTTATGGGTGAGGCAGGCCCTTGCAGGTTCCAGAATACATACATCCTGTGGGTACAGTTGACACCATGTCCAGATGACAAACTCTCATAGCTCCACCCCTCCCCCACCCAATCTGTAGTTTGGTTGCTGTGTCCATCACCCCCACGCTCCTCTCCTACGAAGGAGCGAGCCAAAACTCAGACAAATACTGAATATTTGCTTGTGAAAGCAGAATTCTTTTTTTTAACTGGGGACCCTAAGCAATGGGGCCATGCAACCTGCTCAGTGTGACATGTTGAGCATATGTTCCGCTAACACCGAGCGTGCGCTGCATTAAGCAACCACAGTAATTACGGTTTACACATAAGCTAAACCATTCATACGCAACATTATAAAAGTAATCGCGTCCTGCAGAGCAACAAAGAAATAGGAAGGTAATGGAAGATTTACATAAACACACTGTACATGGACAGTTAAGGATTGGTTGTAACATGGTTATTTTCAGAGACCAATAATATATTGCCTAAAGAGGGATTTGTAGTTTGATTTTAGTTACCATTATATTATTGGTTTTGTTTAAGCTGCTTTAGTAAAATGAAAGAAAGCATAATCCTTCGCCTCGTGTCTTTAATAGAATTATGATTTTCTGGAACCAGTGTGTTGAAAATCTGAATTTCACAGTCATGCTCCTTTTCACTTTCTACAGTTACTCTGTAGAGCATTTTGAAGAATCCACATTTTGTTCTTTCATGTTCCTCATTTAATTGCCCTCGGCATGAAGAACGCCTCGCAAGATTTAAGCAGATGCAGGTCATTTCTCCATCTGCATTCACTTCGCCCTACAATCTGTCACATGTTTCCCTTACTTTCTTCAGTCTCACCTACTAGAAAGATATTTGTCAATACTGGCGAGACATCCTTTTGTAACCCATATTCTTCTCTGGACCACCATACTTGACGGAACCTTACAGTCACCTTTAATGCCACCCTGGCAATGTGAAGATGTAACGCGTATTAAATGCAAGAAGTAGTCCATTAAAGACTGACCCGTAGTACACATTTCAAGTTGTAAGCTACTAACTTGACATAAAGTTACTCTGCTAAAAATATACATAGCACACTAGGCAATGGTTGCTGGAGGTTACAAATATTGCGCCCAGACTAAAAGAATGCTGAAGAGGCAAGTGTAAAAGGTTTTCCGGGAGGTGCACCATGTAACAAGGGCTTGAGGCCTGTGAGACAAAGGGGGTTATCTCGAGGAAGAAGCTAGCAAGAATTAAAACCCCTTGCCCAATCACAAGACAGGCTACCTTCTTTGCTTTAAAACAGAAGTGGCAGCAGACTGCAATGCATACAACTGAGTAAGTAAGTGGGAGTCTTGAAACAAAAAGGTGAAACAAGTGCTCGTTTTTCATGTCAGGGGCAGCTGCTCTTGTGAACCGAAATGTTCATGATTCATAACACTTACTGCTCATCTTTGCCATACACAGTAGAGAGGCTCGACCAGGGGGCCGCAGTCATTTGCCAAACAAGGGGGAATGGAGGGAGGAAGGGTTTTGGGGAGGGGGGGGGGGGGTCAAAGGTCAGAGTAGAAGGGGAGTGTGTTTGGGAGAATTCTCAAAAATGTTCCAATTCCCTCCACCTTAGAGGCCCCCAGCAACTCAGCTGGATTTTGAGGACTTGATTTTTTTTAATCTGGAGAGAGCGAGACCCTTTCCCCACATGTATTTGAATGCGATTTTGAAGGGAGTAGTTTCTTACCTGTAACTCACTTTCTCCAGCGTTGGTATCTTTCATGTATTCACATGCTTAGAATATTCCCCCGTCAGGCTGGGAACCCTTGGCATCTTTATTAAAGCGTTTTCCATAGGAAAAAATGTGATACTTGTGTCCCATCGACGTCCTTTTGAGATGCTTAAGAATGGCCCAATAGGAAGTATGGTATAAATAGCCCCGCCCCCGCGGCTCCCTTCAGATTTTAACCTCCAAAGTAGAGGCAATATCAAGTTTGCATTCAGGGGAGGCTGGTGGGCGCATGTGAATCCATGAAAGATAACGCTGGAGAAACGGAGTTACAGGTAAGAAACTACTCCCTTCTCCAGCATTAGATCTTTCATGGATTCACATGCTTAGAATAGATTACATAGCAGTATCCTTATATCTGGAGGCATGTAATGCAAACCAATACCATAGGAACGCCAACACAGAAAAACAACAGCCATGGTACATTAAAACGGGTACCCCACTCTGTGGAGGCTTACCTTACTGAAACAGGTGTTGCAGGACTGCACATCCCATCTGCACATCTGCTCCATGCTGTTGCTCAAGGCAGTAATGCCGAGTAAATTTATGCGGCACCAACCAGGATGCCGCTTGACAGATGTCCACCAACAGAATTCCAGACCACAATACCGCTGATGACGGATTGTCGAATGAGCCTTCAGACGCCTCTCCAGAGGCTTCCCTGCTTTTGAATGACAGAAAGCAATAGCAGACGATACCCAGCCGGATAGTCCTTGTTTGGAGATTGGTCTTCCCTTTACTAGGGTCCGTAAGCCACAAAGTGGTCTCGTATGCCTGAAATCTTGAGTACGACTCAGAACTTTAATGCTCTTTTGATGTCCAACGTATGGAGAGCCTTCTCAGCCAAAGAGGAAGCTGCAGCGAAGAATGCCGACAGCACAATAGAAGAGCGCTTATGGAATGTAGTTGGTACCTTCGGAATAAAATGAGGGTTAGGGGGCCAACACCACCTTGTCCATGAAGAAACGCAAGTATGGTGGATCAACGACCAGCGCTTGCAGCTCTGACATTCTTCTTGGTGAAGTAATAGCCACCAAGAAGGCCCTTTTCCATGACAAAAATTTGAGGGGTGACGACGACATAGGCTCGAATGGAGCCTTCATTAAACCAACCATAGAGGGAACTTCTTGGCCGGAGGAAAAGTCTGAAATAAACCTCTCAGAAAATGTTTGACTAGTCGATCACTGAACAACGAAGTAGAGTGCCTCTCCTGAGTAAGCCTAGAAATGGCCACCAGGTGAACTTTTCTGGAGGAGAAAGACAAACCTCTTCTCGCCAAGTGTAATAAATAAGGCAGAACCTGCTCTGATGAAATGTTTAGAGGGTCCACCCCTGACTTATCCTTACACCACACAGAATCTTATCCACTTGCATGCATATGAGACATTTGTGGACGAAGCTCTCGCCACCTCTAAAATGCAGCGACAATCTCTAGAAATGTTCAGCGAACCAAACACGGAGCAGTCAGGAGCCAAGCCGTTAGGCTGAGGGAGTCCAGGTTGTGATGCCAAATTGCTCCTTTGTCTTGGAAGAGAAGGTCCGGCGTCACTTGTAATCTCATCGGTTCTGATGAAGCAGGTCTGAAAATCACAGCTGTCTGGCCCAGTGAGGGGCAATCGGAATCACACAGCAAGGATATTTCTGAATCCACAGGAGGGTCTGTTGAATGAGCAGAAACAGAGGGAACGCATATGCGAACTTGCCCGTCCACGGGAAGGAGAACTCATCCCCCAGCAAATTGGGCTGCAGCCATCTGCTGGCGAACTGCTTGCACTTTTTGTTCTCCTGGGTTGCGAAGAGATCCAGCGAAGGACGACCCCATTTTCTGAAGATTCTCAACACTTGCTGATCGTTCAGATGCCACTCATGGAGTTGGCTCATCTCTCTGCTGAGAGAGTATGCTTGTACATTCTTCACTCTTGGCAGGAGTAACGCCACAATGCTGGCAGGAGTAACGCCATGATGCTGAGGTCTTGTTCGAGGGCCCAATGCCATAGTTCCTGAGCCTCTCTCTCGAGAGCACTCTCGAATGAGTGCCCCCTTGTTTCTTGAGGTAGAACATTGTGGTCGTGTTGTCCGTTAACGCTCACAACCAATCCCCATATGTGCGGCAAAAACGATCTCAGAGCCCAACGAAAGGCTCTTAGTTACAGTATATTGATGTGAAGGTTCGCTTCTCCCCGAGTACAATCGACCTAGAACTTGTGAAGACCCCAGATGAGCTCCCCATCCTGTTTGGGAGGCATCCGTCACAACTGTGGATTGTCCGAGAGTTGCCACCACCGAAGATCTTCCAGTAGGTCACTGTTGATCATCACTTTGTCGGACCACAATCCTCGAGTCGGAGACCACCAGTCCCCCCCAGAAATACTTGTATTGGCCTCATGAAGAGACGACAGTTCTTCACTAACAGGATACATGACGCCATGGCTCCTAGAAGAGACATGTAGCCTCTGACAGACACTCTGTTTCCAGCTCTCTACTCCTCCACTTTCTGCTTGAGTTTCTGAACTCTACTGAAGGTTTTACCATTCCCGACTGGGTGTGGAATTCCGTGCCCAGAAACACCAAGCTCCTGGAGGGAGAGAGAAAGGATTTCTCGAAGTTGACTGCAAAGCCCAACCTTTGCAGTAGCTGCAAGGTAACGTCGAGGCTTGCCTGCGCTGCTGCCAGCGACGAGCCCCTCATTAGCCTGTCGTCCAGGTAAGGGTAGACATGATGACCTTCTCGTCGTAGACATGCCGCCACCGGGGCTAAACATTTTGTAAACGTCCTGGGAGCCGATTCTAGACCAAATGGGAGCACTTTGAATTGGTAATAACTTTGACCCACCACAAACCTCAGGAATTTTCTGTGCCGCCGACGCATGGGTATGTGGAAATATGCCTCTTGTAAGTCCAACGACGCCAGAAAATCCCCCGGTTGTATCGACCGGATGACCACCTGAAGTGTAAGCATCTTGAACTTCAGGCGTTGCAGAGTATTGTTGAGAAATCGAAGGTCCAGAATGGGTCGTCACTTGCCGTTGGCTTTTTTGACCACGAAGTAATGCAAGTAGACCCCCAGGCCCCTCTGCCACCGGAACCAATTCTATAGCCCCACTTTGCAGCATAAGCACCACCTCCTGCTTTAAGATGTGAAGAAGGGGTTGTGCCGAATACACTGGAGGAATGGGTGACGGCATGATCTTGAATTGCAAAGAGTGGCCTAGTTTCACCGTGTCCAACACCCAACAGTCTGATGGTATCCTTTCCCATTAAATGACGCAATGGGACACCGCCATCCAGGATGCTTTGAAGATGGTCATTGCTGAGCTTTTGATTGCTTACTATTCGTAGGCGAAGATCGTCCTCCTCTCCTTCTAGAAGTCTGGAAATGCCAGCTTCTCCGGGTCGCCTGGAAAGCTCGCCTGTATCCCTGGGAGGAGTATGCCGATCTACTGAAATTCCAGTCTCTGGATGTGGCACATCGAGAATTCCCTGAAGCTCTGCGGAAGGGGTGAAAAGGCTGAAATGCTCGTCCACTTTGTAATGCCCCCAGGGATCTTGCCGTATCTGAATCCTCCTTCATGCCCCCGAGGGCTTTGTCCATCTCTCCAAATAACCGCTCACCTTCACAGGGCATGTCCAGCACTTTATAATGGACTTCCGGCCTAAAGTCTGTACATTTTAACCAGGCCTGCCATCTTAGTAACACTGCATTATTTATTTGCTTGAATCCCGACGCCGGCAAATCCACAGCGATGACGCTGTGATTTGATGCCTCCTCACCTTCACACACCAGTAGCATAGCTGTCTTTCGTTTGGGCAAGTGTTCCAAGATGGGGGCCAGGCAATGCCACATTTCACGGTCGTATTGTGCCATAATGGCTAAGGAGTAAGCTGCCTTTAACGCCGTCGCTCCCACTGTTCAGACTTTCTTCCCAAAAACAACCTGTCTTCTAACTTCACTGTCCGGAGGTGTTGTGCACTTGTGTTGTGACCTAGCCTTTCTGCTAGCCCACGCTGACACTACTGATTCAGGAGAGGGCTGTGCTGTCAAACACTTCGATGTAGAGTCTGGAGCCTTAAACTTTTTTTCTAACCTGCCCTTGAGGCTCTGAAAATGGATGGCGCATGGTACGCAAGCCTTCCTGCCAAACGTGGTCTAGAATCGGGACCGAGAAGATAGACTTCCTTCTCCTCCCCAGATGGTCAAATAAGAAGCATTCCTTCTTTTCTTCCGCTGTGGTGAGAACAAATTCAACACAGGCTTTCACCATCAACGCATGAAAAGCTCCAATGTTATCTGGAGGTGACGGCTGTGCTGGGCTTCTAGGAGCTTCCACTTCTCCATCCGATGACCACGTAGGGTCTCTTGACGGCGATGATGAAATGTACGAGATGGAGTCCCTGGGACCTTGATCCGACTCAGAGTGCTCACCCTCTTCTGGATGTGAACAGGGAGATTCGTCAGTGACCGGACAGGAGAGTGGCAAATCAACCGTTGACATTGGAGGAAAGATGCGTGTCAAGCCTGCAAAATGCCTCTTAACCACTGGGTTGCACAAAGTAAGAGCATTGGTCCATAGAAAGGTAAGCGGAAACCGCTGAAAGGTAAGTTCTGCATGACAGAACGTGGACACCCGACTCTGCTAAGAAGGATACAAAGGACAGTACCGTGTCAATTGTAGCCCCCTTTGGGTCCAACTGCTTGCTTAAACACCAATGACAGAACCTGAGCCATTTGCTTCTGTACTGAGACCTAGTCGAGGGTTTCTTGGCTGCCTGGATAATGCGCATGTTAGCCGCAGACAAGTTAAGATGTTCTAAAGACTTGAACTCCGGCACCATGCCGCGAAGCTGAGCGATTGTGGGGAGGGGTGCCACAGCTGCTGCTCCCCTTGGTGAAGAAGATCGGGGTCACTGGTAACCTGATCGGTGGATACACCAACAGATGTTGAAGTTCTGAGAACCAAAACCTGGCCCGCCACCACGGGGCTATGAGTAGGAGAGAACAGTACGCCGAGCTCTTCAATTTGCAAATTGCTTGGTGAACCAGATGCAGAGGCAGGAAAGCGTAAGCTCATGTTGTGCCATGGAATCTCGAGAGCATCCCCCAGAGAGGAGGCTCGCAGCCCCCCTCTAGAGGCATACTGAGTAAGCTTCTTGTTTGCCGCATAGCGAAGAGGTCCACTTCCGGTGTACCCCAACGCAGGAAAATCCATGAGAGGACCTCTGCCTCCAATTCCCACTCGTAGCTGACCATTGTCTGCCGGCTGAGGGAATCCGCTGTGACATTCAGCTGGCCCGGAATGTGCACTGCTAGCAGCCAACCACCATGAAGAACAGCCCACTACTAAATCTGGATGGACAGGTCCACGAGAGGGGGAGACTTGGTTCCCCCTTGCTTGTTGATGTAATACATCGACACCACATTGTTCGTGCGTATACGGACCACCTTGTTGGCAATGATCAGTCTGAACGCCCTAAGCGCTAGGAAGATCGCCAGAAGCTCCAGATGATTTATGTGGAGGAGCTTGTCCTGAGGTGACCAAAGATACGAGACCTGAAGACTCAACATCACACCCCACACCAGCAGGGAAGAGTCCATCGTGACAGTCACCATAGGGTCTGGGTCCTGAAACCCTGCACCCACCGACAGGTTGCTGAGAGATGACCACCACTCCAGGTCCACTCTCATGGAAGCCGGAATTATCATCAACTTGGAGTCCGGATCCACAGCCTGACGCCAAGAACTCCGAGGAGCCGTTCGAGTTCGCCTCATCTTGAAACTAGCAAGAGGAAGAGCTAACACCCAAAAGGCCATGAGGCCCAGAAGCCTCTGGAACCACCAGGCCGGCATGCTCTCCGACTGCGCAAACATCCGACACGTGGCTAACAGATCCGCCATACTGTCCCCCGTCAGGTACACTCTGCAGTTGATCGTGTTCCAGCGAAAACCCAGGAAAATCAAGTCCTGCAAGACCGTCATGGAAGATTTCCGCCAGTTCACTGACAGCCCAAGATGGACTAGGAGCGTAGATTGAACTGAAGATTGCACGCGGCTTTCAACGGATAAGGACTGGGTAAGAGCCAGTCGTCTAAATACGGATACACATGGATACCCTGCAGACAAAGATAGGCCGCAATCACCAACATCTTTGGGAAGACACGCAGTGCCGAGCTGAGGCCAAAAGGAAGCACTCTAAACTGGAAGTGCTCCTCTCCCAAAGAGAAACAGATAGCTCCTGTGTGGATTCCAAATCAGAATATGCATGTACGCATCCTGAAGATCCACCACGCTGAGCCAATCGCCCCTCTGCAAGGAATACCGTATCTGGCTGGGCGTGATCATCTTGAATTTCTCTTGGGCTAGGAAAAGATTGAACTGGGAAAGGTCTAGGATTGTGCGCAGGCCAGCCTGGTTGGGTTTGGGCACTGTAAACAGCTGGGAGTAGAAGCCCTCCCCTTGTTCCCCAAGGAGAACGGGTTCCTCCGCTCTGAGATCCAGAAGCTTCTGCACCTCGGCATTCAGGGAGGCGATCCAGACAGCTGGAAAGGAGGGTTGAAGGGTGGGGTAGGGGCAAGCGGAAGCCGCCAAGCGACTGTTACGCTCACCTGGGTTCCACAGGGGCGCCGAGCGAAGCTGGACTGCAACGGTCTCCACCAATGTGACTCGTAGTGTAGTGATGAGTGATTGCGATTGCCCAATGAGTCTTGTCTGTCTGGCACGTAGGAGGATTTTCCTAGAGTGGTAAAAATGTCAAATTAATTGACCACTGGAAGGAGGTTTTGACTTCTGCTTCCGTAACCACCTGGTGTTCCCCCTTATATGTCTCACCATGTTAAGAAGGATGGGCTCTCCATCCTGCGTCGGAATGCAGGGGGTGCGTTGAACTTGGGGATCCAGTTAACTTCACTGATCCCGTAATCTTATGGCAGAGTTCCGGACAACAATGACTCAAAGGTAAGTCTTATGCTAGTCCAAGGTAGCATGTAATGCTTTAGAGTTTAAGTTGTCTTATTGTTCACGCTTGTGCCTTTTCTTTAGGTTTCTTCCTCTTGTAGATTGCCCAAGACAGGCGTCTCTTCTTCGAAAGAAACGAGGTAGCGCCAAGGTAAGATTCGGTATGTGCAATAAACAAACAGTCTTAGCATGCAATGTTGTTCATTAATGTGATTAATCAATTGTCCTCTTATTTCTGCAGGTGCAGCGTTCCCTTGGAGCAAAGAACGTATGGTGGAAACTCGCCGGGCCTCAAGTGAGTATTAACTCAGTAAGTATCTGGTGATGCGAGGTCTAAATGTCTTTTAGCGAGGCACAGCTCACCCGTTAACTTTTCTTATCTTTTTGCAGATGCGGATGTCCCGGACGGCGATCCCGTCAGAGTGCCTTGCTGGATCGCATGGATGAAATGAGCATCGGTGAGTATCCCGCGACGCTGATGCTGGCTGTATAGCTGTTACGCTCACCTGACTCCCACGGAGGCGCTGGCCTGGTTCGCGCTGCTGTGACCTCTTCTAAGGTGATGCGCAGGGTTCGGAAGACGACTGGACCGGGCCCCCAAATCTGGCTTGTCTGGCTCGCAGAAGTATCCTTCTGTAGGCGAAAATAGGGGATTGATTAACTGTCTGCCGGGTAATGCAATCAGCCTCCCACTTTCCCCTCTCACCCTCCTCGAAACCCTTCTGCGATTCCTCGTAGCGTCTCACCTTAGGGTCTGGAAGGACGAGCTCTCCATTCTGCTTCTGATGCAGGGGCGCGTTGGTATCCAGTTACTTCACTGGATTTTCAGATTGGTGAGAACCAAACTTGCTTGGCTTCCAGGTAAGTTTTTTGATAAGAGGTTCCCCTTGTGTCCATGCATTAATGTACTAATGCTAGTGTCTTTTTCCCCATAGGGGCCGGGGTACGGAATGCCAGGGAACAGGCACCGACCCGAGATGAGAGGTGAAATCCTTGTAGAATCTGGTAAGTCTTTAACAAGCGTTTTTTTGGTAATGTCTTTTCATTCGCTCATTAACGCTGATGTCTTTTTTTCCCCTTAGGGGCCGGGGTCCTGAAATGCCAGGATGCGGCGCGGACCCGAAATGAAGAGGGAATGAATCAACAGGTAAGTCTTAACAAGGAGATTTAGCTTTCCTTATTCCCTTCTCTCTCTCACCTTTTGTTCTGGTCTTTTTCTCCCTAGGTGCCGGGGCGTGACTGCGAATCCGGATGATCGCTGCTGAACATGGAGGCGCCCTGTAAAGGTGAGTGGAATGCGGCGCTGCAGCGATCGACGCAATGAGCTTTTAAATAAAAGTTTTCCTTTTCAGGATTGTCGGCGAGATGTCTCTGGGTTGCGGATTTAGCAGGCAAGGACTTTTCCTTCTTCTGTTCTCTTCCTTTGCAGGTGATCCAGGATGCTGGCAGGCGTGGCAGAAGTCAGGATGCAGGCGCAGACAGAGTGAGCGTCCAGCTGCTAGATGCAGAACAACGCGAAGCACGTGTGGCTGTTCGGGTGGGGTTTAAATAGCCTTGGAAGAAGTTCCAGGTATGTATCCTTCCTCCAATCAGTTATGTATCCTTCCCCGACCACGCCCGGATGGTAAATTAGTCCCACAGGTAAAGTAGTTCCTTTCAGGCCTCAAGGAGGCCGGGATCCTGCAGCATGGTCTGCATCAGGCAAGTGCACCCAAGCACTCCCATAATGAGCCTGGCGCCTATGGCGCCAGGACACTGTCCAAAGGGCCCCTATATGGGGTTGCTGGGTCCTTCCTTGGGGACTGGATGTCCGCTTTCGGGGACGCAGGGCTTGAACCGGCTCCCCGGGAGCGGGCATCATGACAATAGCGCGGTAACTTGTATTCCTTTTCTTGCAGGTGCAGCGACTCCCGGATGCTTGCGATGACAAATGGAAGGCTCCTGTTCTAATCGGCTTTCTTTTTCCCCTTTGCAGGTTCGGATCGCGAAGAACAAGACAGGTGTGGCTGAGGACTGGATACTGGAGCTGCAGGCACGGTGAGCGTTATGCTGCAGGAGTGCAGAATAACGCAAAGCGTGTTCTGTTCTCTGGGCGTGATTTAAATAGCCACTCAAAATTAGTTCCCAGGTAAAGTAGTCCCAGTACCACACCCAAAGAAATAGTCCCTTGAATAAAAAAATCCCTTCAAAAAGGCCTCAAGGTGGCCTGTACATGTTCTCTCCACAAGATGACCTGCTTTGCCTGAATGAGGCAATATGAGCTTGGCGCCAACGACACCAGGACTGTGTCCAAGAAACCCTTAAACAATCCCTTGGGGCCTTACAGGTCCCCATGGGTGCTAATACTCTGGGCAGACTGGTCCGCTCCCGATGTCTGGGGGCAGGCATCGTGACAGACTGACTAGACCCATCTGTCTTCGGTGATGGTCTGCCACACCTCCCAATGAGACGCAATGCGTCCTCCCACCGGGGTCTCGTGCGAGCGCGGAGAACCCTCATTTTGTAGGTTTTTCAGTGGTGTTGCCACCTGAAGAGGAGGCTGAGGAGCGGGAGAAAGACCGAGTCCGCTGTTGTCTCCGGCGGTTATTCCCCAAAGGGGTATCCACTCTAAGATTTCCAGTCAAGGAAGCCCCTGAAACCTGAGGCGGGCCGACTTTGTGACATGGGTCTCTGGGTTTTAAAGGCGGTTTTAACAAGGACTGACAAGGACTTAACTGTCTGCGTGCTATCCTTTGTCTTGGTCAGCTCTACATCCGTTGGAGAATGAAACAGCTCTTTACCGTCAAACGGAAGGTCCAACACCTTGTCCTGCACCTCCTTCGAAAACTTGGTGGCATGTAGCCACGCCTGTCGTGAGTTATCAACCCCCAGCATAAGGCCCCGAGCCGAGGTGTCTACATGGTGAGCTGCAGCCTCCAGGAGATCCTGGGCCAAGACCCTGGCGTCGGATAAGCTTGCCTTAAAATCCTCCAGCTTTTCGACCGGAATGAACTCCTCAAACTCCAACAGACCTTTCCACATCCACATATTAGCCCCCACTAACACCAGTTCGGCATTGGCCGGCCTGTGCTGCAAGGCAGAGTTAGCGAAAATCTTCCTCCCAAGGGAGTCAAGAAGCTCGTCCTCCTTTCCCAGAACCTGAGTAGCCGTCGTGGAAGAGGATGCTGCAGGCCTGGACTGTAAGGTAGCCGCAGCCACCACCATGGAGGAGGGGGGCGGACAAGAGGACATGGCCACCTCTTCCGAAGAATGCAGCCTGTATCGCGCATCAATATTCTTATTGATGAAAAGTCCAGTGTGGCGCTTTTCCCAAACCCTACGGACCTCGGCCAGAACAATGTCCTGCAAGAACAGGCCAGTACGCTCCTAAGGAGACAGGGTGAACGCCCCAGAAAGCACACCCTCCTGCGGAGCGGGTGCCTCGGGCACCAGAATATCCAAGAAGCTCATGTCCAGTACCCGGTCATGGAAAGCTCTAATAGAGCGTGGCAGATCCTCGTTGTCCTGATTGCCCTGCGCGTCATCCGATAGGTCAGGATCCTGCTGAACAGTGTCGGGCGCTGCCTTGTCCACGGGGGATAAAGGGGGCAAAGGTGGTAGAGTCGGGGAAGGCACCATAGGCAAGGGAGACGCTGGCGGGACCACCGGAGGAACGAGCGGAGCCTGAGGCGCGGGAGGACATATCTCCCTAAAAAGCCCTTTGAAATATTCCCTCATGGGGTTGGTACACATGAGCATCTGAAATTTGCCCAAAAAGGCGTCCTCCGGGGACTGTTTGAGCTTCCGGAGGCGGCCTCTCATGAGGAGGATAATTCCAGGGACGCAACGGGGAGGGTTGCCACACAGGTCGATCCCCACCCCCCACCCCAAGTGTCAACAAAAATCAAAGGTGCCAACCCCGCAGGCAACAAAATATTGTGCAGAAGGGGCATCCGAGCGTTCCAGTCAAACTGGCCGAAAGGGATGTGCACAAGGAATTTTATGTTCACCCACAGAACCATGCCCTACACCTGAGGCCGATGGCGTAGTTGTAGGGAAAGCGCTCAAAATGGCCGCCGTGGTCGTGGCGGGAACGGTCGCCATTTTGCCATCACCTGAGGGGAACTGCGGCACGTGAGGAAGTGAGGCAGGGGTCCCAGTCGATGGGTCAGGAGTCTTAACTTTAGCCTTTACGAAAGGAACCTCAGCAGAGCCGGTGCTATGAGGCCTGGAATGTTTAGCCTTCTCAGGAAGGCCCTCAACAGTTCTGGCATCGCCACCAGAGCAGGAACGGTGAGAAACAACTTTCACCGGTAAGGCCTTGCCAGGCCTCTCAGAAATGTTGGTAACCTTAGCCTCTGTACTAGGGACCTCGGACCCAGGTCCGGTAACAGCCTTACAAGTGCGGGCCTCGAACATCTGTTCGGTAACACCAAGCCCAACCAAGGCCTTGGGGCGCACCCCCGGTTTTATTTTTGAGGGAAGCCGATAAAGAGGCCACAGAGCTAGCTCCGGTACCCCATGACTCAGAACTGGGTCTGCAGGCCGCCCCCACAGGAGGGGCTCAGAGCATACTCCGGTATTCACAGGCCCCTTACGGAGACCCTCAGAGAAAAGTCTGGTACAATTTTTAGGCCCAGAAGGCACATTAGGGCAATCCCCGGTGACAGAGCGACTAACGCTCCTCCCGGCTCAAGAAGAGCCCGGAAAGGTATCTCCCCGCCGGGGTGCTCTAAAAAGTAAAGAACTTACCGGGCGTTTCTACTTTTCGTCGATAAAAGCTTGAAAATACAAGGGAGGAGCGCGTCAAAAAACCTCCTCCCAGCGGTGGTCCGGACCCAAACACTCGAGACAAAGAGGATGGGGGTCCGCCCTCACGAAGCATCGGTGACACGATGAACAATCTGGAAAGTCTAGTTTGAACGACAGACACACTAGTACACAATCGCTAGCGAGAGCCAGAGAAGAAAAAAGGGAAGAAAGTGTTCCGAGGATGCAAGTGCGTCCAGTCCCGAACGAGCGGAGAAAAGGACTGATGGGCGATGGGCGGGGCGAAGCCGAGGTGGGCGGGGTTACGGCCGTGTGCCGGGCACTGCGCAAGAAAGAGTGGAAGTACACATTTTTGCAACATTTTTGGATGCTTTTTACAAAGTGCTCCGGTCCCGTCCCACAGGACAGAGAGATGTCCCATAAGTATGAAGGAAAGGGGACGGGACGTAGGAGTAGTCACCGATATCCTGCTTGCAGTTTGGAAACTACAGCAGAGGGCGCTGTGCTTCGGGTCGATGACCCTCAGCAGCTTCCATACTCTTGCTCGGATGGGACGTTGACGCCCATTGCCTCAGTTCTAGTTTTCCCTTTTCGCACAGCCAACTTTAGGATACATAACCCACATACACGTTGAAAAAGAGGAAAGCATATTCAGAAAATTTACCCAGTAAGAAGGGTAGGCCGGGATGATGAGGCGGAATCCATGGGTGGTGGGGAGGAGGACATCCAGTAGAAGGATCACCAGGGGCAAGTCATGTGCGTCCTCCCACGGATTCCTCATCTTTGATAGACTCCCATAGCATTTGGATGAAAGGAGTTGGGACCAGTGGATTTTTGATCCCAGTTTATATTGTGTGGAACAGCTTTCCCAAACCTAATGTCCTGACCCGACAAGGTGTCCAGAAAGTACTGTTTTGAGAAGGTGAGCATCGAAGACCAAGTTGCAGCATTACAAATGTCCTGCACTGGTACACCTCTTTGCAGAGCTAAAGTGGTTGCCACTCCTCTGGCGGAATGTGCCCACAGACTTTCCGTGACATCTTTCCCAGCCAAAGAATAACATTCTGAAATACACAGAACAAATCAGCGTGACAAGGTCCGTTTGCATCTTAACCTCTCAGAAACCAGGCATGATGGTACGCTCGCATGGCTCCCACAGGGGTGTCGGTCAGACCCGGACTGCTGCGGCCTCCACCCACGTGATGCGTAGTGCAGCGATGACTGACTGGATCAGCCCGCCTAATCTTGTCTGCTTGGCCCGTAGAAATATTCTCCTACAAGTGGAGAGATGGATTTAGCCACTTGTGGATTCAAGTGATAGCATCCCCACTTTCCTCCCCACTAATCACCTCTGAAGCGCCCTCTCAGCAATCTCACCTTATATTCTTGAAGGATGAGCCCTCCATCCTGCGAAGCACGCAGGGGCACGTTGATGACCAGTTACTTCACTGGCCTGAAGATATTGGAAGAGTTGTAGATGAATCCCGATTCCAAAAGGTCCTGGCGAAGAGCCGTAAGTATATAGTTCGTAAGAGTTCAAAATGTCTGGAATTCACTCCTGTCCAATTCCTCTTTTATCTTGCAGCTTTGACCCAATAAGAAGATTGACAGCTGAAAGCGCTCCGGTAAAAGTCTGTTACCCAACACTGTCCGGTAAATAATGCCAAGGGTTAAACCTGCTTTCTCCTTATCTTACGGGTGCGGCATAAGAAGATGTGGCGTGCTGATTAATTATACCTCCGGCAGTAAAATCAGGTAAGCATATGGCGGCTAAAGAGATTGTCTGTCTGTTCTCTCTGCTCACCTTGTTGTTTCTTGTCCCCCTTAGGTGCCGGGATTTGGCGATGTAAAGATGGACAGCGCCGAATCGAAGACATGCTGCGTGGAACAGCGAGTATGGCGCAGTGCTGCTGCTGGCGATGCGTTTAAAACAAAGTCTTTCCTCTGGTTTGAAGATGCGATTAATCCGGAATCAGGTAATACTCTTGTTCAAACCTTTGCTTCTTTCCTTCTTTCTAGGTGCTCCAGGTTCGAGGCGGGCATGGCAGAAGGCTGGATGCTGCTACTGGCACGGTGAGCGTTACGCTGCTGGATCCAGAATAACGCGAAGCGTGTGCTGCTCTTCGGGCGTGGTTTAAATAGCCGCCAAAGTAGTCCCAGCTAGGTATTCCTCCCCGACCACACCCGAGTAACAAAATAGTGCCTAAGGTAAAGTAGTCCCTTCCAGGCATCACATGGGCTTGGATCTTCTTGCAGCATGGTCTGCATCAGGTAAGTGTGCACCTATGAGCCTGGCGCCATAGGCGCCAGGACTGAACCCAGACAGCCCCTACCAGGGTTGCTGGGTTTTCTCAAGGCGACATGATGCCTGCGCCCGGGGATGATGGACGTGGTCTGGATGCCCAGGGGTATGCATCATGACACATGAAGATTAAGAATTCACATTTCTGGGTGAAGAAGACAGCATCCTTGTTGAGAAAGCAGGTCCGCTCTCTGTGGAGGACAGGAATGGAGGGCAGATGGATATGTCCAAAGGTTCCGGGTACCAAGTCGTCCTGGCAGAATACGGAGCAATTAGGATGATGGCCTTCCCAACTTCCTCAACCTCTTGAGAACATGAGGGACTGGTGGAACGTGTTGAGGAATGGAAAATCCCAGTCCACCACAAACATCCCCCAGAGGGCCTCTATGCGGAAATTCCCTACAACAGAACAAGTCGCATTTCCTGTTGATACAGGACACAAACGGATCTACTTGAGGGGTTCCCCATAGGATGAAGAGCTCTGGAAGGACTTGTGGGAGAATGTGCTCTGCTTGCTCAGAGCATCCGCCGTAGTGTACTCTGCTCCGACTAGGTCACAGCTGGATACATTCCATTCTTAAGTGACCAATGCCAGAGCTGTATTGACTCGCTGCAAAGAGGTAGTGACCCCTAAACCACCTCTTAGGTTGAGCTAATGCATGGCCACTGTGTCAGTCATCAGGACGTTCTTCCCTTGTTTAGATGGCAAAAAGGGGCATCAGTGCCAGTCCGATTGTCCTCAGCTCTAAAAGGTTGCTATATAGCCAGAATTTCGATGGTAACAAAAGACTGCTGATCGTAAGATCGCTCATATGGGCTCCTCAACCACTTTGGGAAGAATACGCAAGTACTGTCCTCTCCAATCAGGGTTGCCAAAAAGGATACCCATCATCACATTCTCTTTGCAGGCCCAAACCCAGGAGATCCTGCGTTCCCTTGCTCAGGACCTGAAGAAGGTCCATCGTCCTGCCAAGAAATATGACCATTGGGCTCCGAGGGGCCCACTGGAGGGACATCATTCTTATGCGGGCTTCTGGCACGATGAAAATGGATGCGGTCATCAGGCCCAGCAACCCCTGAAAATCAAAAGGCTGGGTCCTGGAGGATCTGGGAAAGAGTGACCATCTTGAATCGGTCCTTCCTGGAGGAACTTGTTCAAACATCTCAGAGCCAGATGGGTCACATTCCACGGTCCTTCTTGGGAACCAGAAAATAAGTAGAGTACCAACCTTTGTATTGCTTACTGCAGGCACGCTTTCCACTGCACCTTTCTTCAGCAAGGAAATCTCCTGCAGAAGGAGCAGGTATGGTTCCCAAGAGATTGCTCGCTCTGTGGACAATCGCTGGGCCTTTTAAAATAAATGGAAGAATGTACCCTTGAGGCATTGCCTGCAGCGCCCAAGCATCTGAAGTAATGTAGTGCCACTCTTCGAGATGCTGAGTTAACCGGACTCCCACCGGAGTCTTGTAAATGAAGCACTCAAGAGTGGCTTTGGGGCTGCTGCTATGGCAGAGGGTAGTGAGTAGGTGACCGAGAGCGGTTCTTACTCAACGGCCTATAGCGCCACGTGGAAATCTCCTTTGTCTTCTTTGGGAAGACTGGCCTCTAACTCTACTTCTCTGTCCAAATGAAGAGAAGCGACAAGAATGCCCTCTGGTACTCTGGAAAGGCGGATGTTGCTGTTGACGGATGGCTGCACACAAGGATTTTGCAGCTTCTCCAAGCTTTCATCAGCCTTTACGCCAAAATGTCTTGGCCCATCAAATGGCAGGTCCTAAATTCTCAACTGGACATTAGGAGCAGATCCGGATTTGTGCAGCCATGCAAATAATCTGGTCACTCAATTCGCTGCCATAGAGCAACCAACAAAGTCGGAGACATCCAGCCCTTGCTGGAGCGACTGACATGCATCGTTCTTACCCATCCTCAGTGATGTTCATTAACCCATCCCTCATTGCACTCTTAGGAATATTTTCAGCTGCTAGGGAAATCTCGCATAAAGTGAAAGTATTTGGCTAATGCGCAAGACGCATTAATGGCTTTAAGTGCCATACTCCCAGTGGAGAACACCTTTTCTCTAGCACATCATATTTCTGGCCATCCCCATCAGATGGGATGGTTGGATAAGCAGACGCTTCAGATGTGGAAGTAGCGCAGTTGTACCACCAAGCTCTCAGGAGTATGGGGCCTGGATAGGAAATACGGGTCAATGGCCGATGGCTTATATTTTCATACCAACTCCTTGTTGACAGCAATTATCCAAAATATTGTCCTGGGGTGCAGAGTGAAAAGGCAGTACATATTCTTTAACCACGATATCTGCAAGATCATCCTGCACTATATCTTTGCAGGACGTCCCCTAACAAATATTCTGTGACCTTGTTAATCATTGATCTGTATGCCACACTTGGATGAGCAGGTGCGTCTGGTGCAGCAAAAGCCACTTCTGGAGAAATATTCAATCCACTGGCTTCCTTAAGGCAAGTAGCCAAGTCCTCATTTCAATATTCCTCTGAAATTAGTTCTTCAGGGACATTGGGTATGCCAAAAGGTTCATACCGAAGGGTAGACCGTCTCCATCTTCTTTCTCCTCAAAAATGGATCCAAAAAGGCCCTAAAGAAGTCCTCCTTTGATAATGGTTTGAAACCCAAAGGTGGATCAGGGGAGGACGTTGACGGCTTTGGCGAAGACATCGACTTCTTCGACTGAAGATACGGAAGCCTTTGGCTTTGATGCTTCTCTTGCGGTCAACAATCGGCACCACTCGAGTAGGCATCTTAGACTTCCAACCTGGGCTCTGCGGCACGCAAGTCTGAGCCTTAGACGACTGTCTTTTGGCTTAAGAAGGCACAGTGGGATCATAAAACATTCGGCTCGTAGAGGGAGCAGGAGGGGCAATCTGAGAGAACATCATCTTCTGACGGAACCCTCCCCAGTGTTGCAGAGGCAGACTTGTCAGGGAAACTTACCATTCTCTCGTCAGGTGAGGAGTCCGATGACTAGAACGATGGCGTCTTTTTGAAGATGAAGATCAAGAGTGACGCAAATCACTCCTTGGCCTCCGCCACTTGGAGCATTTCATAGGCCTTTGAGAGGACTTTAGACTCCCATCTCATCATAGAGGACAGTGATTTTGCTATGGATCGACCTAAGGTGAGGTTAGTTTTCTACTTCAAGGCATTGCTCCTCATGGATGGACAGGACCCATGGTCATCGACTGCGCTCGTTAACGAGACACCAGAGGCATATCCTGTGAGGATCTGCAATCATTATCTTCGAGAAAGTTTTGCTATGGATCGACCTAAGGTGAGGTTAGTTTTCTACTTCAAGGCCTTGCTCCTCATGGATGGACAGGACCCATGGTCATTGACTGCGCTTGTTAACGAGACACCAGAGGCATATCCTGTGAGGATCTACAATCAATATCTTCGAGACAGTTCAAACACCTCTTGAAACCAGTCTTCAGAGTAGACTTGCGCAATAGAAATTTTAATCACTGAAGTTAGTCGAAGTGTGCTGTGCATGCATGAAAAACTGAACTGAGGCAACCGCCACAGTGCATGCTATTTATACCAAAGTAATGTCCAAGTGCGAGGAATGGAAGCCGGCAAGGGACAACGATCAGACGCCAGCTGTTGAAAATATTTCCAAACTGCAAGCGGGGTGTCGGTGATCAATTTGAGGCATCCGTGGGACTACACAATCCATTAGCAGGGAGAGTTGCCACAAGAGGGGCGAGTTACCATAAGAGACAGAAAGGGTGGAGAGAAACCACAGGGCGCATTACTAAGGGTTATGGGACGGGTGGGCAATCCATGAAGACATCAATTTGTAATAAGCTCACTGGAAAGGCTCTTAATAGGATCCTCCTATGCTGCACAGAGACTAACAATAAAGATTTCAGACAAGACTATGAATGTAATCCCTCTGCCTCGCTTTGATGCAAACCATACCCAGATCATTAGTAGGAAACATGTTACTATGATATTGTGAACACCCTAGATAAACTTGGCAGCATGAACAAATGAAAGCATAACCTCAAACAAAAAAGTAAAATTAAGAAATGGCTTAAAAGATGGATAGGCTTGGACAAACATTGGCAGTAAACTGGCAAGATAGAACAACCTGAATAATCCATGCTAGGAGGTTTAAAAACGAAAATTACATCTAGTAAGAAAAATAACCTCCAAGTTAACTGCATCCCGTGAACAACTTAAAATCTGTACTCTAAAATCCTGAAGGAAGAGACGAGCTGCCCCAGGTTATCCACTCAAGACAGTGCATAACAGCAGTGGTCAAAATAGGCATGGGTATCGGGCATCGCCTGTAAGGCAGGAGCTACGTCTCAGGAACCAGAACTACCACAGCAAATATTACCTGTGTGCAAAATGCAAACTAACTTTTTGTCCTTAGGTGGTTCCTTTATACACATTCCCAAACATACACAGTACACAGTTAATATCACATAGCTATGTTTGTATGGCACCACTTGGCTGGGGAGTCACAAGTAGCTCCTGGTAGCTCTCCGTTTCAAGCTAACCAAGCTCCCCTTGGCTATAACCAGGAGCTAAATAACTCCCAGATCCTGGCAATTTAGAACCCTGTAACAGTACTTCGCAAACAAAACTATCAGAAATAGAATCAGAGCTACAAACCCTAACACCATACTCCCTCCTCCCCCCCCACACACACACATTGGTGGGCCTGCAGCACCTTCCAGCATCTCTAGGATTTATTTTGACTGTCTACTAAAGTGTGCTTCCAAACTGGTATCCAGCCATGCCCAGAGTTGTTACTTACTAATCATCTCAATTCTGGTAATAGTCATGACTGCTTTCTCTAAAGCTTCCCTGGAAAAAGGCTCCCCCTAAGCTCTCAAGAAAGCCTTGGTGACACCATTAAAAGTTAATGTCAACCAAATGAAAGTATAGATTATCTAGGCAATAGCGTGATAGTTCACTTGACAGAGCAAGTGACAGCGTTCACTGTCAGTCCACAATCCCAACACACAATGAAAATAACCTAAACCTGGATAAATCTGCAATGTGAAAGCCAGAAGCCAAGAATCTATGCACACTCCCACCAAAATGCAAATGAATAACCTTCAGCAGAACCAAAAGGGAACAAACCAAAAGTAAAGCGATTGTAAAAACAGCTAGAAGTCTTTCTACAAAAAGAACGCAGCTACCAACCTAATGGTTTAAACTAGCCACTAGAGTAGTAGCCAGAATCCTGAAAAGGGAAGACTGTTAAGCCCTAGAGGCGTCGGAGCCACAGGGAAAAACAGAAAAGACAACAGAACACCTGTTTGAACTCATGTTGCAGATTTAACAGAGGAAACCAATTAAAAATACAGAGATCTAAGAAATCAAGTTTAAGAACCAACTGAAAAGATTGAAAACAATGGCGTGAAAGCAAAAGCTAACAGAACACAAGAACACAAGAACACTCCTTGAAAATGAAGACGCTCTGTCCTCCAATGTGTGCTGGAATGAAAACGGTGGAAGTCATAAAAAGTAGTGACATGCTTTTTTTTCTTGAACAAATTTAAAACATACAGTGAAAGCAATAAAAAAAAGCACTTTTTTTTTAAACTGTCATTTTAAAATATTCAAAAGAACACAATATATGTTAAACGAATAACATTCTTCCTATTAAGCAAGAACATAAACAAATTCCATTCTTCACTATGAAGCCATACATAAGAGAATCAACTTACAATGTTACAATATATGAAAAAACACAATACAAAACAAGGACAAACCTATGAACATAACACAATCACAAATTAGTTTGCAATTCATTCACGTCTTCCCAAACCATATTCTGACACCAATTCATCCAACTAAAACGCACACATTCTAAAACGTACCCAAGTACATATAAACTATATGCTGAATGCTGCAGGAGAGAAATGCTGAACAATTAAAAAAAGAAAAGAGAAATGCTTTTATGGTTTATTCTTTCACAAATTAAAGTTCAATAAAACAGAATAACTGCATTAGCAAGGTTTTCTTACAAGCCTTACTTCTTGAGGACTAGGATAATTGAAAGGAACCAATAGATTTAATTATAAGAAAGGCTTCCATAAATACGTTACTTCGTATCCTATACAATGAAAACTCGTTATACAAAAAAAGCAATGCCAATGACAGTTTTAAATGCTCATATTTTGGCACAGCAATACACACATAGGAAACAAGAAATGTCCCCACGTGCAATTGACACAAGCTATCAAATTCAATTAGTGCATTTCAATAAAGTACCACACAAAACGATGCATGATGAAGGTAGTTTTTCCACTCAGTATCTTGAGAACTGAAGAGTAGAAGCCTTGCACGGCAAAGAGGAGATTTTTTCTTAACAAAACTGCAGCTCTTTAGTGAAACTAAAGTGTATTCTAACAGTGTAGTTTTTATAGGCCTTCTGGTCCACGGAGACTTAATAGGAAACCCAAGCAGCGTCTATGGAAAAACAACAAACTAGTTTAACATCACATACCAGGGCTTCAGACTAAGTATTTGGGCAAATGCCCACTGGTTCTCAAGGCAAACATTTGAGGTCGCAAAACCAATTCTGAGGCACCACGTTTTTTAAACTACTGCAAATTCAACAAGTATTGGCAATGCTAACAGTTTTGGCTTTTGTGTAGACGGAGGAAAGGCATTTTGCTCCGCACTGCCATATAGTGTTATGTTACTTGGCATTTATATAGCGCCTTATGCATCATTGGTATGACCTCAAAGCGCTAGTATGTTGAACGCCCTCGGGAAATGCAGTTAAATTCAGTAGAGAGAGCGAGAGTCGTATGGTGCGTGGGCGCACCAGATGTGTGCAGCTGGTGTGGTTGTTGCACGATAGCTGCTTTATAGCGGTAGGTGTGGTGCTGAGGAAATCAGTTGGAATGTGATCAGTCTTGAGGGTGGACACCCAGAATGAGGTCTGGCTGCGTTAGGCCTGAAGAGACACCTAAGCTAGCCGGTATGTGCTTCAGCTAGCTGTGTTTTATTAGGATGAGGTGTACATGGGGTCATGTTAATATGAGAACAGCTAGGCCGAATGTGTCATAGGATGGCTGTGTTCTAGTTGAGTGATGGTGTATAGGGGAGAGTAAGCGTAGTAGTGTGATATGGTGATTATCAGCAATGTGCTTGAGACCAAGCACAAGAGCAGGACATCTGTTCTACTGCTTCATCCGTTCCATCCGCTGCATTCACTCCATTCCTTGCATCCATTCCTACTCGATCCACTCCTTGCGTTCTATCCACTCCATCAGTTCCACTCGTTACATCCGCTACATCTACTCCATCCGTCCCATCCATTCATCTGCTCATATCTATCCACTCATCTATCCGTTTCATCTGTCCTCTGTGTTTCCATGCACTCCGTCCTTTCCATGCACTCCAAACGTTCTATCCCTTCATGCGCTGCGTGTGTTGCGTACGTTGCATTCATCTTCTATCTTTTCCATCTACTTCATCCACTCCATCTTTGTCTATCTTTCCCATCCACTTCATTGAGTTTAATCAGTACTATTCATCCGTTCCTTGTACTTCATCCATTCCATCCATTCCATCCGCTCCAACTGTTCCATCCATTCACTCCACTCGTTTTTTATCCGTTCCATCCACTCTAGCGGTTCCATCCACTCCATTTCCCCGGCTCCCTTTGCTCTTTCTTTTCTTGTTCAAGCGACCTTGGATTTCTGTTTGTTGTGGCTATTCATTCCATTTGCTCAATTCATTGATTCTTTAAGGGACGAGCCATGTTTTCAGTAACTTGCGGAGTGACAGGTAGTCTTCGGTGTGTCGAATGTGGGGTGGAAGCAAGTTCCATAGGGAGGGGGCCAGGGCTGAGAATGAGCCTCCTAACTTGACTGAGTTGGTGTTTGGTATCATTAGGAGGGCGGAGCTTGTTCTTAGGGTCCGCAGTGGGGTTTAGCTTGTCCTGTAGGTATAGAGGGCTGGTTTTATTCACTGCTCGGTGTGAGATGGAAAGGGTTTTGAAAGTCACCCTTCGTCCAACCGGGAGCCAGTGGAGAGTTATGAGAGCTGGGGAGGTGTGGTCTCTTGGGCCAAGTGCTAGATTTGGCAGCAGCGTTTTGTGCTCTTTGTAGCTTAATGAGATGGTACGCTTGGACCCCGAGGTAGAGGCAGTTGGCGTAGTCCAGTCTCGACATTACAATAGATTGGACAGGGGCAAGTCTGTTGGGAAAGGAGAGGTATGGAAAAATGTGTCCTCATAATCGATATTTAAGGAACAATTTATCCCATGGTTTACTTTATGGGTTAGAGGAACTCTTATCTCATGGTCCTGTTAGCTCACTTTCTTCCCAGTTATACATAATAGATAGTCACACCCTACCGTATTTCCGCCTCGTTTCATCTCAGCTCTTTAAATTTAGCCACTCCCTTTTTGGAGCAGTACAATTAGGCAAACAGATTGTATCTGGACTGATGGACAGGACAGCCAAACATATCTTTAGGAAGTAGCCTCTATTTTATTCGAATAAGGATTACAACTCAACACTATTACAGGTTACTAGTGGGGGTGTCACGGTATTAGTTTTATGACGGTACGATAACCTTCTTGCCAAATGACAGTATATCATGGTTATCGCGGTATAGCAGGTGGAGTTAACTAATCTTATCCAATATTTTCTAAAAGGTCATAAATTGTCAGATTTATCAACACAAACAAAATCAGGCACCCAGTGCCAGAATAGGGCTTTTCAACATACTTTCAACTGAAATGCTACCCCTTGCTTCCTCCAAACACAAACACACGTGTGGAGGGGAGGGGATGGGATGGGGAGCCCTGCTGCGACTGGCAAAGTAAACTGAATAGCTTTTCTTAAATGGTCATTTAGGCTTTTAACTCCCCTACTGGCTACTGGTGAAGATGAACATGTTGCCATCTTGATAACCTGCATGCCACAGATCAATGGAGGCTGATGGTAGTATACGCTTGTGCGCATACACACACACATTCACACACTCTCTTTACGTTACAGCCTTTAGTTTACTTGTGGGCCAAAAGGTGTTTAGTAATCACGGACATGTTACCCTTTGGTATGGCAGCAGGGAATACCCACAGAGATTAGTGAATTTCGCAGTGTGACTTATATGTAATTCAATGATAGAGCCAGGGAAATCCCCATTGTCATACGTTTAGCAAACATTATCCATTATAAATATATAAACCCCAAAACCGCCAACCAAAAATAAACTTTTCCTTCTTGGCACTGTATTTATTCTTCCTATTGCCAACAATGATTTTGTGTCAGGCACGTGTGGTTTATGGAATGGCATTAAAAACTGCTCCATCTGAAACTACTTTGCAGATGGCACATCCAACAGTGCAAGACCAAGACTGCGCAGCACTTGCTTACTGCATCCTTTACAAATCAGATTGAAAAGCACACTTAACGGTATAAACGGTATACCGGTATAAACAATGTGACGGTTATAATTGTTCAATTAAGTGGTCCACGGTATCTTTAACGGTATACCGTTATACAGTTACATCCCTAGTTACTAGAGGGTAGTTCCCGCGAAGTGCTGTAGCTGTCACGGCACGAGCCAGAGAACAGCAAACAGTACTTGACGGTACTTGCTCAGTGCGCGTGTGCCAGATATTAAGTATTAGGCAGTCAGAGGTGGGCGTGTCTGATCAATTAGTAATTACAAATGGATATTTCTTTTATCTGCAAGCAAGGGGAACAGTAAATGACTGAACTATTATGGTCTGGGTACAAAATTAACCATGAAACGCATAATTTGAAAAAAACGTAGCACTCAGAACAGGAATCGCCTCGCAGAACTTCCTGCCAGCAAACCGTACTCGACAGTACTTGCTGAGTGCCCGTGCGCCAGAAAGTTACTAGGAAACACTGTCACCAATGATGTTGCATATACAATAAAAACCTGCGTGGCTGGTTGGTGAGACCCTATACATGGGTGGCCTGCTCGATAGGCGATACCAGGCTGCTATTGGTCCCAGACCCATCAGTCTCCCATCACGTGGGGTCAGCTGGGTTCAACGCCAGGGAATAAAGACGCAGCATGAATCCAGGACAGCTCCAATGCACTGAAGCTTTTGAAACTCAAGTGGGACTTCTTGAAATTCAGGGAGAAGCCCAGCCTGTGGAGCAAGTGACAAGTCTAATCGAGATGTTCCCGAGTCCGTTTGGGAGAACAAAATCTGATCAGCCAATTATCCAGGTAGGGGTACACGCGTTTCCCTCTCCCTCCTTAGGCTTGCTGCTACTACCATGAGCTTGGTGAAAACCTGTCGGCCGAGGTGAGCACGAATGTCAGAAGCCGAAACGGATAGCAAGAACCGCCACAACAAACCTCAGTTACTTTGTGCTTGCGATGAATTGGCACACAAAAGTAAGCATCCTGAAGGCCCAATGACACCAACCAATCCTTGAGTCGAAGAGCCTGAAGAATCTGCGAAAGAATGGCCACCTTGAACTTGTCCAAGCATCTTAAGTGAAAGATGGGTTGCAGTACCCAGTCCTTATTGGGCATTAGAAAATAAGGAGTACACTGAACCTCTTGCTACAGGTTGACTATTGCACCTTTGTCCAACAGGGCGATCTCCTGTAAGAGTAGCGGGTCCGGCTCTTTCAAGGTTTGGCCTCTTGGAAGGACAATCTGGGGGTCTTAAGGGAGGCAGTAGATGCGAGTCACTGTTCGCAGTGCCAAGCATCAGAGGTTAACCCCACCAACTCTCCAGATGTTGAGTCAGCCTCCCCCCCCCAGACCCCCACCATAGTCTGTGAAACTAGGACTCGAAAGGGTTTTGAGGTTGTTGCAGAGGGCACAGTTGTAACTAGTGAGATAAGAGCTGTTCCTCCTCACCATCGTGAACCACGGGAACACTTCTCTGGCCCCTCGGCACAAACTGGCCTCTTCCTCTTACAATTAAGAGTGTAAACGAAAAGGTCGACCTCTCCAACCATAGGAAGATCCTGGTGTCTGTTGAGATGCAATTTACCAGCCGCTTTGGACGGCAGTAACTTCACTACTCATCAGCCTTTGATTCAAAAAGGTGGGTGCTACCAAAAGCATTCCCAAGAGACTTGCTTGAACATCAGGTGCAAAACCAGACTTCCTCAGCCAAGCCAATCCCAGGGCAACAGTACTTGCTGCCATTGCTCTGCTTACAGAGTCTGCAGAGTCTAGACCAGACTGGAGAAACTGGCACATGGCATCTTGCAGTCCTGTATCAGGTTTAGAAATCCAGTCCGTCTTCTCCCACTCAGAGATATGCTCCACAGCCAATGCTATTAAGACCCACAAGGTGTGCGTATATTTGGCTAGGGCACAATTCACATTAATGGCTTTCAGAGCCATGTTGCCTGTGGAAAACACCTTCCTACGCAAGGCATCAAACCTTTTATCATACCTATCCAGGGACATAATCCGGTAGGCTGCAGCCTTAGAAGCGGCTACCTGAACCACTTAGAAAGCTTGAATCTATTGAGGAAGGCCTGTATTTTTTGCTAAGATCTTGTTGACTGCTGCAGTTGTATCTGGTTTTAACCAGTTTTCCAATATGCTGGTTCTCAGAACTGCGTGAAAGGGCAACACAGAATCCCTGAGGGATATCTATCCAAGATATCAGTAAGATCATCTTTCTCTGGAAAGGCCACAGGTCCCCCCCCCCCCAACCTAGATACTCTGTGACCTTGCCGATCACCGACCTATATGAAGGGTCTGTATGACCAGCAGAGTCTGGAGTGGCAAAATTAGTCTCTGGGGAGGTGTCCGAGCCACTAGCATGCCTCAGTGTCCACAAAATTCTGCATCATGTACTCCTCTGAGATAAGCTCATCAGGCACATTAGGAGAACTCCCTCTTCCTCATAAATCGACCATGGCTGTAAAAAAAGGTCCCTCTTAGGTATGGGCCTAAAAGTCTTCGAAGAATCACCCGAAGGCAGAGCGCTTCGAAGGGGTTGACAGCATCAATGGCTTCGATGACCACACTTACTTTGATTAACTAATTGTCTGTTCCTTAACATGAATCGAGGAAAAATTTGGCTTCGACTTGTGTAGAGACAAAGAAACCTTCGAACAACGAGGAGACTTGCCTCAGTGGGGTCAACCCTTCCTGGGCTATTTGGAGTAGGCCACTGGAGATGCCTTCTGAAACCCATCCATCATTTGGAGTCGAAATTTCTGACAGTTGGCTGCAGACGCCTACTTTTTGGGAAAATGTATTTGCTTGTCAGGTAAGTAACGCGATAAAGATGACCGCGAACTATGGCCTTGTTTCTTTGACTTTGTGTGACGAGGACAAATGAGACCTGGATTTTGAGCACTTCTTAAAAATGGGAAAGTTCCCTGGGTTAGTCAGATGACCACCTCTTGGAAGATGTCGAAGAGAGTTCAGAAAGGGGCCTACCTACGACAAGCTTTCCCTTCCTTTCCCTCAAGGTCTTCACTGTCATCGCCTGACAGGAGCTGCAGTCGCTGACTTTATGATCCACTCCCAAGCAACACAGGCAGATCTGATATGGGTCTGTAATGGACATATTTTAGCACCACAATCTGAGCACCATTTAAAACCAGTCTTCGATGTCGAAATGATTAGAAAAACCTCGAAGCACAATACGCAATTAGAAAATAGCAGAGGCGATGAACCGACCAAAGCATAATGAGAATGCAGAAAACCCGAACAGATGCAACAGTCGCCACAGGAGCTACTTCTACCAGCATCAACGTCACAGCTGAGGACAGGACGGAGGCCGTCGAGGGCCACAACTCGACAACGGATGGACCCGGGTGCCTTGGAAAAAAATCCAAAGCGACAAGCAGACTTACATATCACAGATGAGTAATACGTGGGAGGACACAATACATTCGAAGTTACATTATACATAATTACAGTATTGCTACTGTAAAACACTGCATTGCTTCACTGTTTTAGAGTAAAATGTAGGTTAATGTATCTCAATCTCAGTGTAAACATATATATATTTTCCAAATGATATAGTTTATAATAAACTTTTAATTTATCCGTTCATTACCTTACATGTCATAAAATTAATTATAAAAACATTCGTTATCCTCTGAAGTACTTCTTACCAAAAAAAAAGAAAAGAAAAAAAAAAAACACATTTTTTTCAAAGCGAAAATGGTGGAAAGGTGAAAGTCAGCTCTGCATCATGATCATCATGATTTGGCTGGCTGTATAGATAGACTTAGTTTTACTGTCCTAGTCCAATGAATTGCGTGAGCGTGTAGATAGATTTTTTATCAAGGCCACTCATCATTCGTGCCCATCTTGCAGAAGGGTCTAATTGATACGTTGAAATTCCAAACAAGGATCCGAACAAAGCTCGCTTCTCAACTAATGCTGTGCATAGCATAATTAGGTGATACAATGTTTCTGGCATCTCTAGATTCATACAAAACCAGGAATAGCCATCTTTAGGTGCTAGTTGTCTGTTTTCAATTAATCTTTCACGGGTCGGGATTAGATTCAGTCTAATCCTTAAGAATAAGTCTCGAATTTTTGGATCTGGAAATAAGAATAGGTATGCTGGTGGTTCGTTGATGGCTCTTAAATCAGCATTGCAATGGATGTTCATGGCATATCTTGATTTTTCTTGACAAGTTCTCATCCAATCATTCCTTTGAATTTTTATTTTTGCGTGTTGTGGACAATATAGTAGCATGTCTAGGGCAAGCTCTTCCTTTGTTAGTTTAGATTTCAGTTGTTTGATCCATAACTTCAGTTTTGTGTTATTCAGAGACTCCTTCGAACTTCGTAGTAATTGGATGGCTGGTGTTGCTTCATCAGTCAGCACTTTCCGCAGCAGGTCGAATTGTTTCCAACGTACTATGGAGTCTGGGGATTGGGTTGCGATTTCATGCCTTATTCGGGGCATCGGAAAGTTCTTTGGCAGTCGCAGTATTTTTCTCCAAAATATGGCTTCTGGTTATCTGCACCTAGCATGGTTTCACACCCGTAGCTGATAATAGGATCACCTTTTGACGATAGTAGGTCATTACTGGTTTCATAGAAAATTTGCCAAATTTTCTTTAGGAGCAGACACCCTTGACGGGCCAACTAGTCCGACATCCAGTGGTCACAGCGGATTATTGCATTTTGTTTTTCGTAGTCGAAAAGGGGACGTCGACAAGGCGTGTCTGTAACACTATCCCTATAGTGACGTGCAGTGTACCCACAATCCCTCACGCGTCGAGGTCCCTCTGCATTTGTTCTGCCCTGAGGGAGCCTTATAGACGTGAGAGATAAAAGGATGTCTATGTTCCTTCCATCCGAGCAGGGAGGAAGGGTGGGCGCATGTGAATCTAAGCAGATACAACCATCAGAAATGTTTTTACGGTAAGTAATGCATTATCTCATGACGTTTGGTAATCTGCTTAGAATCACATGCTGTGCATAGACAAGCGAGCAGTACCCCTAGTTGGAGGTGGGTTGTGAGAAGGAACAGTAGAGAAAAGGTGTCTTAATACTGCTTGTCCCACCGGTGAATCAGATCTAGGGTGGGCATCTAGACAGTGTTTTGTAAAGTGTGTACAGAACTCCAGGTTGCCGCCTTGCAAATGGACTCAAGAGGGACATTTGCAATGAATGCTATGGAAGCCCCAGCGCCTCGAGTAGTATGTGCTCTTGGCCTGAAAGGTAGTTCTCTCTTAGCAAGAGAGAAACAGAGGGTGATGCATTGTACGATCCATCTAGATATAGTGGATTTTGAAACTGCATCTCCCTCTCTTCCTGCTGCCACCGAGACAAAGAACTGATTAGTCTCTCTCAGTTGTCTAGTTCTTTCCATATAAAACATAACAGCCCTGCGCACATCCAGTGTATGCAGGCTTTTTTCTCCCAAGTTTGAAGGGTTTTGAAAGAACGTTGGTAGTTCTATAGATTGGTTCACATGGAACTTAGAAATGAATTTAGGTGCAAACCTAGGGTGTGTGCGTAGAACCACCTTATCTTTGTGAACTGTTACAAAAGGGGTCTAGAATAGATAGCGCCTGTAGTTCACTTACTCTCCTGATGGAGGTGATAGCTATTAGAAAAGCAGTTTTAAGGGCGAGGTCTTTAAGCGTTGCTTTGTGCATGGGTGCAAAGGATGAGCCCATGAGCCTGGTTAGTACCACATTTAGGTCCCATCCGGGAGCTGGGTTAGCTATGGGAGGGTGTATTCTTTTAACTCCTTCCATGATGGCCTTAATAACTGCGACTTTCCACCACAACACGAAGTGGAGTATACGGAAAGTGCAGCCAAATGAACCTTAAAAGAATTAAACCCTAATCCTGAGTCTAGTAGGTGAGTCAGGTAGAGAACAATTTGTGTGGGAGAGCAGTCAACCAGGTTAATGCTCCGATTTCTACACCATATGACAAATCTTTCCCACTTGCTAGAGTAACAGTGACGAGTGTTAGGCTATCTAGCTTCCTTGAGAATGTCCATGTATCTCTGCGGGAGCTGTAAATGACCAAATTCTATGATCTCAGGAGCCATGCTGCTAAGTTCATGGTCTGTGGGCATGGGTGTAGCGTCTTGCCCTTGTCCTGTGACAGCATGTTGTACAGGCAGGGTAGTTTCACCGGTGGAGACACAGACATCTCCATCAGGTGAGCAAACTATGGTTGCCGGGCACACATAGGGGCCACTAGTATCCTGGTGCATCTTGTGCACTCTCTTGTTGAGAAGGGGAGTCAGGGGGAAAAGCGTAAACAAATTTCCCTGAGCATGGTATCGATAGACTGTTCCCCATGGATTGGTTCTGGGGGTACCTGGAGGCGTAATCTTGGCATTGGGAGTTCTCCAAAGTTGCGAAGAGATCTATTTTTGGGAATCCCCATTGTGGGAAGACGTTGAAGACGATGTCTTCTTGTAACCGCCATTCGTATTCTGCGGGTAGAGGAAAGTCTCTGCTGAGTTTGTCTGCTTGCAGATTGAGTTCCCCTGGTACATGTTGTAATAACAGGAACATGTGTTTGAGAGCCCACTTCCAGATGTTCTGTGACAGCTTGGACAGTCCTGGAGAGTGAGTGCCCCCTTGCTTGTTCAGATAGTACATAGCTGTGGTGCTGTCTGTGAGGATCATCACTGTCTTCCCTTGCAGGTGTGCCTGAAAAGCCTTCAGTGCTTGAAGACCGCTAACAGTTCCAGTAAGTTTATGTGTTTGGATGCTACATTTGGAGTCCAAGCTCTGTGTGCAGTCTGATGGGATAGGTGAGCCCCCATCCTGTGAGGGATGCGTCTGTGGTTAGAGTGGCCTCCACTGCAGGGGTGGCGAATGGTTTCCCTACGACAAGGTTTTCCTTCGACCACCACTGTAGCGAGAGAACCAAGGCCTGCGAGACCGCCACTAGATCGTCCCATTGTCCGCTGGCCTGACACCACTGGCTGTTGAGCCACTCTTGCATTGGACGCATGCGCAGTCTCGCGTGAGGTACCAAATATATACATGACGCCATCATTCCCAGCAAACGCATTGCTTTGCGCACCGTCACCTCTCGACCGGCCACATATTGAGGGATCTGAAACAGCATATTTTGGACCCTCTCGTTGGAGGGGAAGACGAGGCTGTCCTTTGTTCGAATTAGAGCCCCTAGGAATTGTTTGATTTGGCTGGGCTCTAGGCTAGACTTCTCGTTGATGGAGAAGCCCAGTTGGAACAAAATGTCTACAGTCTTTTGGGTATTTGAGAAGCATGTGTCGTAAGAATCCCCTGTTATGAGACAATCGTCGAGGGAAGGGTATACTGGGATGGACAACCTAAGCAGGTGGGCCGCTACCACTGCCAGTACTTTCGTGAACACCCTCAGTGCTGACGCTATGCCGAAGGGTAGCACTCTGAACTGGTGGTGTTTGCCCACCATCATGAACCTGAGGTATTTTCTGTGCGCTGGCAACATTAAAATATGAAAGTATGCAACTTTCATGTCCAGTGTTGTCATGTAATCCCCGTACGATGATAGGGGGGATTAATTCCTGTAATGTCACCATAAGAAAGATGAGGTTTTACAAATGTGTTCGTTGGGCACAGATCTAGTCCTTTGTGGGCATGGTTAAATCCTTTTTGGGTACAAAGAAGTACACTGAATAAATACCTTCCGTTACCTGTGATGGAGGCACAATCCTTTTTCCAGTAGCTGGTCCACTTCTTGAAGAAGGATGGCGAGGTGTTCTGGTGACCGGCGTCGTCCCCTTGGGGGTCTGTACGTCGGGGAGCGGTTGAACTCTATACAGTAGCCGCAGGCTATGGTTGATAGTACCCAGCGGTCTGATGTTATTCCCTCCCATGCTGGAAGAAAGGATGTTAGCCGTCCCCCGACCGGTGATGCACGGGAGGGGACCCGAATCTTCGGGTCATTTGGTGTTGGTGGCTTGGGAACCTCTAGGGGTGGAGCCCCAACCACTTCCCTTGCCACGATGCTGTCCTCTCTGGGTGTATTGTTGTTATGGTAAATTTCCGCTTTTCACACCGAGTACGAAATGGCCCACCATGCACCTACCGGTATCCTACTAGCCGTCTTCTCTCCGCCCGGTACAGGAAAGTATGTCTTCCTAATTGTGATCGTGGCAAAAGGAAATCCCCCCCGAGATCCTCTCCTGACCCCGGCCCGAGGCTTGGGCTCAGTGAAGGCCCCAGGGAAACCCCGAAGGGGAAAAACCCTGAGAAGAGCAGGTAGTGTTCGTAGACTCCTGAATGTCTTCTCCTTGGGATCAGGACAGGCTGTCAGGCCTAATTGGAACTCTTGTCTTTACCCATAGAATGGGTACCAGGGCTGGATGTCTACAGTATCCGAAAGAGAGAGAAGAATGTTATAAAAATGGTAAGTCTCTGCCCTAACAGTACCCCCTTTTCCTGTCTTCCTTACCCTCAGACCGTGAATCTTTAGAGTTAAATGTTGAAGGTGAAGTTAAGGATGATTCCCATCGAAATCTGAGACAGAACGAAAGAAAAGTAGAAAGGAGAAATGGAAAGCGTTTAGACAGATCCAGCGTAGCAAACTCATCGCTGAATGAAAATATCTCTGAAATCCTATACCTCAAATTGGGACCGAGATTCGTTTGGGTACGAACAGATTGAGCGTTCCGAACAAAAGAGGAACCGATGCGTCGAGTACAAGTTGGAATCAAAGTCTGATTCTGCAGAGGGACAAAGAATAGGAAGAGCGCAGTGAAAACAGGAAGAAGGGAAACGCGTCCTATGCGTAGAATAATGCCTACGAGAAATGGGGCGGAGTCCGACGCTTACTGTGAGGTCTGGCAGCGACGTTCTCGTAGGAGATTGAATGAACGAGGCCTCAGTCTGAAGACAGTAACAGATCTGTATCGGTAAGAGAAAAGAGGAAAAGCATGAATATGAAATTAGAATTCTGGAGCAACCTAGAGAGAGTAATCCTTAGGCGAACTCACGGAGCGTGGGCGTACTCCTAATAGAGTAGCAACGCGACGAGCCTGGGGTTCGCCGTCCGGATATACCGTCCTTCCAGAAGTGTGCGGGGCCTCCGGAGCTGGAGATGAACACTAGACTGCAGCAAGGAGTCAGAAAGGATTCCCTCCGGGAAACTCTCCCCTTATTGTCATTACACCAAAGGTTTTGCAGAGGGTACGAAGTGGTCATCACAATTGTCCACCGGTTCCTTGATTCGAGGACCAGTTGTCTGCAGAGTATTGCTGCTGTTGATGTTGCTGGCGTTGGCCTCGAAAAAAGCGTCTGTTTCCATAACCTTGCTTGTTGGGAGGCCTTGAAATCTGATCTAGGGTCTAAATGGTGTCAAATTCCTTTTTTGCAGTCTTTAGCGCGTCATCCACCGCCTTCCCAAAGAGGTTGGCATCCTCTATTGGTTTGTTAATGAGAGATGCTTGTATTTCGGGTTTAAACCCCGAATTACGTAGCCAGACATAACTTTTGAGGAGGATTCCTTGAACTAGGGAACGGCCAGCCGTTTCTGCAGCATCTAGAGTATTCTTAATGATGCTCTGGTTGACTAAGGTTCCGTCGGTAACCGTGGCCAGAAGCTGAGTTTTCAGGGGGTTCAGGTACCTCCTCAATGTCTTTGCGTAGTTTGTTCCACTGGGCATCTGCATAACTAGCCAGTAAGGAGTTGTTAGCAATCCTAGTGGAAAAGGCTGCCGAGGCTGTAATCCTTTTACCTAGGGCATACAGCTCTTTACCTTCTTTATCTGGGAGGTGCCTCGCTGGTTGATAGCGGGACCCCTGCCCTTTTTCTTGTATTAGTTACTACTATGGAGTCTGGTACTGAGCGGCCCCTGATGTATAACGGGTCTGATGGAGAAGGACTACATTTTTCTATCCTTGGGTTGACCCCTCTGACCAATGCGGGTATAGAAAGCAAAGGAATGATTTGTCTCTTTACTGATGCATGGAAGGGAATGATTTGACTGACAGGGGGTGGGGGGGGGGGGGGGGGGGGTTTCTCCTTGATAATCCTTTCAACAAAGTCTATGTCAGGAGAAATTTCCCCAGTCTCGATTTCGAAATGCGCTGCTGCTTTACGTAGTACTGCATTAAAGGTAGGTTGATAGTCTATAGGTGACATATTACTGATTGGCGAGTCTTTAGAGGGGTGGGGACAGGTTTAGGGCGCCAGGGTCTGTAGACGCTGATGGGGACTGCCAGGGCTGTGAAGCACCTTCTTCTGGGTCTTCTTCAAAATCACCCTCCCCCCCACCCATCACCCATGTCTGGGTCAACCTCGAAACCTTCCTGGTCTAAGTTTTGTTCTTTTTCGTTACCCAAGAACTCCTCATCTTCATGAAAGTGGGAGTCCTCCTTCGTAGGTAGGTCATGCCATCACCATACAGTTACACATTCGCAAACATAATTCATTACAAGCACCAGCTTATCTGAGACCTTGATATGATAGGTTATTTATAACGCGCTTAATACCCAGAGGTTTCTAAGCGCGGACCGAACATGTGGTGTTCGCGTCGTATTGCTTCCAAGGCGAGAAGGTTGCTACTCAGCTATCCTCCCGAGACTCCTAATCCTTAATCCTAAATGTAATTTGCACAGGGTTTGCACGGTTACTTCAAACGCGAAAAAGCAGAATAAACAGGTTCCCTTTGAACTGTTGATAACCATCTCACCCACCCATGCTTACTCGCATGATTGGAAAATTCTAACCCAATGATCAATTCAGCACGCATGGCACATCCTGAAAACAATAGAAACATGGAGTATCTGTCAACCCTGGCCTCAGGCGTCCTTCACTCCACGTTTATGGTTGGTCAATGGCAAATGTTCGGTCGGATCCCTCTGCCAGCCCCCATGCACTTAAAGATTACATCTTCCTTTGCGATACTAGCAGGACATAAAATAAACCCTTGCTGGTTTGTTAGTTGAGCATCTAATAAGATCGTAATTACTCATTAACTCTTCCTCTGGCCTCAAACTCTGCAAAACCAGTTTCACCAAATACGAAACCCTGACTGCTGAATAATCATTTATAAAATTATAAATTCCCTGTGTATGTATCTCAGTCTGCATGCATGTTTAATAACAGTCACGTTTTCCTCAGTGGGTTCTCAATGACCAGTACCCTTCCTCGCATGCGCTTTATGAAACTCCTTGTTGTCCAGCTTTTAGTCACTTCCATAGCACACCATATTTGGGTCGTGTTTATATTTCATTTGGTGATTTTGACATTTATCTTGCTACACGTGTGCAATGCTAATATGTATAAACTTGAACAAAAGTAACACATTCCATTCACATTTAACTACACTGGATACATATATAAAATTGCAACCTCGCACAAACTTTTCTGCAACCCCAGTCACAAATATGGCATGCGCAACATGAAACCCTCCATCGTGTTGTGACCTTCCTGACCACCCAAACTTCATTGTAAGACGATGTATCAGATTATTACAATTCAAGAAACCCAAGGGCAGGACCTATATTGTTTGACTACTGGCGACACGGTCATTCATGAAAAGGATCGATTCAGTGTCTGTATAGGGTGCTGATAAAGTAAAGGACGTGTATTTCGATGTTGAACATAAATCTCACTCTTTCCAAAACAAATGCCACCCACCACCACCCCTCCTCCCAAGACTTCAACATTTTTCAAGAACGGTTACACCGAGAAACATTGATCATGGGTGCATTTAAATCAAGGGGAATACGACCTTGGTTCTACATGGTCCTTTTGTCTTTATAAGGAAAGCAAGTGGGACAGAACAGAGAAACCTTGCACTCCTCCACTGCCAACAGGAATGGGAAAGGAACTAGTGTCCAAGCTCTTTTACATCTCTTCCCAGATAGCACACCTGAAAAATTACATTTGTAGCTAATCAGATGATTCCAATACCACGCAAGTGGTGCAATTACTCGATCATATGACCAATATATTGGCAATTTGAATACTTGCACAAAAGAACAAATGACGGCAGACACACACAGAGGCTAGAAAATTATTTGAATACCTAAAGACAGAATGTTCCAAGTCTGGCAAACAAAAGGCAATACATATATTACTTTGAGCAGCTGGGCGATGGATGGCAAAAATAGAATAGTGCAAGTGCTTGAACCAATACAACGGCAATAACTTGTAACAAGGAGACTACTTTGCCAAATAATGTTTGTCAGAGGATGCAAGTATATGAATATTATTCTAATACCCGGCATATCATGTAAGTACTTAAGCACATATTACAATCTCTGGTGGATAGCCAACACCCCAGATTTCTTTTCATGTGTTGCTACTGCAAGGAACTCATGGTGGTAAAAGTAAAGACAGACAGTGAGCACAGTTCAAGGGTGTTTATTAACTTAATAATGGGTGAGATAAACGCCTAATCTAAACCTAAATCGAAGATGGGAGCAAGCTACAACACCAAAAATATGTAATAATGCAGTCCTAGTGGAGTTTGTCAAATAAAAAAAGGCCTATACTAAAAATAAATTATTATTGCCAATCCTTACCACCAAGTTACAAAAAGAGTGGGATAATGTTCATCAGAAAAGAAAGAATTGGTCACAAAATGATAAATCAGGATGGTTTAGCTGGGGTCTCCCTTCCCGCGTTTTTAAGCACGGTACAAGGCATGACTACTGAGCACAGCACACTCCTGGGCCTCTCCAGCACGAAGTTCACAGTTCCATTCAACAATACCAGGACCTTCAAGTGCCAAGTCTCTTTTCTGCAAAGTCTCTCACCTTCGAAGGCCTGCGCAACCAAAATAACAAAAGTTCCTTCTGTCATCTTGCACCTTGGGCGATTGCTCTTCGTCCCTTGGCTCTCCCTCCTCTGGGCTCGGATCCTTCTTGAAACTGGGGCCTCCCTCCGTCGAGTTCACTACGGCCTTTCAAATGCTGCTTGCAATGTTCAAGAGCCTTAATGTCTTTTTAAGCAACTTCTCACTGTGGACAACCCTCCCAGGTTCACTCTGGTCGACACAATGTTCATGTGTGTATCACTATTCACCCCAACTCGCAGGCACCCCTCAGCCGGGTTTACGTTTACCACATACACAGTTCACTCTGCTTCCTCACATGCAGGATTTACGCTTAGCTTGTCCCTTAGATTCCCTCCGTCGGGTACACATAGAAACTCATGAACTGTGGTAGAGTGGCTAACAGTTCACGATTACTTACTCTTCTCAGAAAGCGTGGTTCCCTTCCCCTAGCAACAGGTCAGAGACTTTCGAGTGTTTACAAGGGATTTTACTTGACCCTTGTAGGACCACCGATACCTCACATCGCCCTTTCATGGGGCCTTCTAGTACGTGCAGTTTCAACACAAAACAAAAAGGGGCCAGTGAGAGTGCTTTGAATGAGTACTCCTGCTGCGCTTGACCACTCGGCAGATGGCCCTTGTCGGGACTTAAAAGTTCAAGCGCGCGCACACACATGTTCTTTGTTCCCAAGTTCTTGCGTTCATCAAATGTTGCCATTTCCAACCTTGGGCGCAACACAGTTCGGTTTGCAATCAGCTTCCCCTGACTCACCAACTGTGCTGAACCCGCTTGTCTTGCTTCAGGAGTCAGGACGGTATCACGGTATCCAGCGTGCCTCCCCACCTATGTTAACGCAGGAGGCCTCCCCGCCTCCTACTCTGTGTCTAGGAAATTGGGTGCTGTGTGTGTTTATGTGGAGTACTGATGGGGCGAGTGTCTTTATGACAGGCAAGAAGCTAACAAATTGAAATGTTGCCCCCTGCTTTAAGCATAGTATTAGAACCTGCCAACACAGGTATGTGCTTATTTGCAGAAACATTAAGAATTTGCCCTTTTCTGATCAGCACAGACTCTACAAGCATGCAACTACCACAAACTCCATCCTTACCCTTCATTCCATCTCTTGCATGTGCAAATCCATGGCTCGTAAAATCTACTAGCCCTATAGCATTAGGGAGTAGTTTTTATGAAGGCACGATATTCAACCTTGCTGGCAGGTATGGGGATGTTAGAAACACATTTCACCATTTACTGCAAACAAAATGGCAAATACACGTTTCACTGTGCATGCTTGACAGCATGGCACCAAATATGTAGTAGTGTGCTTACGGCGGCATGCACCATTTTACAAAAAGCTGTAATAAATATTTTGTCACCGTCACCTTGGGGTAAGTGCATTTCTCTTACGTAGAGTATATAAACTAAAGAAACTCGCCCAACAGGTCTAGTGGGATTTTTAAGGATTTGCAAAGGCTGAAATGTTTCATGCAATTTTAACCCCGACAACCCTACTTTGCCGGCCTTTTCTGGTCTCAAGCAGGCCATAGTTATGTTCTTGTGATTTATACCACACAATGTTGCCATTTTAAGGATTTCCAAGTAGATATGATACAGAAGGGGGTCGAGATGGGTTAGTTAGGGGGGATGGAGAGGGGAAAAGCACAAGAGAGCTTTGATGTGATGTGATGTTGGTACCTTCCATTCAGAACAAACAGTCACTGTGTGCTTGTTTGGTTTTAGTTGATGGATGTGTGGTGTTTGGTTGTATATGGGTGGTTTGTGCATGTCTTGGGTGTTGGAGACAGTCAGAAGAGTGCTTTTAGTTTGCAGCGTTTTGTTCTGTGGCAGAGGGGTGTGTCTAGTTTCGCCATTATTGGATGGTAGGCATGCAGAGTGAGTTTAGTAGGATTAATCTGTGGTCATTTGATTGTGTTTGTGTGGCAGCAAAAGTTAAAGCAGTGGCCAGCTTCATAGGGAACCTGGATTCAACACAATGGCAAACAAAGCGCAGCAAGATTTAACGCACCAACGTGGTTCTTAAGGCAAAAGGTTCACCTAGCGGGTCACTTTACTTCACTCTCTAGACAAGCTGGACACGGTTAGACCACTACAGTGGTGAAAGACGCAGCAATATATAAATCTTATATTAACTTGTCAATTTAAAAAAACATTTTCACTACACAAATTCCAAAACAACCGTATTCGGCACAGCTCTTTTACCCCAGCAGGAGTGTTTAAATGTTCTCTGAAGAAGAGAATAGCAGTGTAAAGATGGGTACTTCCCTATTTTTTTTTGTTATCGGGGGACCAGTTTCAATGCGGAACGGTTGCACACGGTATGAAAAAAGAGGTGTAAACTGGTTAGCCCTCCCTTATGCCCACATCATTGGTTCAAACAGACATTTCAATACTGTGTTTTTTTTTTCCTTTTCTTCCAACACTATTCAACCAGGCACTTTTTTGGTATCTCAATTTAATCAATGTATTAAATTACTTGCTAAAACAAATATTAAAACCTATTTTTTCAAAATATTGAGCACACATACAATTGTATAACCATAAGGTTTTCCTACTGTGGGATTAGTATAGCATGTGACTTGATTGTCATTCGACACATACAGTACTCTTAAACTATCAAAGAGTAGAGGCCTTCCTATTTTAATTCACAATGTAACACTTAATAGCATGTACCAATGCGCAAAACTCTGCTAGAGCACCAGAAAAGCAAACAAAGGCTCTTTATTATGGCCTTGGGAAAGTCAACACATGTTTCGGCCCTTGCGTCTTATAACGTTATCCCTAACGCTTTTGGACTTTTGTTGACGGGTCTCCTTCAGGACGATATATTCTTTGGTGCGACGACTTAATCTAGGCACGCCTTGGATGTTTTGTGCGCAGACACTACAATATAAACAAAATGTTTAAAAACAATATACTAAAAAAAGGTCGATGAGATAACCACTAGTGCTTGTTGTTTGATGGTACTCCTCATATGTCAGACACGAACCTTAATTTCAGTGCAAATGGACACAGGTTGCATCTATAGACTTACTTCTGTCTGAAGATGGAAGCTGAATTTTCTTTAATATTCCCTGCTGGACAAAACATTTGTTTTTGGACTCTGTCATATAGTCGAAATTATTCACATTGTTTCGCCTAGCCTAGATTTTTACTAACCTGAATTGGCATATCTCATATCAATCTGAAATCTTAAGAAAATCTATCCAAAATGAATTATTTATTTCTCTGTAAAAGAGTAAGAGTTAATTTTTGTTAACCCAATTTCAGTGTTTTCTAATGTATACGCTTCTTAAATGCAATCTTATAGTGACCTTTTCAATGGTAGCGGAGCAGGCTGTGTATAGGTATATTTGTGGATACAAGTGCTCGGCAAAAAATGGGCTAGGCAAAAAAAGTGTTTTGCCCCCTGGGGCTATCCGCGAGTGGTTTACTAAGTATAACCCGCGCTATCAGACAAGTGTTTGTTTAACACTTGAATTGCTCATTTATACAGACATGTCTACTAACTAACTTGAAGCATGTCGAAAAAAAGGCCAATGGCGCAAGGATAATTGTAAAATGTATAAGGTAGACATGCCACCATTCAAATATAAATCTTACCACATTTCCCCAGTTTGAACTCACGAAAAATTCCTCGATCATTTAGAAAAACTCACCTGTTTAGCCCCCGTTTGTCATCTGTACTCTGCGCCGTACAACGCTTACTGAATTGGGACCATGAAAAACATGCCTTATAATGCAGCTCATGTCTCCGACCAGAACCGCCGTTAGCCATGTGCCATCTTTGTGTGGGCATCTATGTCACATATCTCAGTACGCCGAATAACAATCAAGTTCACCAAGACCCTCATGATAGTACAATAGGGAAGAATGGTGCATTTTATCACCACCTTATGAATTAACTTATTCTTTTTAGATTCCGAGGTGTACCAAGGTATGCACCTCACACACACCAACAATGTCCGTTATTTGGGTGCCATCTTGGGTTGGTTATAAGCTTGTCGCTCAATGCATATCACCCATTATTAACACCACACCTCAGTATTATCTGGCTTCAATGTATTCTAGTTCTAATATTCCAGATTTTTTGTTTTAATTGACGCATTTGAATTTAGACGATGAGGATAGACATAACTTCTAGTGTTGCAATGCAGACTCTGCGGTTACACACGGCAAATTATTTTCCAAGAAAAACCAGCTGCAAGAAGTAACAAACCTTTAAGTGCAGGCTTCTTCCGGTTCAGTGAGCCTGTGCCTCCAGGCAGCGTTTGTATACCATGTAATCTGTCAATACAAGATAGCTTTTCAAATCAGACAAGCAGTCTTAAATAAAAAATGTAAGTTCTTATATTGAGCTTCATGACAGAGTTAAGCCTCTAACCACAGGACTGGGTTTCGAACCAATGCCGATTTAGGTTGTCTTGCAGACAAGACAAGTGCATTGCCCTTGAACTATCCTCCCGGCAATCAAGCTTCTATAAGGGGGAGGGGAGGAGGGAGTTCATGAGTATCAGGACCATTTCATGTGAAATAGGTTTTAAGATGCCAGTCACTAGGGTATCTAAAGTTCACAGAGAAAAGCACAAGAGCAGAGGATTGGTTATATTTTTTTTTTTTTTTTTTTTAAATAACTATATTGTAGCATCTGCAATACCGACTGCAGTTGTGGCTAGCTGGAACTTCACACGGGAAGAATGCCTTTTTAGATGGTTATAACGCTGGAGTATTCTCAATCTTCATGAAAATCTCCACAAAAACAAACATGTGAACATTGCATGGTTAGCTCTTGAGTTGAGAGCTGGTTACTGGCATGAGGACACCCTGTATTTGATGAGCCTTGCATCCTCCATTCAAAATGAGGTAACAATTAACTCCCATTATTACAACACTTAGAATCTGCAATAGTCCTGCATAAAGTGCTAAATCAGAACGCACATTGCAAGATTCAAAATTGGAGGGGAGCTTGGAACTATTTAGCTCCTGCTTCTGGCCTGGTTAGCTCAAAACCAATAGCTACCAGGGGCTACTTTTGGCTCCTAGGACCAATTGGTGCCTTCCAAACATGTAAATGTTTGGATTCACTCTTAGTATGAGAATGTTAATAAAGAAGAATTAGAACACATTAATACATATTTAGCCACAATGGTTCACACAAATTGGACAAACTAAATTAAAAGGATCATCTCTGGTAGGTTGTGCCTACTGGGTGATGCCAGACACCCAGGAGCTGGTTTTATCTCTTAATCAACACAATAACTCCCATCCACAGCATTCAACGCTCAGTCACACAACATAACAGCACAGTCCATTTCAGCCAACCAGCACACATTCAACAGATAGCTCAGGGGCAAAGTGCTTGCCTTGGAAGCAATACAACACAGGTTTGATCTGAGTCCACGCTTAGAAACCCCTGGGTATTAAGCGCGTTATAAATAACCAATTAAAAATAAAAAAATAAATTTTAACTAATATACATGTTGCAATTATCTGTCAGGAACCACGTCAACCATGATAAATCATTTAGAACACCATGAATGTGTGTGTGTTTTTCAAACTGATCCCAAAGGTCTCTCAACAATAAGGAATATATCAAAGAATTCCCTAAAAACAAAACGCACAAAAAACGTGCACGTGTTTTGTCACCCAAGGCCCACAAACCACACCAACACCGAGTAGACATGCTGTCCATCACACGAGCTAATGAACTTGATATAGACGTGGAAGACATGCAGCCTAATAATATGCATGTATACAGCACTATGCCATACTGCTAAAAACCGACGATCTCCAAAATCAAAATCATGCCATTAATGCCCCAACACTTACTGCCATAACTTCTTGCTAGGCGGACTAGTAGGAAGGACGAGGGATGCCTTCCAGCATAGACCTGAAAAAAATAATATTGCAGGCATGGATTCAAAGTCCCACTACACAGCACTGCGTTCGTAAAATCACAATACGCGCCATAGAGTAAAGATGCAGGGATGGATACAAAGGGTCACTACAGAGTGTTCATTTAACACAAGGCTCATTATAAAAACTCACCAATATTCAGGTGTACAAATACTCTGTACGTTGTTCCACCGGGAAAAGACTTCCTAGACTGAACGGGAGAACATTCATGTGATCCCACATATAGTTATACCATACGAGGGAGTGAAGCAAACACTACAAACGACCAGACACACAATCTATCTTGGCCTTTCGGGTTGGTCAGTAATAGACACCGATGTATGGGCAACTGGCAAATCGTAACAGAACCCAGCTTGGCCCAGAAGTGAAATTAATGATGCCATGTTGCCATAGGCAGAAAAGCGTGAGGAGGTGCATTTAAGATTGCATTTAAACATGAAAGATATAAGGGTGCGCCACTAGTACCACAATAACACCCACATATTAAGAACATGCTAAACAAATGCAACCCAATAGTCGGCCGGTCTATGGATCTTGAGAACGGGCAACAAATAGTTAACAATATATAACATTAAGCCCTGATTCAAATCAACCATGTTTTATGTTTCATAGCCACAATTTGCTACATAGTGGTAGATGTCACCAAACCCCCAGACAATGCAAGCCAAATCAGGACAACCAATGATGAACATGATTACTGAGCAGCATTACTATCAATGCAATCATTCAACCCCCGATATGACAGAGTCAGAAAGATTCATTTCAGTTCCATTCGTAAAAATGTATGATTGATGTAATTTTGACAGGGTCCACGGATCTTCATCAATAGGACTCATTTCAGTTCAGTATAGGAATGACACAAGGCCATGAAATGTTTTACCATTGGCGCGGCCTCAATGTAGTTACGTAAACAGCTCCTGTGCTCAATCACGCGCGTATTGCATTTACTATTGATTTTACCAATATACATCAGATCACAGGGGCATTTAATCATATACACAACATTGTTGTAATTACAACTAATAAAATCTTTAAGTTGTCATGATTTTGCCATGTCCAAATCAACATTTAAGGTACCATATGTCAATTTGCATACCAAGCATGACCCACATCTCATATGTCCAACACCACGTCGAAGGCCCCATACTTCAGTTATAGGGTTTATTCACTCCATATTGGATGTCATTTTTGACGATTAAGTTTCTGGCAGTGCAGCCAAAAGGAGTCCGTATAGAGCAAAACATTTGCGCCAATTTTGATTTTATACAACATGTTTGTAAAAGTATTAACAAATACAAGTCTATAGAAGACGTATTTTTTGTGCTCTCAACCAACACCACATCACAGTTGGTACTGGTCGCAAGTTTAGAAGATTGTCGCAATCATTTTCATGACTAGCCTCCATGTTGCAATTTTGGACTGAAATGTGTAGCCTCCATATTAAAGGAGTCCATAGTACCGCTATTTCTACAGAGCTGCAGAAATTGGCCATGGGACATTGTTCTTAATGCGTTTCGCGTGGTGGCTCAGAAATTGAAGCAGGGCATTCTTATCAGTGGTTTTGTGGAACGGTCTAAGGTGTAACATCATTTGCCGAATAGATTGTGATGTCCAAAAGTTCCCTTCCACAGCACCAAATGGTATGACTAAACTTCAAATATCTGTTTTATTACACCAAGTAATTAAATTCTAAAGCCTTAATGTGAGAACCAGACTAGACAAGAATGTCAACTATGTAAAGTAACCGTTTACATAGGTTATCGCGATATGTATTCGTATTGTGACAGATGTTCTTTTCAAACAGATCTACGTTTAAATTGGCCAAATTAGGGGCCATGGCAGTGCTCCTTCAACTTGTTGATAGAACTGATCTTTAAATTTGAAAATAACCCAGGAAGTGACAGCAAGTGGCTGTTTGGCTGAGCAGGCTGTGCGAGCTGCGAGCTTCCAGCTGTGTGGATTTCACCCGTTTTTGGCTGGATGAGGTGTCGCAAGAAGGACTCGTGTTTATCCTACGACCGTAACTAGCGTGGAGTTATTATTTTCACAGAAAATTGACCTCCTGGCCATGCCCCCCGTTTCTTGGTGACGAACATCCCGTCGGGTTACAACCCCTGGGAGACGCGCAGCTGCGCGCGCACCCAGGAAGTGACAGCAAGTGGCTGTTTGGGTGGGAGGGAGAAAGGTAATTCTGTGTTGGGGTGTGCTGTTAACCATACATACACATGAAGGTTGGCAATTAGTTCCGACCACGTGGGTCGTGTATTGCTGACCACTAGGTGTTTTGTAATATTAGGCCGTCCACAATTGTTAGGGGAAAATGGTGGAAGGGCTCCGTAGCGGAAAACTTGGCCAAAACGTAATGAAAAAAGTAGGGCAAAAAATGCAATGTGAAGAACTTGATGCTCAAAGGGAATTCCTTTGCGTAAAAGAGACTCAAATTGTGCACAGTTTGAGGGGGAGAGGGTGATTCCACCAAGCTAAGCTTGTTTGATACGAGCAGGAGATCATGCGCACCCCGCAGCCAAAAAAAAAATGATCATGTGAAGTTCCCTGTGGTGATCCCAGCGTTTCCCTTAAAAGATGTGACGGAAGGTAATCATACAATTCAACACAGCTTTCTAAGCATGCATGATACCAATGCTGACGAGGATCTGATGCAATATATCGCACCGGGATATAAGCAGGATGATGCAGATGTTTCAATGTTGGCACCCGTGGTTTTGGGTGAATTTGGTAAGCGTACCAGATTGTCTTTAGTATTTGTATAGCGCACAAGGCCCGAGGGCAACCAGGGGCGTATTTTAAGGCACATAGGTACATGAATGGCATGAATACAGTTACAGGCAAAACATTAAATTCACAAGTCAGTAAAGTGCAGGCAAGCCAAGTTGTCAGGCAAGGCGGTAGCTGGCTGGGTGGTATAGAAGATCAGGTGGCTTAAAATGGCAGTAGGTAGGATGAAGAGGATAGTCAGAGCTTGGTTTTGTGTTTGAATAGGGTAGGGGAGGGCAGGGTTCCGATGGCGAGTGGCAGCGAGTTCCAGAGTTTGGCCGCAAGGACTGGGAAGCTAACACCTCCGACTGTCTGTAAGTTGTATCTGGGTATAATAAGGCAGTGAGCTTGGGCAGATCTAAGAGTCCGTGAGGGAGTGTACTGAGAGAAGCGGGAGGCTAAGTAGATGGGGGGCCTGGTTGTTTACGCATTTGTGAGTAAGGGTCAGAGATTTGAGTGAAATGGGCAACAGAGAGCCAGTGTAGGCTTTTCCTGGTGTCAGTGATGTGAGCCGATCTGGGAATGTTGAGGGCTGCTAGGCCCTTCTACCCCAGGCTCAGGTCATGCTGGAGGTATTGATAATGTACATCTCCATCAGGCTCAGAGGACTTTTGGTGGTTGTCCATCTGTGGATGGCGATTTAGTTCACGCTATGGGGGGGATGAGAGGAACTGCTCATTTCAACCTTTGGAAGATATGACTGATGGAGAGCATGTTAACCCGTCCTTGCCCCTGAATATTTGTTCTAGTCCTGTTGACAACCTCCCTCCACTACTTGGTGCGCAGATTCTCATATTGTTAGTATGGGAGTCTACTCGGTCGCACATGAAGTGGAGTATTTGGAAAAACAATTCCCTGTATTCACAAGAATTCAATTTACTGGACAAGGGGCATGAGTTGACCCATGCTGAACTGAGAACTCAAATAAATATTGAAATTTTGGGGAAAAAAAAAAAAGGGACTGTTGCTTGGTGAGCAAATTGCAAAAAAAAAGAAAAAATTAGCCTTGCATCCCTGGGTCGAAAATGGCCTGAGTGTGTCTAAGGCTTATTGTCAAACCATTCCCCCAATATGTACATTAGGTAGTATCTCTGTAAAAGGTAAACGTCTGTATTCTGAATCTCTGTTGCTGCATGGTGCACAAGAGTTAATATCTACAGATATAGACCCTCCCAATTTAGAGTACGGAGAAGTGTAATCAGATTGATTTATTAATGAGGATGTTGAACAAGCCAACATCTGATTTTACACGTTTGGCACAGCACATTGGTCTAACTGTTGATATTGAGACCGTGAATGTCTCAATGGAGATGCCCCATACTCTTGTCTGCTCTTACTAATATTATTGAACAGTCAGAGGGGACGGAAAACATGGTTACTGGCATTCCATTCCTGGATGAGACACAAGATTGAAAGTTGCCCCGAAGGGGCTGCAATGGGTGGCACTCTCGCGCGTAAACAAAGACGCTTACATGCTAGGGCCCTGAACGGAAATGGTAAAAGAAAGCTTGCACTGAAACAAATCAAAACGAAGTGCGTTGCGATAGATACTACTGCAGAAATGTGGCAAGCTGAAAATATCAGTAGCCAGGCCGTAAGTGAGGACCACAATCTGGACTTAACACAATTAAATGCTGAGAGTAAAAAAGCACTACAAGTATCTGTTAATGAAGTCAAATCCATTTCCGGGAAATCAGCCACCATGTCTATTCCGTTTGAAAAAGTGAATGGAAAAAAAAAAAAAAAACTCTAAAGCGGTAAAGCAGGGGGCATTGATGGGTAAGCCAGTGGAAACTTTGAATATAAGTTCTACCACTTCTCTGTCACCTGGGAGTGATACAGATTCAAAGGAATGTAAGCAGTCGCAGCTGTCTTCGTTCTACGCTGTGCATGGGAGTAAAACAGGTGAGGGAAAGATGGAACTAGCTCAAGATGAGCTAGATCATAAAACTCCTCTGGTTTTACAGGGGAGTGCTAGTTCCATTTTACCCCCAGTAAAACAAGCTGAGAAAGCGGATTTTGTGACTATTCCCCCGAATTCCGTTACACCTCAAGAGCCGCCATTGTTGGAGATTTCTAATTCATCCAGACAAGAACAGAGGGATGTATTTACTGATGAACAGGGTCTCAACGATGACACTTTACCTATTTTTGCCTGGATTAATCATCCAAACATTGATGGTAAGTCTCGGATTAACCGAGCGTTCATATTTAAGACCTTCAAAACAAATCCCAATGCTCCGACTTTTGAACACCTATGATATTGTGTGGGTGGAGTTAGCAGAACAGAAAAACCCAAGAATGATTGCACAAACGATCTCTTTAATTGTTCTACGACAAATCTGGGACTATAGAAGAAGATCTGGAGTCTCTTGACATACAAATGGTCAGGTTTGACAATGAGGAACAGGCTTACAAATTCCTCGAGTATTGTGTTCCTGCATCTCCAGTACTAAACACAAAAGGTAACTGAATCCACAGTGACAGATTGTAGTCCGCCAAAAATGATGGCCCATTTAACTGCCTTAGCCTCCAATGTTAAAGACTGGTCCTGGCTGGGTAATTTAGTTAAACTTGTTCTTGAAGGGCAAGTCCCAAAAATAGCACTGTAGCTCTAAAACCCTTACGTTTTACTCTTGGAATGTATGTAGTTTTAAGAATTTTTAAACACCTCAGAATCTGCTGTCAATTTTTGATGCCACTTCCATAATCCTATTACAAGAAACTATGCTTTTAAAGGCACCCCCTGGTGAATGACTTTTCGGGCTTTCATAGGAAATCACACAGGGGTCAGCATAGAGGTGGTCTGGCAGTTTTGATAAATAACAAAATCTACTTTAGAGCCACTGTGATTTATGAAGCTGATTTTATGTTAGTGGTAGAAATTGATGTGACAGATTCCCCTTTAGAGGTATTATTGTGATCTGTATTTATGTTAATTATCAAATCAATAACAGATGAGGTAATGGATTTGTTGGGCCTGGTCTTGGAAAATGCTTTTTTGTCCAATCCAAATTACATTATAATTGTTGGGGGTGATTTGAATAGCCCTTGCCATAGTCAACCTAGCAATGAACGTCCATCTCGCAAAGAGGTACTAGGGAGGCAATGATACAAATATTTTGCCCGTTGGAATTTAGGTCTGAGGAATTTCGCAGAGGATTCAATCCAATACACTTGGCATCGGACGCATGGTGAGTCTATGATTGATTTTTTTGTGTGTCCCCCTAAATGAGGGTAATCATGATTCAAAATGTGTCATTAAAGATGTAGGCCTTAAGTGACCATTGTATTATTTCTCCCTTAATATCCACATCTAATCATATCAGAGTGTGTGAAAACGTCCCAGAACTGAGCTTGCTTGATATAAAACGTAAAAATCTGTTTGCTGGAGCAAGTCTGTGTCATTGTTTGATCTACTCTTTATCAGCTATAAAAATCTTCGAAGAGAATAGATACTATTCAAGGGCTGATCTTATCTGGCTTGAAGCTTATAATAATTATATTATTAGAGAAGAACTGGCCAAATTTGCCGCCCGCTTTGCAAATAACAAGTCGGGGCCATGTAATACATATTCTGCAAGTTGCTCATCTAAAAACGCAAAAAGAATAAACACATCCGCTTACTTAAGAAAACTATTAACTCAACCGAGAATCTTTGAGAGGTAAAAAATATTTACTGTTAGCTTATAAAAATACGATTAAAGACATAAGACATATTTGGCTACCAATCATGCTATGATTGGACATCTATGCAAGAGACACAAAAAAAGTATATGGCAATTGTTTAATGAACGACCAGTGCAAGCAAATGATGGTATGAATTCTGCTATTTCTACTCAATCATTGTTTAATCATATATCACATGCATTTCGTCTCCTTCAAATATTTTCTCAAGTGTACTTTGAGTTCATGAAACTGGAATTGTTCATACAAATTTCTTGGTCAAATGACGACATTGTATGGGCTATTGGACAATTGAACCATTTGTTTGCCTCTGCCCCTGATGGCTAAAATGCATTTGCAGAATACGCAGATAAAAATTTACGAGCCAATACTGTAAAATCTATTATCTTAATTTTTTTCTGGTGGTAAGAAAGTTTATTGCTTTACCTGGTCCCTCAATGAGAATGCCATTGTACAGGTTTTTTCGACTAAATATTTGGGGTACGACATTTCAACACAGCTTACGTTTGATAATTGGAAAAAGATGATTAAGAGGAAGGTTCACCCACTGATTTATCAAATGTCAATCTATAAAAAAAATCTGTAAAAGTTCTCTTGAACCTGCTTTACAATTTTATATACTTAAAGTTGAAGCTATCATTTTGTATGGCCTCAATCTTTGCTTATATGATATTAACATCTACTTGAATATAATACATGGTGGTATCTGGAAGCAGGTACTGAGATTGGCAAACTATATTCTTAATTCTTGTATCCGAATAGAACTGGGTTTGCCAAGCTTGGCATCAAGATTACAATGGAGGCAACTTAACTTCTGTACTAAAATGATTGATTGTCCTCAGAATTCTTTGTATCAAGAGTTTGCAAGAAAGGTTTTAAATTCTAACCCCGTCTCTGAGGTCCTTTTTAAAAAAAGAATGGAGAAGCTACTATTGAATATTGGCATCACCAAGGAAGATCTTTGCATGCGACCAGCTTTTTGCACAAAAAAAAAAAAAAATGTAAAAATACATTTAAAAAATTGCATGAATATGACTGTTGTATGGTTGTAAGACTCGCACATTTTCCTTATATAAGGAATTGGAATTTGCTAGCTTCATCCATAAAAGAAGCCCGAGAGCTAGTTATATTCTCTGTTTTCCATGTGATAAAACTAGAGAATTATACATGCGGTTTAGACTAAACCAACTCCACACTCTTCAGCGTATACGAAATTGGGCTAACACTGGCTCAATAAGTTGTAAATTTTGTTTAATTGAATTGCAACCAGAGACCATAAAACACTTGGTAATTTACTGCCCCTTCTTTGAACAATTAAGGATGGCATCTTTGGGGGCCACCTTGGTCAGAGACACTTAGCTAGAGAATATATAAGGCAAAATGTATGTCCCATCCTAATAACTCCTTTATGATTAAACTTTGTGGGTTCATTGCTACTATTGAGAGACAACTATGGAATTGGTTCTCGGAAGAGAATTTAGTGACCAAATGATGATAATGGCAAGGGGCAAGCTAAAACAAAAAACTCAAATCTGCACTGCATTAAAATCAGATAGTGTTTTCAAATTAAGAATTTCAGTTGAGACCAACAACAAAATGTACTCCATATTATTCTTTCTTCCAATTTGATGATGTAAAAAAATAGATACTGGCTGTTTATGTTAGATTTTAAAAAGCTATATGATCTGTGGATTCTATTCCATAAGTTGCTAAAGACTGTCTAGAGGATGGTGATCTTGTACGTTTGCTTTATAACTGACCTTGTATGTCTGTTTTATAATTGTGTTTGTTTTTAATAAACGTTTGATGTATGCACAAAATGGACATCAAAAAAAATGAAAAACTTAAAAATGTGTTATATTATGGAAACAACTAGTTGAAATGTAAAAGTAAAAATGTGCAAAAGGTTTTTTTTAAAACTAAAATGCACAATAAAAAATAAAAATAAATTCTTGATAATGCCATTTCAACGCACCACATGAAAAAGGGGTTAGGAACTGGATGATCATCTGATGACCTAAAAGAACCTCACTCAAAAATGAAAAGTCTGCCTTTTTGCTCAATGAAAGCCGTGGTCAATCCATGTGCACACAAAAAAGAAAAAGTGCTCAATTATATGTGGAAGAGGGAAAGGGGAGATTTCTGCTCAAGAAAGGGGTGGGTAAGGTGAATGAGGATGAAATAGTGTTCATCTTTGGTGAAGGCTTTTTCAGTAAGATAATTATCATCTTAGGGTGTGAATCTTGCCAGATTGCTGCTGGTAAAGAGCGAGATTGGTCACAGAAAATCATCACAGTAGGGAACAATGAACAGGAGAGGTCGGGTGCAGAAGGAAAAGAATTTCAAAAGGTGTTTGTCTTACCGCAAGACGAAGAACACGTTGAGTTCCTGCAAGAATCACTGCCACAGTAAAGAACTGGCACATTAAGAAAATCTCCCAGGAATAAAATAAATAAATAGAAAGGTTTTTAACAAAATATTCTGTCTTTTACACTAGCAGGCCAGTCTTTCTATAGATGGTGAAAAGGAACAAGCGCCCAAAGGCAAAGTGGCCTAATAGATTAAAAGTGGCAATTTACTACTAAAGGGAACTCTGGCAACAGCCAAAGACCATGGGCAGTGGGCCACTGTACAAAGCGGCATTAGCTATGGCAAATTACCAGATGTTAGGCAAGAAGTATACTACAATTGGGGTAAGATAACCTAATAAAACACTGAAAAAGATAAAAAAAAATATTTGTTGAAAAAAATTCCTCACAACAAAACATATTAAAATTTAGTGGGTGTTGGAAGTAACGACAACCTTCACTCAGACGCATGGCACTCTTATCCCACCCCCCCCACCACCCATTGCTTAGCCCTCGAGTACATCATAAGTGTCAAACAATGACACTTCATGCAGGGTGCATAATTTCCACTCGCCACAATCCATTGGCTAGTGATATTTGACTCTAGCGAGTAAGAAATGGTGTGCATGTATAGAACTGAAGTGGCGAGTGACTTATGGCTGTCTAGTAGATGTCAACTTGAAATATTTTTCCCTTGATCATGTATCAACTCAACAGTGGGGTGGGCTTTTGCTTTTCACAGGTATTGCTACAATAAATTGGTTTCCCTTACCCGTGTGTCCGCCCCAAATGGGGAGTGTAAATACTACAGCGGGAAAAACTTGCAAGTTACTAGACAGCCACAAACAGTAAGCACACCATTTGTACTCTCAAATGGATAGTGCAAAAAAATAAAAACAAACACACATATAGCGCTGCTATCGGATAGGTTAACCAGAGGGTGGATCCCACTAGCTGACCATTCCCACAGAGATGTAGAAACATGGCCTCAAGAACAGCCCTGTGCAGTCTAAAACATCGCTCCACACAATATTCTACAAGTGAGCAGACCAGCCTGTGGACTGGCCTACAGAAACAGATAATACACTGTAGATGTTGCACTTAAAAGACGACAGCAGAGCTGCCAAATTCAAAAGGGAATTCCAAGATGGCCTTGCAAGCCATGGAAGTTTATGAAACCTTGCAGTTCACATAAAAAACAAATAAAAACCCTGAAAGGAATAACAGTCCTGGGGAGGGATACAAAAGCAATTGGAGAATAACCAGTCAGCCTTGGAAAATGCTCTAGTGTCATGGGAATAAAAAGGGACATTGGATCTCTCAATTCCTTGCACCCAGAAGATGCATCTCGTGACTCGTGTAGGATAGTCCAAACAGGCTGAGGGATTTTGACTAGCCAGTTATATCAGGCAAGCCTCACATGGAGCTGGCAGTGCCCATTAGGCATAATCCTGTGCAGCTCCCTTAGGGAGCACTACAGAAGATTAAGACTACGGGTATGAGCAATAAATCCCCTTTGGTATCTGTCTGTACCACAAAGATTTAGTTGGTAGCGGTGGCTAAGCAGTCAGACTTATCTCAAGAGGGAGATGAGCAGTATTCAGGGTTTACACAATAGGGCTACAGTGCTATGGTACAAGGAAACCCTGACCAAAGCCTAGCATTAAAAAGAATATATATTTATTTTACGCACTTCTAGTTCAACACATTAATCACGGTTAATAAAGCAAGTTAAAATCAGTCAAGAAAAGTATACACAACTCCCAAATTGTAGACAAGTTTGAGCAAGAGTGAAAACTGAGCAAAAAACGGCACAGTGAAAAACAAACAAATGGCACTCTAGCAATTTCTCCCAAAGGAGGGAAAGCACACGTTATACAGGAATATCTTCTTACACACCCTAGCAACACTTCCCCTAAGTTTGTGAACAAGTTTAGGCAAGGTAGTTCTTTAGCATAGAGAATACTTAAATGAAAACCGAGCAAAATGGCACTTCACAAGTTTAAAAAGGTGGTTATAAGAAATAGGTGCACCAACAGTTCTAGTTGAGAAGCAATCTAGAGAAGGCAGTTCTAACAAATTTAGCCAGAGTCAATAGGCCTGTGCCAGAGTCAGTGGTACAGGGCAAAGGCCCCAGGAGCAAAATGTTCTTGTAGCTGCAGTCAAGTCTTTGGTTACCAATTCGAAAAGATGGATGCAGAAGTTGAAAGACAATGTTTAGAAGGTAGGGGCGGCCAACCCAACAGGTAGGTAAAGGATTTAAACACCTTTAGCACTACAACGCGAAAAGGGCGGCCTGGCAGAATAATGTACCTTAATATGAAGAAGTGGCTCCTGCGATGGCGGTTGTTCCTGGTAGTTCCTGCAGTTCGGGGGATCCAGCAGAGGAAGAGAGGCTCTCGTCGTGGAGAAAGGTTTGAGTTACCGCACTACCCAGGGATGAAACCAGCCACGGTGCTGCCCGACAAATAAAAGGTACACTCCTTTAAATCGCGGTCCGGGTGGACGGGTGCCTGGCTATCCGGTCTCCGAGTACAGGGAACTGGCGATTCGACCAGGGCAGGTCCAAGAAGGTGATGGCAAACTGGTTGGCCCCACCAGCTCAAGGGAAGAAGGCTCTTGCAGATGAAGATCTTATCTCGTCGTGTGGAGAAAAGTGGTGAGACACTACAGCAGGGCTTCACCAGTGGTTCAGTCGTTGCAGGTGTCTTTGGCTTCTCTCCTCTTCGGCTTCTTAGTTCCAGTGACAACGTCTTGCTCTTCCAGTCCTCAGGACCGTGCTTTTGTGCAAAAAGATCCCCATTCATACAGCCTAGCTGTCACTCACAGTGGAGTGGTCATCTTGGCGGGAGACCCTCCAGCCTATCAGGACAGAGTGCAACATGTTTTGCTGAGGCAACCTTGTCCAAGGGTCCTACTCCCACTCCCTCTCGAAAATGAACACCAGGGAAAAACTATTAACCCTTCCCAGTACCTCCATAGTAAGATGGGTTGTACTGGTTTAGTTCATAAAAATTGACTAGTACAGTCAATGGGGACTTTACATGCCCTGTGAAACAGTAGTCAGTCCCAGGGTATGGAGTCTATGTTTGGGGGCCACTAGGACACCCCTGTGTCACTGCACTGAGGGTGCTGTGTAACATGTATATAAAGATATAAAGACTGTTCCTATGAGGGTGAGAAAAACCCTCTAGACATTAAACACAAAAATAGCCTAGAACACACATAGCAAAAATGCCTAAGAGTAGGAAAAAGAGTCACACTTAGCATGAGAAGAAAACAAACCCTTCAAATCCAGCAAAGCTGCTGGGGGACTCTATAGGTAAGGGAATTTAGCCATAAAATGAGAATTCTCCGTAACAGTGCCCTAACCCTATTTTCCTTTCCGAGACAACAGTCTGTTGGTAAAAGTAGGTCAGTGGGTAAATAACCCTGCTGTGGAGATCACTGTGTAACCTGTTAGTTCAAATCCTGTTTATAGGTCACTTAATGAGTCTGCATCAGAGTGTGTTTAATATGCAGGGAACATTTGACTGTAACAGAGCTGACCTACCGTTCGACTTAACAAAAGGACTACTAAATGTTCAGTGCTTCAGAACACACATTTCATCATGGATGCATTACCTGTAATGGCTCAGAAGTACAACACACATCCCCCATGAGGACTGCTATATTTGGGCTCTTACACTTGCATTACCAGCACTGTAGGTCATTACATCTGCATTCAAGCAAGTGCTGCATCTGGTGAGATAAACCTCCAACTCTTTAATTCCCTGCCTTATGGCCAAAAGAAGGTCTGCACACATCTAAAAAGGAGCACCCAATGGTAAAGCTACACTATATTTGTAAATGGAAAAGGCATTTTCAGCTTTTGGAATATTTATTGGCGCTATGTCAAAAGACGAAAAGGAGAGTAAGAGCAACTCTGAAACTAAGCAATACAGGAGGTCAAAGTGGGGGGTGGGTGTTGAGGCTGAGAAAACAAAGAACGTATTAAGACAATCCAAAACAGCAAAATTCGAGCAACAGGAAGAGGACAATAAGCTACATAAGAACAAAGAAAGTGAGAAGGGAAACGGAGGCAAATAATAGAATACACACAATAGGATTGAGGGATAGAAGCCAAGCAAAAGAGAGTAAAATAAGAAAAACACAAAGACAGATCAACAGCAGACTGGGAGAGCTTAAAATAGAAAGTCCAGATTAGAGAAAGGCAGGGCAAGAGTGCAGAGTGACAGAGCAACAGACCTCAAAACGTGGCATACCAACACTTAAGGGTGAGAGGCAGAACATCAGAAAGTGAGAGACCGGGGAAACTGAGTAGCTAAGGGAAGGAGAGATGGAGCAAAGTGGCTGTAAAGCAGGTAGCGCCAGGCAGCAACAGTAGGGCCGAGAGGCAGAGAAGTGGTGTTGGTGGAGTGAGGGAGTTGCTTTATGATGTAACAAACTGGCATCTATAGTAGTTAACACAATTTTGGTGTCCAGGTATAATGAAGATGAAGCCGAGTAGTACGCATTGACAATTTGTCATTAAGGTTTTCAAAACAGTTAATTTTATGCATAAATTGGATAGTTGTCAGACACTTTAACTCTCTAGCTAAGAAAGAAAATACTGTACTCTTTACGTTACTCCTCTACAATTCAAATAATTGGGAGTAAAATACTCGAACCCCAAAAATCCTATCTGGAGCACAGCTCTCTGAACAGGTTCAGCTAATTAATAAATAATAGAACCACTTTTATAACGGCTTAAGGCAATGCCAAGTGAACAAACTGGCCATGGCCAGACACTTGTGCCACCCAAAGCCCATACCATGGTCACATGGCCCATTGGACATAGCCTCAGGCCGTGCCCAGTGGGTAACGCCACAGTTTGATTTGTCCACAACAAAGCACAAATTAACAATAAAAACGTGTAAAAATGATGGTCCCCATATCAATTTATACAACAGGAGAAGTCATGAACAGGACATGGAGAAGTTAAGGTTGCATTAGGGACAACGAATAGTTGTGTCTCTTTACCAACTTTTGTTCACTGAGCACATCAGAATACACCAACCCACTCTATAGGAGGAACATTGTCAAGTTGCAAGCGCCAATGCATAAACAAAAGGTCACTTCGTCCTGACATGAATGACAGCTCTACATACTTACAGCAAACCATCCCTTACTCGCCAAAAATGAATTACAACTTACTATGGGCGAGTGCAAATTGGGAGGCCTTTTACAGCACTCCATTCAGACAATATGATGCTATAAACTAGAAACCATAGTAGTATGCCAACAAATTCAAAATTCTGCAGAATTGTGCCCAGTTAACATTATATGAAAACATTCTACCCGAATCACTGCACAATGGCACGCATAATGTTGAATGGATTCAATTTAAGTGATCAAAAATATGCATAAGTATGATGTGCAAATTGCGGGCTTTGAAGTGATGGGCAAATGGCAGAATTATTGAGAGCAAATTACATTTCTGAAACAGGTGAGGCTATTAAAAATGTGGATGAGATTACCTCCAGTAATTACGTTTAACCAAAAAGGTGATTCGAACGCCAAATTATTTGATTATGCAAATATACAGGGCTAAAAAAGGAAAAATGTTAAATTCCACAAACAGCCAAGACAAAACTATCTTTTGCACTTTTACAACTCGGTGTAAGTAGTTAAGTTATCAATAATTAAAATGGGCACCGCCATTAAAGCAACGGTGTCACTCAATGTTTAGAAAGTTATCAACTCCTACATACATAAACATCGTTCTCCTCGACCTGATAGATGACTACGTATTTTTATAGCAGGATCTCTGGACGGCTTGCAAGTGTTGACATAGAGCGGGAATTAATGTACTAGAAAACCTGAAAGGTGTTTCTGGTATCAAGTCCGATGTATAATAAAGTGAAAACAATGACTTATACCAACAACCATAAAACGATCCTTGCAACAGAGGACTGACAACGTAGGCTCTTAAAAAAAGATTTGGCAAAATTGACACATCAAGTACATTCCGCAGTATCTACACATTAACACTGCAGCACAGAGGATATCTATACAGCATGAACTAGAAATACAACACAGATGATATCTAACGTGAACCTATAAAAAAGTGGCATGAACGTATTCAAAAATACACAGAAGTACCGTGCGTCCTGGCCCAACCCAGGGTTAATGGCAATGGTCAAAAGCGGTCATTCCAGTCAACGTATGTGAACTTTAGACCCAATCAGTGAGCCAAAATGCGATGAATAGAACATGGGCGTCCTCTTTTAAAAACTGACAAATGACGTACACGAAAGATAGGCGAGCATGAGCACACGCAAGCCTTGCTACATAACAACGCGGGCACATGGCCCGCCCCTCCCTCCTCATGTCTCCACTTGTGAGGCGGTTCATTATTTGGAAACGGTCCTTGTATACACGTAGGCAATTCCCCTGTTATCCTTTCATTCGGCAGAGGTACCGATCCTGAGAAATGACAGCTGCTGCTCCTCTTCACACACCACCTCCCCCCACCCCGTTTCGCGTGAAAGCTCTTTGGGCTGCTTTCACTCTTGATCATACTTCCAACAGGGCCGCAGACCTCGAACACCAACACAAAGTCAACTCTTGACCACCCCAGATGCCAAAGCACTAGTCAGACTCACAGAACAAGGGCGACCCATAACGGTCAGTGTGGGATGGGGATTTTGGAGGCAACATCTCTTCTTTGCCACGAGATTCACACATGACACCTGTCAACTTTGCAACAATGGTCATCTGTAGTTGAAAAGCAGGTATAACGTACCTTCCCAATGAACAGCATTTGCGAGATTTCATAATTTGTGGCAAAAAGAACCGAGACGAGAAACTGGGTTTGTTATATCGAAAACCGTTGGCTAGCGGACATTCCAAAACGGGGGTCACTTAGAGGCAAAGCGATCCTTCCAAATGCACGGGTACAAGTGGTGAAGCCCGCATCTCCCCCACTTGTAAACCCCCAGCCAGATGGGCGATGAATTCCACTTCCTAGCGAAGGCGGCACTGGTGGCTTGGGAGGAGGAGAAATGAAGAAAACACACAGTCGACATATGGGGTTCCAGAAACGTGTACTTCAGGGGGACTATATGGGAGTGGTTCAAAAAACATTGGACCAGGGACCTCGGATGCACACCCCTCCCCAAGCTCCAGTAGCCCTTCCTCCATCAGTTTCTACAGATAATAAGAGTATGTGGCTGAGTACCACCTCTCCCTCTTTCACACACCCCTTCTCCGGGGCAGATAAGCTACTAGAAACTCACGCAGTTGGTGGCTCTCCTTCCCCCGCAGAAGTCGGCAGGGCTCTCCTGGCACCGCCTGCTTCTGGGGGGCTGCTAAAAGTTACGGGTGATCGCCTGGCTTTTCCGCCCCAGTGTAGTCCGCCTATTGACAGCTTCTTCCGATCTCCTGTGGTGGTGTTCTTCTCTCTTTTATTTTTGTTTTCAAACCGGGCCTCTGGCGCTACCTGTCCTCCGCCATTTGCCTTTCGATTCCGTCACGACATAGCCGACACTAAACTCAGCACAGCCAATAGTCTGGCGCCTTACTCACCACGACCGGTAAAGTAAGCGCAAGCGCCAACGGACTTTCTGCCAAAGTCAACAGAGAAAAGGGACAAAAACGGATATGAAGACATGGGCGCCATCGCGAAAGATTACGATTTCTACAATTAGAAAGGTACACTTGAAGAAAAGTTGAGGTTATTAAAAATATGTGTAATAAATCGAACAGTTTTTTGGGATACATGGTTTGGTATAAGGGATATAAGGACAAATAGAAAAAATGGCAGTTATTGTATTTGAATAATACACCTCTTGTAAGGAAAACTTCACATTGACTAATGTATACAATATTCAAAACTAATCGAACTGTTTCCATAAAATCTAAAATACATGATGTTATAAACCATGTCTACAATTCTTAGGACAGGCTGAAAATCGAAGCCCAAGCGCGTCTTGCTTGTCTCCCGAGTCCATTCTTTCTTTCAATTGTTTGGATACCGACAGGGTCGCCTGTTGAGGGCTTGAGGTAAAGGCGGATTGTCAGAAGTGATGATACCTAGAGCATATCTCTCAACTCGCTGGCCACCTAGGCGGCGCCCTCACCCGCTAAATTCACCACGCGCCCATAGCAATCAATGGGCTTCTCACCCGCCTAAAACAAAACCGGGTGTTTTCACCCGCCCAGCGGCCATGAAAGGTTGAGGGCTATGCTAGACTTAAAACATTTCTTGGATTCGTGGAATTGTTCAATTAAGGGGATCCCGAAATTATCCTATCGTGCCGAAAGCAGACGTGTTTACTGTATGTATGGACATTAAAAAGCCCTTGTTTGTCATGAACATGTTCATTAAACTGCAACGCATCATCATCCGAAAATGGGGCTGCTAACGTTCATGGCAACAGGCGCTCAAATATGAATTCACTTGCTCATGTACTCCTTCGCCAACCACATCGTTTTGAAATTTCAGAACTAGAGTGTTAACGTTCTGTACTGACGACAAAACAACGTGTGATACACCTGCTCGCTTGCTGCTGCTGAATTAACTACGCTGCTACGTCTCCAAAACAACTCCAGTGGTTTGTCCCTCCCAATAGCCCTGGACATACCCCCTCCAGCATCGTTTCCAGTGCTTTTCTAGATGACTTTTTTTTTTTTTATAACTAGCTTGTTTTCAGAGGGGATCCCAACTTTGACCTATGTTGCATTTTAGCGCCCTCTGCTGGCACATTATACCAGCAAATTTTTCACTGTAGAGCTTTGCAGCTCTCATTTTTAGTTTTTTGGTTTTGCTATTAGGTAGTGCTAAAAGCGCTAGCTTTAAGCTGTAAATATTGTCATTATATTAAGAGCTTTAACATAAGAGCATCAAATAGGGGCTTTGAATGAGGGTCTGTAATGCTTTTCAATGACATATGAGTATGGATTTGTGTTGTTTGGCTATTTGTCCCACCCATTTAACTGCCATTTCTCAGTCAAATCTATATGATTTTCGCCCATTCCCACCCTTCTAAACCCAAAACCACACCCCTTTGCACTCTTCACCTGCATACAAAAATTTTTTATATTGTGATGCTGTTTACAAAAAAACCTTACACAAACAAAATTAATCAAAAACAGAATATAAAACATGTAACAAAAAGTAGGCATCATCATCAAGAAGCAAAATATTAAATATATGTTAAAGATATTAATACAGCGCACCGTCACCAACGGAGTTGATCCGCAGGCGCTATGGCAGATTTGCAAACGAGAAGGTGGGATGGGTTAGTAGGGTGAAAAGGGAGTAGGATGGTGAGAGGAGTGGTGTTCTGTTGGCAGCTTCAACTCGGTGTACACCGTGTGCTGAGCTTTTGGTGCGAGTATCAGCACAATGTCAGTCCTCGTGTGCTGTTTGTGCGGTTTATGTGTTGTAACAATGTGGCAAAGTGCATGTGAAATCCAAACAGCTTAAAACAATCTATCTCTGGTAACCTGAAAAAATAGACATTCCATAACCCTATGTCGCAAAGTCTCTGCAGAACCTAGATAGTTGCAAAAGCGGCAATACAATGCAGAACATGTAGTTAGAGGGGAACCCCAATGATTAGTCTGCTCCCTCGTAGGTAGCTGATTTAGTCTAAATCGCATGTATAGTAGTGCTCAAAATGTATTACATGGGAAGCAAATCAAATACAGGGGAAGGTGGTCCCTTCTCACAAATTTAGCATACTCGCTATATGTGGAATATGAATTGATCGCATCTATTGTCTGGGGCAAGTCCTGCCTGAAAAGTTTCATTTTCACTCCACCTTGGCAATTTAGAAGTTCCTCCCCTGAAGAGCTAATGGAAACAATTAAATCATGCATCCTTCGGACATATGTATTGATAGACTGTGAGCATGTGCTACTATTCTACTTCTGCAGGAGTCTGTCCTGATACATTCTGGTTTCACCATCACCGTCTTGTGGCCAATGCTGGATTTGACTTTTATGGACTTCATTGATTCACAGTGCGTTACCCTTTCTCAACTCTGATGCTGAACTTCCTTTGCATCTTGTACTCATGGTGGCCCTGAATCATTCTGTTTCCATCTTCATCTTGTATCCTGGCTTGCAACATTATGTGTTACTACTGACTTCTGCAATTGTATTCGCTCTACCCTCTTGCTTCTTCACTCTTTTTGACTGCTTACTCTTTGTTCTCTCGTCCTCTCCCTTTCTCCTTTTCCCTATGTCGTCCCCTCTCCTTACGTTCTTCTATGCACTTACTCTATCAGAATTGTCCCTGGACCTAGTATGATAGCAACCTCGTCTGCCTCCTCCCCCCTCCAACCTCCCCTTAATTATCACCCCCCCCAGCATTATCTGGAATGTCGTCAGGCCTAGTACGATAGTCGCTTGTTTTGTCCCTCCCCTCCCTTTCTGCACCCCTCAACCCTCACCTTTTGTTTTTCTCCAGCTCTTCAAGAAATGTCGGCAGTCGTAGTACAGTAGTCGCCTGTCTGTTTCCATTTGCTTCCCTCTCTCCCCACCCTTCCTTATCTATGTTTTAGCCATTGCACTATCTGAAATGTCGTCAGGCCGAGTACGATAGTTCATTTCACATCCTTACATCCTTAATGTTCATGGCCTTTAAGAATATCATTGCATTTTCCCTTGTTCCCTCCTTGGCCTTGAAGCACTTTGAAACATATTTTGTATAGATGCTATATAAATAAACTATCATATCATATCATGTGTCCCTAGCTACTTTGCCTAAATCACAATACAATTAATTTGCTGCTGGCCTTAGAAACTTGGAATAATTTGATAATTGTCTCCACAAATAGTGAGCTTGTAGAGACGTCTAGGCCAGTTCATTTCAGATGACTGCATTGGGAATTGACGAGGAAAGGCTAAAGACCTTCTTCCATAGCAATGCGTTCAAATGGCTACCCAGGTCCAGGAGGGATACATGATATGATATGATATGATAGGTTATTTATAACACACTTAATAACCAGATGTTTCTAAGCGCGGACTCTGGGATCAAACCTGTGTTGTTCCATGTCGTCTTGTTTCCAAGGCGAGCAGGTTGCCCCTGGCTCAACCTTCATTAGATAATAGCGAAGGGCTGGAAGAAGAGAAAATCTACACACTCGTGACAACAGGCGTTTTATATGGGAGACAAGAGGATATAACCAGGGCATTGTTACTGCCAAGGCAGAATGCCTGCAAAAACAAATAGGCCTCGCCTCCAATAGACCTAAGGCCCTTTTTGAAATGGTGACATTTTTAGCTGTCCCCCTTGCACCACTTCATGTATCACACCCTCTTTACCTTTGTCTAATGCTTTTAATGCTCTTTTCACAGAAAAGATTGAAGCAATCAGAACCAATATCGAATTAGAAACCCAGTCAGTGCCTAGTGCAGAATTGAACACCAATATGGGGTGTGAGTGGGGGGTGAGTCGGATCAAAAGCGTTTAAAATTTGATTTTAGACCAGTGGAAGTGGATATGATTAGCAATCTTCTCTCCAAACTAAAACCCACCAACTTTAATTATGACCCGATTCCTGCTTATTTACTTAGCTAGAAAGCATGTGTAAGTGCTAATTTCACCTGTGTTGGCTATCATAAATGCCTCATTGATGCAAGGTTGTATTCCCAGTGAGTTAAAGAGTTCATATATTACTCCTCTCCTGAAGAAAAATACCTTGGACCACGAAGTTTATGCAAATTACCGTCCTATTGCTGTCCTACCTTGGTTGGCTAAGATCCTGGAGAAGGTTGTCGCAATCCAATTACAGGCTCACCTGGAGGAACATAGTATTTTGGATTTTGGATGTGTATCAATCTGGGTTTAGACCGGATCATGGGACTGAGACAGCAATAGTGTCTGTATGGGACGATATGCTAAAGGCAGCCGATGAGGGGGACATCAGCATGTTAGTTATGCTGGACCTCGCGGCTGTCTTTGATACTGTGGATTATGGGATACTTATTTCAAGACTTTCTGACACTGTACCGCTCACCTGATATCCGTGGGGACGCCACTCAGCCTGCTCGGACCAACCACAATCTCAAACCCTTCCCTAGGATCCGTTCAACTGGGGCCTGGGTCTGGAATACAGGATATTTAGTTTTAGCTTAATAGTCTCAAGTCGTTTGACTCCCACACCCCTTGAGGATCAAACTTTCCCCTATGTCCTCTCCTCACCTTGTTCTCTTGCATAGGGTGCTCTTCATCCTGCTCTTTGGTGCAGGTGTGCGTTGGTTGAGGTGGGCGCTGTGTGACCTAGTTGCTCCACTGGTGCGGCCCCTCCAATGAGTTCGGACTTGCTGTGACTCCAGTCCGATAAGGTAGGTTGTGGGTTCTTGTGGAACTGTCCTTTTCTTGTCTCTTGCACTCCTTAATGATGTCCCCCCCTTCTTTCCTAGGTGCTGGTAAGGGGATCGGAATGGTGTCGTGCCGCTTGAGGAAGTTGAGCGCTGAATGGTGAGTGACTGCGCGATGTGCGGCGCTGTTCGCTTGTCTTTATGCTGACCTATGTCTCTCTTGTGCCTAACAGGCTGCTGCAATTTCCCAACACGACTGCCGGTGAGAGAATAAGTTGCGGTAAGTAAAGAGCAAAGTGCGGCGCCTTATTGTCCTTCGTGTGATAACCTGTGTTGTGGTCGATGGTGTGCTCCGGAGCTGAAGTTACCCAGAGCAACTCAGGTTCAGGTAAGCGTTTCACTATTCTTGCTGTTTTTAAGGAATACGAGAGTGCTTACTAATGTTCTTTCTCTCGTCCTTTTTCTTGCAGGCTCGGCATTCCAGAATGAAGATGACGCCGCTGAAATGCTGTCCGCTGGATCAGAAGAACGTTGGATGGAAACAAGTTCTTCTCGGTACGGTAAATATGATATTAATGCTGTCCTTGTTCTTTCAGGTGCGCGGGATGTGGAGGGAGGTGAAGGCCTACAGGAGACCGTTCCGTACACGGTGAGTGTCACGCTGCAGGCGCACAGTAACTCAAAGCGTGTTTCTCTGCGCGGGTGTGGTTTTTATAGCCTCCAGGTATCCCAGGCATCCCTAGGTCAGAACATGGAACTGAGTTATGTGGGGGCATCCATGTTGCCCCAAGTGCAATGCCAAGTTCAGTTCCTCATCAGACCTCTGCTTTATGTATGAGCCTGGCACCTCATGTCTTTAACCTCAAATTCTGGCTCGCCTTTGATCATTACTGGTTTCGGTGGAGTTGTAACACAGGTTCCAGGCTGAACAGGTTTCAAGAGAGATATGTGGAACACAGGATGAATTTGCATGTTAGGGGGTAAGGCTAATTTGACTGCCACTGGATTTATCACAGAGGTGATGGTAAAAGGACCTAGGTAACATGGGCGGAATGTCTGGGTTTCTTTTATGGGCACATGTTTCGATGCCAACCAGACTTCGTTTCCCACCTGATAGCTGGGGGCCTTTACTCGATGCTGGTCAGCAAATTTCTTTTGACGGTCCTTTGCTTGGAGTAAATGTTCAACAGCCCTTTTAAAGGTTTGTGAGATGGTCGCGTGCAAGGTTTTAAATGGTTACATTTCAAGGGCAGTATGGCCATCTAGTTCGGAAGTGCGTGGATACCTGCCTTAGATGGTATAAAAAGGAGTCTGTCCAGTACTGGTATGTAGAGAATTATTATAGGCATATTCAGCTATCCATAACAGATCCGTCCAACTTCCTTCTCTTTGGTGTAGCATACAGCGTAGGTACTGTTCGAGTGTTTGGTTCGTCCTCTCCGTTTGACCATCCGTTTGAGGATGGTGACTGGTGGACAGTCGGATGTCAATTTGGGCCATAGAACAACACTTCCTCCAGAAGTTGGACACAAATTGAGTTCCTCGATCTGAGACCAGCACCGAAGGAAACCCATGGAATCGTACAATGCGTTCAAGAAACACTTTTGCCAAAGTGGACGCGTTTGGGAGACCCTTAAGAGGAATGAAGTGTGCCATTTTTGAGAACAGGTCCACAACCACTAGAATGGTATTAAATCCTTGATTGGGTGGTAAATCGGTATTAAAGTCGAGGGATAGTGTATGCCAGGGCACTGGTGGAATTTCCAATGGGTGAAGGAGTGCCTCTGGCTTTTGCTTAGATTATTTATTTTGTGCACACACACTACAGGACAGGACGAATTGGACAATGTCCTTACGCCACGTGGGCCACCAGTAACTCCGTTTTACCTTGGCTAGAGTCTTCGCAATTCCAGGATGGCCCTCGATTAAGGAGTCGTCATAACCGGATGTTAGGGAGAATTCTCATTTTATGGCTAATTTCCCTTACCTATAGAGTCCCCCAACAGCTTTGCTGGATTTGAAGGGTTTGTTTCTTTTTACCTGCTAAGAGTGAGACTCTTTTTCCCACTCTTAGGCATTTTTGCTATGTGTGTTCTAGGCTATTTTTGTGTTTAATACCTATGGCATCTTTCTCTACCCCATAGGAACCATCTTTATTCACATGTGTTACACAGCACCCTCAGTGCAGTGACACAGGGGTGTCGTAGCGCCCCCCAAACATAGACTCCATACCCTGGGACTGACTACTGTCTCCCAGAGCATGTAAAGTCCCCATTGACTTTACTAGTCAAATCCTATTAACTAAACCAGTACAACCCATCTTACTATGGACGTACTGGAAGGGGTTAATAGTTTTTCCCCTATGTTAATTTTCGAGAGGGTACCATACAGTCCCTCTCTCAAAAGTTTCTGGCTGGTGGCAGTGATTACTACCATAAATGTTCGACTGCGAATATTTCCCTATGGGATTTTCCCATTGTTCGAGCCTACCACATTTTCTGACAGCCTCTAACATACTACCGGTGTATTTTAATATTAACTTTGCTCTGGTAGGTTTTATTTGCCAGAACTTTAATGTAACTTCTTTCTCGTGTCTTACTCTAAACTCCTAACCCAGGTCGGGGATCCTGTGTTTGTCCGTTTGGCAGGCTTCTGCCGAGAAGCCCTCCTTTCGGCGCCACTGAGTCTGGGGTGGGTTCATTCTGTGGGAGGGGGAGAGGACCCCATGGACAGGGTTGCCTCAGCAACCCATGTTGCATTCTATCATGATAGGCTGTAGGGTCTCCCGCCAAGATGACCACTCCACTGTGTGAGTGACAGCTAGGCTGTATGAATGGGGATCTTTTTGCATAAAAGCAGGGTCCTAAGGACTGGAAGAGCAAGACGTTGCCACTGGACCTAAGAAGCTGAAGAGGAGAGAAGCCAAAGACATCTCCAACGACTGAACCACCGGTGAAGCCCTGCTGCAGCGTCTCACCACTTTTCTCCACTTGACGAGATAAGATCTTCATCTGCAAGAGCCTTCTTCCCTTGAGCTGTTGGGGCCAACCAGTTTGCCAATCGCCTTCCCGGGCCTGCTGTGGCAGAATCTCCCGTAACCTGTACTTGGAGGCCAGATAGCCAGGCACCAGTCCACCCGGACCGCGGTTTAAAGGAGCGTACCTTTTATTCGTCAGGCAGCACCGCGGCTGATTTCATCCCTGGGTAGTGCCGTAACTTGAACCTTCCTCCTCGACGATAACCTCTCTTCCTCTGCTGGATCACCCGAACTGCAGGAACTACCAGGAACAACCGCCACTGCAGGAGCCACTTCTCCATATTAAGGTACATTGTTCCGCCAGGCCGCCCTTTCTTCGCAGTAATGCTAAATGTGCTTTAAATACTTTACCTACCTGTTGGGTCGGCCGCCCCTCTCTCTTAACATTGTCTTTTCAACTTCTGCAACCACCTTTTCAAATTCGTTAACCAAAGACCTGACTGCAGCTACAAGAACATTTTTGCTCCTGGGCCCTTGCCCTGTACCATTGATTCTGGCACAGGCCTACTGACTCTGGTCACATTTGTTAGATCTGCTTTCTTTAGATTGATTCTCACTGAGAACTGTGTGGAGCACCTATTTCTGTCAACTACCCTTGCCTTCCCATTCTTAACCATTGTGAAATGCCATTTTGCTCAGTTTTCATTTTAAGTATTGCTTATACTGATGCACTGTCTTGCTGAACTGGTTCACAAACTAATGGGAGGTGTTGTTAGGGTGTAGGAGAAACTATGTCTTTATAATTTGTGCTTACCCTCCCTTATGAGGAATTTTTAGAGGATCCCTTGTGTGTAGTTGTCACTGTGCCGTTTAGCTCAGTTTTCACTCTGGTTCACTTGGTCTACAATTTAACCTGGGAGTGTGTATATTTTTCCTTTGACTTAATTTAACTTGCCTGATGACTGTGATGTATGTGTTTTCTTAGAAATGTATAAAATAAATATATAACTACTTTTTTAATACCAAGCCTTAGTCAGTGTTTCCTTGTGCCATGGTATAGTAGACCTATTGTGTAAACCCTGAATACTGCTCATCTCCCTCTTGAGATAAGTCTAACTGCTCAGCCACAGCTACCAACTAAATCTTTGTGGTACAGACTGATACCAAAGGGGATTTATTGCTCTCACCGGTAGTCCTAATCTGGTGTAGTGCTTCCTAAGGGAACTGCACTGGATTCTGCCTAACACCGGACATTACTTTTTCTTGTAGTTCTTTATTCGGCAGGAATAAATGATCCTTGAAATAGGGTAGTTGTTTTTTATTGTGTGATCTTCCCCTCGTGTTCTCCACTCTTGTAATTGCTCAGGACCCATCACGCTTCGGACTCCTTCATGTAGCTCACCTTGGGTCATGGTTGTTGTAATCCCCAGGAGTTTGTTGTTTGGAATGATGGCTATTGGGTCGGGATTCTTGTACACCTGCTCATCGGTACCCATGCGGGAAAGAGCATCGGCTTTTCCGTTTTTTAACTCCTGGTCGAAACGTGATCACGTAATCATATTCAGCAAAGAAGAGAGCCCAGCGTAGTTGCCGTGAAGATTGAGCCTTTGCTGTCCTTAGGTACTGTAAATTCCGGTGGTCAGTTATTTCAGTGATTGTATGTCTGGCGCCAAGGAGATGGTGTCGCCAAGCCTTAAAGGCTGACTTAATGGCTAGGAGTTCCTTGTCCGTGATAGCGTAGTTGAGCTCGGGCGGTGTGAATTTACGAGACCAGAAGGCGACACGGTGTAATTGACCCGTTTCTGGGTCTTTCTGCGAGAGAACTGCTCCCATTGCCATAATTGTTCGCTTGTCTTTATGCTGACCTATGTCTCTCTTGTGCCTAACAGGCTGCTGCAATGTCCCAACATGACTGCCGGTGAGAGAATAAGTTGCGGTAAGTAAAGTGCGAAGTGCGGCACCTTATTGTCCTTCGTGTGTTAACCTGTGTTGTGTTTTCCCTTGTAGATCGATGGTGTGCTACAGAGCTGAAGTTACCCAGAGCGACTCAGGTTCAGGTAAGCGTTTTACTATTCTTGCTGTTTTTAGGAATCCGAATACGAGAGTGCTTACTAATGTTCTTTCTCTCGTCCTTTTCCTTGCAGGCTGCAGCGTTCCGGAATGAAGATGACGCCTCCGAATATGCTGTCCGCTGGATCAGAAGAACATTGGATGGAAGCAGGTTCTTCTTGGTACGCTAAGTATGATATTAATGCTGTCCTTGTTCTTTCAGGTGCACGGGATGCAGAGGAAAGGCGAAGGTCTACAGGAGACCGATCCGAACACCGTGAGTGTCACGCTGCAGGCGCAGAGTAACGCAAAGCGTGTTTCTCTGCCGGGCGTGGTTTTTATAGCCTCCAGTTATCCCAGGCATCCCTAGGTCAGACGACACCTAAAAGGCTAGACCGCATAACTCAGTTCAATGAACTGAGTTATGTGGGGGCATCCATGTTGCCCCAAGTGCAATGCCAAGTTCAGTTCCTCATCAGACTTCTGCTAAATGTATGAGCCTGGCTCCAAGTGAGTCTGTGAGGAGACAGGGAGGCCCTCAAGGTCCATGTGGGGGATGGTGGTCTGGCCCCAGTGCGTTGTGTACGGGGGCTAGGGACAGGGATCATGACAGACACAGCCCAGGTCTCAAATGCCTCTCTTAAATGGTTCCCTTCTTTTCTAAATGACCATTCTGAACAGCTTAAGTTGGGGACGTTTATTAAAGATTTTCTGGTGGTCAGATATGGAGACCCTCAGGGCTCATCACTTTCGCCGTTGCTTTTTAATATTTACATTCGGCCTTTATTAGAGATTTTTGCTGAGTTTGGATTGTTGTATTATTCATACGCTGATGATACACAGATTTATATGCAGCTAACAGAACCTATGGAAGCCATTCAGAGAGTTTTGGCCTAAGCCAGAAAAATCAAGAACTGGATGGCTACTAATAAGCACCAGCTCAATCCAAACAAAACTGAGACCATTTTGTTTGGATCGAAAAAAAAAACTGGCAATGACTTTGTCACAGTTGTCCTGTCCCGAGCTCTTTGAGACTCTGACATCATTTACCTTCAAGGTTAAAAATCTTGGCTGCACCTGGCAGACGGATCTTGGTTGTAATCAACAGATTAGTGATACAGTGATATTTGTATGTTATCAATTAAGATTTCTAAAACCGCTGTTGCCATTCATAATGCCTAAAGATCGTCCCATGGTGGTGGGTGTCTTGGTTAATTCAAGGCTCGACTACTGTAATGCATTATTCATGGGTATTCCAAAGAACCAAATTCATCGCTTACAGGGTGCACAAAACTTGGTCGTTAGGCTGATTTTTTCTTTGCCAAAATACTCACACATTTTGCAGTTTCGCAGAGATCTTCATTGGCTGCATATACAACAGGGGGTGTTGTTTAAAACCCTCTGCTTGATTTTCAGGTGCATCTAAGGAACAGCACTGAGATACTTGGTGTCAAAAAGTTCGGCCTATCAATCTGAACGTTGTTTGCGTTCATCTAACCGAAAACTTTTGAAGGTTCCACACTCTAATTCTGTTAATTGGGGTGATAAACTTTTCTCATATGCAGGACCTAGAGCGTGGAATGCCCTACCGTATGAGCTTCACCAAGTCATATCTCTGCTGGCCTTCAGAAAGAAACTAAAAACACATCTTTTAACTTAAAATGTAGTAGCTACTATCGGTTATCGCTCCTGCTGCAATACTATCTGCGCCCAGATGCAATTCTTTTCCCGGCTCCTCAGGGATATGCGCTTACAAAAATCCCTAAATGCAAAAAATGAAAATAAACATAGCTTAACCCTCAAGGAGGCCTTCCACATAACCAATGAGGAGGCGTTTGATAGATTGTACCACAGAAACTTAATAGAGGGTACAGGTTCTATCCTCTCGTCATCCAGCACCCACGTCATCACCTTAGGTCTGGCACCACTTGAAAAGACAACAATTTTAGATTTTGTACCGTTAGCATGGAGATTATTCTTACCAGCGCATTGGAAGAATAGATCCAATTTTCGCTGCAGACCCACAGGAGTGCGATTGAAGAAGATCAAATGATCTGCAAAAGCAAGCCAGTGCAATTTCAGCTTGCCTATCCTAGCAGACTAAACATTTTCCACCTGCCACAGCTCTTCTTTATCAGACAAGTACACATTAAAAAGTGGTGGCTAAAAAAATTGGGCTCTAAAATCTCCAGCACTAACAGAAATGTCATCAGGCCTAGTTCAGTAGTTGCCTGTCTGTTTCCATTTCCTTCCCACTCTCCCCCCTCCTTATCTGTGTCTTAGCTCTTGCACTATCTGAAATGTCGTCAGCCCGAGTACGATAGTTAATTTCACATCCTTACTATTCATGGCCTGTAAGAATGCCATTGTATTTTCCCTTGTTCCTCCCATTGCCTCGAAGCGCTTTGAAACATATTGTGTATAGGCGCTTTATAAATACACTATCATATCATATCATGTGTCCCTAGCCACTTTGCCTAAATCCCAATACAATTAATTTGCCGCCTGCCTCAGAAACTTGGAATAATTTGATAATTGTCTTAGAGACGTCAAGGCCAGTTCATGTCAGATTACTGCATTGGGAATTGACGAGGCAAGGCTAAGGACCGTCTTCCATAGGAATGCGTTCAAATGGCTACCCAGGTCCAGGAAGGATTAATTTAGCCCACACAACAAAACCGGCTCAACCTTCATTAGATAGCAATGAAGGGCTGCAAGAAGAGAAAATCTACACACCTATGATAATAGACGTTTCATATGGGAGATAATAGGACATAGTTTAACCCTCAAGGAGTCCTTCCACATAACCAATGAGGAGGCGTTTGATAGATTGTACCCCAGATAGAAGGTACACATTCTATCCTCTCGTCATCCAGCACCCACGTCATCAGCTTAGGTCTGGTACCGCTTGAACAGACAACAATTTTAGATTTTGTACCGTTAGCGTGGAGATTATTCTTACCAGGGTATTGGAAGAATAGATCCAATTTTTGCTGTAGACCCACAGGAGTGCGATCGAAGAAGATCAAATCATCTCCAAAAGCAAGCCAGTGCAATTTCAGCTTGCCTATCCTAGCAGGCTAAACATTTTCCACCTGCCACAGCTCTTCTTTATCAGACAAGTACACATTAAAAAGTGGTGGCTAAAATGCAACCCTGCTTAAGACCAACCCGAAAGGGTGTAGGTTTTGAAAGAGCACCCTCCCATGTTAGGCAGATCTTTATTGAGGCACTCCTGTGTAATAGGGTGATAAACTGCTCCAGTTTAGGGGGAACTTGGTTAGTTAATAATTTGGACCAGAGAATTTCACATACCACAGTATCAAAAGCAGAAGACAAATCCAAGGATGCAAAGTAAACAGGACCCCATATGGCTGTGTTTGACAGTATGTAGTAGATGTGCTAACACAGTTGCGTTGAGAGCTGTGCACATGTTTTGTCGAAAGCCTACTTGGTACTTTGACAGAACAGAGAATTTGCCTATGATCAAATTAAGATCTCTCAATAGAAGAATAAAGAATACCCTACTAATTGCATGAGTAAGAGCAATGGGCTTATAGTTTATTGGTGAGCTGGGATCACTCTTCTCACACACAGGAATAACGATGTATTCACACAATGATGGAATATTATGGGTGTCAAAAATATAGTTAAAGAGTGCAATCAAGAAGGGGATCCAGAGTAACGTTTTAAGTTCTGTTGTTGCACATTTTTATCTTACCTATTCAAGATCTTTACTTAGGTTTATTGCAAAAGACGTAAAGTTATTCTAGTACTAAGACAACAATATTCATGTGTCCTTTGTGGAAAAGAAGAGTCACTCCAGCCGTATTCTTGTCACGGCTGGAGTGACTAGCCGACTGTTTTCTATGCTCAAAGGTGGGTACATAAACTCGGCTTGGTATTTCATGTCCCCTTTTTGACTTGCATGAAATATGTCAACATTGTATTGTAAATATGGTGTGATACAATTGACAAAGTCACATTGTACTAACCCCTAGTCACACATTTTTTTTAGAGTTTAGAGTGTCAGTATCTGTTTGAATGAATTTGTATTAAATGTGTTTGTCTTGTATAATGGTTTTATAAATAACAAAAAATGTTTAGTAAAAAAAGAATAAATCTATATTTTGAATAAGATAATCCTCAGTTTGACTAAATGCTGAAAGCAAGTGTAGCATAAAGTAGTGCAACTACAAACTTTGTGTAATTTAAAGCGAGGGGAAACCAGTTTCCTATTATATATTTAGTGGTATACTCGGGGCGTGGCTGCTTTTCATGCACTACAGAAGCCCTAGATACCTGTAAGCCACCATACCCGTCGCAGAAGACATCAGGAAGCCCCAGACGGAGTTTTGTCACTGAGAGTGCCCCGGAGGAACCGATACACTTCGCGAAGTGGCACCGCGAAGCCGTGCCCAAGATGGCGGCTCCCAGGCATTAGCCCGCGTATCATTGCACACGCCGAAACTGAGCTGCGGCCCCAGTCCGCTACCTGCCGAGCGGACCGGAGGCCCACGAGTCTGGAACGAGGGAGCGCACTGCCCCGTTCTGGGAGCTGAAAAGGCACGTCCATAGATCTGGACCGGCAGAAGACCCCTGGCGGAAGAGACAACATTCAAAGAGCGTGAAGTGGTGGAGGAGCGCGGGGCCCGCAGGGTCGCCGCCAGAGAACCCGCTCCAGAGGGGGGAGGACAAGTGCCGTAGAAGCAGTGGCAAGTGAGAAACAGAAGAGGCGAGCAGTGGAGGTGAGCGCCCCACCCAACCCCCCTCTACATCTTGGCAGCACCGAAGTCGAGCGCAGCACGAACGAGCGCAGACAGCCGAGCGGCCCGCCCCGGACACTAGTAAGCGGTGCCCCATCGAACAAACCCCCCGGCCCTTGGAACATAGCGCAGGCCCAGCAAGGCCTCCGCAACCTGGCTGGGATGTCCACGAAAGGAGCGAGGGCCAAACAGTGCCAAACCATCATGGAGACCTACACTGCTGGAGAGCCCACAGGACCTGAAACCACAAATAAGACATCCCCCGAGGCGCTGCGGGATCCCTCCGTGGGGACAACTGAACCAAGCAACACTCAGATCCTGGAAGCCATCAAAATGTTCCAAACAACAATGGAAAATAAAATCGATGCAGTGGCCATAGATCTAGGCCTACTACGACAAGATGTTCGCTCCCTAGCCAGCAGGACCGAAATATTGGAAGTCCAGGTGCGAGAAAACACTGGAGCTAAAACACAGCTCCTAAAAGATGTGGACGTGCTGCAGCAGAGGGTGAAGAACCTGGAGGACAGAGCTAAGGAAGCCGAAGGGCGGGCACGCCGAAATAATATCCGACTTTTGGGGTTGCCGGAGGGATCCGAAGGATCAGACCCCACGAACTACGTAGAGACCCTTTTGCTACAGGAGATAGGAGCTGGAAAACTCTCGCAAGGCTTCACGATCGAAAGAGCCCATCAATCCCTCACGAAAAAACCTCCCCCTGGCACCCCGCCCAGACCGATGAAAGCAAAAGTGCTTAATTACACGGACCGTGAGACCATCCTGGCCTTCTCCAGATTGGGGGGCCAGATACAGAGAGACTCTGCGAAAATAGCTATCTACCCAGACTACACCTTCCAGGTCCAGATGAAGAGAGCACAATTCATATACACAAAAGCCAGATTGAAAAAGACTGGACTGCGATACATGCTTTCATACTCGGCGAGACTAAGCGTGATACACAACAACAAGGCTCTTTTGTTTGACACCCCAGCGGAGGCCCGGGAATGGATGGACGGGGAACAGATCCCAGATGCCGATGTGAAAAGGCAGAGGTCGCGATGAGTCATAGCACAGGGCCGCAAGCAGGGCCCTTAACCCGCAGAATACAGGAACTAAATGGCCGAAGCTAGGTGCAGCTGGAATTAATCCTCGAAGAACGACACCGGAGACGAACACCCCTCTACCCCCTGAAGGGCACCAGGAGACCATGTGCGGTCAAACGGAGCGGAAACGGGATAGTCATAACGAGGGAAACCTTGCTGGACCTGTTTTTGGTCTGGGGAGTTTAAAGTTATGGGGGTGAGGGAAAGCGGGAGTTGGCACTAAAGTTGGGGACCTAAAGGGGGAAACACCAAGACCACTAGGAGCTTTCATGAACAGTTCAGAGAAAGAACAGCCTCGAGAGATGCCTTGCTCGGTTGCTCAACCACCCGGCACGCATGGCTGACAAAATCTAAATTATGACATGGAATGTCAGAGGCATGAACAGCTTTGTCACGCAACGCTGCATAAAAGCATATTTAAAAAGATGCAAGGTTTGGGATTTCCATGCTCCAAGAGACCCACCTAAGCACAAAAAAGCTTAAAGCAATTGCCAAGACCTGGCGCGGAACCCTAATAGGATCCTCTTACTCCTCCTATGCCAGAGGGGTCCGATCTGGATCAGCCCGACCATTCCCATCAGGTTGGCAGGCACCAAAACGGACGACGAGGGGAGGATGGCGCTGGCACATGGCACCATAGAGGGAAAGAGGTATGTCTAATCAGCACCTACGCACCCAACCATGATGCCACAGTCTTCGTCCGCTCACTATACTCACGGCTCAGCCCTTACAGAGATAGCACCATGATATGGGGGGAGATTACAACTGCACTCTTGATCCCCGTAAGGACAGATCAGATGACAGACACGCCCGTCCATCCCCTCCTGCCAAAATTCTAACCACATTAACACATCAGCTCCTACTCCAAGATCTGTGGAGGGAACAACACCCGGAAGAATGGCAATACTCCTTCTACTCCCCACGCATGCAGTCCACACCAGATTAGATTACATATTTGTGAGCCAAGAGCAACAGGCCACTTTTGGGGATGCACACTACCTGCCCAGGGTGCTATCTGACCACTCTCCTTTAGCGATCACCTGGGAGGTGCTCCCGCCCAGGCCTCCGGTGCCCACTTGGAGGCTCAGGAGCGAGGCCCTACTCGACTCAGCTTTCCGGGAGCACATAGAGGAAAGCACGGAGGAGTATTGGCAATCGAACCTGAATAGCGTGAGGCGTATAGGCACGGTGTGGGAAGCATATAAGGTGGTCTTGAGGGGGGACATGATTGCAACGGCGGGAGGCGCTCAAAGATCCATCATAGCCTCACTAGAGCGCACCGAAAAAGAGCTGGGAGATCTGGAGGGGAAGGCTGATTCAACCCCAGAACACCTGCAGAGGGAGATCGAACTTAGACAAACCTGCCTAACTCACTGGGAGGCCCTGGGGAAATTAAGTTACCCCAAACACACAGAGAGAACCCACGCCCTGGGGGACAAACCCGGAAAACTATTAGCCTGGCTCTATAAGAGGGAAACCCCCCGGACCCCTATCTGCCACATTCGCAAACCAGACGGCACCACTGCGCACACGCAGACAGAAATAAACTCAGTCTTTTCCGATTTCTATCAAGACCTATACTCGAATGCCACATCCCCTACGGACATCAAAATAGACTATGTCTTGGATATTATTAAGCTACCCAGATTAGACACACAGATGGCGGAAGCCCTTGACGATCCCATCACACCTGATGAGGTGAAGGCAACCATTAGATCCCTGCGATCTGGAAAATCCCCAGGCACGGATGGTCTCCCGGGGGAATTCTACAAGACATACGAGGAGACTCTAGCCCCTTTACTGGCCCAAGTTTTCAATGAGGCTTACGAGACTGGCACTCTCCCTGAAACCATGAGGGAAGCCGTTATCACATACAGGCCCCTCTCCATGTTAAATGTAGACAATAAGATCCTAACGGCCCTGCTAGCGCAGAGATTGCAAGAGTGATCCCCCTACTGATAGACCAGGACCAAACGGTCTATGTGCCCGGGTGCTCCATCACTGAAAACCTGCGCAGACTGCACCACGTCATAAACAGCACCGAAAACAGGCCCCTGAAATACGCAGTGGCATCCTTAGACGCTACCAAAGCCTTCAATTTGGTACAGTGGAAATGGCTGTACGCCACCATGATAAAAATGGGGATAGGGCCTGTCTTCTTGAAATGGACCCAGCTGGTATACACCAATCCCACTGCCAGGGTACGCACTAATAAAACATACTCCAATAGATGGGCCCTACACAGGGGCACGAGACAAGGATGCCCGCTTTCCCCCATGTCATATATCTTGACCATAGAACCCGTAGCAGCTTACCTACAACAGGAATATGGAGATGGGGGCATAGAGATAGACGGCGTAACCCACTTCATCTCAATGTACGCCGATGACATGCTACTATACCTACACAACCCTGAACACCTGCTCCCATACATCCTGGAAACACTAGACGGATTCCACAGATACACGGGGATCCAGATTAATAAGGACAAATCTTGCCTCTACCCCCTCGCTGCGCTGTGCGGCAACGAATATGGACCCCTCCCTCCCATGGCCCTCTAATGGAAGACAACCTCCTTCAGATACTTGGCAATCACTATACATCGAACCCCCAGAACTGTTCGGATTCTCAACACGGTTAGAGCCAAGGATGCCCTGGCAAAATCAATGGACTTCTGGGGAAAACTGCCGCTCTCTGTGGCAGGGAGGGCTGGCCTCCTCAAAATGGTGGCGCTGCCCCGGTTACTACACAATTTCACCAATGTCCCATTCAATGTCCCCCCTCCCTTCTTCAGCGAAATAGACAAACTTTGCAGACGGTTCTTGTGGCAGGGAGGCAGACACAGAGTGGCGCTAAAGACACTACTGAGACCCTATGAAAGGGGAGGCATGAAAATCCCCAACTTCGAACTTTACTACTTGGCAAGTCAGCTCAAGCATGTAGTGAAATGGATGGCGGACGAAACCACAACAGACACCCGACTCTTACAACCAGCCTTGCCTCGGCTCCTACTCAGGGACCTACTCTGGGTCCCGACCGCCAAAACAGCCCAAACCTGGTTAAGCTGGGGACCCGGCTGTGGAAACGCGCCTGAAAAACTGTGAGAGTGGATAACCCATACTCTCCACAAATCCCTATAGCAGCAATCTTGGCAACAGACCCTGGGGACAAACGGAAACACGTAGCCAATGGGAGCCCCACGGCGTGGCCACGCTGGGGGACCTGGTTCAAGAACAAGAGATCCTAATGTTTTCTGAACTCCATGAGACCACGGGTCTACCGCCAGGGCAGTTCTTGCTCCATAGAGCTGTGGTGCGGAGCATGGTGGACAGATGGCCAGACGCCACGAACATGGTAACAGAGCACAAGGTCATCGAAACCATGCTAAACGCGGCTGAAGAGGGTCATGAAACCTCACGACTATATGGGGCACTAACGGAGGGCACGACCAGAAACAAGCTCAAAAGTAGGGTGAAGTGGGAGCACAAACTGAGCCTGGAATTTGATGACAAGGAATGGGAGAAAATAACTCACTATCACAAAAAAATCTCCAGAAACGCACGCCTGCAGCTCATCCAGTTTTACATAACCAACAGAGCATACCTCACGCCAGAAGCGATTTCCAACTTTAGAGGAGTGGGGATCCAAGTATGCCCCAAATGTAATAAACCCAGGGCTGCTATGACTCACATGTTCTGGGGATGTCCAGTGATATGGGAGCTCTGGACACAGGTCGCGGCAAAAATGGCAGGGGTGGGCATCGACGTGGAGGTGTTGGCACCAGCGGCTTGCATCTTGGGCAGATACAAACGTAGCAGGAAAAACAAGCCTCTAAATAAACTCAAGGACCTAATATACATAACAGCGAAAAGACGCATAGCCAAGGGATGGAAAAGCCCGAAAAACCGAAGTGTGGCACAGTGGTGGGGGGACCTCCTGCGGTGGGTGACTGCCAAAACTGGAGCATGGGAGACCGTGCTACAGGAACAGAGGCTGGACAACAGCAGATATCTGCATCAATGGGTGATGCTGACAGTGCCTCTGCTCCATCCCGGCGGGGAAGACACTATCTCAGAGGACCCAGACAACCCTAACTCGAATGCTGGCACAGCGAGGTCTGATGAACAGACTGTGGTCTTGGGGGGTGGGGGGAGGGAAGGGAGGGAATTAATGATGGATTTATTTGATTGTTTGCACTGATAATACTGCATGTTTGTTTATATTGTTAAAGCAATAAAGAAATTTTAAAAAAATATATATATTTAGTGGTATACTCTCCTGCCTGGACTTTCTTTAACGTGTGCCTCACTTTCAAATTCAGTTTGCTCTCTCACAGGGCATGGATCTTCCCTTGAGTTGTCTCCTTCCTTTAGGCTCTCTCCAGGTTCATGCTGTGAGTCCCAGACCCACGTTCCATTGTGTTGGGTCTTTAGGGCTTTGCCCGACAGTGCTACTGTATCCCAACCCTTTTCCAGTGGGCTCACTGGTTCCTTCTCTGAGTTTCCAGCTTCACTGACTCGATCTGGGTGTTTGTCCATCTCTCGCAGTTCTGCACTGACTCAGCAGGCTTCTCTGGCAGGCGCCTGTTCCTTCATGGACATCCCAGCTCCCTCGGCTGTCTGGAAGCACTGCTAGCCTTCTCCCACTTCGGTACAGCCTCTGCAGAGCTTTCCCGGTTGCATCAGGTGTCAGGCTACTGTGAAAAACCTGAGAGTATTCTCACTCCTACTCCCATTGGATCCTCTATGCAGGTGGCCAGGGAAAGGCCATTGCTATTGGATCCTGACACTGGGCATGGACGAATGAGGGAGGATTACCTGGGTGGAGGGTCCTTGGGGACTGGGAATGAGGTACCCTTTAGGTGAGACATGATACCCCCCTTATACTCGTGATAATCAGCTTAACCCTTCCCCTGACCTTTATGGGTCATTATAAGGCAGTTCCCCTTTATTCCCCTCTTGGGGTAACTAACACTAATGAGACAAGGAAGAACCAACAAAGAGTTATGAATAGTACAAACTTTTCCCACTCTAGTACTGAGACGATGAAGAAGCAACTGCAAGTAATAGACACCACTTACTCTCACCACTTTGGTACTGGGACGAAGAAGATGCATGAAGGTCAGGCATGTCCATGTAATCAGAGTCAGGCAGTATTAATAAAGGACCACAGGTGTATAAAAGGTAGAAGGCCAGAGCACAACAGGGAATCAAGGAAAGAGGAAGGCACAGCAGATGGAGCCGTGCAGGAGCGTGAGAAGCAGAGACACAGAGAAGCCGACCAAAACCCCGGGAATCCTGCAATGTGATTGTGCAGGACAGAGATCCCACAGAAGGGAAGGTGGGCAGCAGGTACTGCCGAGCAGCAGAGGCGGAGCTGCGCATGAGACCTGTGAGTACTGAGCGAAGCACCCAACGAACAGGCTTTCCCACTCGGGGTGAAGCTGTTAACTGGTGCTGCCAGGTCCAGGTTAGTGTCGGGAACACTAGGACCACCTGGGTGCTCCAAGGGACCGTGAATGTGGTAGCGGTCCACGGAAACACACAAAGTTGCCTTTAATGAATACCAAAATGAACGAATGAAGCAAAGTTGCCTTTTTTGAATACTAAATGGAATGAAACAAGCAAGTTTGCCTTTATTGAATAGAGAATTGAATGAAAAAAATAGAGTTGCATTTATTAACAAATTGAATGAAACATGCAAGGCTGTACTTTTTGAGTACTGAACTGAATGAAATAAGCAAAACCTGCATTTATTGAACACTGAATGAAAGGGAAGAACAAACTTGCTAAATATTGAACAATAAACTGAAAGCAATTAGGAAACTAAGTTGGATGAAAGACTCTGAGGGCAAAGTTGGAGTCAAGGTTGAGAAACCACCCGTATATTAAAGTTGTGGAGCTACATTGGAGAAACTACTTTTTCGGCTGAATATTAAACTACGCAAGAAGACCTGCAAGTTCCGGGTTGCGTGACCTGTAGCGGGTGGACCGTGTGGTCTAAAACTGTGCCAAGACCAGAGAACTACTATCTGTTGAATAAAGAACTGTTGGAAGTGAATCCAAGGTTCCTGGTTGGGTGACCTGTAATGGGTGGACCATGTGGTCTAAAACTGCGCCAAGACCAGAGTACCCATATATGCTAACAGGGAAGTTTGCGGTTGTGAAAGAAGGAAAACAGCCATTAGTGTATCCCAGACTTGGGGAAGGGAACTCTGAGTTGTAAAGAATTGTTGAAATACAAATCCAAAGCTCCAAGATACTTATTTATGTGTCATCTTTTGATATTGATCTCGGGGAAGGAAGCCCTGAGACGTGCTTCCCATAAACTGTATTGAACTTGGGGAAGGGCATCCTGACCTTTGCAAAAGTGTGGAATTGTATTGCTTTATGTCCAAAAGAAGGTACATTGAACCTTGTAATGAACATGTTGACATTTGAGGAAAAGAAGCTGTAGAGTAAGCACAAGCTGGAAATAGCTCAGAACTTTACTTTTGGAACATTGTTTAATTTATGGTTTACATCTCTACACATTGATTTGTCTTAGTTGTGAGGGCAAGTATAGGGTTTGAACACTGTAGTAATAATGGACCACCACCACGTTTCTTCTTTATGCAGTGGTTTAATTTTTGATAGAGACATAGTCAAGGTCTCCAATTCGTGGTTACTTCACCCTTATGGGCTTTCAATCTCTGAATTACTTGTGGTCGTAGTTCATGGGATTCTCCTACTCGTTACACTCCGGGTAGGTCCACCATTCCTCGTCCTTCCTCTCTCGCATTCTGTCAATCTGTAGGTGAAAACATGCAACAACTCTCAGCGGCTTTATACCCTTTTATCCCGCTGAGGTTACAGATCCGCCAATCAGCACCCTCCATGTAGGGACGTTCCTCACTTGGGTTTACTCACCATGTCCCGCCCCCTGTTATGGCAGCTGTTTGTTCACTCTCGTTTGTGCATACCCTGGTCGTGGAAGGAATGGTCCAGGACCTCTCATTACTACAGCAATATCCGGCAGTCCACCAGTGGGGAAGTTTGACAATCCAGTAAAAATGTGTTCTTGCCCGTGACGTCTCATGGATCGTTTACACACTCCGGCATTTCCGAATGGAACAAGCCGTATTGCATGGAGTAGTGTCAGTGAACTCATGTCGCCTGCATAATACGGCAGATGCGCTTAGTCCCCAGGGAGGCAAGAAGAGAGAGGAAGATGGGGGGTGGCCGACATTGACATCTGCTTCCGTAATCACAGAAGGCCGCTCCCCACACACCCCTACCACAACTCCAGGCGGATCGGGCGTGGCGTCGCTCCGAGTCAGGATATCGGCACCACTTGGAACTTCACAGGTTTGTGCAACGTAAGAAAGTCGAATGGCTGCAGCGAAAGGAACCACCATAATATAAGATGGTTAGTGTCCTTGTGTCTTGCGAGCCACTGCAACGGAGCATGGTCAGTGAACAACGTAAAGTGTCTGCCCAGAAGGTTGTAACGTAGAGTCTCAATAGCCCATTTAATGGTGAGGCATTCCTTCTCGATCGTGGAAAACGTAAGTTCGTGAGGAAGCAACTTACGACTGATAAAACGTAAGGGATGTTGTCCATTATCGTCTTCCTGGGACAGGACCGCCCCCAATCTGACTGCAGAGGCGTCCGTTTGTAGGAAGAAGTTTCTCTGAAAATCAGGTCATTTCAGTACAGGATTGGTAGCAATACGCTACTTCAACTGTGCAATAGCCTGTAGTGCTGTATCATTTCATGACAGATCACCGGTTTTATTTTACTTTAAGGCATCCGGAAAGGTAGCCGCAATCGATGAACATTCCGGTATAAAACGGCAATAACACCTGACGAAGCCAAGAAAGGCTCTTATTTGTTTCTTTGTAATGAGTATCAGGATTTTGTTGATGGTTTCGATTTTTGTTAGTTGTGGTCGGATAATACCTCCCCCTACAGTATACCCCAGGTATTCTCTAATGCTCCTATCACTGTTTTCCTTCGATTGATATGGAGACCGGCCAATTCCAGTGCATTCATGACCTTCTCCAGGTGGTGTATATGAGAGGTCCATGAGTCACTATAGACCACTATAGTGACTATAGTGATATAGACTCAGATAGATTTTTGCATTATTTCATTATGTTCATTTTCTAACGTTGGAGTTGCTTGTGTTTGGACAGACGTGCGCAGACGGCAGTATATTTGGGTGTTGCCATTAAGGGATGGCTGTACTTCATTGATATAGATTGCCAATAGTTCACTGTGACCGATCAGCAATAAAGCTGTGCAGAGCTTTGCCTTGAGAAAGACCTGTGGAGGTCGAAACACGTGTTGGCATACAACTCTGACGGCATACAACTCTGACATTTGAACACGGAAAATGAACATAATTAAATAATGCAAAAATCTATCTGAGTCTCAGTTGAAAATCATTTTTGTATATGGACTTGCAGCAATGGCGACACTTAAAATTACTAATTAGGCATATGTATAATTTGTGTTAGCTGGCAGCGCATCCAATGGTGGAACATTCACTGTCTCTTTACTATATCATCTAGGTACGCTGCTGCGTATGCTTCATGTGGCTGTAGGATGATGTCCATTAAACGTTGAAACATTGCTGGGGCTCTGTGTAGCCCGAATGGGAGCACCTTAAATAGGTACAAACCTTGATGACTAGCACATGCAGTCTTTTCTCGATATGATGGCTTTAAGGGAATTTGCCAGTAGCCCTTTGTATGTCTATAGTGCTGATATATTTGGCAGAACCTAGCCTCTCCAGCAGCTCATCCACTCTAGGCTCTGGGTAGGCTTCATAACTTGAGATAGAATTTAGTTGTCTATAGTTTATATGAAATCGGGTAGATCCGTCTGTTTTTGGCACCAAAACTATGAAGGAGCACCAGGAACTACTGGAGGGCTCGATGATGTCCATACGTAACATCTCCTCGATTTCATCCCTTACCACCTGTCTCCTGGCCTTAGGGATCTGATACAGTATGAATCTAACCATTTGGCCTGGCATTGTATCAATACAGTGTTCGGCTAGTCTTGTTCTACCCGGGAGACTTGAAAATGTCTCCACATATCGTTCCAGTTTTTCTGTTAATTCTTTTCTTTTGTTGTCAGATAGGGTTGTTCCCCATTGAACATCTGCCAAAGTGGATAAAGGTCTGCTTGCATATTGTTCTTCTTCGTCCAGTTGAGAAGTGGTCATCAACGCCACCTGGTTCGGCCCAAACGACCTTTTCAGCAGGTTTATTTTATGAGATGGGGATCGGTCGGGTTGATGAACTCTAGTTGACCAGACCCACCACATTTTTATTGCATCGGGGCCCCTCCACTGTGCTAAACACTTGTTGCTGCTGGTGGTTAACAGCACCAGTACGTGGTCACCAGGTCTGAATGTTCTCATCTGGCTCTTTTTATTATAAGGTTTCTTGACTGGTTTGCGATCTTCCGAGATTTTCCTTGGCCATAGCTTGCAACAAGTCCACGTTGGTTCTCAGTTCTTCTACCTATTCGGTAAGTGTTAGCTCTTCGCTACCTTCCCACTCTTCCTTCGCAATGTCCAATATTGTTCGTGGTTGGCTCCCAAACAGCAACTCAAAAGGTGAACATCCTGTAGAGGACTGCAGTGTATCACGTAACACTGTGAGAATTAAAGAGAGTCCTCTGCCCCAATTCTTCCCCTCATGTTCCACTACCCTCTGCAGCATCCTCTAAATGGTCTTGTTGTAACGTTCTACCAGGATATCCGTTTGGGGGTGGTACACTGATGTCTTGAGTTGGTTGATTTGTAGTCGTTCACATACTTGTCTTAATACTATAGACATACAATTGGTACCATGGTCTGTGAGGACTTTATCTGGTAGCCCTTCTCGGGCAACAATGGAATCAGCTGGTCAAAAACTTGCGCTGAGATAACTTTGAGAGGGAATGCTTCCGGGTATCTAGTGTCATAGTCAACGATTACAAGCAGATATTTAGGTCCCCTGCAGGCCGGTTTGAGTAGGCCCACAATGTCCATACCGATTCTTTTGAAGGGAATGGTTATCAGAGGCATACGTTGTAGTGGGGCTCTTGTTGGTATGGTTCCGCTGGTTATCTGGCATATTGCGCATTCCTTACACAACTTGGCCACATCGCTGTAAATCCCTGGCCAGTAGAACCTTTTTAACAGTTTTTGTTGGGTTTTAAGAGAAGCCATATGTCGTCCACATGGGTGATTATGTGCTCCTTGTATCACCGCTACATGATGGGCCTTCAGCAATACCAGCTGTTCCTTTTCACTTCCATCTTCCGCTTTGTATGCTCGATACAGCAGTCCATGTCTGTAGGTGAATCCAGGTCCCTTTTTCAAATCAGGGTTTTCTCCTTGCATAACCTTATCTCTGGCAACTCTAAGGGTGGGATCCACAAGAGTTTCTGCTCGGATGGAATCCTTGTGGTCCCCTAATTCCCACCCTTTGGGCCGGGTCGCATATATGGCTTGACTCCGTGCTAGTCGGTTTTCTCTTAACTCACAACAAGTCCTTTTGGGTTTCTCCTCCTTCGCTTCTATTGTCTCACGTGAATAGGGGGCTCCACGCCACCAATTATTTTCAGTGGTTTCCATCACCCTTTCAAACTGAGGCAGGTTGGTTCCTATCACAACCGGGGTGGGCAGCGAGGGTAAAACGATGTAGTGCGTGTGCGAAAATTGAGCTAAACAACATGGCGCCGGTGCGCATCCATTTTAGACATTTACTTCCATCACCACAATGAAAGCCTACGTTTTCGTGGGCTCAGTAAGTAAACGTGAATTCTGCAAACGGTTGCATGGTCAGGATTATCTCAGATGAGCTAGCGGGAAGGAATGCTTGTTGTCTCGTCCACTGAAGGACGAGCCGAGGAGGGTGTGGGGCTCCACAGGTGCGGCAATAAGGTGTGCTGGGAAAGGAGATGAAATAAAGAAGCTGAAGTTTTCCACTTCTATCTGGATTTTTCCACTCTGTGCTCCCAATGCTTGCTGTCTGCTCTTTGGCGGAGGGCAGATGCAACCATGAAGCGGTGGGGATTTATCCCAATAAAGAGCTGAGATATTGCTCAGAGAGGAGAGATAGAACTGGACCCCGGGTGATGAAGTCTCGCTGAGAGGGAGGACGCTCTGCTCCAGACCCCGTTAGCATGAGTGATCTCTGCCTACCTGCTTTTGGGACTAAGCAGTGTTGTGGAGGATCAGATGAAGGTGTCTTCTGCAACCACTACTACGGTGATGTTCTTTATTCCTGTTTACATCTAATTCTGTATATGTTTTGTGTGTTAGTTATATGTATGTTTATTCAGTATGAATAAAGGGCCTATAACGAGCCATTTATTTTATCTTTCTTACCAGCAGTCTATGTGTGCTTCATTGCCTCCCGGAGTCCACATTTTTGCTTCTGTTCGGGGTAAGAGGGTGCAGAAATCCGAGGCATGTGCCTCGAAAAGCAAAACAAACGGCAGCCTGGATATCTGCTGATTCATTTTGTATTTCTATGTGTGCTTTCTTCACCGGATAAGATTTAACATCCCTGCGTATGCAGCGTATGGGTATGAATATGTTATGAAGATAAGAGGAATCACCCACGGTTGCGAGATGGCGGTCTGTTGACTCCTGCTGTCCAACAAGGCTTGCGTAGGAACCCCATCAACTCGTACAGCAACAGTGTATGGACCGGATAAGTGACGGCCTGCTTCTCCCCTCATGTATCCAATCTCCATAGGGTCAACACCCCTTTATTCATGCAAAACCGGGCAATATGCCCCCATTCTCCACATTCAAAGCATTGGGGTTGATGCTATCCTGTTCCCGTCGTAGCGAATAAGGTCTCATATCCAGCTTTTCTTTCTTCTGGTTTGATGGGGCGTTCTTGGGTCTGTCTCCATCTTGGAAAGCTAGTTCTTGTCACCTTGGACACTTGTATCTCTGTAATTGAGGTGATTGGTTTGGGCTGTTCCCCTGGTATGGGTCTATTAGCCGGCCTTCTGATATGCCGAGGCTATATCCACATCTTCCGCCAACGTCGGTCTATGATGTTGTCTAACCCATCTTTGCATCAGTCCCGGGAGGGCCTCCAGGAAGTGCTCCAGTATCACCATGTCCAATACTTCTTGGTTAGTGGCAGATGGTGGTTGCAGTTGTTTCTCTACTAGGTCCTTGACCCGGTAGTACAGTTGTCGTGGACTTTTCGTGGATTTAGTCTGTGTCATGGCCACTGGACAGGAACCCCAGTTTACATCCCCTAAACGGTACAGTTGGACCCAGTCCTGGCGCCTTTGGTGCCAGGCTCATAAGAAAGTGTGCTCTGCACACTTTTTCCCTTGGGGACGTGTCATTCCATCTCATATCAGTCAACCAGGTGTACCTGGGCCAGGTGTGGCCATAGGAATCAATGAAGCTGCACATGCAGCATCATTTGGGAGTGGCTGGGTGGAACCATCTAGCAGAGCAAGGGGGCATGGCCACGACCAGGCTATTTAAGCCTGCCCCGCCCACAGGCCTAGGCTTTGCATTATTCTGCCTAAGCAGTGTAACGCTCACCGCCACCTGAGAAGCACCTTACCTGTTTTCCAGTGCAACCACCTCGGAGAAGCCTCTTACCTGTCTCCCAGCAAACCATCTGAGAGAAGCATCTTACCTGTTCTCCAGCGAAACAATCTCCGAGAAGCTTCTTACCTGTCGTCCAGCGAAACCATCGCGGAGAAGCATCTTACCTGCATAGCCAGCCAAACCATCGTGGAGGCGCAATTTACCCATTTTTCTCCATCAGAACCAGCTGAATCATCGCTGAAGCGTCTCTTACCTGCTCACAGTGACTCCATCCGTGATCGTCCAGAGCGCACCTACCTGGCTCGTGGAATACAACCACCAACTGCGCGCCTTACCTGACCTTCAGCTCAGACACTAACTCTGAATATCTACACGGTCAGCTTCATCGCGGTCGCAAGCATCCTTCATCCGCCGCCAGGTCCGCGCACCACAACTCTTCTCCAAGCACCGCCAGAATATATGTAATGTATCGACCTTGGAAGGTTTGGAACCGATGGAAGTACATCTAACATGGATGCTGGAAGATTCGTGTTGCGGTCTATGCATCATCCAAGATGGCCACCAGCACGTATTTACGCACAACGCACCAGTGCTCCGATGCGTTGTATCTAAGTACTTTCGTATCTTACCAGCGCTGTGTATCTGAATCTCTCGCTACCTATTATTGCTTCCTGTTGTTTATTCTTCTCTCTTCTTCCACTATCTTACACTGAGGTTTACGTACTATTTTTTGGGTAGCTTTCCTTTATACGGTTGGATCCCTGATAATCGCACTTTGAGGTTTGTTCTTTGACTCCTCAGTCTCTGTATCTATCCTTCCTGCTACGTACCTTGTTTACTTTCACCTTGCCTACCGTTTCATTTCAACTTACTCTGTTTTCTTCCGCCTGGAATTTCTTCTCTCTAGTGACAGTTTACCCTTTCTAAGGCTACTAATCACCAGTTTGTTGGTTCGCCGTCTTGGCGTTCTTCTACCATCCGGCCATTATCCTGTGCTCCTGGTGTGCCTCAGTTCCTTCAGCACCACCGGCTACTATAAACTGCCTTTTGTAAATGAATTCTCAGTTCTCTCGATCATACTACACCGAAGAAAGGATTGGACTTGCTTCTACTCTTCTACTCAACCTGAAGAAGACCATTCACACAGGGTTTTTTCAGCATACAGCTTTTTCCCTGGAACAGCGGGTTGGCTCCTGGGAGGCTTCTGGGATTTGGTTCCTATCCGGTCACGGTGGCCTCGGGTAGTCACGCCCGTATTTGCATCAAAGAAGGAGTAAAGAAACCAGAAAGACACGAAGGAAAAAGAAGACGGAACTCCAAGAAGATTCCGCCGGTGATTCAGGTGAAGAGGAGTTGGAAAGGAGGGGAACCAGGGTTGCAAGTTTTGACAGTATACAACGCCAAAAGACAAAGAGAATGGCTACTCCAGAACAGGTTCAAGAAATGTGTAATGCCATTCAAGCGCTACGAGGCGATATGCAGAATCTACAGGCTGAAAATCAATCTCTTCGTCAGCAAATAGCTACCTGTTACGCTCACCTGGTTTCCACAGGGGCATCGATCGGACCCGGACAGCTGCGGTCTCCATCAACGTGATGCGTAGTGAAGAGATGACACTCTGGACTGGCCCGCCTAATATTGTCTGCTGGACTCGTAGAAGTATTCTCCTGCAAGTGGAGAAAGGGATTTAGCCACCCGTGGACTTTAGTGATGCCGCCCCCCCCCCCCCCCCCAACTGTTCTCGTTCTTCCCACTAATCACCTCCGATATCCCCTCTTGGTAACCTCACCTTATGTTTTTAAATGATGAGCTCTCCATCCTGCATGGCATGCAGGGGCGCATAGATACCAGTTACTTCACTGGTTTGAAGGTACTGGAGGAGTTCCGGAGGAATATTGACTCCAGTGTCTATAAAGTTCAAAGAGTTCAATATGTCCGATGTTCACTCTTCTTCCATTCCCTGGTTAGGTTGCAGCTGGGTCCAAAAGAATATTGCCTGGAGGCAGCTGATGGCGTTCAGGTAAGAGTCTGTATTACCAAACACTGTCCGGTAAAAGTTGCATGAGTTTAACTTGCTGTTTTCTCTCCCTTTATAGGTGTGGCATAGATAATACATCCTGTGGTAAAGCAGGTAAGCCTATGGTGGCAAAGAGATTGTCTTTGTCGGTTTTCTCGGCTCACCTTGTTATTCCTTTTGTTTTCCCCCCAAGTGCTGGGTTTCGACGAAGAAAATGATGGAGGCAGCGCCGAGTTGAAAGATGCGCTGGACTGGTGAGTATAACGCGGCGCTGCTGCTGGCGAAGCGACGCATGCTGAAATAATGTCCTTTCCAGGCTCGGACATGTGCTGGGTCTGGAATCAGGTAAGGAATCAAATAATGTCCGTGATCTAACCTCTTCTCCTTTCTTTTCCTTTTGTCTAGGAGCTACGGATTCGAGGCGGGTGTGGCAGAAGACTGGATGCTGACTTGCAGACACGGTGAGCGTTACGCTGCTGGATGCAGATTAACACGAAGCATGAGCTGCTGTTCGGGCATGGTTTAAATAGCCTGCAAAGTAGTCCCAGGTAAGAAGTTCCCCAGAACCACACCTGAGTAAAAAATAGTCCCTGTAATAAAATAGTCCCATCCAGGCCTCATGTTGACTTGGACTCATTTGCAGCATGGTCTGCATAAGGTAAGTAAAGTCTATGAGCCTGGCGCCTATGGCGCCAGGACTGATTTCTATGATGAGCCTGGCGCCTAAGGCGCCAGTACTGAATCCAAACAGCCCCCAGCCGGGGCTGTTGGGGTTTTAATGAGTATCTGGATGCCTGCTCCCGGGGCTGATGGACTCGGTCCGGATGCCCGGGGGTAGGCATCATGACAGCACCCCCCCCCCAAGGTCCCTCCTAAAGTTGTTCTTCCCCTTGGCCCTGGCTTGTCTGGGAAGTCCTGATGGAATTTTTTCACTAATTGAGGGTCATGAACGTGGTCACTATGTTCCCATGACCTTCCTGTGGTCCTTAACCCTTCCAGTCGATTAAATAAAAAAGTTTTGATTTAACCATTTTAGAGTCCAGGATGTTTTTTAACTCGAATTCAGGTTCTCCATCTATTAGGATGGGGTCAGGTGGTTTGGTTAATCTTGTCCCGGGTTGAACTGGTTTTAGAAGTGAAACATGAAAGACAGGATGAATCCACATATTAGAGGGTAATTCTAATTTGACGGCCACCGGGTTGATAATGGCCTTAATGGTGTAAGGTCCCAAATATCTAGGATTAAACGTATGAGTTCCTTTCAGAGGTATATGTCTTCTAGCCAGCCAAACTTGGTCTCCGATTCGATATGTTGGGGTCCCACTTCTATGTTGATCAGCATTTTTCTTGTATTTCTCTTTTGCTTGTTTCAAATGTTTTGTTGCCTCTTTAAAAGCTTGTGTAATAGTAGAATGCAGATGAGTTACTGCCGGAATTTCTAAATGCTGGGGCGAATCGAGTTCTGAGGTTCGAGGATGATGTTGTCATGGCGCGGCGGGGATGGCGGATGTGGAATCGCTGGCGGTTCTGTCCGCCGTAGCATTCCACTCCTCATCTTTTCCGCGTACCGCTCTAGTCGTTGTACGCGATCGTGACCCGGAAGTATAAATCACTTCACTTCCGGGTCGCATACGCGTTGCAACATTTCCGGGTTCCCTCCTGTGTTGCTGCCGCTCCCGTTACTGGTGATATTCCTGCCTTTCTGCCTTTCGTTTCGCTGTTTCCACGCAGCTGTGTTCCACCCTTGTTTCTCTGCCTTGCGCATTGCCTCGTCCTGGTCTAGCCTTCCTTTCTCCTTTTCCCCTTTCTTTTTTGCCTCTTCTTACCTCTTCCTTTACCCCTTTTTCTTTTTCCCCTTCCTTCCCAGTTTTGTCCTTCTTTCCTATCCCTTTTACCTTATTTGGATCCTCCTCCTGCCAGACCTGTGCCTGCCTACCGGACTGCCTGTGTTTTAACCCTTGTACCTATTTGGAACTTCCCTCTATCTACCAGACCCGTGCCTGCTTATCGGACTGCCTGTGTTTAATCCCTTGTACCTGTTTGGAACTTCCATCTACCAGACCCGTGCCTGCTTACCGGACTGCCTGTGTTCAATCCCTTGTACCTATATTGGAATCTCTGCTTGCCCGACCTGTGCCTGCTTTTCGGATTGCTCTTCCATCAGCGAACTTACCTTCTTCGACCATCCACCTGAAATACTACTTCTAGGGGTTTTTTGTGCCTTCTGGCTTTTTTCCCCCTGTGAGGCGCTCTCGGTAGGATAACCCCCGTTGCCCCTATCTTAGTGGCACGGTGGCATCCTATCGAGGGCGTCCTTATCTTCACAAGAAAAAAGAGAAGCCTCCACGACATAAGGACGGAAAGATCAAGCAGAAAGAGGAAGGTGAGGAGTTGAGGGAAGGGGGAGAATCCGCCATTTCATCAGAACAAGAAGATATAACCGACATTAGTGACAGATGTCAATATATGGTATAAAAGGGGCTTTGTCCGGTTCCTGAATGTACAGAGTTATTGTATGCGTATTCAGAAATCCATAAAATGTCCTTCCAATTACTTTCGATTTGGTGGAGCATACAACGTAGGTATTGTTCAAGAGTCAGGTTGGTTCTCTCCGTCTGACCATCGGTTTGGAGATGGTGACTGGTTGATAACCTTACGTTGATTTGTGCCAATTGACAACACTTCTGCCAAAATTGCTAAATTAACTGACTACCTCGGTCAGAGATCAATACGGAAGGAAATCCATGTATTCGAACAATATTTTCGAGAAATTCCTTGGCCAAGATTGAAGCAGAAGGTAATCCTTTTAAAGGAATAAAGTGGGCCATCTTGGAAAAAAGATCCACAATAACTAGAATGGTGTTGAATTCATTACATGGCGGTAGATCTGTAATAAAGTCTAAAGACAAAGTGTGCCATGGTGTGGGTGGAATATCTAAAGATTGTAAAATACCAGCTGGTTTCTTCTTTTGACTTTTGTTCTGTGCGCAGATGCCACAAGACAGTACAAATGACTTTACATCTTTTCGCCAGGTGGGCCACCAGAATTGTCTTTTACTTTTAGCTTCAGTTTTTGCAATACCTGGGTGCCCTTCCATCAGAGCTTCATGGTAATTGGAGATGACTTGTTCTTGTAGTTCCTTGTGTGGTAGAAATAGACGCCCTTGATAGTAAGGTAGGTCATTGACAACTGAATAATCTGGGCCCTTTTTAACCCAGTCCTGCAGGGCTGCTGAATCGAAAAGTTGTTGGATCTTTAAATGAATATCTTCTAAGGTCTGTAGAGTAGTTATCCCAAGAATTCTTTGTTCAGGAATTATAGGCACCGGTTCCGGGTTCGAATATGCTTCTCCCATCCCAATTCGGGATAAAGCGTCTGCCTTACCATTCTTACAACCTGGTCGATAAGTGATCACAAAATCGAATTCGGCAAGGAATAAGGCCCATCGAAGTTGACGCGATGATTGGGCCTTGGCTGTTTTTAAATACTGCAAGTTCCTGTGATCGGTGATTACAGTAATGGTATGCCTGGCACCGAGAAGATAATGCCGCCAAGCCTTGAAGGCGGATTTGATGGCTAACAACTCTTTATCGGTAACCGCATAGTTTAATTCGGGGGCCGAGAATTTTCTGGTCCAAAATGCTACTGGATGAAGTTGACCGGTTTCCGGATCCTTCTGGGACAGGACAGCCCCCATGTCTAAACTGGATGCATTGGTTTCAACTATGTATGGGAGCTTGGGGCGTGGATGCTTTAAGACAGGTGCCGATGTGAATTTCAATTTCAGTTCTTGGAAGGCTTTTTCAGCCTCTTCGGTCCACAAGAAGCGTTTGTTTTTTCGCAAAAGTGCTGTGATGGGGTGTACAACATATGAGAAGTCAGGAATAAATCTGCGGTAGAAATTAGCAAATCCAAGCATGCTTTGCACCCCTTTAACTCAACTGGATGATGGCCACTTGAGAATTGCGTCCACCTTTCGAGAGTCCATTCGGACTCCTTTTTGATTCAGGATAAATCCAAGGAATTCAACTTCTGTAGCATGAAAAACACATTTTTCCAATTTTGCATATAACTTGTGCTGGCGTAGTTTCTCAAGGACTGCACGAACGTGCTTAACATGGTCTGATTCTGAGGAGGAGTACACTACAATGTCGTCTATGTATACGACAACACAGACGTCAATGAGTTCATGAAGGACATCGTTCATAAAATACTGGAAGGCTGCTGGTGCATTGCACAACCCGAAGGGCATCACCTGATATTCGAATAATCCGTACTTGGTCCGAAAAGCGGTCTTCCATTTGTCGCCCTTCTTTACACGTACCAGATGATATGCCCCTCGGAGATCTAATTTAGTGTAGATGCAAGCATCCTTTACTTGGTCTAGTAGTTCGGGGATCAGAGGCAATGGATATCGGTTCTTCACCGTGATCTGGTTTAATGCGTGGTAGTCTATGCACGTTCTGAGGTCACCCTCCTTTTTGGGCACGAAGAATAAAGCTGAAGATGTGGGGGACTTAGATGGACGAATGAAGCCATTAGCAAGGTATTGGTCCAAGTATTGTCGTAGGTGACGGTTTTCGGGTTCCGTAAGGGCGTAGATCCTACTGCATGGAGGTTGTGCACCTGGTAAGAGGTCGATTTGACAATCGTATGGTTTGTGAGGCGGTAATGTGTTTGCCTGCTCTTTTTGAAAAACATCTTGAAAGTCTTGATATTCCTAAGGTTCGCTTTTACCAGACTACGCTGGGTAATACAGACTCTTACCCATGCGCAACCTGCAGCATTTCAGGTGAACTCTTCTTGGATTAAGCTGCAATACAGAAGAGATAAAAACGAGTGAATAACAGACAGTTGAACTCTATAGGCATTATACTTTTTACAATCTGAGGATATCGGACCAAGTCTGATGTATTCTGCGCAATCAGAGACAGGGCATTGTGTAGCTCCACATTAGCCTTCTGCAAGGAAACGGGATTACCTTTCCTCACCATGGATTCTAGATCTTCATATAATGAGTTTTTGATAGGATCTAGCATTTTTACAAAATTAGCTAGTCTACGCCACAAAAGTTTTGATGCCAAAGAGGTAAATCCTAACTCATGAAGGATTATCGGATTAGGCATGGAAAGAGGCAAATATGGTACCTTCTTCCAGATCATACCCTGAAGCGCATTTAATACAGGTCCAATTGATAATAAACATAGATCTAGCCCATATAAGATGATTGGTTCCACTTTGAGTAAATAAAACTCAATAAGTGGAATGAGCGTAAATTTGCATAATTTACTGTGAATGATCTTCATCTGACCGATCAATGGCAACGCCTTAATTGAGATTGCCATTTGCCATTTAGTTACGGAGTCAGTGTTTGTCAGGTTATATCCCAGATACGTGACTCCTGGAGCCCGAGGAATCTCATTTCTATTGATGGACCATTTAAATGATACTTGTTTTCTTTTGTTACTAAAAGTAAGTATCTTTGATTTACTAGGATTTACTGACAAATTCTGGGTTTCACAGAAGTTAAAAAACCACTGTAGTTTATGTTGTAGACCAAAAGGAGTACGATCTAAAAGGATTATATCATCGGCAAATGCCATCCAGTTTATACACAAGTCCCCCAATTTTGCTGGAAAAGAATCAAACTGGCTCCAGAGCTCATCTACATCAGCTAGATATAAGTTAAAGAGGGTTGCCGCCAAATTACACCCTTGTTTGACCCCCGATCAAAACAGTCTATTCTCACCCTATAGCTAGTGTTTGAGTGAAGCATTACAATCATTGCTATCAAATGGTCCGGAATCTGAAACAATTTCAACTTCACCCACAAAATTTCTCTAATAACGCAGTCGAACGCTGATGATAAATTGACAAATGGCATATATATAGGGCCTTTTTTATCTTGCCTTGTGCTCTTCAATAAGTGAGCAAGAATTGTTGCATTTAGTTGAGTCCCCAACCCTTTTCTGAAACCAGATTGATAACGAGAAAAGGTCTGAGAGACAGATATAAAGGCGTTTAGTTCTTTAAGAATTAATGCAGCAAACACCTTTGCTGAGATGTCTATCAGAGCAATGGGTCTAAAATTGGCGGGATCCGCTGTATCTCCTTTTTATGTAACGGGATGACTAAGGCAGAAGTCCACGAGGGGGGCAAGATTTTTGTTTTGAAAATAAGCTCAAAGCAGCGATGTAAATAAGAGGCCCAAAATTTTGGATCGTCTTTCAATACACACAGAGGAATTCCGTCTGGGCCAGCTGCTTTTGAAGGCTTAAGATTCATTATTGCAAGCTCAATTGCATCCATCTCCCATGGGCATTTGCTAGGTAAATCTGCTATACATTCCTCATATTTGAGCGACTTAAACTTTTCAGGCATCGCATATTTAATCTGGAAGAACTCAACCCACGCTTTGCCACTTACTGTAGAGGATTTCTGTGACTGGCTTCTATTCAAGGGGTCTCTTAATAATCCCCAAATCTCTCTCGTTTTTCGACCACGCATCATGATAATCAGTTGTTGATTCTTTTTCATATGAATATTGAATTTTAGAGGTCTAATATCATTTCTGTATTTAGCCAATATTTCCTTTTTTCTATCCTTTACTTGAACAAGCGAGAATTTGTGTACCCTTTTCAGGTCCCTAATTTCTTGATTTTTTTGTCTTTTTCTGTTTGCAATTGCCAGGTCAAATACACCCCCGCCTTCGACAACCCATACATGCTTATATGTGGAAGATATATCATTAAGATGTTTGCAAATCATTTTCACATTCCATAAATCCAACCACCTACATTCAGCCATTGACAACATTTTCGGATCAAATATTAGCAAGTCACGATTCACAAGACCTGTTCAACCAACGACATGTGTTTGAATTCCATCTTATTGATAACATATGTCTATCAATTTCAGGCAATTTTAAGGGATCATGCAATTTGTGTTCATCTAAGTTGCACACCAGAGTACAGCTCAAACAAGAGTGATCACTGAGAGATGATTCTTCAATTATACAATGCATAGCCGATGTGGCTAAAGAGGTCGATACAACTATGTAATCAATAGAAGACTTGTATCAGCCTCTTTTCCAGGTCATTTGAGGCCCCTCTGTTGCAAAAGGAATTACTTGCATATTCCAGTCGTCAAAAAAATGAACCCACAATTGTCCTCTTTCATGAGACAATAATGCGAATTGATTATTTAGGGGTTCATACTCAGAATGGCAGTGTAACAACGAGGAGTTAAAGTCCCCGCCGAGAATGATTTCAGCGTTAGGCAATTCATTCACAATCACCTTCAAGAGTGCATTCAACTTTTCTAATATTCTTTCAACTGGCGACCTAGCAGGGTTCCAGTACAAGGATAAAGCTACTAACGGAACATTCTGGGTGTTACTGGACAATATGACAATGGCAAGGATTTCCTCAGAGACATGAAGCTGCTTTATTACCACATTAAAAGCCAATGATACTAGAATTGCAAGACCTCCTCTTGGGCGCCCTAGGGGGCCCTTTTGTGCGTGGCTAAAAAAGCAAGAGACCCCTTCAATGGGCATGTCTGTGATGGCCATAGTTTCCTGCAAAAGGATAATTGCAGGCCTTTTCAGACATAACTGTGTCCTAGACCAAGTCATAAGGTTCTTGTAACCACAACAATTCCAAGATTTTACAATAAATACATTTTGTATGAGTTGTTAACCACAGTATTTTCCTTAATCATCGATTTCATCAAGGGCTCTAGCCATGCAAGGCTTTTTTATTATTTGATCAACAGATTCTACCTGTGAATTTACTTTTTCATGTAACATAGTCAATTGGATATCCCTTGGCTCATTTTTTTGATTGGATTTTATCTCTACATCTTGGTAATCTAAGAAATCAGACGCATCCTCCATTGAGTGAAAAACAAATAACTTATAACCCAGAAACTCAAGGTCTCTATAGTGGGCCCATATTAAAGATGCAATTATGGGAGATTGCAATTTACAAATCATTCGATAATTGCGTGAAAAGGGTAATTTAACCCACTCAATGTCATTTGAGACTAAATTACGTAAGGCTGGTATCTGGTGGAAGATTTTCATTATCGCCGCTCGATTTAAGCTGGGTTTATCAATCAAGTTACAATCGGCCCACCATCCCATTACAGATTTCATTTCAAAAGGTATTTCTTCGCCTTGGACCTCATTTCCCACTTTTACTACATTTACGGGATTATCCGAAACTGGATCTAGAGGCCCCTTCACATCTAATAAGAGTGGCATCGGGGTGGTCTGATGACCACTTACTTCATTGCTTTTTTGGATGACAATTTCATTGCCTACTAGTTTCTCCACAACATTCTCCACACATTCCGGAGAGTCATTCATCACCTGTACAGACATGGACGTCAGTTTTTTATCAATCTTCTCAAAGAACCTCTGTAATTGTGTTTGTATTAGCATTGGAGAGTTCTCAGAAGTCTTTTCAGAGGAGCTACTTGAGGGAGGCAACTTGGCCTCAACCGATGGCTTGCTCACTTCCAAAAGCACCTGACTCTCGTTATTCAGTTGGGTTATGTCAATACCCATATCATCCAATTGCCTTTGCGCAATACCCATTTTGGAGGAGATGGGGATAACTGTTGTTTTAGTTTTTATATTTTTAGAATTTTTCTTTTTTTTTTTCAAGTCGACTAGGGGTAATGCGGGAAAAGTAGCCCGTCCTTTTCTTTTTTGAGCTTTCACATATTGTTTTTTTGCCTTTCTTGACATAAAAAACAAAGATTGCGGTGGCTCAAAAGCCTCTGCATCATTCAGTGTGGGATCTTCTGACACTGAATGGTTGGCCATATTTAGATCAATCAAGTCTGTGAGTGCTGATGGACTATCTGGTTTGTCCGAGACCATATTCACTGCTACCAGAAGATTTCCACCATCTTTTTCGATAAGCTCTGGAGGGACTAGATTCGCTGAGACTACAATGTTTTCAAGGACCAGTATCCGGTCATGTTGTAATTTTGCAATCTCAAGACATTCAGAGACAGATGGAAAATTGTACTTAACTACAGACTGCTATTGTTCCTCAGATGCCTCTCTTTTTAATTCATATATCCCCTCAGTTTGGGAAGAATGTTCACAACTTGGAGGCTTAACTAATGGGCGTTCCAACTGCCTTGCAATCCCCAGTTGTGAAGCCCAGAAGTTATTGCATTTTTCCTGAGACATCATGAATCCTTCGATTCTACTCAGGGTATTCATGATTTGTACGTTGGAATTACTTAATGCATGTAGCGCTCCATGTGTGTACTCATGACCTTTGTCCAACAGGTTCAGAATTCTTGCTAACACTGGAAAGTTTTGGAGTTCTTGATTATTCAGGTCAATTAAGGTATCCTCCAGTGGATAGAGAGGAAAAGACGAGTTTGGTAAACAAGGACTTTCATTTCTCTCTTTCGTTTGAGTTGCACCCAAGCCCAACACAGGAGACTGTGAATTACCTGATTCATTATGTATGGGGGGTAACTCATGTGCAGGCGAACTGGCCTTCCTCATGTTGTTTACATTAGATAAGTCATCTTTTTTCATGTCCTCTTTTAGCTGTTTCAGATATGCTGCAATTGCAGCATGAAAGTGTACTTGTTCCCTAAATTGATAAGAGCTCGCGGCTGGCGTAGATGGCCCATTAGACAGTCTTGTTCGACTGTGTAATTCTGCCAGCACCACCGGAGCGACTAACGAGGTATCTAATGGAGGCAAGATAGACTCATCTCCAGCAATACCCAACAGTGAATTGTCGTTTATCGGAACGTTGCTAATCACATTTCTTGGATATATTAAACCATTGGAGGGTTCTGTGCAACTGCCCTTCTCTAACTTGTAGGTCTTTACAGTACTGCCCACCTGTGTGGGATTGGTTGAATTAGTGCCTGCTGGAGAGCTCACATGGGCGTTTAAATCAATATCTGTGATCGTGCTGCACGTATTACAACCTTTTTTTTTTGGCTGATTCACATGAATATCATTACCTTCTTCTTCTGAAAGGCTACCCTCATATGCAGCCCCGAGGGATCTATTAAGACACCTTTTCCCATTCCTTAACTTTTTCACCATCTTGAGTCTTTCACACTGACACAAGGGGTAGAAGTACTTCACACTATACTATCAATTAATACTTCTATCCACGATTTGCTCAAGTCGAACACAAAACTGAATGCACACCAGAACTCCTTAAACCATTTGCTAGATTCCTTACAGAATTTAGCCTGATTCCGCCACAAACTTTTCAAGGCAGACACAATAAGCAACTATTATCTTACGGTCAGAGATTTCCAATTTCGGATACCACACCCCCGCACTTCCAAACAGCCTAACATCCACTTTCCAATGCTATTTACAAAGCACGCTGTTCACCAGTATAATCACGTATTACACTGACTACTGGATTTATTTACAGAAGCGTTCTTTAAACCGACCAAGGGCCTGTCTCAACCATTGGGCCAATACCAGAGATATACACACTCGACCCAACACCAGCACAATAAGCCTTAGATCATAATACGCCAATATGGTTGCAACAAGGGTACAGTGCGTTATGGATCGTACACTACACAGCAACTCTGATGAAAATTTAACACAAGGTAAGAAAAAAACAAGAGTTAACTTTACGTTAAGACACAGCTTAACATACTTTACTTTAACGTATTGTGCCTTCAGTCCCGTGCCCATTGCCTCCACGCTGAACAGCCAAACAGCCAGGGCACTTCCAACGCACTTCACGTGCATGCGCACACGTGCGCGGGCCCTAGGCTGATATAGAGGCTGCAGGGCGCAGGTGGGCAGGGTCGTGAGCGGGGTTGTAGAAGACACTCAAAGGAGTCTAGAAACAAAGGGAGAGACCGTGTTAACATGGAGACAAAACGTTGTAACCTTCAAAGCATAAAAGCCCAGCTCCAACAGGAAAATGGAAAGTTACTTTTTGTTAGTTTCCACGTTTCGCCAGAATTGCTTGAAGGCACCTTCCTCTTCCACATACAACGTGAGCCACGGATGTCAAGTGAAAAGTCAATGCAGCAGGAGCAGCATGAGCAGCCAAACAGCCAGGGCACTTCCAACGCACTTCACGTGCATGCGCACACGTGCGCGGGCCCTAGGCTGATATAGAGGCTGCAGGGCGCAGGTGGGCAGGGTCGTGAGCGGGGTTGTAGAAGACACTCAAAGGAGTCTAGAAACAAAGGGAGAGACCGTGTTAACACGGAGACAAAACGTTGTAACCTTCAAAGCATAAAAGCCCAGTTCCAACAGGAAAATGGAAAGTTACTTTTTGTTAGTCTCCACGTTTCGCCAGAATTGCTTGAAGGCACCTTCCTCTTGCACATACAACGCGAGCCACGGATGTCAAGTGAAAAGTCAATGCAGCAGGAGCAGCATGAGCAGCAAAACAGCCAGGGCACTTCCAACGCACTTCACGTGCGTGCGCACACGTGCGCGGGCCCTAGGCTGATATAGAGGCTGCAGGGCGTAGGTGGGCAGGTGTTAGGGAGAATTCTCTGTTTAGGCTGAATTTCCTAACCTAGTGAGTCCCCCAGCGGCTTTGCTGGATTTCTGGAGTTTGTTTTTTTCCATCCTGCCAAGAGTGAGACTCTTTTTCTCCCACTCTTGGACATGGATGTGTGTAATTCCTTTGAATGTCAATGTGTTCTATGGGCTATGGGGTCTTTTACTCCATAGGGTCTCATATATTTTTCTATGTGTGTTACACCGCACCCTACGTGCCGTAACACTGGGGCGTCCTAGCGGACCTCCACCATAGACTCCACACCCGGGGACTGACTACTGTCTCCCCGGGCATGTAAAGTCACCATTGGCTTTACTAGACCTAAATTTACTAACAGAACTAGTACCAACCATCTTATTGTGGGCGTGCTAGTAGGGGTAATTCGATTACTCCTGGGTCTGTTACTCGAGGGGGCACTGTCCCGTCCCCCCTTGTCGAGTTTTGGCTGGTGGCAGTGGAAACTACTTGTTATGTTCGACCCCGGACATAAACCTATGGGATTAGTCCCATTGTTGGAGATTGATACTTTTCCTCCTTAATCTCTAACGTACCCCCGGTCTACTTATCTTAAATAAGTTTATCAGATGGTATTTTCTGCCAGAACTCGGTTTTTAAAATGGCGTCTGTGTTCGTCTCTGTGACTCCTAAACCAAAGGTTGAGCCCTTTGTTCCACTTTTGGCAGGCCTCTGTACAGAGACCCTCCAAAGTGGTACCATTCTGTCTGGGTTACCACAGGGGTGTGGGAGGGGGTTTAGGCACCCTGGACCGAGTTGCCTTGTCAACTCCGGTCGCACTCTGGAGTGATTGGCCCAAGTGGTGAGCCTCCCCGCTCACCACTTAGCGAGTGTTGATTGACAGCTAGGCTGAATGAATGGGAGTTTTCTGCATAAAAGCAGGGCTTTTGGTACTGGATCTTCAGAAGTCGCCACAGGACCTAAGAATCCGACGAGGGTAACGCTGAGCCGACCTGCACGACGACACCTCCGGTGGAGCCCTGCGGAACCAACTCACCACTTCCCGACGACAGAGGAGATCTCCCTGCCGGAGAGTCTCTTCCCCTGACTGGTGGGAACAACCAGTCCCCTTTGCTTTTTCTTCACCTCAGGACGCGGTGGTCGAATTGCCCGTGCAAAAGCACCCTGGCAACCGGATAGCCACTTCCCCTGTAACGCGACCAAAAGGTGGTGCCTTGTGACGGAGCACTCCACGGCTGGTCTCTTCCCTGGTGGTGCACCGGACTTCACTTTTCTTCGACGACGAGATCATCTCTACTCTTGGCAAAGACCCGTCGTGCATCCACCACCAGGAACAACTGCCCCCGCCGGAGCTGTCTCTCCACAACAAGGTACCGTGTCCACCTGGCTTCCCTTTCGATCGGTTCGAGTGAGGTGTCTTAATCCTCGCCTTTCTGTTGGGTCGCCTCCAAGCTTTTTCTCACGTATTGGTCTGAACTGGTTCAATCTGCCGATAACAATTTGATACAAAGACTCGGACGCATTTCCACTAGAGACTTTTTGCAACATATCGCCTTGCCTCTCTCCGAGTGGGCCTGGCCTCTGAACTTTAGGATCTATTGTGGTTCTTGCCTTCGTGCCTTGCATTTTACCCGTGAAGTATTGAACTGTGTTGATTTCGTAACCTGCCTATCTTTCTCTCCCGTCTTAACTAATAGTAGAGTGCCATCTAGGTTGAGGTATGCACCTCTGTCTGAAAATAAGTGATACCGGTAGAACCTAGACTTGTCGAAATATTGTTAGGGGGATTGATCATTTTCTTCTGCGTAGAGTAATTGTAATTGAAGTGTTTGCCGTAATAGTGCCATAGTGTTTTCTATAGATGTTCCGTTATAAATAAATACCTTAATATCTTTACACTGAAGCCTTGTTGCGTGTTTGCTTGTCTTACTGTGAAGAATTGTCCTATCTTGTATACTCCACAGACTGCTCAACACTTCTTGAGGGAAGTCTGACTGCTCAGCCACAGCTACCAAGTGAATCTGTGTGGTACAGACTGCTACCAAGTGGGTTCACCGCCAAACACCTGTAGTCCTAAATCTTTTGCAGTGGTCCCAGAGGGAACTGCTGTCATGATCTCTGCTTCCAAAAGGCCAGGACTTACCCAACTCCCTTGGAAGCAGACCCATAACCCAGGTTCCGAGTGCCAGCCAGTCCCAATTGGGACCTTTTGGACCCTGTCCATACCCTGTGAGTATGTCGTGCTGGCCCCAAGGGGTCAAGCCTGGTGAAAGCGAGAACAGAGAGGCAAACTGATTCAACATAGATTTGCACTCTTCTTGTTGCTCGGGTGTCAGATTGGAGGAGAGATTTACTCCTTCAATTTTTTCATCTAAAGGTAAGCCTCTGAGGAGATCCGGAAGAGCTTCACTCTCTTCTTCTTCCTCGGATGACGCTAGAAGCAACGATCCTACATCAGGTCGCGAGACATACGCTTTAAGTCGGTTGGTGTTAAAGACTGTCGGAGCCTCCTTGGGATTGCCCAAGTCCACCAGATAGTTAACCTCTCCGAGTTTACCCACTACTCGGAAGGGTCCCATCCACTTATCTTGCAAGGCACTCTGCCTTGTTGGGATCATAATGAGAACGACCTGGTCTTGAGCGAACTCAACCATGTTAGCCTTTTGATCGTGCCAGTGCTTGACCAATGCTTGTCCAGCTTTCAAGTTATCACTTGCTTCCGTCATCATATGTGACATTCTCCTCCGGAGACCTATCACGTAGTCAGTCACTCTGACTGGCTTGGGGGAAGGAGCACTCTCCAACCCCTCCTTAATCAGGGCCAATGGACCTCTGACGGGATGACCATAGAGTAGTTCGAAGGGCGAGTAACCTACGCCCTCCTGAGGGACTTCTCTATAAGCAAAGAGAAGGCATGGCAGTAGAAGGTCCCACTTTCGCTTAAGGGGTTCCTCTAAAGCACCTATCATGCTCTTCATGGTTCGGTTGAACCGTTCTACCAACCCATTGGTTTGTGGGTGGTAAGCTGGTGAGAACTTGTAAGTAACTCCACAGGTTTTCCACATGGCTTTCATGTAGTTGGACATAAAGTTTGATCCCCTGTCAGAGATTACTTCCTTAGGAAACCCGACCCTAGTAAAAATACCAAGGAGGGCCTTAGCCACAGCCGGAGCTGTAACAGTCCTCATAGGAATTGCCTCAGGATACCTAGTAGCATGGTCTACTACAACAAGTATAAACCTGTTGCCTGAGGAGGTTGGAGGATCAAGGGGACCAACAATGTCAATCCCTACTCTCTCAAATGGGACTCCCACAACTGGGAGAGGCACTAAAGGTGCCACATTCTTGGAGCCAACCTTACCAGAGATCTGGCAGGTGTGGCAGCTCCTGCAGTGTTTTTCTACTTCGGCCCCCATCTTCGGCCAATAGAAGTAGAGAGAGAGCCTTTCCTTAGTCTTCTTGAAACTCAAGTGACCAGCCAAAGGAATCTCGTGGGCTAACTGCAAAAACTGTGGTCTGTTCTCTTGGGGTACTACAAGTCGTTTGTAGTCTCCAGGTGCAGACTCGGTCGGTTCACTGTAGAAGAGGCCATCTTCCCAGTGCAACCTGTATTTCCCAGGCTCTTGCCCTTCAGCCTGAGCTTCTGCCTGGTGGCGAAGACCTTCCAGAGTTGGACATTCTCTCTGTCCCTTACTGAAGTCTGCCCTGCTGGGTCCACCTTCTGCCAGTAAAGACTGCAGCTCAGGATGGTCAACAGGATCCAGATCTCCAATGAGTTCCTGGCCTTCCATTAGCTCTTCCTCAGAGTCTAATTCTACCACACAGGGTTGTACCTCCCTCTCAGCCTCAGCTGGAGGTGGAGTTACGGGTGTAACTTTGGACAACCGCGGGGAATGCCGTGTGGGCTGCACTGGAATGCTGGCTGCTGGTTTCGGGATAGAACCCTTAGGTTTCCCTTTCGCTTCTGATTTCTTGGAGACAGCAGCTGACAATTCCAGTGGAGCAGGAGTGATTTCTTTCTTCATCATCTCCTGGAGAGTACCGCGCATGGTCCTCTCTCTTGCAGGTCTGGTTAGCTCCTGTAACCGTTTACTAGGAGGTCTGGGAGTATGAAATACAACTCCGAGAGTTTTCAAATCGTTACCCAACAGTACGCGTCCTGGTACCTCACTCTGTATGCTGACAGGTATCTTCACAGTCATGTCGTTACACTGGATGAGAACTGGTAATTGGGGAAGCATCTGCACAGGCCCTCCAGCTAACTTGGTGAGGCGTTTGGGTGCCTTAGCAACATCCTCAGCCTGAAAAAATGATTTATCCACCACACTTATGCTGGCCCCAGTGTCCCTAATGGCAGGAGTCTCCTGACCATTCACCTGGACACTGTCCTTATAATACTCTTTAGTATTATCGGGGATAGAATTATAGACATCTAAATTCTGTTGTTCCCACAACCCCAGAGATACTAAAGAAACGCTGACTGAGACTCCAATGGGTTCGTCAGCTAGCAGTAGAAAGTTTCCACTTGCCATTTGGACTTCCTCCTCTGGAGCGAAGGCTAAGGAGACAAGCTGGACCCCTGAAGGTTTACCCTTACATCTGGGATCTCCTTTCACGTGATCAGTCGAGCCACAAACAAAGCATTTACCGAATGCTTTCTGGAATGGCGGCTTGTTCTGACCTCATTCCGGTTTGGCACCAGAAGACACACTATTCTGCGGTGGTTTTCCTTGTGGCTTACCCTTCTGGTTTTGTTTGGGGCCCTCTTTGGAATGTGAGTTATTAGAATTCTCTTTTGAGTCTTTTTTAGGCTGTTTTCCCTCATCCTTTTTCTGAGTTTCCCCAGAATCCTTGTGAGTAGCCCTGTTGGCAACCCACAAGTCAGCAGCCTTAGCTAGTGCCCGGGAATCCAATTCCTTCGAATCAGCCAAGTGCTGTCTGAGCTCAGGAGAACAGGCATCATAAATAGACTCCAACATAAAAAGATTTCTCATACCCTCATAAGTGTTCACTTTGTAACCCTTAATCCATCCCTCTAAGTTCTTCAACCCTTCACTCACCCAGGTAGCCCAAGGGTACCATCATGCTTTTTGAGGGTTCTAAACCTCTTAAGATACTGGGAAGGGGTCTTCCCGAATCTAGCTATTAACGCTAGATTCACACTTTCGTAATCCGCCTTATCCGCCTCCCCCAACTACATTACCACATCAGTCGCAACAGAAGGGAGCCTAGAGAACAACCAGGGAAGTAAGGCATTCCCGGTGATGTCCTGGAGCCCATGATTGTATTCAAACAGTTTCAACCAATCCAACACATCCAATCTCGGTTCATACATACCCACTAATTCCTTCGGCATCCGGGGTCTTTTGGGACTGGAGCTCCTAGATGAACCAGAGGAGATAGAAGCATTTTCCATAGACAACTTGTTCATCTCTAACTCGTGATTAAGTTCTATTTCCCTGAGTCTTAACTCAGCTTGCTTCTGCTCAGCCTGGGCATTCATCCGTCTAAACTCGAGCTCTTGGTTTCGTTCAGGTTGAGCCAAGAACTGTTTATATTCTAATTCGAGCTTCATTTTTTCAAGTTCAAAATAAGCAGGGTTACTCATGGGACCTGGTATGGGCCCCGTAGGCACAGCTGGTAAGGCGGGTAGAGGAGCAGGGGAGACAGTTTCGTTAGCCTTGCCGTCCTCGTCAGCCTCTTCATCGCTATCATCAGAATTATGACTTAGATCAACACCATTACCGTTATCTACATTTGCTGGAGAAATTGGCTCCTCTGAACCAGTACCCAGACTTTGGTTCGCCAGCAATCTCTCGATTAGTTCTAACTTCTTGCCTCTTACAAAAAGATTCTCTTGCCTACAGGCTCATAAATATGCCCAGTCCCAGCGCTGCAAGCGCCGGGCTCATAATGCTTGGGTGGACTTACCTGCAGCAGACCATGCTGCTTACTTACCTGCCAGCTGAACCCCTGATCCTCTTCTGTTTGGGACTACTTTTCCTGTTGGGTGGGGCAGGAGCCACTCCCTAGGTTCAGAACACTGGAACTCTTCTGGAAAGCAGGAACTCTTTTCTTACCTAGGCGTGGCTGTGGAAGGAGACACCTGAGCACTACAGGAGGCTATTTAAACCACACCCGATGGATGAATCTTGCTTTGCGTTATTCTGCATCCTCTGCAGCAGAACGCTCATCGTGTCTTCTGCATCTGATCCTGGGCCTAAAGGAAAAAGGCTTACCATCCTGAATCCAGTCTTCAGCAACATATATAAAGACAAGAAAGAACAGGTTAGCACTACGGTCTTCAGTGACAGCGCATCTCTTACCTGGTCCATCGGCTGTCATCAACGCCTCGCGCAGCATTCCTGCATCTGAAAGACAAAGGCTTACCTACTCTTCACGCGCTCCGGAGGTCATCGCACTGCATTCCGGCATCTGAAAGACAAAAGCTTACCAACTCTTCGCACGCTCCGGGGGCCTTCGGCGCTGCATCCCGCATCTGTAAGACAAAAGAAGGTGCGTTTAAAGACATTGGGTAACGTTCAATACTCACGTGCCATTACTTCATCCACGCCGAACTCAGTGGGCATTCCGGCATCCTTCAGCAGCTCCGAACTGGTACCTGCAAAATAAAAGGACAGTTAGTGCGCATCGTGAAGCAAGCAACAAGCGCTTACTTACGCGCTTCCAGGCGCTTCTATTCCGCATACGGGTCCATCCTCAACTCACTTCAGCCAGTCAACCGCCATCGCCGGAACCCTGCAAAATAAGAGACAGCATTACAAAAGACTTTTAAAGACATTTGAAATATTCGGAACTCACCGTTCGTGAAGTAAACGACGGACAGCAGTCCTCTGAAGTCAAGAGGCCTGCGCTACCTATCCAGTGAAGAAACTGGTTACAGCGCCCTGCCCCGAGGCAGATGGAGAGCTCGGCGTTCACTTACCTAAGGTGAGAGCGTTAACCTTTGGGGTTCTACAGGAGAGGAGAAAAGGAAAGAGATAGGGACACCCCAATAACCCCAGTTCATTAATCCCATATTTTCTATCTGCAGACATCTTACTCTTCGAGTCAGGCATACAGTGCACAGAGGTCCAGCCCAAAGAGCCAACCGGGTGGTGCACATCACTTTTGAAGATACGGTAGTCGCCCAGTCAAGACCGGCGTCTCTGCGAGAATCAGGTGAGCGTTACAGAACGCAAAGCCTACCGCAAAACTCTCGCCCAGGCGCTATGGAAACCTCGGATACCGACCACCTAGCCCGGTTACTTGGGGAACTAAGGGCAGAAGTGCATGCAGCTCGTCAGGAAACGAATGCTCTAAGAAGGGAACTAATTATTTCCAAGGAGCGAACAGACGATCTTGCTAGACAATTGCTACAGTCACAAGCCGGACAGACCCCGTTACCCGCATCAGGGGCAAATCTTCCTTCAACATCCCCTATGGATCCAGTGCAGATCAACCTACCTGTGAATGTACCTCTGGCTCCGCCCGAACGATTTTCTGGTGATCCAAAGAGGTTTGCAGTATTTATCAATCAGTGCCGGTTGCATTTTTTATGCCGGCCAGCAGCCTTTCCAACTGATCAAGCTAAAGTAGCTTTTGTGCTTTCGTACCTTAGTGGCAATGCGGCAGACTGGTTGATCCCTCTAGTTAATCAAGATGATCCGGTTCTCCATGATTTTCAAGCCTTTCAGCTTAGTATGGAAAAACTGTTCACAAGACATTCACAGGGGCAGGCCTTGGACAATGAGCTTCTTTCGTTGCGACAGGGTAATCAAGACCTTTTGGCTTATATTGCATCTTTCAACAGACTAATAGTGGAAACTCAATGGCCTGAGGACAAAAGGATTACGCTGTTTTATAGAGGTCTACGTGTAGAGCTCAAAGACGTTTTAGCCCAAGTAGTGAATCCCCCACAAGACTGTTCGGATTATATAGACTTAGTCGTTCAAATAGATCACAGACTGCAGAACAGGAAGGCCGATCGTTCCAAGTTTGATGCTCGAGTATTTTCCAAACCACCAACTCCTTCCAAAGGAGTAGACTCCGGGGAACCCATGCAAATAGGGGGCCTGAAAGGACCACTAACACAAAAGGAGCGGGAAAGGAGAAAACAGTTGCAATTATGCCTCTATTGCGGAAACTCAGGGCACTTTCTTCGAGACTGTCCGGTGAAACCAGCCAAGAAGGCAGTAGGAGCTGCAGTTACCAAGGTCACAAACTCTGAGCAGGGAAACAACCTCGCCCGACAAGAATAGAGGTCCTCTTGCCGAGCGTTAAAACCAGTTCCGTGACCTCGCATTTCGTGATACCTATGGTCCTCATTAGCCCTGATCATCCAGATCGATTACACGCGATTGAAGCTTACGTCGACAGCGGTGCCATCGGCAATTATGTGGATCAGGAAATGGTTTTGAGGATGAATCTAACTCTTTGTCCCAAGGCTGTAAAGGACGTCATTACTACGGTGGATGGTACGGAGATAGCCTCCGGACCAGTAACGCATACCACTCAAGAAGTGACGCTAGTAATTCAAGATGGACACCATGAGAAGATCGTGTTCGATGTGATCAAGGCCCCTCAGTTCCAGATTATTCTAGGGATACCTTGGTTAGAGAAACACAATCCTCGGATCGATTGGCGAGCAAGAACGGTTCAGTTCCCAGAATGTGTCTCTACTTGTCACCCTCCACCTGGTGTTGCTCTAGCAGCAATTTCTTCGGAGACTCCCCAGTTACCTCCCGAATACCTAGAATTCCAAGATGTTTTCCGGAAGGATCAGGCTAACTCTCTACCTCCTCATAGGTCCTATGACTGCCAGATAGACCTGATACCTGGATCTACTCCTCCGTGTAGCAGAATTTATGCCCTCACCGAGCCTGAGAACCTTCACCTCCGACAATACCTGGATCAATACCTAGCGAATGGGTTTATTCGTCCTTCTAAGTCCCCTGCTTCTTCAGCTTTGTCCTTCGTTCCAAAAAAAGAAGAGGACCTTAGAACTTGTATAGATTACTGCGCCCTGAACCAGATCACCGTTAAGAATAGATATCTGTTACCTTTAATCCCTGAACTCCTGGACCAAGTCAGAAGAGCATGCATATATACAAAGCTGGATCTTAGAGGAGCCTACCACTTGGTACGAGTAAAAGAGGGCGATGAATGGAAGACGGCCTTCCGCACCAAGTATGGGCTATTTGAATATCAGGTCATGCCCTTCGGGCTTTCCAATGCCCCGGCCGCCTTTCAATATTTTATGAACGATGTCCTCAGAGAACTCATAGATGTATGTGTGGTCGTTTACATTGACGACATCCTCGTTTATTCTTCATCGGAATCTGAACATCGGAAACACGTGAAAATGGTCCTCGAGAGGTTGCGTCAACACAGACTTTTCGCTAAGTTGGAAAAATGTGTTTTCAACGTGACTGAAGTTGAATTCTTGGGATTCATATTATCACCTAGTGGAGTGCGTATGGATTCAAGGAAGGTCGATGCAATTCTCAAATGGCCATCACCATCCTCCGTAAAAGGGGTTCAAAGCATGTTAGGCTTCGCCAACTTTTACCGCAGGTTTATCCCCGAATTCTCTCGAATAGTCCAACCCATCACCGCCTTGTTAAAGAAAAACAAACGTTTTGAATGGTCTACCGAGGCGGAACAAGCTTTCCAGAATTTGAAGACAAAATTTATCTCTGCACCAATTCTAAAACATCCTCGGCCCGAACTCCCCTACATCGTTGAAACTGATGCTTCGAGCCTTGCCATGGGGGCAGTTCTATCACAGAAGGACCCAGTAACCAATCAGTTACATCCCGTGGCATTCTGGTCTCGCAAATTCTCGCCTCCTGAGATCAATTACACTATTACTGATAAGGAACTTCTGGCTATCAAGTCTGCCTTTAAGGCTTGGCGGCATTATCTTCTGGGGGCCCGACACACCGTTACTGTGATTACGGATCACCGAAACCTGCAATATTTGAAAACCGCAAACGCCCAATCCTCTAGACAACTCCGTTGGGCACTATTCTTTGCCGAGTTTGACTTCATAATTACCTATCGACCTGGTACAAAAAACGGTAAAGCTGATGCCCTTTCTCGGATGGGAGTGGAGGAACACTTGACCAACCCTAAACCTGTACCTATCATTCCCGAACAAAGAATTCTGGGTGTAATAACCACACAATCCATAGAGGAAATTAAGGATAAAACCAGGCAACTTATAACTCCAGCAGAAATACAGAATTGGCATCTGCAGGGAAATAACTTTGCAGTAAAGGACAAATTATTGTATTTCCAAGAAAGATTATACCTGCCCAGCACAGATTTATAGAAAAAGGTGATCTCTTGTTATCACGAGTCTCTAATGGAAGGGCATCCCGGTATGGCCAAAACCTCAGAAAAGATCAAGCGCTACTTCTGGTGGCCGTCTTGGAAAAAAGATATCAGAGACTTTATAATGTCCTGTGGAGTATGCGCCCAAAACAAGAGTCAAAAGGAAAGACCAGCCGGCCTCTTATGCCCTATTGACATCCCACCTCGCCCTTGGCATACGCTTTCTATGGACTTCATCACCGACCTACCTCCATGCTCCGGATACAATACGATCCTGGTAATCGTGGACTTATTCTCCAAGATGGCGCATTTCATTCCACTCAAAGGCTTGCCAACAGCAACAACTCTGGCCCGAGAATTTCTCGAAAACATTGTCCGACTGCACGGTTTTCCTTCAGTGCTAATTTCGGATCGAGGTAGTCAATTTATTTCTCAGTTTTGGCGAAGTTGTTGTCGGTCGGCTCAAATTGATGTGAGATTATCGACCAGTCACTACCCTCAAACCGACGGACAAACCGAGAGGACCAATCAAACTCTGGAACAGTATTTACGCTGCATGCTGCAACAAACTGAAAAAACTTGGAAAGATATCCTTTGTATAGCCGAATATGCCTACAACAACTCTGTCCACTCAGGAACTGGGAAAACCCCGTTTTTTCTTTTATACGGCTGTCACCCTCGAACCTCAGAGTTGGATCCACCCCAAGATCTTGGAACACCAGCAGTAGGCTACCTGCACTCTACAATCACCCAAGCTTTTAAGGAAGCCGTTTCTCACCTTCAAAGGGCTAAGGAACAATACAAGAAAGGAGCAGATCAACATCGGAAGGAAGCCCCCCAATATCAAGTAGGAGATCAAGTCTGGTTATCCACCAAATATCTACCGCTAAAAGGACCACGCACATTCAACCCAAGATACCTTGGTCCCTATTCCATCACTACCATAGTAAACCCAGTAGCGGTTAAGTTCGACTTGCCCCCTCACATGAAGATACATCCGGTCTTCCACGTCTCTCTTTTAAAACCCGTGCAACCTCAAACCCGACTAACTAAATCCCCAAAACCTATCCTAGTTGATGGAGAACTCGAGTTTGAAGTCAAAAGCATCCTGGACTCCAAGATCTCCAAATCTAAGCTATTTTACCTAATTGACTGGAAAGGCTACGGCCCTCAAGAAAGATCCTGGGAACCTGCAGAATATGTCCACGCTCCTCGTCTAATCAAAAGATTTCATCAAACATTTCCTGACAAGCCAAAACCCCCGGGGAAGCCCGGTTTGGGAGGGGCCTTGAGGGGGGTACTGTCATGATCTCTGCTTCCAAAAGGCCAGGACTTACCCAACTCCCTTGGAAGCAGACCCATAACCCAGGTTCCGAGTGCCAGCCAGTCCCAATTGGGACCTTTTGGACCCTGTCCTGGCGCCAGTGGCGCCAGGCTCATAAATATGCCCAGTCCCAGCCCTGCAAGCGCCGGGCTCATAATGCTTGGGTGGACTTACCTGCAGCAGGCCATGCTGCTTACTTACCTGCCAGTTGAACCCCTGATCCTCTTCTGTTTGGGACTACTTCTCCTGTTGGGTGGGGCAGGAGCCACTCCCTAGGTTCAGAACACTGGAACTCTTCTGGAAAGCAGGAACCCTTTTCTTACCTAGGCGTGGCTGTGGAAGGAGACACCTAAGCACTACAGGAGGCTATTTAAACCACACCCGATGGATGAATCTTGCTTTGCGTTATTCTGCATCCTCTGCAGCAGAACGCTCATTGTGTCTTCTGCATCTGATCCTGGGCCTAAAGGAAAAAGGCTTACCATCCTGAATCCAGTCTTCAGCAACATCTATAAAGACAAGAAAGAACAGGTTAGCACTACGGTCTTCAGTGACAGCGCATCTCTTACCTGGTCCATCGGCTGTCATCAACGCCTCGCGCAGCATTCCTGCATCTGAAAGACAAAGGCTTACCTACTCTTCACGCGCTCCGGAGGTCATCGCACTGCATTCCGGCATCTGAAAGACAAAAGCTTACCAACTCTTCGCACGCTCCGGGGGCCTTCGGCGCTGCATCCCGCATCTGTAAGACAAAAGAAGGTGCGTTTAAAGACATTGGGTAACGTTCAATACTCACGTGCCATTACTCCATCCACGCCGAACTCAGTGGGCATTCCGGCATCCTTCAGCAGCTCCGAACTGGTACCTGCAAAATAAAAGGACAGTTAGTGCGCATCGTGAAGCAAGCACCAAGCGCTTACTTACGCGCTTCCAGGCGCTTCTATTCCGCATACGGGTCCATCCTCAACTCACTTCAGCCAGTCAACTGCCATCGCCGGAACCCTGCAAAATAAGAGACAGCATTACAAAAGACTTTTAAAGACATTTGAAATATTCGGAACTCACCGTTCGTGAAGTAAACGACGGACAGCAGTCCTCTGAAGTCAAGAGGCCTGCGCTACCTATCCAGTGAAGAAACTGGTTACAGCACCCTGCCCGAGGCAGATGGAGAGCTCGGCGTTCACTTACCTAAGGTGAGAGCGTTAACCTTTGGGGTTCTACAGGAGAGGAGAAAAGGAAAGAGATAGGGACACCCCAATAACCCCAGTTCATTAATCCCATATTTTCTATCTGCAGACATCTTACTCTTCGAGTCAGGCATACAGTGCACAGAGGTCCAGCCCAAAGAGCCAACCGGGTGGTGCACATCACTTTTGAAGATACGGTAGTCGCCCAGTCAAGACCGGCGTCTCTGCGAGAATCAGGTGAGCGTTACAACTGCACAGGTTTCCGCCTAACACTGGTGTACAGCGGTGGGATTTGTATCGAGTATACAGTTTAGAGTACTTTTCGACGCTTTAGGATAACTAACCACAAAGCTTAGCACTAAAAAGCAACTTTCAAAAACATGTCTACGATGGAAACTTACAGTCAAGAATCCTTGTCAGGTGAAAATACTGAGAGTTTTTCGAGCTCTCTGTAGGCAAGAGAATATTTACGTAAGAGGCAAGAAGTTAGAACTAATAGAGAGATTGCTGGCGAACCAAAGTCTGGGTACTGGTTCAGAGGAACCAATTTCTCCACCAAATGTAGATAACAGTGATGGTCTTGATCTGAATCGTAATTCTGATGATAGCGATGAAGAGGCTGACGAGGACGGAGAGGCTAATGAAACTGTCTCCCCTGCTCCTCTACCTGCCTTACCAGCTGTACCTACGGGGCCCATACCAGGTCCCACAAGTAACCCTGCTTATTTTGAACTTGAAAAAATGAAGCTCGAATTAGAATACAAACGGTTCTTGGCTCAATTTGAACGAAACCAAGAGCTCGAGTTCAGACAGATGAATGCCCAGGCTGAGCAGAAGCAAGCTGAGTTAAGACTCAGGGAAATAGAACTTAATCCCGAGTTAGAAATGAAAAAGCTGTCTATGGAAAATGCTTCTCTCTCCTCTGGTTCCTCTAGGAGCTCCCTTCCCAAAAGACCCCGGATGCCGAAGGAATTAGTGGGTATGTATGAACCGAGATTGGATGTGTTGGATTGGTTAAAACTGTTTGAGTACAATCATGGGCTCCAGGACATCCCCGGGAATGCTTTACTTCCCTGGTTGTTCTCTAGGCTCCCTCCTGTTGCGACTGATGTGGTAATGGAGTTGGGGGAGGCGGATAAGACGGATTACGAAAGTGTGAAACTAGCTTTGATAGCTAGATTCGGGAAGACCCCTTCCCCGTATCTTAAGAGGTTTAGAACCCTCAAAAAGCATGATGGTACCCCTTGGGCTACCTGGGTGAGTGAAGGGTTGACAAACTTAGACGGATGGATTAAGGGTTACAAAGTGAACACTTATGAGGGTATGAAGAATCTTTTTATGTTGGAGTCGATTTATGATGCCTGTTCTCCTGAGCTCAGACAGCACTTGGCTGATTCGAAGGAATTGGATTCCCGGACGCTAGCTAAGGCCGCTGACTTGTGGGTTGCCAACAGGGCCACTCATAAGGATTCTGGGGCAATTCAGAAAAAGGATGAGGGAAAACAGCCTAAAAAAGACTCAAAAGAGAATTCGAATAACTCAAATTCCAAAGAGGGCCCCAAACAAAACCAAAAGGGTAAGCCACCGGGAAAACCACAGCAGAATAGTGTGTCTTCTGGTGCCTAACCAGAAGGAGGTCAGAACAAACCACCATTCCAAAAAGCATTTGGTAAATGCTTTGTTTGTGGCTCGACTGACCACGTGAAAGGAGATCCCAGATGTAAGGGTAAACCTTCAGGGGTCCAGCTTGTCTCCTTAGCCTTCGCTCCAGAGGAGGAAGTCCAAATGGCACGTGGAAACTTTCTACTGCTAGCTGACGAACCCATTGGAGTCTCAGCCAGCGTTTCTTTAGTATCTCTAGGGTTGTGGGAACAACAGAATTTAGATGTCTATAATTCTATCCCCGATAATACTAAAGAGTATTATAAGGACAGTGTCCAGGTGAATGGCCAGGAGACTCCTGCCATTAGGGACACTGGGGCCAGCATAACTGTGGTGGATAAATCGTTTTTTCAGGCTGAGGATGTTGCTAAGGCACCCAAACGCCTCACCAAGTTAGCTGGAGGGCCTGTGCAGATGCTTCCCCAATTACCAGTTCTCATCCAGTGTAACAACATGACTGTAAAGATACCTGTCAGCATACAGAGTGAGGTACCAGGACGCGTACTGTTGGGTAACGATTTGAAAACTCTCGGAGTTGTATCGCATACTCCCAGACCTCCTAGTAAATGGTTACAGGAGCTAACCAGATCCGCAAGAGAGAGGACCATGCGCGGTACTCTCCAGGAGATGATAAAGACAGAAATCACTCCTGCGCCACTAGAATTGTCGGCAGCTGTCTCCAAGAAGTCAGAAGCGAAAGGGAAACCTAAGACTTCTATCCCGAAACCAGCAGCCAACATTCCAACACGTACTTCCCCGCGGTTGTCCAAAAGTACACCCATAACTCCACCTCCAGCTGAGGCTGAGAGGGAGGTACAACCCTGTGTGGTAGAATTAGACTCTGAGGAAGAGCTAATGGAAGGCCAGGAACTCATTGGAGATCTTGATCCTGTTGACCATCCTGAGCTGCAGTCTTTACTGGCAGAAGGTGGACCCAGCAGGGCAGACTTCAGTAAGGGACAGAGAGAATGTCCAACTCTGGAAGGTCTTCGCCACCAGGCAGAAGCTCAGGCTGAAGGGCAAGAGCCTGGGAAATACAGGTTGCACTGGGAAGATAGCCTCTTCTACAGTGAACCGACCGAGTCTGCACCTGGGGACTACAAACGACTTGTAGTACCCCAAGAGAACAGACCACAGTTCTTGCAGTTAGCCCACGAGATTCCTTTGGCTGGTCACTTGAGTTTCAAGAAGACTAAGGAAAGGCTCTCTCTCTACTTCTACTGGCCAAAGATGGGGGCCGAAGTAGAAAAACACTGCAGGAGCTGCCACACCTGCCAGACCTCTGGTAAGGTTGGCTCCAAGAATGTGGCACCTTTAGTGCCTCTCCCAGTTGTGGGAGTCCCATTTGAGAGAGTAGGGATTGACATTGCTGGTCCCCTTGATCCTCCAACCTCCTCAGGCAACAGGTTTATACTTGTTGTAGTAGACCATGCTACTAGGTATCCTGAGGAAATTCCTATGAGGACTGTTACAGCTCCGGCTGTGGCTAAGGCCCTCCTTGGTATTTTTACTAGGGTCGGGTTTCCTAAGGAAGTAATCTCTGACAGAGGGTCAAACTTTATGTCCCACTACATGAAAGCCATGTGGAAAACCTGTGGAGTTACTTACAAGTTCTCAACAGCTTACCACCCCCAAACCAATGGGTTGTTAGAACGGTTCAACCGAACCATGAAGAGCATGATAGGTGCTTTAGAAGAACCCCTTAAGCGTAAGTGGGACCTTCTACTGCCATGCCTTCTCTTTGCTTATAGAGAAGTCCCTCAGGAGGGAGTAGGTTACTCTCCCTTCGAGCTTCTCTATGGTCATCCCATCAGAGGTCCATTGGCCCTGATTAAGGAGGGGTTGGAGAGTGCTCCTTCCCCCAAGCCAGTCAGAGTGACTGACTACGTGATAGGTCTCCGGAGGAAAATGTCGCACATGATGACGGAAGCAAGATATAACTTGAAAGCTGGACAAGCATTGGTCAAGCACTGGCACGATCAAAAGGCTAACATGGTTGAGTTCGCTCAAGACCAGCTCGTTCTCGTTATGATCCCAACAAGGCAGAGGGCCTTCCAAGATAAATGGATGGGACCCTTCAGAGTCGTGGGTAAACTCGGAGAGGTTAACTATCTGGTGGACTTGGGCAATCCCAAGGAGGCTCCGACAGTCTTCCACACCAACCGCCCTAAAGCGTATGACTCATGACCTGATGTAGGAGCATTGATTCTAGCATCATCCGAGGAAGAAGAAGAGAGTGAAGCTCTTCTGGATCTCCTCAGAGGCTTACCTTTAGACGAACAAATTGAAGGAGTAAATCTCTCCTCCAATCTGACACCCGAGCAATAAGAAGAGTGCAAATCCATGTTGAATCAGTTTGCCTCTCTGTTCTCGCTTTCGCCAGGCTTAACCCCTTGGGGCCAGCATGACATACTCACTGGTGACTGTCTGCCAGTCAAAAGCAGAGGATACCGCATGTCAGAAAACGTACGAACCCACATCAAAGGTGAGGTCAGCAAGATGCTTGATCTCGGGGTAATAGAGCCCTCTACTAGTCCATGGTCTAGCCCAGTTGTGTTAGTACCAAAGGCCGGATCTAAAGAGCTTAGATTCTGCGTGGATTATAGAGCTCTTAATGCAGTCACCACGACTGATGCCCACCCTTTGCCAAGAACAGATGAGTTGGTGGATAAACTTGGCGCAGCCAAGTTCCTCAGCACATTTGACTTGACGTCAGGCTATTGGCAAATAGCCCTGACAGACCATGCCAAGGAGAAAACTGCATTTTCTACCCCCGTTGGCTTATACCAGTTTAAGGTAATGCCTTTCGGATTGAAGAATGCACCTGCTACGTTTCAACGGATGGTAAACCAGGTTCTGAATGGGATGGAGGACTTCTGCATGGCATACTTGGATGAAATCGCAGTGTTCAGCAATTCCTGGGAAGAACATGTAACCAATCTGACCATACGAGCCAATCTGACCATAAAGACGAGTAAATGCCAAATTGGACAGAGTAAGGTAGTCTATCTTGGACATGAGGTAGGAGGTGGAGAAATAAGGCCTTTGCTCAGTAAGATTGAAGCTGTGCAAAATTGGACAACACTTACTACTCAAACCCAAGTGAGAGCCTTCCTAGGCCTCACTGGGTACTACAGGAATTTCATAAAGAACTATGGGACCATAGCTTCTCCACTGAATGTCATCTCCTCGCCCAAATTTCCTAAAAAGGTTAAATGGAACGAGGAGTGCAATCAGGCTTTTGAAAACCTGAAAAAGGCTCTTTTCCAAGCCCCAGTACTCAGAGCTCCTGATTACCGCCAACACTTCATTGTGCAGACAGATGCTTCCAATGTAGGGATAGGTGCCGTACTCAGTCAACTGGATGGGAAAGGTAGGGAGCACCCCGTTTGCTTCATCAGCCGCAAGCTGAAGGATCCTGAAACAAGGTGGGCAACGATCGAAAGAGAGTGCTTTGCTATTGTGTGGGCTCTGAAGAAGTTTAGGCCGTACTTGTATGGTTCTACTTTTGTCATTCAGACTGACCACCAACCCTTGAGATGGTTAATGCAAATGAAAGGGGAAAACCCAAAACTATTGAGATGGTCGATCTGCCTGCAAGGGTTTGATTTCACCATTGAGCACAGGTCAGGGTGTCACCAGCAAAATGCTGATGGCCTCTCTAGGATGTATGTCATCGACTAGAGGTATGAGATTCATCCAGGAGTGGATTAAATCCTCCTGTCCCTTAGTCTGGGGGGGGGGGGGGGGGCGAGTGTTAGGGAGAATTCTCTGTTTAGGCTGAATTTCCTAACCTAGTGAGTCCCCCAGCGGCTTTGCTGGATTTCTGGAGTCTGTTTTTTTCCATCCTGCCAAGAGGGAGACTCTTTTTCTCCCACTCTTGGACATGAATGTGTGTAATTCCTTTGAATGTCAATGTGTTCTATGGGCTATGGGGTCTTTTACTCTATAGGGTCTCATATGTTTTTCTATGTGTGTTACACCACACCCTACGTGCCGTAACACTGGGGCGTCCTAGCGGACCTCCACCATAGACTCCATACCCGGGGACTGACTACTGTCTCCCCGGGCATGTAAAGTCACCATTGGCTTTACTAGACCTAAATTTACTAACAGAACTAGTACCAACCATCTTATTGTGGGCGTGCTAGTAGGGGTAATTCGATTACTCCTGGGTCTGTTACTCGAGGGGGCACTGTCCCGTCCCCCCTCGTCGAGTTTTGGCTGGTGACAGTAGAAACTACTTGTTATGTTCGACCCCGGACATAACCCTATGGGATTAGTCCCATTGTTGGAGATTGATACTTTTCCTCGTTAATCTCTAACGTACCACCGGTCTAATTATCTTAAATAAGTTTATCGGATTGTATTTTCTGCCAGAACTCGGTTTTTAAAATGGCGTCTGTGTTCGTCTCTGTGACTCCTAATCCAAAGGTTGAGCCCTTTGTTCCACTTTTGGCGGGCCTCTGTACAGAGACCCTCCAAAGTGGTGCCATTCTGTCAGGGTTACCACAGGGGTGTGGGAGGGGGTTTAGGCACCCTGGACCGAGTTGCCTTGTCAACTCCGGTCGCACTCTGGAGTGATTGGCCCAAGTGGTGAGCCTCCCCGCTCATCACTTAGCGAGTGTTGATTGACAGCTAGGCTGAATGAATGGGGGTTTTCTGCATAAAAGCAGGGCTTTTGGGACTGGATCTTCAGAAGTCGCCACAGGACCTAAGAATCTGACGAGGGTAACGCTGAGCCGACCTACACGACGACACCTCCGGTGGAGCCCTGCGGAACCGACTCACCACTTCCCGACGACAGAGGAGATCTCCCTGCCGGAGAGTCTCTTCCCCTGACTGGTGGGAACAACCATTCCCTTTGCTTTTTCTTCGCCTCAGGACGCGGTGGTCGAATTGCCCGTGCAGAAGCACCCTGGCAACCGGATAGCCACTTCCCCTGTACCGTGACCAAAAGGTGGTGCCTTGTGACGGAGCACTCCGCGGCTGGTCTCTTCCCTGGTGGTGCACCGGACTTCACTTTTCTTCGACGACGAGATCATCTCTACTCTTGGCAAAGACCCGTCGTGCATCCACCACCAGGAACAACTGCCCCCGCCGGAGCTGTCTCTCCACAACAAGGTACCGTGTCCGCCTGGCTTCCCTTTCGATCGGTTCGAGTGAGGTGTCTTAATCCTCGCCTTTCCGTTGGGTCGCCTCCAGGCTTTTTCTCACCTATTGTTCTGAACTGGTTCAATCTGCTGATAACAATTTGCTACAAAGACTCGGACGCATTTCCACTAGAGACTTTTTGGAACATATCGCCTTGCTTCTCTCCTAGTGGGCCTGGCCTCTGAACTTTATGATCTATTGTGGTTCTTGCCTTCGTGCCTTGCATTTTACCCGTGAAGTATTGAACTGTGTTGATTTCGTAACCTACCTATCTTTCTCTCCCGTCTTAACTAATAGTAGAGTGCCATCTAGGTTGAGGTATGCACCTCTGTCTGAAAATAAGTGATACCGGTAGAACCTAGACTTGTCAAACTATTGTTAGGGGGATTGATCATTTTCTTCTGCGTAGAGTAATTGTAATTGAAGTGTTTGCCGTGATAGTGCCATAGTGTTTTCTATAGATATTCCGTTATAAATAAATACCTTAATATCTTTACACTGAAGCCTTGTTGCGTGTTTGCTTGTTTTACTGTGAAGAATTGCCCTATATTGTATACTCCACATACTGCTTAACTCTTCTTGAGGGAAGTCTGACTGCTCAGCCACAGCTGCCAAGTGAATCTGTGTGGTACAGACTGTTACCAAGTGGGTTCACCGCCAAACACCTGTAGTCCTAAATCTTTTGCAGTGGTCCCAGAGGGAACTGCACAGGTTTCCGCCTAACAGCAGGGTCGTGGGCGGGCTTGTAGAAGACAATCAAAGGAGTTTTTGTTAGTTTCCACGTTTCACCAGAATTGCTTGAAGGCACCTTCCTCTTGCACATACAACACGAGCCACGGATGTCAAGTGAGAAGTCAATGCAGCAGGAGCAGCATGAGCAGCCAAACAGCCAGGGCACTTCCAACGCATAGGCCTTTTACAACCGTTGGATATTCCGCCTACACCATGGCACACTTTGTTCTTAGACTTTATTACCGATTTGCCTCCATGCAATGGATTCAACACCATTCTAGTTATCGTGGATCTTTTTTCCAAGATGGCCCACTTTATTCCTTTAAAAGGATTACCTTCCGCTTCAATTTTGGCCAAGGAATTTCTCGAAAACATTGTGCGAATCCATGGATTTCCTTCCATATTGGTCTCTGACCGAGGTAGTCAATTCATTTCACAATTTTGGAAGAAATGTTGTCAATTGGCGCAAATCGATGTAAGGTTATCCACCAGTCACCATCCCCAGACCGATGGTCAAACGGAGAGGACCAACCAGACTCTCGAACAATACCTACGTTGCATGCTACACCAAACCGAAAGCAACTGGAAGGATATTTTATGGATTGCTGAATACGCATACAATAACTCAGTACATTCAGGAACCGGACAGAGCCCCTTTTATACTATCTTTGGGCATCATCCTCGAACCTCAGAACTCGACTCGCCTCAACACTCAGAAATGCCCGCAGTAACTCACCTGCACTCTTCTATTACACAAGCCTTTAAAGAGGGATCAAAGCATTTGAAACAAGCAAAAGAAAAATACAAGAAAAATGCCGATGAACATAGAAGTGACACTCCACCATACCAGATTGGGGATCAAGTTTGGCTGGCTACAAAACACATACCTCTGAAAGGAACTCAAACTTTTAATCCTCGATATTTGGGACCTTACACCATCAAGGCCATTATCAACCCGGTGGCCGTCAAATTGGAATTACCCTCTAACATTCAGATTCACCCTGTCTTTCATGTCTCACTTCTAAAACCAGTTCAAGCTGGGACTAGATTAGCCAAACCACCTGACCCCGTCCTCATAGATGGGGAACCTGAATTCAAAGTTAAAAATATCCTGGACTCTAAGATGGTTAAATCAAAGCTCTTTTATTTAATCGACTGGAAGGGCTACGGACCACAAGAAAGGTCATGGGAGCCTAGTGACCAAATTCATGCGCCTTGATTGGTGAAGAAATTCCATCGGAACTTCCCAGACAAACCAGGGCCAGGGGGAAGAACAACTTTAGGAGGGGCCTTGGGGGGGAGTGCTGTCCTGATGCCTACCCCCGGGCATCCGGACCCATCCCAGGAGCCCCGGGAGCAGGCATCCAGACATTTATTGAGACCCCAGCAGCCCTGGCTGGGGGATATCTTGGTTCAGTCCTGGCGCCTTAGGCACCAGGCTCATAATAGACATCAGACTTTACTTACCTCCTGCAGACCATGCTGCAAATGAATCAAAGCCCACGTGAGGCCTGGATAGGACTATTTTATTACAGGGACTATTTTTTACTCGGGTGTGGTTCTGGGGAACTTCTTACCTGGGAGTACTTTGCAGGCTATTTAAACCACGCCCGAACAGCAGCCCATGCTTCGCATTATTCTGCACTTCAGCAGCGTGACGCTCACCGTGCCTGCAGCATCCAGTCCTCTGCCACGCCCGCCTCGAACCTGGACACCATCCTAGAAGAAAGAGAAATAAGAACAAGAACTTACCTTTTAATCTTCATCTGTTCCCGAATTCGCCACACTTCAGAATTGGAAAAGACACTTCGGAAATAAAAGCATTGCATCGCTAGCAGGCGCGCCGCGCCCTACTTACCAGTCTGCATCTCCACGGTTCAGCGCTGCAGCCATTATTTCTTCACTGCATCCGTGGAACGTGGAAGGGACAAAGAGAACAAGGTGAGCCGGGTGTTAACAAAGACAATCAAAGCAACCATATTCTACTCACCAGAGTTACCGCTCCCCTAGGCATCTTTCATCAGCGTTCCACCTCTTTAACGCCGCACGTGTGGGAGGAAAGAACACTTGCTAAAGACATTTATTTCGCTTTTACCAGACAACGCTGGGTAATACAGACTCTTACCCACGCGCAACCTGCAGCACTTCAGGTGAACTGTTCTCGGATTAAGCTGCAATACAAAAGAGATAAAAACTAGTGAATAACAGACAATTGAACTCTATAGACATCATACTTACGGCTACTTGCCATTTACCAAGGAGTCCAACACATCTGGAACTCGCCCAAAATCTTCAAATTAGTGAATTAACTGGGATTCTACGTGCCCCTGCGCACAGTGCAGGATGGAGAGCTCATCATTACAAACAATAAGGTGAGACAACAAAAGGGGAATATCGGGGTGCTTAGAGGGAACAAATTAAACAAGTGTTTCCTTGCATCCACTGGGTGGCTAATTCCCTTCCTCCTGCTTTTAGGAAACTACTTTTACGAATCAAGCAGACGAAGCTAGGAAGGCCGGTCCCGTCAGCCGTCTCTGCACTATGAATAACGCTGGTGGAGACCTTAGCAGTCAGCTCCGATCGAGGAGTTGGAAAGGAGGGGAACCAGGGTTGCAAGTTTTGACACTATACCTGCAGGAGGAAAGAACAAATAAGGTTAGAAACCTAATAGAGACAATTGATACGGTCGCGCGCCAACGCATCTAGCGCTTACCTTAGGATTCCAACTTGTCATTCTTTCTTGGGAATACTTCGAAGTCCTCCACCGGCGCGACGGCTCTGCTGGGCCGCCATCACCTATAAGGGAGAAAGAGACATTATCAAAGAGTACAAACTTAAATCATGTGATAAGACATTAATACTTATGTGAACAATAATCATCACAAAAACTCCTACCTTCAAAGTGGTTCCGTCACAGCCGGCCTGGTCCACCACATCTATGGACCAGTGAAGCAACTGGGTCATCTTGAAGCGCCCCTGCTGATGAGAAGCAGGACGGAGAGCTTGCCCTAACTATATATCAGGTGAGCCTATATGGGTAAACGCTTACCTCATTTTGGCACAAAAGGTCAGAGGGGAGTTACGATAGCTCCACACCCTTCTCATTGCCTCTCGTTTTCCCGCAGGGGCAGTACCAGCATCCAGAACAGTGTACTTGGCAGCAGCTGGGGGTGAGAACCAATCCCGAGGAGCCGAATCCAGGGAGGGCTCCAACCGTGCCCCAACATCCCCGCAGAGACCAGGTGAGCGTAACAGTCTGGTCTCACGTAGCTGTATACGGTAGGACTCCTCATCAAGTCTGAGTCGTTACAACACAGTCTTTTTTTATCTCCCCGTTAGGAGTGTTTCAGTTAGGGTTAACAGCCTGATAAGCGCCTTGCATTACACCTGATAATAGAGGTGCCACGGGTTGCCCCCCCCCTCCGTTGGCCATTCTACACTTCAAGCAATTCTTTCAAAACAGGCAAAAAAGAAGCCTGGGTCTTCCCCGTCCTTATATTTCTGCAGGATAGATGAGGGAACAAGGGGTTGGCTTTGGGAATTTGCAACAGCATCTGTGTGATGCAGGAGGGTCTTATGTTGTTTGTCCTGAGCTGTTGCTTGTAAGGTCCCTTGCATTTGTATGGCCTGCTGGAAGGCCTGTCAGTCCACCACAGCCTGTTGAGACTGTATCTGGATAAGTTGCTGCAACTGTTGTTGTCCGTTGGTTAAGGTTTTAATTAGGACCTCCTTGGTGTTGTCGATATCCCACCTGGGTTGCCAAATGTAATAACAGACCACCACCACGTTTCTTCTTTATGCAATGGTTTAATTCATGATAGACATACACAAAGTCCCCAATTTGTGGTTACTTCACCCTCATAGGCTTTCAGTCTCTGAATGGCTTGTGGTCGTAGTTCGTTGGATTCTCCTACTTGTTACATTCCGGGTAGGCCCACCAGTCCTCGTCCTTCCTCTCTCGCGTTCTGTCGATCTGTATGTGAAAACACATAAAAACTATCAGTGTCTTCATACTCTTTTATCCTGCCGGCGTTACAGATCCTCCAGTCAGCACCCTCCATGTAGGGACGTTCCTCACTTGGGTTCACTCGCCATTCGCCGCCCCCTGTTATGGCCGCTGTTTGTTCCCTCTCGTTCGTGCATACCCCGGTCATGGAAGGAATGGATCGGGACCTGTCATTACTACAGCAGTATCTGGCAGTCCACCAGTGGAGTCGTTTGACAATCTGGTAAGTATGTGTTCTTGCCTGTGACGTCTCCAGGATCATTGACACGCGCCTCTGTTGCCGAATGGAACAAGCTGTATTGCACTGTGTAGTGTCAGTGATCTCATGTCGCCTGCATAACTCGGCAGATGTGCTTAGTCTACGGGTAAGCGGGAAGAGATAGGAAGATGCAGGGTAGCCGACATTGACATCCGCTGCCGTCATCACAGAGGACTGCTCCCCACAGACACAGACAGACCTTTCAGTTGAACATATTGATACAGACTTTCCTTAGTTTCTTTAGGTAGGGAAATCCCACCATAGAATAGGGCAAGTTAGGCCTTATTCCATCCTGACATTTTAATTAATAAAAGCTTTTGTTATGCATTGAATATGTTGTCTGTGGGCCTCATTACGACCCAGGCGTTAAGGGTTAACGCCGTCGTTAACCCTTAACACCTATTCTGATTTAACGGCTGCTTTTAGCAGCCGTTAAAATCCATGGCGCTAACCTGCCATGATGCTAATTACGCCAACGTAAATGCCCTATGGGGCAAAAATGGGAATGGGGAAGGGAAAATGGGAAATGGGGATTTACCGCCCCACTCACCTTGGAATGGGGCGGTAAATCCGCCATCCACCATGGTGTAAACGTAGTTTACACCATGGTGGTAAAGTTGGCGCAATTAGCGCCTGGGTTGTAATGACCCCCTGTGTCTCCTTCCATGATGCCAATCTCACAAACCGTGCCTGGAATCCACTGAAAATAATTGGTGGAGTGAAGCCCCCTATTCACAAGTTCTTTTTGCAAAGGTTAGAGGGTAAGCGATCCACTTCCGCTGAGTCATGATCACAAGACTCCGGAAGATTAAGACAATATGGAACCCAAATCCTTCTCAGCCCAAGCTTGGGAATAACTTTTCATCTATTAGTATCCCAGGCCATTTTTCCTATATAGAGACTAGTGCAGGGGAACAGCTACTGTCTATTCTGTCCCCAGTAAGGGGTGGTTCCAACAAGAGAAAGGGAAGAACTACTCTTGCAGGGAGGTTGGTCATATGGCATCAGATTGCCCCTTAAATAAAATTAATTCCACTGCCTTCACATTGAAACATAACCCCAATTGGGATAGGTTAGCTAGAGAGGAAAAGGTTGAATTATCATATAAAAACATCTTATACACCCATATACTAACAGGAGAGGAAAAAGAAACCTGATAAAAAGGGGAAGAAAAGTAAAAACAGAAGAGGACACCAACCCTTTTTATATACTGGGGTTAAAACCACTTACCGGGTACCTGCCACCTTAGAAGGGAGCCAACTAGATGTTGGCAGCAAAAGGTGTGCCATGCAAGTTGATTTATTTCCCGTAAATGGAAGGGAATAGGTGAAGTAAAAGTGGGCTGTGTACATGGCCATGTTGAAAACTATCCGCACACAAATTCAGGTCCCAATCTTGGTTAGAAACTTCATCTTACCCGGGCCGTAATTCCCAACTGGCCAGCTCAATTAGTCCTGGGAAGTAATGTACCCCAATTTGATCAATGGGTTTCAAGGTGTTTACGAGGAGAGGTAATTACTGACGGGCCCATTGGTCAGCACTCACCCTCGAAAACATGTAATACAAGATAGCTGCACCATGCAAGGACAGAGTGCAGGATTCACATACTCCGGCAAGGTTCAATAATCAGGACTCAATAAATTGGCAAAGGGAAGTCCGTTTAATGATAAATACATCAGCGAATGGAAATCAGCAGCATCGCGAACACCTGCCTCACCCTGACTTCCTCGAACTTCAGTACGACAGCCTATTTTATGGGCAAACTTTGTCATCATTGACGTCTAATTCTACAAAAAATCATCATGCAATACAATTGGTTGGGAAAGGTAACTTAAGTATAGGTGCTATAACTGTATATGGAAATAATGCAAGTGGATTGGATAACTCTTATCGGGTGGCCGCCTACGCCCTTCCCTCTACACCACACGTGATTGACGTCACTACAAGTGCGACGTCGCATTGGTTACAATGTCTATAGGACCCTAGATTACATGGTCTCTTGTGATTGGGCAAGTTACACCCCTAAACATAAATATCCATTTTAATTTGCAGCATGCAGAATAGACACCCAGGTGCCTAGTGTCCCAAGATTCACCCTGCCTCCCTTCCATCAATCAGTGGTTTAGGGCTATGTGTCAATTAGTTGGCTGGGTATGGCCTCGGATCTGTAGTCTCTTATCAGGAAAAGTTATGGCACCCTCTGGTTCTGGATGACATCAGGCGGTGGTACATCTTCGTGCCTGTCTGGTCACATGTTGGCCCACCGTGAATCTGGTTCAGTTTCCAACCTTTTGTGTATTTAATTCTGTATGCGCTTAGCCACCTGCATGGGCCTATCTTATCTCGACCTTCACGGGTGGGCTGACATGCTCTGAAGTTGGAGCCTCGTGAGCTCATACTCACCTGCCCTTCTCTGGTTGCCCTCGATTTCCCCGGCATGAGCCATCCTTTGTTAAGTTTCGATCCCGCTCCTTTCCCCAGCTTGGGCCTGGATATGAAACTTGGCCAGTCAGGCTTTGGCCACCTGGGAGTACTTCTGTTTACACAAAATGGAGTTGCACGTGTACATTGTGCTGTATTGAGGTAGATGTATACAGTCGGCGCTTGCCGCTCTAACTTCTACTAAGCATTGCAAGCAGAATCGATTACTTAGCATCTTGCGTTTCAAGCTTATTTACACACGTTCAATAAGGCGGTTGCTTCCATCTTGTCTCATGGCACCGTTCTCATACATTATTCGCAGTGTCTCTCCCCTTTGTCCTTTACAATTATCCTCACAGTTGTCAGTACTGGCATGCATGCTTTCAGTACTCCTTCAGTTTGTTCTTGGAGCTGGTCAGGTCCTTGTTTCATCTCCACTGGCCTTCCATTATGGCTTTTGGAGTCTCTTCATGGACCGTGTGTGGGCGTTCCTCCTCGTTCCGTATCAACGCTGGTATGGTTGTCTGATTTGGTACCGTGCTGCCCAGGGTTGCCTGGTTATGGGCATTTCACCAGGTATTGATCTTCTGATGTACACAGGGCAGAGGCCCATTTCAGCCCTTTGTTGGTTCAGCTGCTCCTCGTACGTCACATACTTTGGCAAGTACTTTACTGGCACCTCGAAGCGAGGGGCAGAGGTGCAGGCCACCTCTGGGGTCTCCTCTACACTCCCCCCTCTGGTCGGTTCATCGACCACTGCTGCTTCCTCCTTTATATTCAGTTTCTTTGATTCCTCAGCTTCTTGCTCATCGTCTCCTGGGTTTACACAAGATGGCGTGAATGTATGCAATTTGGGTGTCCATATCTTTATCACTCCTTTCAAACTTCCTGCGGTTCTCACATGCTTATCTTTGTTCCAGGTCATCAATTGGCATTATCCATTTGGACTGCAGTAAATCCATTTGCCTTCATACCTTCTTCGTTTCTTGGGATAAGTGAATTTTGTTCCCTCTGGTGCAAATTCACTGGCCTTCACGAAGTCCTTTATCTCCTCATCTGTCAGGTCTCTGGACTTCCGGCCTGGTTCGACATCGACCATAATTTTCATTCCGATGGCCTTCTTTGCAGTTTTCTGGCACTGTGTGATGATTATCTTGATAACACAGAATCCTAGCAGCACCATTGCTAGCAAGGCTCCCAGAAACTTGAATATATCGGCCATCCATTGCGGGACCCATGAGAATAGGTTCCCAAACCAACTGTCATCATCCACTTCGTCCGTTTCATCAGTCATCTGGTTTTTTAAAGTTGTCAACATGCTTATGGCCTCTGTGAGGGTTCCATTTTCCACATCATGCGATGGTGTAAATGTGCAACATGATTCTCCAATTTTTGCACAAACACCTCCATCCATTGCTGTGATCATGTCAAGCACATATCTGTTCTGGAGGGTCATCAGTCTAACTACTCTCAGCTCTTCTTTGATCGCATTGAATCCTTTTATGGTAGTGTTGATGGTCTGCAGTAACTCCCATCTGGTTATCTGCAACCATTTAGCATTCACTCCAATTTGGATGTGTGGCAGGAGCATTTTGGTGAATACTGTTGAAGTGAGGCTGAACAGCCTGTGTTCGTATGGAATCACATAGAATGGTTCTTCTGATTTGGCAGAAAAGTAGTTTTCTCTCTTCATTCTGAATGTCAGCTCTGCGGATCTCCTCCTTCTCATATGAGCATCTGCTTTTGGGAAGCTGTCCAGATTCAGATTGTTTTTTGGAATCACCAGTGTGGGAACATGGACATTGACCAATGTACATATGCCCCTGTTAGGGAGAATTCTCTGTTTAGGCTGAATTTCCTAACCTAGTGAGTCCCCCAGCAGCTTTGCTGGATTTCTGGAGTTTGTTTTTTCCATCCTGCCAAGAGTGAGACTCTTTTCCTCCCACTCTTGGACATGAATGTGTGTAATTCCTTTGAATGTCAATGTGTTCTATGGGCTAGGGGGTCTTTTACTCCATATGGTCTCATATGTTTTTCTATGTGTGTTACACCGTACCCTACGTGCCGTAACACTGGGGCATCCTAGCGGACCTCCACCATAGACTCCATACCCGGGGACTGACTACTGTCTCCCTGGGCATGTAAAGTCACCATTGGCTTTACTAGACCTAAATTTACTAACAGAACTAGTACAAACCATCTTATTGTGGACGTACTAGTAGGGGTAATTCGATTACTCCTGGATCTGTTATTCGAGGGGGCACTGTCCCGTCCCCCCTCGTCGAGTTTTGGCTGGTGGCAGTGGAAACTACTTGTTATGTTCGACCCCGAACATAACCCTATGGGATTCGTCCCATTGTTGGAGATTGATACTTTTCCTCGTTAATCTCTAACGTACCACCGGTCTACTTATCTTAAATAAGTTTATCGGATGGTATTTTCTGCCAGAACTCGGTTTTTAAAATGGCGTCTGTGTTTGTCTCTGTGACTCCTAAACCAAAGTGGTGCCATTCTGTCTGGGTTACCACAGGGGTGTGGGAGGGGGTTTAGGCACCCTGGACCGAGTTGCCTTGCCAACTCTGGTCGCACTCTGGTGTTATTGGCCCAAGTGGTGAGCCTCCCCGCTCACCACTTAGCAAGTGTTGATTGACAGCTAGGCTGAATGAATGGGGGTTTTCTGCATAAAAGCGGGCTTTTGGGACTGGATCTTCAGAAGTCGCCACAGGACCTAAGAATCCGACGAGGGTAACGCTGAGCCGACCTGCAACGACGACACCTCCGGTGGAGCCCTGCTGAACCGACTCACCACTTCCCGACGACAGAGGAGATCTCCCTGCCGGAGAGTCTCTTCCCCTGACTGGTGGGAACAGCCAGTCCCCTTTGCTTTTTATTCGCCTCAGGATGCAGTGGTCGAATTGCCCGTGCAGAGCACCCCGGCAACCGGTTAGCCACTACCCCTGTACCGCGACCAAAAGGTGGTGCCTTGTGACAGAGCACTCCACGGCTGGTCTCTTCCCTGGTGGTGCACCGGACTTCACTTTTCTTCGACAACGAGATCATCTCTACTCTTGGCAAAGACCCGACGTGCATCCACCACCAGGAACAACGGCCCCCGCCGGAGCTGTCTCTCCACAACAAGGTACCGTGTCCGCCTGGCTTCCCTTTCGATCGGATCGAGTGAGGTGTCTTAATCCTCTCCTTTCCGTTGGGTCGTCTCTAAGCTTTTTCTAACGTATTGTTCTGAACTGGTTCAATCTGCCGATAACAATTTGCTACAAAGACTCGAACGCATCTCCACTAGAGACTTTTGGGACATATCGCCTTGCCTCTCTACGAGTGGGCCTGGCCTCTGAACCTTATGATCTATTGTGGTTCTTGCCTTCTTGCCTTGCATCTTTCCCGTGAAGTATTGAACTGTGTTGATTTCATAACCTTCTTATTTTTCTCTCCCGTCCTAACTGATATTAGAGTGCCATCTAGGTTGAGGTATACACCTCTGTCAGAAAATAAGTGATACCGGTAGAACCTAGACTTGTCGAAATATTGTTAGGGGGATTGATCGTTTCTTCTTCATAGAGTAATTGTAATTGAAGGGTTTGCCGTGATAGTGCCATAGTGTTTTCGATAGATGTTCCGTTATAAATAAATACCTTAATATCTTTACACTAAAGCCTCGTTGCGTGTTTGCTTGTTTTACTGTGAAGAATTGCCCTATATTGTATACTCCACATACTGCTTAACTCTTCTTGAGGGAAGTCTGACTGCTCAGCCACAGCTACCAAGTGAATCTGTGTGGTACAGACTGCTACCAAGTGGGTTCACCGCCAAACACTTGTAGTCCTAAATCTTTTGCAGTTGTCCCAGAGGGAACTGCACAGGTTTCCGCCTAACAGCCCCCCCAGTTTTTTGGCAGTCTTATGTATGCTTTGGATCCACACGCCCAATAGAGGTCCATCAGAACTGCGGTTCCTTGTGCCATTCCTGTTGCCTCTTATATACGTCCACAGTTTTGATTCTCCCCCATTTTCCTTGTGCCATTACTTCTGAAGCACAGTTTCGGGTTCTCCAGTGGTACTATTTGCAGGGGCCCTTCCCTGTCTTCGACCCATGTTAACAGCTTCACCAACTTCGGCCATAGAGGTTTACATAAACTCTGTGAGTTTTCTATTGCTTCCTTGCAGGCTCCAAGGACCATCCAAGCTCGGCAGATTACGACTCCTTTCTCCCATCTGTTAGGGGAAACTACTGATCCACAGATCTGCATTTGTCCCCGGTTCCTCCATATTTGAGCTTCTTCTGCCATTTTTCCTTGGATGTTCAGTCTTGAGTTTATTTCCCACCTTATTCCTGATCCTTTGACGTCAGGGTTTTCATATCTAATAACGTGATTCTTGGTGTGTGTCCTGTTTCTTGTTTTGATGTCCTGGACAAACCCGTCTTCATCAGGGTAGTCCTTTTCGTTGGCCCATATCAATGAGGCATCTCTTGCCATGAATTGTCCTCTGGTGTTGCACATAGCTACGTGTGACATACAGTGTGCTGTGGGGACATCTACTTCTACAGCCACGAAGATCTTGGACTTTCCCATGCCGTATGGCAGGAGTGCACAGATGAAACATTCTCCTTCTGATTGCCTTCATCCAACTTCCTTCATGTGCTGGTACCATATGTTGTTTCCAAGATGGGTTGTGCTGTCCAAGTAGTCGTTTAGTTCATTGTTTGTTTCATATGGGCTTCTCTTGATTCTTTACGTTTTTCTGTAGTTTGCCATCACAATGCCTCTGAATGCGTTTGTACTGTTCTTTCGTTCAGGTAGTTTCTCGGGTATTATCCTTGGAGGGGCAGGTTTCATTTCCTGCCCTGCAGTACTATGGGGAGGTCTTGTGTTTCTTCTTCTACCCTCGTGCATTCTCTCGTAGACCTCCTTTCACATGTGGCTCATCATCCTTCCAACATGTGGCGGTGTCGTAAACTCAGTCGTTATTTCTGGTGTTGGAGCAGGTGTGCTCGTTATCACATCACAATTGCTGCAATTTTCTTGCTCAGCTCCTCATGTAGTTTCTTTGCTCTTAGTATGAGCGGAAACTCAGAGGGTAATTCATATAATTTCACACAAAAGTGGCGCACGCGGCTGGCGCACAGTGTGCGCGTGCAAATGTCTGCACCAGCCGCGTGCGCTAAAATCAATTTCCGTGCACAGCGTATTCATGGATTTTAGCCTCCAAAACCAGCCGTGATGCAGAGTGGCGCAGCGACCCTGCAGCAGCGCCAGTTACGCCCCCAAGAACGCCCTCGCGCAAGGAAAAGCCATTTAAATTCCCAATTCAGCGCAAAGGGCTGCGCTAACCCTGGACCAGTTTACAGGGCTGCCAAACAGCAAACGCCAAGCAGGGAACGTGTATTACTGGGGTGTGCGTGAAGTTTCACACGCGAAAGGGCCTGTGCGAGTGGGGTACGTGTATTACTGGGGTTCGCGGGTGTCATGATGCCTACCCCCGGGCATCCGGATCAAGCCCATCAGCCCCGGGAGCCGGCATCCAGACATTTACAAAAACCCCAGCAGCCCCAGCTAGGGGCTGTCTGGGTTCAGTCCTGGCGCCGTAGGCACCAGGCTCATAATACAAATCAGTCCTGACGCCATAGGCACCAGGCTCATAGACATTACTTACCTCATGCAGACCATGCTGCAAATAAATCCAAGCCAACGTGAGGCCTGGATGGAACTATTTTACTACAGGGACTATTTTTTACTCGGGTGTGGTCCTGGGGAACTTCTTTCCTGGGACTACTTTGGAGGCTATTTAAACCACGCCCGAACAGCAGCACATCCTTCGTGTTATTCTGCATCCAGCAGCGTGACTCTCACCGTGCCTGCAGCCAGCATCCAGTCTTCTGCCACGCCCGCCTCGAATCTGGAGCTCCTAGAATAAAGAGGAAGAAAAGGACAAGGTTAGAAAACGAACTTATTTCAAATTCCTCTCCTGATTCTGGATCCATTTAATCTCCCGACCAGGAAAGTACTTCAGTCCTGCACGCGTCGCTTCGCCAGCTCCAGCACGGCGCCATACACACCAGTTCTCACAGCATCTTTCGATCCAGCACTGTCTCCATCATTTCTTCGCCATACTCCGGCACCTAGGGGCACAAGAATAACAAGGTGAGTCAAGGGAATCAACAAACACCTCTTACCACCATAGACTTACCTGATTTACCACCAGCGGTATTATTCTCCATATCTTCATATGCCGCATCTGTAAAGAGGGAGAAAAACAACACGTTAACGCATGCAATAGTTACCGGACAGCGCTGGGTAACACAGACTCTTACCTGAACGCCAGCAGCAGCTACGAGACCTTCTTCTCACAAACTCAGTTGTAACTTAAGGAAGGAAGGGGACAAGAGTGAACATCGGGCACATTGAACTCTTTGAACTTGATACTTACCAATCCCGCCTGGGACTTCAGAGTCAATGCTTACCGGAACTCTCCCAACGCCTTCAAACCAGTGAAGTAACTGGTATCTACGCGCCCCTGCAAGACACGCAGGATGGAGAGCTCATCTTTTACAAACATAAGGTGAGGTTACTAAGGGGATATCAGAGGAGATTAGTGGGGGAGAGCGAGAACAGTTGGGAGGCCATCACTAAAACCCACAGGTGGCTAATGCCTGTCTCCACTTGCAGGAAAATACTTCTTCGGGTCCAGCAGACAAGACTAGGCGGGCCAGTCCAGACAGTCATCTCTGCACTATGCATCACGTTGACGGAGACCGCAGCGGTCCGGGTCCGATCGACACCCCATGTGGGGTCCAGGTGAGCGTAACAGCGGGAAGTTTCACACGCAATTTCAGCGGGGTGCGTGTATTACGGGGTTCGCAGGAAGTTTCACACGCAATTGGTCTGGGTACGTGTATTTCAGGGGTGCGCGGGAAGTTTCACACGTGATTGGCCTGGGTACCTGTATTTCAGGGGTGCACGGGAAGTTTCACACGCGATTGGCCTGGGTACGTGTATTTCAGGGGTGCGCGGGAAGTTTCACACGCGATTGGGCTGGTTATGTGTATTTCAGGGGTGCGCGGGAAGTTTCACACGCGATTGGCCTGGCTACGTGTATTTCAGGGGTGCGCGGAAAGTTTCACACGCGATTGGCCTGGTTACGTGTATTTCAGGGGTGCGCGGGAAGCTTCACACGCGATTGGCCTGGGAACGTGTATTTCAGGGGTGCGCAGGAAGTTTCACATGCGATTGGGCTGGTTATGTGTATTTCAGGGGTGCGCGGGAAGTTTCACACGCGATTGGCCTGGGTACGTGTATTTCAGGGGTGCGCGGGAATTTCCACACGCGATTGGCCTGGGTACGTGTATTTCAGGGGTGCGCGGGAAGTTCCACACGCGATTGGCCTGGGTACGTGTATTTCAGGGGTGCGTAGGAAGTTTCACACGCGATTGGGCTGGTTACGTGCATTTCAGGGGTGCGCAGGAAGTTTCACATGCAATTGGCCTGGGTACGTGTATTTCAGGGGTGCATGGGAAGTTTCACACGCGATTGGGCTTCGTACATGTATTTCAGGGGTGCGCGGGGAGTCCTACACGTGAATTGGCAGTGTGGGTCCTCCTAGGTGTCCCCTCCACCCCCTCCATGGCCCCTGCAGGCAGCCCACACCACAGGGGACTGCCCTGCACCCCTGGTCATGTCCGGCAGGAAGCCCATCCACCATGGGCATGCCCCCCAGCCAAGTCACATGTCATGTTGCAATATGATCACCAACTCATGTCTCCCAGCACCCCCACCCCCCAGCAGTGCAGGGCACCTGCCAGCAGGCCCCCACACATGTCCCCCAGCACCCCCACCCCCCAGCAGTCAGGGGCACCTGCCAGCAGCCCCCCACTCATGTCCCCTTGCACCCCCACCCCCCAGCAGTGGGGGGCACCTGCCAGCCGGCCCCCACACATGTCCCCCAGCACACCCACCCCCCAGCAGTCAGGGGCACCTGCAGCAGGCCCCCACTCATGTCCCACTCATGTCCCCTTGCAACCCCACGCCCCAGCAGTGCAGGGCACCTGCCAGCAGGCCCCCACACATGTCCCACTCATGTCCCCTTGCACCCCCACCCCCCAGCAGTGCAGGGCACCTGCCAGCAGGCCCCCACACATGTCCCAATCATGTCCCCTTGCACCCCCACCCCCCAGCAGTGCGGGGCACCTGCCAGCAGGCCCCCACTCATGTCCCACTCATGTCCCCTTGCAAACCCACCCCCCAGCAGTGTGGGGCACCTGCCAGCAGGCCCCCACACATGTCCCCCAGCACCCCCAACCCCCAGCAGTCAGGGGCACCTGCCAGCAGGCCCCCACTCATGTCCCACACATGTCCCCCAGCACCCCCACCCCCCAGCGGTCAGGGGCACCTGCCAGCAGGCCCTCACTCATGTCCCCTTGCACCCCCACCCCCCAGCAGTGCGGGGCACCTGCCAGCAGGCCCCCACACATGTCCCCCAGCACCCCCACCCCCCAGCAGTCAGGGGCACCTGCCAGCAGGCCCCCAATCATGTCCCCTTGGGCCCCCACCCCCAGCAGTGCAGGGCACCTGCCAGCAGGCCACCACTCATGTCCCACTCATGTCCCCTTGCACACCCACCCCCCAGCTGTGCAGGGCACCTACCAGCAGGCCCCCACTCATGTCCCCTTGCACCCCCACCCCCCAGCAGTACAGGGCACCTGCCAGCAGGCCCCCACTCACGTCCCACTCATGTCACATTGCACCCCCACCTCCCAGAATTGCAGGGCACCTGCCAGCAGGCCCTCACTCTTGTCCCCTTGGACCCCCACCCCCCAGTGGTGCGGGGCACCTGCCAGCAGGTCCCCACATATGTCCCCCAGCACCCACACCCCCAGCAGTCAGGGGCACCTGCCAGCAGGCCCCCACTCATGTCCCACTCATGTCCCCTTGCACCCCCACCCCCCAGCAGTGCAGGGCACCTGCCAGCAGGCCCCACACATGTCCCACTCATGTCCCCTTGCACCCCCACCCCCCAGCAGTGCGGGGCACCTGCCAGCAGTCCCCCACACATGTCCCCCAGCACCCCCACCCCCCAGCAGTCAGGGGCACCTGCCAGCAGGCCCCCACTCATGTCCCACTTATGTCCTCTTGCACCCCCAGCCCCAGCAGTGCAGGGCACCTGCCAGCAGGTCCCCACACATGTCCCACTCATGTCCCCTTGCACCCCCACCCCCAGCAGTGCAGAGCACCTGCAGGCAGGCCCCCACACATGTCCCACTCATGTCCCCTTGCACCCCCACCCCCCAGCAGTGCAGGGCACCTGCCAGCAGGCCCCCACTCATGTCCCCTTGCACACCCACCCCCCAGCAGTGTGGGGCACCTGCCAGCAGACCCCCACACATGTCCCCCAGCACCCCCACCCCCAGCAGTCAGGGGCACCTGCCAGCAGGCCCCCACTCATGTCCCACACATGTCCCCCAGCACCCCCACCCCCCAGCAGTCAGGGGCACCTGCCAGCAGGCTCCCACTCATGTCCCACTCATGTCCTCTTGCACCCCCACCCCCAGCAGTGCAGGGCACCTGCCAGCAGGCCCCCACACGTCCCACTCATGTCCCCTTGCACCCCCACCCCCAAGCAGTGCAGGGCACCTGCCAGCAGGCCCCCACTCATGTCCCACTCATGCCCCCTTGCACACCCACCCCCCAGCAGTGTGGGGCACCTGCCAGCAGGCCCCCACACATGTCCCCCAGCACCCCACCCCCTACCAGTCAGGGGCACCTGCCAGCAGGCCCCCACTCATGTCCCACACATGTCCCCCAGCACCCCACCCCCCAGCAGTCAGGGGCACCTGCCAGCAGGCTCCCACTCATGTCCCCTTGCTCCCCCACCCCCCAGCAGTGCAGGGCACCTGCCAGCAGGCCCCCACTCATGTCCCACTCATGTACCCTTGAACCCCCACCCCCCCAGCAGTGCAGGGCACCTGCCAGCAGGCCCCCACTCTTGTCCCCCAGCACTCCCACCCCCCAGCACTGAGGGGCACCTGCCAACAGGCCACCACTCATGTCCCACTCATGTCCCCTTGCACCCCCACCCCCCAGCTGTGCAGGGCACCTACCAGCAGGCCCCCACTCATTTCCCACTCATGTTCCCTTGCACCCCCACCCCCCAGCAGTGCAGGGCACCTGCCAGCAGGCCCCCACTCATGTCCCACCCATGTCCCGTTGCACCCCCAGCCCCCAGAAGTGCAGGACACCTGCCAGCAGGCCCTCGCTCATTTCCCCTTGCACCCCCACCCCTCAGCAGTGCGGGGCACCTACCAGCAGGCCCCCATACATGTCCTCCAGCACCCCCACCCCCCAGCAGTCAGGGGCACCTGCCAGCAGGCCCCCACTCATGTCCCCTTGCACCCACACCCCCAGCAGTGCAGGGCACCTGCCAGCAGGCCCCCACTCATGTCCCACTCATGTCCCCTTGCACACCCAGCCCCCAGCAGTGTGGGGCACCTGCCAGCAGTCCCCCACTCATGTCCCACTCATGTACCCTTGCACCCCCACTCCCCAGCAGTGCAGGGCACCTGCCAGCAGGCCCCCACCCATGTCCCCCAGCACCCCCACCCCCCAGCAGTCAGGGGCACCTGCCAGCAGGCCCCACTCATGTCCCACTCATGTCCCCTTGCACACCCACCCCCCAGCAGTGCAGGGCACCTGCCAGCAGGCCCCCACTCATGTCCCCTTGCACACCCACCCCCCAGCAGTGTGGGGCACCTGCCAGCAGGCCCCCACACATGTCCCCCAGCACCCTCACCCCCCAGCAGTCAGGGGCACCTGCCAGCAGGCCCCACTCATGTCCCACTCATGTCCCCTTGCACCCCACCCCCCAGCAGTGCAGGGCACCTGCCAGCAGGCCCCCACACATGTCCCACTCATGTCCCCTTGCACCCCCACCCCCCCAGCAGTGCAGGGCACCTGCCAACAGGCCCCCACACATGTCCCACTCATGTCCCCTTGCACCCCCACCCCCCAGCAGTGCAGGACACCTGCCAGCAGGCCCCCACTCATGTCCCACTCATGTCCCCTTGCACACCAACCCCCCAGCAGTGTGGGGCTCCTGCCAGCAGGCCCCCACACATGTCCCCCAGCACCCACACCCCCCAGCAGTCAGGGGCACCTGCCAGCAGGCCCCCACTCATGTCCCACACATATCCCCCAGCACCCCCACCCCCCAGCAGTCAGGTGCACCTGCCAGCAGGCCCCCACTCATGTCCCCTTGCACCCCCAACCCCCAGCAGTGCAGGGCACCTGCCAGCAGGCCCCCACTCATGTCCCACTCATGTCCCCTTGCACCCCCACCCCCCAGCAGTGCAGGGCACCTGCCAGCAGGCCCCCACTCTTGTCCCCCAGCACCCCCACCCCCAGCACTGAGGGGCACCTGCCAGCAGGCCACCACTCATGTCCCACTCATGTCCCCTTGCACCCCCACCCCCCAGCTGTGCAGGGCACCTACCAGCAGGCCCCCACTCATGTCCCACTCATGTCCCCTTGCACCCCCACCCCCCAGCAGTGCAGGGCACCTGCCAGCTGGCCCCCACTAAGGTCCCACTCATGTCCCGTTGCACCCCCCACCCCCAGAGGTGCAGGGCACCTGCCAGCAGGCCCTCACGCATGTCCCCTTGCACCCCCACCCCCCAGCACTGCGGGGCACCTGCATGCAGGCCCCCACACATGTCCTCCAGCGCCCCCACCCTCCAGCAGTCAGGGGCACCTGCCAGCAGGCCCCCACTCATGTCCCACTCATGTCCCCTTGCACCCCCACCCCCCAGCAGTGCAGGGCACCTGCCAGCAGGCCCCCACACATGTCCCACTCATGTCCCCTTGAACCCCCACCCTCCAGCAGTACAGGGCACCTGCCAGCAGGCCCCCACTCATGTCCCACTCATGTCCCCTTGCACCCCCACCCCCCAGCAGTACAGGGCACCTGCCAGCAGGCCCCCACTCATGTCCCCTTGCACACCCACCCCCCAGCAGTGTGGGGCACCTGCCAGCAGGCCCCCACACATGTCCCCCAGCACCCTCACCCCCCAGCAGTCAGGGGCACCTGCCAGCAGGCCCCCACTCATGTCCCACTCATGTCCCCTTGCACCCCCAGCAGTGCAGGGCACCTGCCAGCAGGCCCCCACTCCTGTCCCACTCATGTCCTGTTGCACCCCCACCCCCCAGAAGAGCAGGGCACCTGCCAGCAGGCCCCCACTCATGTCCCCCTGCCCCCAGGTCATGACGATCCTCAATCATAGCCCTTATGGCCAGCCTCCCCTGCCCAAGGCCCAACCAAGTATTGCATCCTCCCACATAGAAAAGGCAATTGCATGAAACAACCCCAATGGCAAGTATGTAAATGAACACATGTCCGTCACACACACACACAATGGTTGCAAGTGAATGTAAAAACCCATATCATGACATGCACGAAACCAATGAGATAATGTTAGGCGGAAACCTGTGCAGTTCCCTCTGGGACCACTGCAAAAGATTTAGGACTACAGGTGTTTGGCGGTGAACCCACTTGGTAGCAGTCTGTACCACACAAATTCACTTGGTATCTGTGGCTGAGCAGTCAGACTTCCCTCAAGAAGAGTTGAGCAGTATGTGGAGTATACAAAATAGGGCAATCCTTCACAGCAAGACAAGCAAACACGCAACGAGGCTTAGTGTAAAGATATTACGGTATTTATTTATAATGAAACATCTACGAAAAACACTATGGCACTTTCACGGCAAACAAATCAAACACAATTACTCTACGAAGAAGAAACAATCAATCCCCCTAGCAATAGTTCGACAAGTCTAGGTTCTACTGGCACCACTTATTTACAGACAGAGGTGTATTCCTCAACCTAGATGGCACTCGAATATTAGTTAGGACGGGAGAGAAAAAGATAGGCAGGTTACGAAATCAACACAGTTCAATACTTCACGGGCAAAATGTACGGTAAGAAGGCAAGAACCACAATAGATCATAAAGTTCAGAGGCCAGGCCCACTCGGAGAGAGGCAAGGCGCGATGTCCCAAAAAGTCTCTAGTGGAGATGCATTCAAGTCTTTGTAGCAAATTGTTATCGGCAGATTGAACCAGTTCAGAACAATAAATGAGAAAAGCTTGGAAGCGACCCAACGGAAAGGAGAGGATTAAGACACCTCACTCGAACCGATAGAAAGGGAAGCCAGGCGGACACGGTACCTTGTAGTGGAGGGCAGCTCTGGCAGGGGCAGTTGTGGTCGCGGTACAGGGGTAGTGGCTATCCGGTTGCCGGGGTGCGCTGCATGGGCAATTCGACCACTGCGTCCTGAGGCGAATAAAAAGTAAAGGGGACTGGTTGTTCCCACCAGTCAGAGGAAGAGACTCTCCGGCAGGGAGATCTCCTCTGTCATCGGGAAGTGGTGAGTCGGTTCCGCAGGGCTCCACTGGAGGTGTCGTCGTGCAGGTCGGCTCAGCGTTACCCTCGCCGGATTCTTAGGTCCTGTGGCGACTTCTGAAGATCCAGTCCCAAAAGCCCTGCTTTTATGCAGAAAACCCCCATTCATTCAGCCTAGCTGTCAATCAACACGTGCTAAGTGGTGAGCGGGAAGGCTCACCACTTGGGCCAATCACTCCAGAGTGCGACCGGAGTTGGCAAGGCAACTCGGTCCAGGGTGCCTAAACCCCCTCCCACACCCCTGTGGTAACCCAGACAGAATGGCACCACTTTGGAGGGTCTCTGTACAGAGCCCGCCAAAAGTGGAACAAAGGGCTCGACCTTTGGTTTAGGAGTCACAGAGACGAACACAGACGCCATGTTACAAACCGAGTTCTGGCAGAAAATACCATCTGATAAACCTATTTAAGATAAGTAGATCGGTGGTACGTTAGAAATTAACGAGAAAAAGTATCAATCTCCAACAATGGGACGAATCCCATAGGGTTATGTCCGGGGTCGAACATAACAAGTAGTTTCCACTGCCACCAGCCAAAACTCGACGAGGGGGGACGGGACAGTGCCCCCTCGAGTAACAGATCCAGGAGTAATCGAATTACCCCTACTAGTACGTCCACAATAAGATGGTTGGTACTAGTCCTGTTAGTAAATTTAGGTCTAGTAAAGCCAATGGTGACTTTACATGCCCGGGGAGACAGTAGTCAGTCCCCGGGTATGGAGTCTATGGTGGGGGTCCGCTAGGACGCCCCAGTGCTACGGCACATAGGGTGCGGTGTAACACACATAGAAAAACATACGAGACCCTATGGAGTAAAAGACCCCATAGCCCATAGAACACATGGACATTCAAAGGAATTACACACAAATATGTCCAAGAGTGGGAAAAAAGAGTCTCACTCTTGGCAGGATGGAAAAAAACAAACTCCCGAAATCCAGCAAAGCTGCTGGGGGACTCACTAGGTTAGGAAATTCAGCCTAAACAGAGAATTCTCCCTAACACTCGCCCCCCCCCCAGACTAAGGGACAGGAGGATTTAATCCACTCCTGGATGAATCTCATACCTCTAGTCGATGACATACATCCTAGAGAGACCATCAGCATTTTGGTGGTGACATCCTGAACTGTGCTCAATGGTGAAATCAAACCCTTGCAGGCAGATCGACCATCTCAATAGTTTTGGGTTTTCCCCTTTCATTTGCATTAACCATCTCAATGGTTGGTGGTCAGTCTGAATGACAAAAGTAGAACCATACAAGTACGGCCTAAACTTCTTCAGAGCCCACACGATAGCAAAGCACTCTCTTTCGATTGTTGCCCACCTTGTTTCAGGATCCTTCAGCTTGCGGCTGATGAAGCAAACGGGGTGCTCCCTACCTTTCCCATCCAGTTGACTGAGTACGGCACCTATTCCTACATTTGAAGCATCTGTCTGCACAATGAAGTGTTGGCGGTAATCAGGAGCTCTGAGTACTGGGGCTTGGCAAAGAGCCTTTTTCAGGTTTTCAAAAGCCTGATTGCACTCCTCGTTCCATCTAACCTTCTTAGGAAATTTGGGCGAGGAGATGACATTCAGTGGAGAAGCTATGGTCCCATAGTTCTCTATGAAATTCCTGTAATACCAGTGAGGCCTAGGAAGGCTCTCACCTGGGTTTGAGTAGTCGGTGTTGTCCAATTTTGCACAGCTTCAATTTTACTGAGCAAAGGCCTTATTTTTCCACCGCCTACCTCATGCCCAAGATAGACTACCTTATTCTGTCCAATTTGGCATTTACTCGCCTTTATGGTCAGATTGGCTTGTCCAAGAGCCTGTAAAACATCTCTCAGGTGGGTTACATGTTCTTCCCAGGAATTGCTGAACACTGCGATGTCATCCAAGTATGCCATGCAGAAGTCCTCCATCCCATTCAGAACCTGGTTTACCATCCGTTGAAACGTAGCACGTGCATTCTTCAATCAGAAAGGCATTACCTTAAATTGGTATAAGCCAACGGGGGTAGAAAATGCAGTTTTCTCCTTGGCATGGTCTGTCAGGGCTATTTGCCAATAGCCTGACGTCAAGTCAAATGTGCTGAGGAACTTGGCGGCGCCAAGTTTATCCACCAACTCATCTGTTCTTGGCAAAGGGTGGGCATCAGTCTTGGTGACTGCATTAGGAGCTCTATAATCCACGCAGAATCTAAGTTCTTTAGATCCGACCTTTGGTACTAACACAACTGGGCTAGACCATGGACTAGTAGAGGGCTCTATTACCCCGAGATCAAGCATCTTGCTGACCTCACCTTTGATGTGGGTTCGTACGTTTTCTGACATGCGGTATCCTCTGCTTTTGACTGGCAGACAGTCACCAGTCAGTATGTCGTGCTGGCCCCAAGGGGTCAAGCCTGGTGAAAGCGAGAACAGAGAGGCAAACTGATTCAACATAGATTTGCACTCTTCTTGTTGCTCGGGTGTCAGATTGGAGGAGAGATTTACTCCTTCAATTTTTCCATCTAAAGGTAAGCCTCTGAGGAGATCCGGAAGAGCTTCACTCTCTTCTTCTTCCTCGGATGACGCTAGAAGCAATGCTCCTACATCAGGTCGCGAGACATACGCTTTAAGTCGGTTGGTGTGAAAGACTGTCGGAGCCTCCTTGGGATTGCCCAAGTCCACCAGATAGTTAACCTCTCCGAGTTTACCCACCACTCGGAAGGGTCCCATCCACTTATCTTGCAAGGCCCTCTGCCTTGTTGGGATCATAACGAGAACGAGCTGGTCTTGAGCGAACTCAACCATGTTAGCCTTTTGATCGTGCCAGTGCTTGACCAATGCTTGTCCAGCTTTCAAGTTATCACTTTCTTCTGTCATCATGTGTGACATTCTCCTCCGGAGACCTATCACGTAGTCAGTCACTCTGACTGGCTTGGGGGAAGGAGCACTCTCCAACCCCTCCTTAATCAGGGCCAATGGACCTCTGACGGGATGACCATAGAGTAGTTCGAAGGGCGCGTAACCTACGCCCTCCTGAGGGACTTCTCTATAAGCAAAGAGAAGGCATGGCAGTAGAAGGTCCCACTTACGCTTAAGGGGTTCCTCTAAAGCACCTATCATGCTCTTCATGGTTCGGTTGAACCGTTCTACCAACCCGTTGGTTTGTGGGTGGTAAACTGTTGAGAACTTGTAAGTAACTCCACAGGTTTTCCACATGGCTTTCATGTAGTGGGACATAAAGTTTGACCCCCTGTCAGAGATTACTTCCTTAGGAAACCCGACCCTAGTAAAAATACCAAGGAGGGCCTTAGCCACAGCCGGAGCTGTAACAGTCCTCATAGGAATTGCCTCAGGATATCTAGTAGCATGGTCTACTACAACAAGTATAAACCTGTTGCCTGAGGAGGTTGGAGGATCAAGGGGACCAACAATGTCAATCCCTACTCTCTCAAATGGGACTCCCACAACTGGGAGAGGCACTAAAGGTGCCACATTCTTGGAGCCAACCTTACCAGAGATCTGGCAGGTGTGGCAGCTCCTGCAGTGTTTTTCTACTTCGGCCCCCATCTTTGGCCAATAGAAGTAGAGAGAGAGCCTTTCCTTAGTCTTCTTGAAACTCAAGGGACCAGCCAAAGGAATCTTGTGGACTAACTGCAAGAACTGTGGTCTGTTCTCTTGGGGTACTACAAGTCGTTTGTAGTCTACAGGTGCAGACTCGGTCGGTTCACTGTAGAAGAGGCCATCTTCCCAGTGCAACCTGTATTTCCCAGTCTCTTGCCCTTTAGCCTGAGCTTCTGCCTGGTGGCGAAGACCTTCCAGAGTTGGACATTCTCTCTGTCCCTTACTGAAGTCTGCCCTGCTGGGTCCACCTTCTGCCAGTAAAGACTGCAGCTCAGGATCCTCAACAGGATCCAGATCTCCAATGAGTTCCTGGCCTTCCATTAGCTCTTCCTCAGAGTCTAATTCTACCACACAGGGTTGTACCTCCCTCTCAGCCTCGGCTGGAGGTGGAGTTACGGGTGTAACTTTGGACAACCGCGGGGAAGTCCGTGTGGGCTGCACTGGAATGCTGTCTGCTGGTTTCGGGATAGAAACCTTAGGTTTCCCTTTCGCTTTTGATTTCTTGGAGACAGCGGCTGACAATTCCAGTGGAGCAGGAGTGATTTCTTTCTTCATCATCTCCTGGAGAGTACCGCGCATGGTCCTCTCTCTTGCAGGTCTGGTTAGCTCCTGTAACCGTTTACTAGGAGGTCTGGGAGTATGCGATACAACTCCGAGAGTTTTCAAATCGTTACCCAACAGTACGCGTCCTGGTACCTCACTCTGTATGCTGACAGGTATCTTCACAGTCATGTCATTACATTGGCTGAGAACTGGTAATTGGGGAAGCATCTGCACAGGCCCTCCAGCTAACTTGGTGTGGTGTTTGGGTGCCTTAGCAACATCCTCAGCCTGAAAAAACGATTTATCCACCACAGTTATGCTGGCCCCAGTGTCCCTAATGGCAGGAGTCTCCTGACCATTCACCTGGACACTGTCCTTATAATACTCTTTAGTATTATCGGTGATAGAATTATAGACCTCTAAATTCTGTTGTTCCCACAACCCCATAGATACTAAAGAAACGCTGGCTGAGACTCCAATGGGTTTGTCAGCTAGCAGTAGAAAGTTTCTGCTTGCCATTTGGACTTCCTCCTCTGGAGCGAAGGCTAAGGAGACAAGCTGGACCCCTGAAGGTTTACCCTTACATCTGGGATCTCCTTTCACGTGATCAGTCGAGCAACAAACAAAGCATTTACCGAATGCTTTCTGGAATGGCGGCTTGTTCTGACCTCCTTCCGGTTTGGCACCAGAAGACACACTATTCTGCGGTGGTTTTCCTTGTGGCTTACCCTTCTGGTTTGGTTTGGGGCCCTCTTTGGAATGTGAGTTATTAGAATTCTCTTTTGAGTCTTTTTAGGCTGTTTTCCCTCATCCTTTTTCTGAGTTGCCCCAGAATCCTTGTGAGTAGCCCTGTTGGAAACCCACAAGTCAGCAGCCTTAGCTAGTGCCCGGGAATCCAATTCCTTAGAATCAGCCAAGTGCTGTCTGAGCTCAGGAGAACAGGCATCATAAATAGACTCCAACATAAAAAGATTCCTCATACCCTCATAAGTGTTCACTTTGTAACCCTTAATCCATGCCTCTAAGTTCTTCAACCCTTCACTCACCCAGGTAGCCCAAGGGGTACCATCATGCTTTTTGAGGGTTCTAAACCTCTTAAGATACTGGGAAGGGGTCTTCCCGAATCTAGCTATTAACGCTAGTTTCACACTTTCGTAATCCGTCTTATCCGCCTCCCCCAACTCCATTACCACATCAGTCGCAACAGGAGGGAGCCTAGAGAACAACCAGGGAAGTAAGGCATTCCCGGTGATGTCCTGGAGCCCATGATTGTATTCAAACAGTTTCAACCAATCCAACACATCCAATCTCGGTTCATACATACCCACTAATTCCTTCAAAATCCGGGGGCTTTTAGGACTGGAGCTCCTAGAGGAACCAGAGGAGAGAGAAGCATTTTCCATAGACAACTTTTTCATCTCTAACTCGTGATTAAGTTCTATTTCCCTGAGTCTTAACTCAGCTTGCTTCTGCTCAGCCTGGGCATTCATCCGTCTGAACTCGAGCTCTTGGTTTCGTTCAGATTGAGCCAAGAACCGTTTATATTCTAATTTGAGCTTCATTTTTTCAAGTTCAAAATAAGCAGGGTTACTCGTGGGACCTGGTATGGGCCCCGTAGGCACAGCTGGTAAGGCGGGTAGAGGAGCAGGGTAGACAGTTTCGTTAGCCTCGCCGTCCTCGTCAGCCTCTTCATCGCTATCATCAGAATTATGACTTAGATCAACACCATTACTGTTATCTACATTTGCTGGAGAAATTGGCTCCTCTGAACCAGTACCCAGACTTTGGTATGCCAGCAATCTCTCGATTAGTTCTAACGTCTTGCCTCTTACAGAAAGATTCTCTTGCCTATAGAGAGCTCGCAAACTCTCAGTATTTTCACCTGACAAGGACTCTTGACTGTAAGTTTCCATCGTAGACATGTTTTTTGAAAGTTGCTTTTTGTTATCCTACAGTGTCGAAAAGCACTCTAAACTGTATACTCAATACAAATCCCATCGCTGTACACCAGTGTTAGGCGGAAACCTGTGCAGTTCCCTCTGGGACCACTGCAAAAGATTTAGGACTACAGGTGTTTGGCGGTGAACCCACTTGGTAGCAGTCTGTACCACACAGATTCACTTGGTAGCTGTGGCTGAGCAGTCAGACTTCCCTCAAGAAGAGTTGAGCAGTATGTGGAGTATACAAAATAGGGCAATCCTTCACAGCAAGACAAGCAAACACACAATGAGGCTTAGTGTAAAGATATTACGGTATTTATTTATAATGAAACATCTACGAAAAACACTATGGCACTTTCACGGCAAACAAATCAAACACAATTACTCTACGAAGAAGAAACGATCAATCCCCCTAGCAATAGTTCGACAGGTCTAGGTTCTACCGGCACCACTTATTTACAGACAGAGGTGTATACCTCAACCTAGATGGCACTCGAATATTAGTTAGGACGGGAGAGAAAAAGATAGGCAGGTTACGAAATGAACACAGTTCAATACTTCACAGGCAAAATGTACGGTAAGAAGGCAAGAACCACAATAGATCATAAAGTTCAGAGGCCAGGCCCACTCGGATAGAGGCAAGGCGCGATGTCCCAAAATGTCTCTAGTGGAGATGCATTCAAGTCTTTGTAGCAAATTGTTATCGGCAGATTGAACCAGTTCAGAACAATAAATGAGAAAAGCTTGGAGGTGACCCAACGGAAAAGAGAGGATTAAGACACCTCACTCGAACCGATCGAAAGGGAAGCCAGGCGGACACGGTACCTTGTTGTGGACGGGAGCTCCGGCGGGGGCAGTTGTTCCTGGTGGTGGATGCACGTCGGGTCTTTGCCAAGAGTAGGGAGGTTCTCGTCGTCGAAGAAAAGTGAAGTCCGGTGCACCACCAGGGAAGAGACCAGCCGCGGAGTGCTCCATCACAAGGCACCACCTTTTGGTCGCGGTACAGGGGTAGTGGCTATCCGGTTGCCGGGGTGCGCTGCACGGGCAATTCGACCACTGCGTCCTGAGGTGAATAAAAAGCAAAGGGGACTGGTTGTTCCCACCAGTCAGGGGAAGAGACTCTCCGGCAGGGAGATCTCCTCTGTCGTCGGGAAGTGGTGAGTCGGTTCCGCAGGGCTCCACCGGAGGTGTCGTCGTGCAGGTCGGCTCAGCGTTACCCTCGTCGGATTCTTAGGTCCTGTGGCGACTTCTGAAGATCCAGTCCCAAAAGCCCTGCTTTTATGCAGAAAACCCCCATTCATTCAGCCTAGCTGTCGATCAATACATGCTAAGTGGTGAGCGGGAAGGCTCACCACTTGGGCCAATCACTCCAGAGTGCGACCGGAGTTGGCAAGGCAACTCGGTCCAGGGTGCATAAACCCCCTCCCACACCCCTGTGGTAACCCAGACAGAATGGCACCACTTTGGAGGGTCTCTGTACAGAGCCCGCCAAAAGTGGAACAAAGGGCTCGACCTTTGGTTTAGGAGTCACAGAGACGAACACAGACGCCATGTTACAAACCGAGTTCTGGCAGAAAATACCATCCGATAAACCTATTTAAGATAAGTGGATCGGTGGTACGTTAGAGATTAACGAGAAAAAGTATCAATCTCCAACAATGGGACGAATCCCATAGGGTTATGTCCGGGGTCGAACATAACAAGTAGTTTCCACTGCCACCAGCCAAAACTCGACCAGGGGGACGGGACAGTGCCCCCTCGAGTAACAGATCCAGGAGTAATCGAATTACCCCTACTAGTATGTCCACAATAAGATGGTTGGTACTAGTCCTGTTAGTAAATTTAGGTCTAGTAAAGCCAATGGTGACTTTACATGCCCGGGGAGACAGTAGTCAGTCCCCGGGTATGGAGTCTATGGTGGGGGTCCGCTAGGACGCCCCAGTGCTACGGCACATAGGGTGCGGTGTAACACACATAGAAAAACATATGAGACCCTATGGAGTAAAAGACCCCATAGCCCATAGAACACATTGACATTCTAAGGAATTACACACATATATGTCCAAGAGTGGGAAAAAAAGAGTCTCACTCTTGGCAGGATGGAAAAAAACGAACTCCCGAAATCCAGCAAAGCTGCTGGGGGACTCACTAGGTTAGGAAATTCAGCCTAAACAGAGAATTATCCCTAACAGATAATACCACACATCGAAGTATGAAGAAAAAAATGTATTAAACGCAACATGAATGGAATTAAAATCAAACAAACAACAATGGGAATAAAAAAAGAAAAGCTGCATGTCCGTAAAATAATGAAAAACAAGAAATCATAATCCAAAGGAAAGGTGTCCAAAGTCACAGTCCAACAAAGCAAATCCAAGGGAAAAACAAAAGTGAAAACCAATGCTCCATGGGGAAATCCAAAAAAAGAGATGAATCCAATGGTGAACTATATACAGATGAACAATCCAGGGTCCATGATCCCAACTGAAGAAATGAAACCTATCAAAAATACTACCTAATGAAAAACTATATACAGAAACGTCGTGCATTGTCCAAGCACAACCAAAATAAAGAAAAAACCAAAGGAAACCTGACACTATCTAACTATTTACAAGGGCAGCAGGCTAGTCCGACGGCTCACTTTTGGATGTCCCGGGCCAAGGCATCAGCGAACTCCTGCTCAATGTCCCGGAGGCGGTCCTCTTCCATGGCCCTGAGGGTTCGCAGGGACGACGAAATGTTCTTCTCCAATTCCCTGCGAATTGCCTCGAGGCACTCGGCCCGCCTCAGGGCCCTCCGCATGGAGTTCTCCGCCCTGACCATCGTGAGCCGTGCCTCTTCTGCCCGCTGCCGCTCCGCATCTATGGCATGGCCTAACCGCTGCCACAGGGAATCCACTTCCCGTCCTGGGTCCTCCTGCCCTCTGGCCGATGCCTGCCCCTCCGATGACGAAGGCCCCGAGCCATCATAGCTCCCACCTTGTTGCTGCTGCTGCTGTGCCTCTGCCCGTGCCCTGGCTCTTGCTGCCTGCACATCCTCCTCCGGCTGGGGTGCAGTTGTTGAGGTGGCCACCCCTGCTGGACGTCCGATTCCCGACTGTGGCAGGGATGTGTCCTCCACCAGCCTGGCCGCAGGGTCAGAGGCAGCTCCACAGGGCACCCAGGTGACACATGGGTGGGAAGATGGCACGGAGTATGACTGGCGCATTGGGGGTTCAGTTGAGGAGGGGATCGGAACAAGAACCAGCAACTGGAGGAATCCGGCCCTGGTGACCTGTCCCAGTAGGTCAACGTGGTCAACAAGCCATTCGAGACGACATGCAGTCTCCCCATGAAAAGACTGCATTTCGCCTCGCATGGCCCGTTGACGCAACGCCACACCACCCAGGACAGGCTCAACCCGGTCCCGGATAGACACATCTGCAGGCAGAGGAAAACCAGTTGTTGTAAGATCATCCCCTGCCTGAAACCGGGTCTGGACGTAGGTATCCCTGCTGGTGCAGGATGATGCAGTCACAGGATCGGGGACAGGATTACACACAGGCACCTGCGCGGCGGCCTGTGCTGCCTCCTGTCCCTGCCCCTGCACTGCACCACTAGCACCAGTGGAATCCCCACCTCCAGACCCTGTCTCTGTCCCTTGCACGGCCTCCTCCTCCACCAAACCCTCCACCAACCTGGATGACTCCGTGCCATCTTCCTCCGTCGGGCCCTGTGGGGTCTCAGCTGTCCCTTCTGCTGCCGAGGAGTCCAACTCCAACCTCAGCCTCTTGGACCTCCCCTCAGCAGCTGCGACCTGGGACGCGGCACCGGACTCCTCACTCCCTGACGAGACGACAACCTGGGAGGGGAGCCTGGCCTTGCGTCTCCAGCTGGCGGTGCGATCCCTGCCGCTATGCTCCACAGCACCCTCTCCGCCCTCTTCATCAGTCGACGCTGCAGACAGGGAGAGACAGGACACAGAAATCAGGGCACTGTACAATGGACTCATACACACATGACAGTTGCACACGAGTGTCATTGTCAAACTTCAGACATGGCATCACAATCCCCAACAAACATGTCATTTCAAATCACACACATGAGCTATTCCACAGCCATATCGCAACAGCCAGCACCATCCATACACATACAACAGCATGAGCAGGCAAAGGTGAGCCAGACATCACATGAGTCACAGGGAGTGCACTAGACATGCACACACACCACCACACTTACATGCATGTGTACACCTCCACCAAGTGTCGCAGTGATGAGGTTGGCATCCATGTCACATCTGGCAATCAGTCTTCTACATATCAGTCTCACATGCATCCATGTTGCATGACAGTTGCACACTTGTCAGATACACGTACATGCACATGTACACAGTGCAGATACATGCAGCTGGAACCAACATCCATGTGTGACACCACAACCTTGACAACTGACATACACAGTCATTCAAACATGTGTGCTCACACATCTGCATTTGGCCTGCATGCTTACCCACAAATACACCATCCATGTGTCTCACACATGAAAGGACTCACATGTGTCAGCCTCATGGCCCTGTACATACACATCCATACATGGCCCTACAAAACCACATGTGCAACCTGCACACTACTGGCACACCACCACACGCACAGCTTCCAATCAGTATGCATGTACACTTACCGCTCGACTCCAGACGGGTGTGCCTCTCAAGGACCTGGACGTGGAGCGCTGGGCATATGCGTTCCAGGACCCTCATTTGGTCTTCCGACAGGTGGCCCCGGCGCCCCTTAGCATCCGCTGCCTTCAAGAGGCGCCAGGCCTTGTTGAGGGTCCTGGACCTGAAGTCCTCCCAGTGCTTCTTGACATGATGGAATTTGCGGACTGCCACCCCCTCCCCGTTGATGGCAGTCACGATGTCTGTCCAGATCCTGGTCCGTCCTTCCTTGTCGGCGTGCGACCTTCCGAAGAGGGCATCATACTGCCCCAGGACTTGCTCCACCAGGACACCACCTTCGGTGGCAGTGAAGCTGGTAGCCCTCTGCCTCTCTGGCTGGGGGTTGCCGGTGCCACCAGATGGTGTAGTGCTGGACATGGCAACCCCAGAGGCAGGAGTGGGTGGGCAACTGGGTCCTGGGGCTGGGCTGTGGAGCGATGGAATCCCAGTCGGGAGTCTTCGGTTCCAGCAGGGGTGGTCACAGCAACAGCACCGCTGGCTGACGTGCAGGCAGCAAATGGCAGGGCACGTGGGCAGCAGGTAGTCAGGCAGCAGCAGATGGCAGGTGGGAGCGTGCTCGGGGCTCTGGAGGGGCAGTAATTCGGCCTTCTGGGCAGGAGCGTGGTCTTCCGTGTGCTTACGCGTGGCCAGCTTGATACGGAGTGAATTGGCACGTGAAAATCTTGCACGTCAGCGTGTAATTCGAGGAAAGGCCCTTAGCGCGTAAGCGCGTCAGCACACGTATGCGATTTCATTGGACCAAAGGCCCTTAGCGCGTAAGCGCGTCTGTGACGTGCGTGCGTGGGCGTTTCCCTGAATACGGGTGCATGTTACACGTCCGAGAACTGCACGTCCGAGTGTCAGCTCGTGTAATTGAGGATAGGGCCTTAGCGCGTATACGCTGGAGTGACGTTGGACGTGTGGGCCGGTTTAAAAAGTACATGTAGGACGTCATTTCCTTGTATGTGCTTTTCGTGGAGAGCGAGTGGGTGAATTCTGTACTTCTTGTCGGTTCACACGCAATTTACTTCACAGCGTTTCTAGTTCGTACTCCCTGTTACCTCTGACAGCTTTTTTCTGATTTTCTGTTGGGCCTGTTTCCTCAAACAGCGTTCACTTCTTCTTTTGTCCTGTCTCCTCAGACAGCGTACAATTCTTCTTTTGGCGGGGGTGTTGCCAACGCGCACACACGTGTCTTTTTCACTCTCTTTTTCCAGGCAGACAGTGAGTCGCACACGTATTTACCAACTGTGCTTGCCCCGTGTGTCGCGTACCCCTTCAGAGGTCATTGTAGGCTGCGTGTAACACGCGTACACTTTTTTTTGGGTTTCTGGGTGCCACAGCGTAGTGCGGGTTCATTTTTCTACGCACGTGGTCTACGAGGGGTTGCGTGCACGTTATTTTCTGTTTTTGGGGTGCCTGTGCGTTGCGTGACCCGTCATCTTCCCCCAGGGGTCACATACAGCCTTGCTAGTGCACTAGGGTACGAATTCCATCTAGTACCCTACCCCTTTGACCCCCAATTGCCCAGGACAATAGTTTACTGCAACTCCCATACGCACAACAACATCAGTGCCATGGCTGGGAGACGAGTAATCGGTAAGGGAGGCAAAGGTGGCCAAGCTTCAACAGGTGGGCATGGTGGGCGCGGTAGGGGACATGGCCAGGATTTGCAGAGTGCCCCTATCCACCCATGTGTGGAGGACCAATCAGGGACACCCATGCCCCCGTACCCCCCCCATAGTTGAGGAAAACGTGGCTGACACAATCCCAGCTCAGCCCTTGTTGGTTGGGCCCATTGTGGCACCTGACCTGGCACAGGAAGACTCCCAAGCTGACTTCCAGGTCAGCAAGTATAGGCCATGTGTGGCGGTGCAAGTTGGTGTCACCAGGCCACGTGGATCTGGGGCAGCTATGTCATCTGCTGCCCCGAGTAGGCAGGGTGGGGAGGCTGCAGGGGCAGCGGCAGCTCCATCCACCCCAGCTCTGACTCTCCCAGCCAGGACAGTGTCGGTCGCGGTCCATCATACTGACGTTCCCCCTGCCAACATCACACTCCAGCCAATGCCTGCACCAAGTCCTATGGTCAGTGTGCATTCGCACACTCCTACTACCCAGTCCACTGGTGCTCCTGCCCCTAGTGACCGGAGCGGCGTAAGCCACTCACAATCCCCACCACCTTCCAAAAGAAAGAGGAAGAGTGCTCGTCCACTACAGGCTGATACCCCAGACACGGCTACGCAGTCCGGCACGCCAAGGAAGCCTAGCTTCAATGATGCCGAACGTGATGCACTTGTGCAGTATGTGTCCGCACATGACTGCGAAATGTTGATAACTGCAGGGTGCAAGACCACACCTGCTCAACGTCAGGCACACTGGCAGACCGTCGCGGACATCATAAGTGGCCTTGGATTTGAGAGGCGCACAGCTGGTGATTGCCACAAGCACTGGAATGACCTTAAATGCAGGGCAAAGAAAAAGCTGGCCTCAAATCATGCCGCTACTCTGGTGACTGGAGGTGGGTCTCCACCAGAGGACATTGAACTCACTGTACATGAGTATGTTGCTGGCACCTACGCCACAGAGGAACAGATCCAAGGTGTGGGAGAGCTGCCAGATTACGAGGCATTGTCTGGTGAGTGCACATGCATGTGTGTGTGATCCATGTGTACGTTGTGTGTGTGAGGGGTTCGCATTGAGTGCCAGGTGAGGGTGTGTGTGCCTGAGTGATTTGGGTCACCCATGTGCTTCATCCAAAACATTCAGCTCCCCTGGATTTGGGTATTACAGTATCCCTTCTGCCCACAGTAGACATTTTGCGCAACATCAGGCCAGTTGCCCTTGAAGTGGCATCTTGCAACAACATTGTTCTGTATTTTTCAGTGTTCATTCAGGCTGATTGTTTAAATTCCCCCACTTTTACCATGCATTTCTCAGCCCTATTGTCAAACAATATGTGACATGCCTATGGTACATGCCATCTGTGTGATGGCATGTGTCATGTATGTGGATTGGACATGCCACTCACAGGCCAATGTGTGCTGGCACTGCTAGCCAGCATGCAGCTAATGTGTTGCTCTTCCATCTTGGTGTCATCAGTGTCTGCCATTTGCCTCCCCTTCAAACTCAGTGACAGTGCATGCATGGGAGGGTTATAGTCATGTGGGACATGTGTCAATCAAGTACTGGTTCTGTAGCTTGCCTGTGTCAATTTTTTGTCTTTTATGTTTTTGCAGGGGATGACGCACTTGATGCGGTTGAGGAGATGGTGCAGACCCAGGAGGGATCTCAGGCACGACCGGGCACCAGTGAGGGACGCGGTGTGGTGGTGGGTGAGAACCCACTCTTGCTGCAGACCATTCTCTCCAGGGGCGTCTCTGGGTGCACCTCCCCAGACCTCTATTCAGGTGTTGATTCAGATGATGAGACCTATGTGGCGTTGCAGGTAAGTGTTTCTGGCAGGGATTCTGGTCTGTCCAACCCACCTGCAGCAGGGGTAGAACCCTTTATGGGGATGTCAGTATTGGTAGGTCTGCCTTTGGTGGTTACGGATGCAGGGTCACACTCTGCAACATCTGATCCTGTTCCTGGGCCAGCAGATAAGAGGGGGAATGCAGTCCTGCAGCCTCAGGCAGTGACGGCACAGCAAGGCGCAGTTCGCCTTGCCCCAGACAGGTGTGGTGCCCACCAACGCGGTGGCCGTATGCCACCAGGCAATACCGCATGGGAGCAATCCATATAAGGTATGACAAAACAACAGGCAGCATCATCTGAGATGATGGCTCAGGCAATGGAGAGGGTGGCCACTTCCATTGTCCCCCCTGAAAGGCAGATGAAGCAACTACAGCAGGCAACAGACTCCATTTGCCAATCACTCAGGGAGGACATGTTGGCGTCCAACAGGGACAGACGGGCGGCACTGGAGACTCTGCGGGAAGCCATTTCTATAGAGTCCCAGGGCCACAGGGAAGCCCTGAGGGTAGAACTCCATCACCTCAGGGAGACTCTTATTGACCTTGAGGCTTCCACTAACTTGAGGACAGAACAGCAGCTGGAGAGGGTCACACGTACGCTCTCAGCTGAGATGCAGGCAACTCGAGAGGAGGTCAGGGCATCACGTCAGGTGGTGCATGGGGATCTCCGCACTATAATCCTCCAACACAAGACCTTCCACACCCGCATGCTTGCTGCCATGGAGGACCAGACTAGGGCTTTGCGTGGGCTGCCTCCCATAGCACCACCACCTCCTGTGGCGGCAGCAGCACAGGGTGATGAGAGCGACCACAGCGATTCTGATTCTCTCACGATAGCGTAGCCGTGCAGGCCATGAGCCCATGGAGGTGTTTTTTTCCCAACATCCACACAGGTGGCTGTTGGTGTGCACCCTGTCCTCGGACCTCCTGGGTGGCCTCCCCCACCCCCCTGATCCCCACATGGCCATTTTTGATTTTTGATTTTTTGTTACAGTGTGTTGCCTTGTGTGGCTCCCCTGGGCATCCACTGTATTCCGGCTGGGCACATGTAGGCTTGTCCTGAGTTTGGGTTAGATGCTTGGGTTCATGAGACACACACCCCTCCTGCTTCCCGTTTCCATGGGCTTGCAAAGGGTGTGCCCAAGTGACAGTGACTTACACAGTGACGTTGGACTCCCATGAGCTGTGTGGGCAGTCTGTAGTCAATACTGTGTAGACATTCCTTGTGTATATTGTTGTTGTATTGTACACTGCATGTTGTAATTATGTATGCTTCTGCTTCCATGTCTCCCTCTAAATTTGCAGGTTCAATCCTCATGTCTTCACAAGGCCGTCTACTTTGGAGATGGAGTTCATGTTGTATGCAGTACACAGACAAGTTTTGAAGCCTGCAAGACTACAGTTGGAAGGGGGCGATGTGGTGGCATATTCAGGTTGTAAGACTACGACTACTTTAACTTAGTATTGTCATGTTTTAGTTATGTTTGAGCGTGTATAGCTGCATTGTATTGTTGGTAAGTATTTGGTCATGTGTGTTGTTAGTTCATCATTACTGGAAGCATATTGTGTGTGGCCAGTTTCCATTAGGGACACTGTACTTTGTGACACTTGTGTCAGGTTTTCGGGATTGCTTTGTTTGCTCTCACATAGCATGACTTGCCATGGTGTGTTGGGTGGTGGTGCTGGGGAGGGGTTGGGTGACATGGCACTGTTCTCATGTTGTATTTTGCAAGGGGGTAATGCATTTAGCAGTATATGTGTCTTTTGATGACACAGCATTGGTGGTGTTTCTGTAGTTAGGGATGCACACAATGTAACACTTCCAGGTGAGCAATCTCGGGCTGGTATGATGGTGTCAGTTGACTGTCCCTTGTGTCATCATCGATTGTCAGCTGGTATGTGGCAGGGCTGTGTGCACTCCACAGGGGTGTGATTCTAAGTGAAGTAATTAGCCACCAGCTGCGTTCGGGCTGCCTCACCCCGTGCCCTTTCCCCTCCCATGCGCAGCGGGCGTGCATGTGGTTGGGGATGTGGGGGCACCACCATGTCCACCGGCAGGCCCCGGCGTGTTGCAACGTTGTGCAGGACACATGCTGCCACTATGATCCTGCACATTACTGGGGGAGCATATAACAGCTGCCCGCCAGAACCGTCAAGGGAGCGAAAGCGTGACTTGAGCACTCCGAATGTGCGCTCCACTATGCCCCGGGTTGCAATATGGGCTGTGTTGTATCTTACCTCGGGTGGCGTGGAGGGGTTCCGAATTGGCGTCATCATGTGGGGGCTCAGAGGGTAGGCACTGTCCCCTGGGGAGGTGGTGATGGGTATCATTACTCAGTATCTGGCATGCATGCATGTGCTGTGGCATGTATACTCACCAAGCAGCCATGTATCGCCATGCCGCCCAGCTTCTAGGTCCCAGTTTAGGGTTGACATTCTGTAAAGGAAACTGTCGTGGGTGGACCCTGGATAGTTGGCATATACTGAGGTGATGATTCCCTTGGCATCACATACTACCGGCACGTTGATGGAATGCCAGTGCTTGCAGTTTCTATAGATGTGCTCTGATGCCCTGGGGGGACGTAGAGCCACATGGGTTCAATCAATGGCACCTAGGACTTTGGGGAATTGTGCCACCCCATAGAAATCCTGGACGGCAGCCTGCCTTTCTGCAGGTGTTGTGGCAGGTATATGTGCCTGCGGACTGATGGGCGTGCAGTCATGATGGCCAAGACCTGGTGTAGGCAGCGTGACTGCGTGGCCTGTGACACCCCCCACTATGGCACTTGTCCGCTGAAATGATCCGGTGGCCAAAAAGTGCAGTTCATTGAGGACCTTCTCCAGGGGGCTGAGTGCTTGGGAGCAGTGGGTGGGTGATGTGAGGTCATCCTCCCACTCACTGACCAGGTCGAGTATTATGTGAGGTGGAAACCTGTACCTCCCATACACCTGGTCATCAGGCATCCCAAAATGGCTGGTTCTGGGTGTGAAAATTCTGGGCCTGACTATCCTCCTCCTCCTCCTGCGTTATCCCACGACCACTGCTGCTAGGAACAGTATGTTCATCCTGGCGTCTGAGCTTGCTTGTTGTTTGTGCGCACTTTGCTTCCTGCTGGCGTACGTGTTTCCGGATTAGCGTGTCTTTTTTGGTGCGTGCGTGTGGGCGTTCCGCGCATTTGCCTCCTGTACTTCCCCGCCCACCCCAGTAATATACGTACCCCGCTCGCCCAGGCCCAATCGCGTGTAAAACTTCCTGCGAGCCCCTGAAATACACGTACCCCGCTCGCCCAGGCCCAATCGTGTGTGAAACTTCCCACGCACCCCCGAAATACATGCTATTTTTGACACAGCGGGTGTCCGTGTCTGTCACGTACCCCTTTGCACGTCATTTGTCCTAGAGGGCCACAGTATGGGACATTCATCAGAGCTGTATGTATGTGCTTTTTGTTAGCGCACATTTTTTTTTATGCGCAGGGACGCTACCGCCTGCCTATGTGTGGCAGGCATGTGTTGATGTACATAGTTGACTTTTGGTTTGTGTCATGAGATCGCCATTTCACTGTTCGGGGGTGGGGGTGCAAGGGGACATGAGTGGGACATGAGTGGGGGCCTGCTGGCAGGTGTTCCTGACTGCTGGGGGTGGGGGTACTGGGGGACATGAGTGGGGGCCTGCTGGCAGGTGTCCCTGACTGCTGGGGGGTGGGGGTGCTGTGGGACATGAGTGGGGGCCTGCTGGCAGGTGCCCCTGACTGCTGCCGGGTGGGGGTGCTGGGGGACATGAGTGGGGGCCTGCTGGCAGGTGCCCTGCACTGCTGGGGGGTGGGGGTGCTGGGGGACATGAGTGGGGGCCTGCTGGCAGGTGCCCTGCACTGCTGGGGGGTGGGGGTGCTGGGGGACATGAGTGGGACATGAGTAGGGGCCTGCTGGCAGGTGCCCTGCACTGCTGGGGGGTGGGGGTGCTGGGGGACATGAGTGGGATATGAGTGGGGACCTGCTGGCAGGTGCCCTGCACTGCTGGGGGGTGGGGGTGCTGGGGGACATGAATGGGAACCTCCTGGCAGGTGCCCTGCACTGCTGGGGGGTGGGCGTGCTGGGGGACATGAGTGGGGGCCTGCTGGCAGGTGCCCTGCACTGCTTGCTGGGGGGTGGGGGTGCTGGGGGACATGAGTGGGGGCCTGCTGGCAGGCGCCCTGCACTGCTGGGGGGTGGGGGTGCTGGGGGACATGAGTGGGGCCTGCTGGCAGGTGCCCTGCACTGCTGGGGGGTGGGGGTGCTGGGGGACATGAGTGGGGGCCTGCTGGCAGGTGCCCTGCACTGCTGGGGGGTGGGGGTGCTGGGGGACATGAGTCGGGGCCTGCTGGCAGGTACCCCTGACTGCTGGGGGGTGGGGGTGCTGGGGGACATGAGTGGGGGCCTGCTGGCAGGTGCCCCTCAGTGCTGGGGGGTGGGGGTGGAGAGGGTCATGCGTTGGTGATCAGCAGCGCAAGCTGACATGTGGCTTGCCTGGGGGGCATGCCCATGGTGGATGGGCTGCCTGCGGGACATGATCAGGGGTGCAGGGTAGTCCCCTGTGGTGTGGGCTGCCTGTAGGGGCCGTGGAGGGTGTAGAGCAAACACCTGGGAGGAGCCACACTGCCAATTGACGTGTAGGACTCCATGGCACTCCCGAAATACATGTACCCTGCTGAAATTGCGTGTGAGACTTCCCGTGAACCCCAGATTTACACGTACCCAGGCCAATCGCGTGTGAAACTTCACACGAACCCCAGGAATACACGCACCCCACTCGCACAGGGCCTATCGCGTGTGAAACTTCCCGTGAACCCCAGATTTACACGTACACAGGCCAATCACATGTGAAACTTCACGCGAACCCCAGATTTACACGTACCCCGCTCGCCCAAGGCCAATCGCGTGTGAAACTTCCCGCGTACCCCCGAAATACACGCACACGCTATTTTTGACACAGCGGGTGTCGTTGTTTGTCGCGTACCCCTTTGCACGTCATTTGTCCTAGTGGGCCACAGTATGGGACATTCATCAGAGCTGTACATACATGCTTTTTGTTAGCGCACATTTTGGCGCACATTTTTTTCATGCGCAGGGACGCTACCACCTGCCTTCGTGTGGCGGACGTGTTTAGGCCTGTGCGCGTCTTTGCCCGTGCGCTGTTTTTCCCTATTCGATTCCATGAATACGTGTTGTAGGCGAGCGTGTGGGCATTCCGCGAACTTGCCTCCTGTACTTCCCCCATGACGCCCACATTTTCACGAGTTGTTCCCCATTCCGCGTGTCATGCCCCGTGTTACGCCTACTTTTGTTATGTGCGCCGCGCTATGTGCGCTTTCGCTGTGGCCGTAGCGCACGCCGTTAGATGACCTGTGCACCGCCGTGCGCCACGCAGATTTTCGGCACACATCCCAGATTTTACTCGCGCACGGACTTCCATGAATCGATGTGCGCTGGTTTCGCTGCTATTTTCGCACTTGCACTGCGATTCGCACGGTTTCGCACGCTTGCGCAGGAATTTTCAGCGCACATTAATTCCATGAATCGGCCTGACATACTTGACTACCGCATGTGTCTTCCACATGAGTTCTTTTGTGGCCTACTCTGTTCTCTTGAGGGATTTTGTCATGCCATCTCTGTCTTGTTGCTCGCTTGGTTCTCTGTTCTCTGGAGCTGTTCGTTTCACAGGTATCTTTTTGTTTTCTTTCGGCTCGGCCTGGGGTCTCACAGCCGTTGACACTTGCCCTTGCTCATGTGCACTCAGTGTGTGGGGGTGTGCTGTGGACAGTGCTATGTTATCATTCATTCCGTGCTGACCCTGTCTCCAGCTTTTCTCGTCATTCATAATTTCAGGTGCATCCATATCACTGCTAATTAAATTCAACTGTAAATCATTTGCTCTATCATCAATTTTTCTGGGGACAGGGATGACAACATAAGGTCTGGGTGCCTTTGTGGGGCCCAGGCGCTCATTACCTGGTGGATGCACGGACATTGGGATGCTTCGTGCACCAATAAAAAATGCAGTTCTGATCGTTAACGACAAAAATACTACAATAATCACTATACATATACATATGATTGCCTTGAAGGACAGTTTGCAGCACCTCCTTCCAGGAAAGCGGGGGTGCCCATCCACTAGTGGCACAACTAAATTACTGTTTTGGGCCCCCATCTCAAACAAGTCCATAGTCAATAGTTTATTTCTTTTCTTATCTTGATTTCGTTACTTAAAAAGTTCAGCAAACACTAAAGTGACGGGTGCAGTTTAATGTCCTCCCTCTTGTGAGTGATGACGGAAGTCCCTAGTTATGGAGTACAGATCCTTTGCTAGACTATGGAAAACGGTTAGACTACCGTTTTTAGCGCATCACATTCTTCCTGCATTTGTGTATACAATGCATTCCCAGGGCACCTTCCCAATTCGTCTTGGCCCTGAGGACATGTAGGAATTTGTTCGAAGTGACACCATAAAATGGATTTGTTACACATCACGCATAGATAAACCATTGAAAAAATAAAAACAAAAATAAAAATGAACATATGAGGAGGTAGGAAAAAATAAGAAAAAGGTTGAAAACGGTAAACACGGCAGTGAAGTTCATGTCGCTGTTCCTTTCACTTGGTCGCTCGGGGTCGAGTTGAGGAACAGTCTCTCTCTTCCCCATTTACTCCACTGCAGAATGATAATGCACAAAATAGGGAAAAATAAGAAAAATAGGAAAAGAAGTTCAAGATGTAGTTATCCCCTTTCGATTCGTTCTACGTTGGAAGCATGAAGAACTGTGTCTTTGTTTCCTTGCTCTGCCCCCGGCTGTGGATTCTAAAGGGTTTTATCTTGGATCTCTCCTTTCTAAGGCTAGCCTCAGCAGCGGATGTCCATAATTGCTTCTTAATTGTGATGCAATAGCTCTTAGGAGCCTGTTTAGTTGGGCATTCTTTGCTGGATCATAAAGAAAAGTGGGCACATCAATGTTGCGGGGTCTGCCCACTAGTTCTGGAAAGTTTTCGATGAGATGAAAGAAAACTCGAAAAGCGTAGCGACTGTCTATGGGTGTTAGACATTAGAACATTTGTCTGGTTCTTTGGCTCTAAAGTCACAGGGCTTTTCTCGCAGTGTGATCAGTTGTTTTATTTTTCTTCGATCTGTCCCTCGTCGGCTAGTCTCAATGAAATCTCCTCAGGAATTCTCGCTGGAAATTGGACAGCTCCACCTGGAGCATGATGCCTTGGAGGAGTGCGTCCATGTGTGGGATGTTGGCTGGATTCCTAAGAAAGGTGATGACGTCACATCTGCAGGTCTCCCTACCATTTCCGGATAGTCTGTGACTAATCAAAGCAAAACGTTGTGTGCCAGCCGTGTATCTTCAGGTGATAGGGACATCTGCCTCGTTTGCTGGGTCCTAATCACAGTCCCTTCTTTTGATGCGAACAAGTTTTGCACTTTCCTGCAGCGTGAGTTGCAACCACACAGTTCAGCTTGTACCACATTTGGTTGAGGAAGTAATTGTTTTTTGGATCTCTAATGAATGTCAATGCATGTGTAGTTCTCCCGATAAGTCCTGGACATTCTTCGATGATGCGGAAAAACAAAGTATATGTGATCTCGTCAATGATTACTTGAGGCGGGAGCATTGGTCTTTGAGTCACTGTGCTCGGGCAACTCGGCGAAGAACTCTGTGATGACAGTCAATAGTTGCCAGATTACCTTCTTGTTTGCAGGGTCTTGAATGTATTCAGTAACGCTGGCTTCTCTGTCTATAAGTGACGGATGGGACAATACAACTAGTTGAAAATAGGTGAGCACATCCCACTTGAGGCTTCTGCTGGGAAGAACCATGTGATCTTGAACAAAGTCTTTATGCTGGGTCCTTCAGGATAACAGTTTCAGTTCTCAGGAATGTCCGGTTCTGTTGCTTACCAGAGTCCGAGGCTTATGAATGCTTCATGTGGTTTTAAATGTTCATGAGTTTAACGCTTTTGCTGATATGAGTGCGTGATTTTCTTCCTTTACCCTGCACCTTTGGCTGCACAGAGTGTTTGCTTGTTTACTATTGTCTCTTTTAGTGTATATGAAAAGGGTCAGTCGCAGGCACAATTTTCACAATAGTTCTTTTGTTGGCTATACTGACTTGTTCGTGTAATTGTTCTTTTGACACGTTCACTTGGCTTGAGGAAATGTCTTGTTTTAACGCCTCTGACTTTCCTAACGTTCTCGTTACTTGTCTGCTCATGCGTCCTTCTTCCTCGCCATAGATCTTGTCTGCACGTGCTGAGGTTCTCCCTCCTTATCTGTAGGTTCTTTGTCGCTGAGTGCAGCAGGGGTGCCCTCTCCTAGGAATAGCTTGATGTCGTTCATGAAAATCCAGGCTCTTCGGCCCATAAGCTTGACAGCGGACAGGGTGCAGTCCTCTACGATGAAGGGGCCGTTAAACCTTGGTTCGTCCCATTTCTTTCGTGTAAAGTTCTTCACTAGAACTCTGTCCCCCGGGAAGACAAGGGGTGCGCCAAGGCTGAGAGCTGCGCCTGCATCAGCATTGTCTGTTGTGGTTTGTGCTGTGCTGTCCCCTTTCCGCCGTCGCTGCAGCTGGCCTGAAATGGTAGAGGTGCTGGCTATGAGACAGTCTAGGTACGCTTTCATCTCATCTCCCAGAACCTCCCTAGTTGACTGGGCATCACATCTAGCTCTGGCTCAGTGAGTAAGAGGGGTCCTCATCCTTCTCCCAGTGACTATTTTGTGTGGCGTAAGATGATGGTCAGAGCCTGGTTGGTTCCGAAGCGCATACAATGCCAGTAGTAGGCAGTGCATCCATCCCTTTCTTAATGTGAGTTTCAACTTGGCAATCCTTTCCTTAAGCAAGCTGTTGATTCGTTCACATATCCCATTTCCCTCTGGGTGATACACCGATGAGAACTTGTGCTTTATACCAAGAAACAAGCTAATCTGTTCGAACACTGTGTTCACAAAATGAGGCCCATTGTCTGATCTCATAACCTCACACACCCCCCTTCTAGGGAAGACCTCCCTCACCAGGAACTTAGCAGCACAGGCAGCATCAGGGTGTTTACAGGGACCTGTTTCTACCCACCGGGAGAAGGGACACACCACCACAAGTAAATACCTGTACCCATTACACACCTGGATCATATCGACATAATCGATATGTAGGTGCCGGAAAGGTCCATTCGGTCTGGGGATGACTCCTCTCACTACTTTCAATGTGTGCCCAGAAGTTAATTGCTGGCAGATAATACAGTTTACCATAAAGAATGCAACATGCTCTGCTAAATTCGGTGTAAACCAGTCTTCGGCAAGTGTTGCGGCAAGATTTTCCTTAGTCATATGCATTGGGTAATGGAGCTGTTCTAGAGCTATTTTTAGGAGGGCGACAGGCATTACTGGTTACCAGTGCTGTCTTGCCTCCACAATCCGTCTTAGGGGTTTAAAGAACACCCTCAAAGCTTTCATAAATGTTTCTCCTCCTGAGGTGCCTCCCTCTGGAGCTCCATTAACTGTGACTGCCCCATATTGCGTAAGCTTCTGGTGTGGCTTGTGCAACCATCATTCTTTCATGGGTACGTACCACCTCCACGTCCATGATTGTTTCAGTTTTGGATGCCATACGTTTGGCTTCCGTGTCTGCTTCGTGATTTCCACGTGATACGAAATCTGTCCCTTTGGTATGAGCTATGCCTACCGGGAGCTGTAGTACTTTTATCAGCCTGTCCAATAAGGCTGCGTGTTGCACTGGCGTGCCGTCTGCTCAGAGGTAGCCCCTCCTTTTCCAGCGCGCTAATCCTGCGTGCACTGTTGACGTCACATAGGCAGAGTCGCTGTATACTGTTACTTCCTGGTCAGCATGATTCTCAATGGCGAGTATCAGCGCCACTAGCTCTGCAGCCTGTGCCGAAAAATGGGATGGTATTCGTGCACTGACAAGTACTCGGAACTCTCCCCCCGCTATGTGTTTGATCAGGGCCACACCTGTATATCTTTGTCCGTCTTCTTGGTCGATTCTAGAAGACCCGTCAATAAAGACGATCTCCCCACCTGCCAGGGCATTTTCCTTTACCCTGGGGATTTCATCATAAAATTCCTCATAGTTCGCACAGACATGCACAGGTTCTCCCTCTGTGACTGGCTCGGCTATAAACATGGCAGGGTTCACAGTTTTGCATCGCACTATTTTGATCGATGGATTAGAGATAATCACCTCGTAGGCTGATGCTCTCTGAGAAGTCTGGCTTTTCCAGTATGGCAAATAGCGAGAGCTCAACATATAGTGTCATGGAGCACCCCATCACAATGGATGACGACTTCTCAATGGCAAACACGGCGGCAGCTAGATTTTGTTCGCATGCGAAGTGGCCCTTCATTACCGGGTCCAAACTCCCGCTGTAATATGCTAGGGGTTTATAGCCCAATGAGGGTTCGCTGCACGAGCACTGCCGTCATAAAGTTGCCAGCAGTATGAGAAAACAAATAGGATTCCTCAGCATAATTAGGAATCCCGAGAACTGGGGCCTTACCAATTGCCCCCTTGAGTTCGGTAAACCCCTTCTCCATATCTTCATTCCATTCAATTTCTTCCCTCGTCGCCTGGGCCTTTTTAAGGGCCTGCAACAAGGGCTTGGTATATGAGCTGTAATCAAAGACCCATGCTCTGACATAGTTGCATAGGCCTAAGAAGCTTTGCATTTGTTTTATTGTGCACGGCTTGGCTGTGTTCATGATAGCCTGGGCCCTTTCTGGGGTTACCTTATTCCCCTCATGTGAGATCAGTTGCCCTATGTACAACACTTCCCGTTGGCAGTACTGCAACTTGTCCTTGTCCACTTTGTATCCCTTCTCAGCCAGTATAGTTAATAGCTGGACTGAATCATGTCGGCATTGCTCTTCAGGGATGCTGCAGATTAGAATGTCATCTACATACTGCAAAACAACACTGTCCACCGCAGTATTGCTTAGGTCCATTTGCAGGACTCTGTTGAAAATCGATGGAGACTCGCAATACCCCTGTGGCAGCCTGGTACTTTTCAGGCGCATTTGTCTGAAAGTAAATGACGTCAGGTCTTGTGAGTCACGGTGCAATGGAATCGAGAAGAATGCATTTTTCAAATCGATCACCGTGAAGCATTTTGCCTCAGTGGGTATGTTGCACAAAATTGTGGATGGGTTCGTGACTAAAGGGAACTCGGCTTCGACTATGTCGTTTAGGGCTCGTAAATCCTGGATTATACGCCAGGACCCGCCCTTTGATTTCTTGACAGGATAAATCACTGTGTTGCAGGGTGATTCCGATGTCACTAGAATGCCCTGCTCCATCATGCCAGAGATTATCTTTGCAATCCCTTCATCCGCTTCTCTGGACATGGGATATTGTCGTGCCCGTGGCAGAATTGCTCCTGGTTTCAATTTAATTTTTACTTCGCCGGCTCCCTTTAGGAGACCTACGTCATAGGGCCATGTAGTCCATACTTTGGCCGGCACTAGGGCCATGTCGTTATCAAGGTACTCTGGGCATACTAACGCTAACATCATCCTGAGTGGTACCTCTCGCCTGATCATTTTGACCCAAAATATGAGACTCACTTGCACCCGTGTCTCTTCTAGGTCAGGGTGTTCTTCAAACAGATCGTCATCGGTGACGTCAGTCACTCGATACCCTTCTTCGATGGCAACAATCGCACACCAAGGTCTACCCTCGTCGTCACATCCTTCAACCAATACTACCTTTCCTCGCACCGCGGCGGTTGGGAATGCATCAGTGCATCAGTAAAGGGAACTCTGCTATGAGCTCCAGTAAAACTCTGGGTGTCTATTGCCTCGCCGGACAAGGAGAACTTGCCTTCTCGTATACACGAGCGCGTTGCACCCGTGTCAACTAAGAAGGAATATTCTTTCCCCCCTATGGTGACATTTACCCTAGGTTCCCTGTTAGGGTCTGGTGTCACTGATAGGATAGAACACATCAGAGATCCCTGTGAGCCGTCCTATTTCATGTATAGGTTCGGTCCACTTTATACCTGTGGGTTTCCCCCACTAGTGTTAGTGCTCTGAGCCACTTGCGTCAGTGTCTGCTGGGGTTGTCCCTTTGGTACATTCCCCATGTTCAGTTGTTGAACTACTTGCTGTGCACCTTGCTGCAAGCCAGCTGCCTGCTGCTGCACAGTATAGTTTTGGGCATTGCCCTGTTGTAGGGTAGCAGGTTGATTCACTGTGCCTGCCCCATCCCTTGATTGTTCTGCCACATGCCTTGGCTTCTGCACATGCGTGCCACATGTCCTGTCACTCCACACAGCCAACACACTGGTGGTGGTCGGGCCATCTGTCCATCCGGCATAGCTGGACTGCCCATGGGTGCGCTCTGTATACCACCTTGAACATTTTGAAAACTTCTGTGGTTACCTCTAAAGCCTCCCTGATTACCCTGCCATCCTCTTCCTCCAAATCTCCTTCCTCTCGGATAATATCCCACGTTACCCCGATTGTTTTGCGGCGGGTTAGTGGCACATTGCGCACTCGAATCAGCTGGGCTTGTTAGCATGGCTCCCTCGACCGCATACTTCGAGAGTTTCCTTTGCACTAGCTTCGCCTCTTCTCCCTTACGCGTTGCCTCGTTCTTTCGATTCTTTTCTTGCAACAGCCTACAATAATGGGAAATTGTCAACTGGATTTCGGCCTACGGTTTAGCTTCTATTCCTACCAATTGTTTGAGTTGTTTTTGCACCGGTTCTGGTAACCTTTGGCACAATATATGGTAGAATACAGGGATAGATTTCGTCCAAGATTCATGCGTTTCGAGTACCCACGCGTCCTGAAAATTTTGGATATAAAGCAATGGATCCTCTGACTCTTTCATTTTACGAGTCATTATAGCTCCCATATCTGATATGTCCAGATATAATATGCGCAGCGCTTTCCACACTGCTGCCCTACAGTTATTAAATGGCGCTCCGTCATGAGTGGTATTAGTTATGGTCACCCCAGGGTAGCCTGCCCTTTTCCACACATCATCTGCTCTTTCGCCAAGTATAGCAATTAGGAGTCCCTTAATGTCCGCTAGAGTGACACCCCTGTCATTTTCTCTAACTCATGTATACACTTCCCAGCCCCTGACGTCAGCATGGGAAGTTTATTTTTAAGATTCTCGCGGTCCATGTGCGGCCAAGGAATATCCTGCGGTCTTTCTCTCCCTTTCTCTAATAGCGAGAATTGGAATGCGCAGTCCTCTCTATATTTCTGGTCTTTTGCCAGGGTGGCGTTTCCGCCTTGCCGCCTGCCTGGTAATGCTCTTAGCCTGTCCGCATAGCAGGGGCTGACGCACCCCTCTGACCGTGAGGTGTCTCTTTGTGTCGGCTGGACTGTCCAGCGGACTTCGGTGTCCTACTTGTGGACCCTCTAGCATCTGACCATCGTACCTCTCGGTTCCCTGGGTGCTGCTTTTCGCACTGTCTCCCTTCGTCATACACAGTTTCTTCCATTTGCCCTTCGGAGTCAGACTCTTAATACTCCCAGTTCACACAGCTTCTTGTATCATCTTCGTTCTGCTCGACTTCGAGTCTATCTAGGGAACGTCCCCTACTCCCACTACTTTGGGTGACATCCTCAGTATCGTATAACTGAGTGCTCTCTAAGCGCTCATCTTCCCTTCCCTCTTGGGAGATTGATTTCAGTCCCATTTCATCATATATTTTATCAGTAGCTTCCCCGATGCTTCTGGTGTCGAAGTCATCATCAATAATTGTCCTGTTTGTATCTGGTACTGCATCATTTGCTGGAAAGAACTCTTCTATGTCTTCCCAGTCTACAACAGGACTGGGATTTTTCACTTCCCGCTGCAAATATTCTAAATCTCGCGCCCTTTGTCTGCGCTCACGCTCTGCTTCCTCATCCATTTCTCTTCGCTTCCTCGCCTCCTCTCTAGCCTTATCTACTTCCCTCGTCCGTTCGTTTCTACGTTCTTTTGCCCTTCTACTTTCCTCATCTTCTCTCTTCTTCACTTTCCTTTGGTGCACCTTCCTTTCTTCCTCCAACTTTAGCATGTTCTGCCTCTACTTTTCATAGGCAGCGCATTGTGTGCGACTGAGCGGTATTCCTTGCTGTTCGCGATATAGTTGGTCTCGCCTCAACCTATCCTTTTTTCTTGCCCTCTCGTCTCTCATAGCCATTTCTTTCTTCCTTTCCTTACTTTGCGCCTCAACAGACCGTTCACTCGGCCTTGCGTCATCACTTCCTTTCCATCTAATTTCAATAGTATCTGCCCTCCCATCCATTCGTCCTTTGCAAATTTTACCTCATCGGTTCCTTTCTGCTTCTTTCCCTCTCTCTCTCTATCGAGAGGTGCACTCGTTTGTGCCTGGCCCTTTCTTTCTTCATCTCGCCTCTCTTTGTCCCACGGGATCGTGGAGGCTGGGTCAATTTCCTGTTCCTTCTCTTTCGTCTTGTCACTGCTACACGCAAGTGACTCGTATGCAGGGTTGCAATAACCTGTGGCTGCCTTTAGTTCTCATAGTTGGTAAAGGCCTTCCGACTTACTTCTCTGAACAACTGGTTCCGGCGGGGCAGGTGGCGCGCTAGGCGTCTCACCCCCCTACGTGCATACATTTAATATCCAGTCTGCGGGAGGTTCTTCTTCCTTTACTTGTTCAAACATTTTCCATAGCTCGAGAACAGCAAAGCGTTTCTCGAGCTTCTTCCTGCTATATGTGGCATGTAGGAACGTGGTCATGTGCTGTAAGACAGCCTTAGACAATGACCCATTCTGGGGCCACGGCATAGACGTTTTATTTGCGGTGTCCTTAACCCACTCCTGGCTATATTTCTTCAGCTTTGCTGCATGTTTTGGCAATTGCTTGCACAAGTGTGCAAGTGGGGTAACTTCTTCCATTCTTAATTTTGTCACCAACAATGATCACACAGTGTTTTAACTTTACACTATTATGAGCGAGCACCACATACGCAAGCTCCAATCCAATATTTCTGAAATTTTATACCAACAATTCTACTCAAAACGCATCAATTCAGTGGCGATTCCCTCTCATTTACAGAATTGTGTAAAGCAAAATGCATTGCCATTAATTTGATAATACAATTATTCCACATTCAGCATACACAGGACATTTATGACAGACGCTTGACAGATTAGTTGGACACCAGCTGGTCATACATATACCTGCCTTGTAATTAATACCCCGACATGGGATTTGAACTACCCCTTTATGACATCTTTAAACGTCATCGTAGCCTAGCGTCCCCCTCTCTGTGGGTTCTGGGTTCAAGTTCCTTATGACCACTCTTTAAAGCGCAGGAACAAGGCGAATTTTACAATTTTTCTCTTGGGTGCCCTCCCGGTATCCCTTACACTTTTTGTCTTGGGTGCCCTCCCGGTATCCCTTACTGTTTTTCTCTCGGGTGCCCCCATGGTATTCCTAACAGTTTTTAGTCTCGGGTGGCCCCCCGGTATTCCTTACCCCAGTTCCTTCAGGTGACCAGGTCTTTTACCCCCTATATATATACAGTCTTTTCTGCTTTTAGCTGTATTATTTTTTCTCCGCCACCCACCGTTACCTTTCCCTTCTTACTCTAAGGCCTATAAGACCTTTGCCAGGATAACGAGTTTCATTGTTTCACTCACCAATCGACTCTTTTCCTCTCTGGAACTTCAGGATCACCGCCCCTTCCTCTTCCTGCTTTTAAGGTTTTTCGTCTGATCCGCTGCCCATGGGAATGAGAAGGGTTATGCTTGGAAAGGCGGGTTCCTTCAGACCCACTGTTAGGCGGAAACCTGTGCAGTTCCCTCTGGGACCACTGCAAAAGATTTAGGACTACAGGCGTTTGGCGGTGAACCCACTTGGTAGCAGTCTGCACCACACAGATTCACGTGGTAGCTGTGGCTGAGCAGTCAGAAAAGAAAAGTTGAGCAGTATGTGGAGTATACAAAATAGGGCAATTCTTCACAGCAAGACAAGCAAACACGCAACGAGGCTTAGTGTAAAGATATTAAGGTATTTATTTATAGCAGAACATCTATGAAAAACACTAAAGCAAATCACGGCAAACAAATCAAACACAATTACTCTACGGAGTAGAAAACGATCAATCCCCCTAGCAAAATATCGACAACTCTAGGTTCTACCGGTACCACTTATTTTCAGACAGAGGTGTATACCTCAACCTAGATGACACTCGAATATTAGTTAGGACGGGAGAGAAAAAGATAGGCAGGTTATGCAGTCAACACAGTTCAATCCTACGCGGATAAAATGCAAGGCAGGAAGGCAAGAATCGCAGTAGATCATAAAGTTCAGAGGCCAGGCCCACTCGGAGAGAGGCAAGGCGCGATGTCCCAAAAAGTCTCTAGAGGAGATGCATTCAAGTCTGTATAGCAAATTGTTATCGGCAGGTTGAACCAGTTCAGAACAAAGGATGAGAAAAGCTTGGAGGCGACCCAACGGAACGGAGAAGATTAAGACACCTCACGCAAACCAATCGAAAGGGAAGCCAGGTTGACACGGTACCTTGTTGTGGAAGGCAGCTCCGGCGGGGGCAGTTGTTCCTGGTGGTGGATGCACGTCGGGTCTTTGCCAAGAGTAGAGATGATCTCGTCGTCGAAGAAAATGAAGTCCGGTGCACCACCAGGGAAGAGACCAGCCGCGGAGTGCTCCGTCACAAGGCACCACCTTTTGGTCGCGGTACAGGGGTAGTGGCTATCCGGTTGCCGGGGTGCTCTGCACGGGCAATTCGACCACTGTTCCTGAGGCGAATAAAAAGCAAAGGGGACTGGTTGTTCCCACCAGTCAGGGGAAGAGAATCTCCGGGAGGGAGATCTCCTCTGTCGTCGGGAAGTGGTGAGTCGGTTCTGCAGGGCTCCACCGGAGGTGTTGTCGTGCAGGTCGGCTCAGCGTTACCCTCGTCGGATTCTTAGGTCCTGTGGCGACTTCTGAAGATCCAGTCCCAAAAGCCCTGCTTTTATGCAGAAAACCCCCATTCATTGAGCCTAGCTGTCAATCAACACATGCTAAGTGGTGAGCGGGAAGGCTCACCACCTGGGCCAATCACTCCAGAGTGCGACCGGAGTTGGCAAGGCAACTCGGTCCAGGGTGCTTAAACCCCCTCCCACACCCCTGAGGTAACCCAGACAGAATGGCACCACTTTGGGGGGTCTCTGTACAGAGGCCCGCCAAAAGTGGAACAAAGGGCTGTAACCCTCACCTGACTCCCACGGGGGCGCTGGCCTGGTTCGCGCTGCTGTGACCTCGTCTAAGGTGATGCGCAGGGTTCGGAAGACGGACTGGACCGGGCCCCAGATCTGACTTGTCTGACTCGCAGAAGTATTCTTCTGTAGGTGCGAATAGGGGGTTAACTGTCTGTGGGGTAATGCAATCGGCCTCCCACTTACCCCTCTCACCCTCCTCAAACCTCAAAACCCTTCTGTGCTTCCCTGTGTCTCACCTTAGGGTCTGGAAGGACGAGCTCTCCATCCTGCTTCTGATGCAGGGGCGCGTTGGTATCCAGTTACGTCACTGGATTTTCGGATGGGTGAGAACCAAACTTGCTTGGCTTCCAGGTAAGTTTTTCTATAAGTGGTTCCCCTTGTGTCCATGCATTAATGTTCTAATGCTAGTGTCTTTTTCCCCATAGGGGCCGGGGTACGGAATGCCGGGGAACAGGCACCGACCCGAGGTGAGCGGTGAAATCCTTGTGGAAATCAGGTAAGTCTTTAATGAGTGTTTTGGTAATGTCTTTTCATTCACTCATTAACGCTGATGTCTTTTTCCCCTTAGGGGCCGGGGTCTGAAAATGCCTGGATGCGGCGCGGACCCGAAATGAAAAGGGAATGACCCAACAGGTAAGTCTTGACATGGAGTTTTAGCTTCCCTTTTCCCTTCTTTCTCTCACCTTTGTTCTTGTCTTTTTCTCCCTAGGCGCGGGGGCGCGACTGCGAATCCAGATGGTCGCTGCTGAACATGGAGGCGCCCTGTAAAGGTGAGCAGAATGCGGCGCTGCAGCGATCGATGCGATGTGCTTTTAAAAATAAATGTCTTCCTTTTCAGGATTGTCGGCGAAATGTCTCTGGGATGCAGATTTAGCAGGTGAGGCCTTTTCCTTCTTCTGTTCTCTTGTTCCCTTCCTTTGCAGGTGATTCAGGATGCTGGCAGGTGTGGCAGAAGTCAAGATGCAGGAGCAGACACGGTGAGCGTCCAGCTGCTAGATGCAGAACAACGCGAAGCACGTGTGGCTGATCGGGTGTGGTTTAAATAGCCTTGGAAGAAGTTCCTAGAATGTGTCCTTCCTCCAATCAGGTATGTATCCTTCCCCGACCACGCCCGGGTGGTAAATGAGTCCCACAGGTAAAGTAGTTCCTTTCAGGCCTCAAGGAGGCCGGGGTTCTGCAGCATGGTCTGCATCAGGTAAGTGCACCCAAACACTTTCATAATGAGCCTGGCGCCGTAGGCGCCAGGACGCTGTCCAAAGGGCCCCTATAAGGGGTTGCTGGGACCTTCCCCGGGGACTTGATGTCCGCTTTCGGGGACGCAGGGCCTGAGCCGGGTCCCCGGGACCGGGCATCGTGACAGCACTCCCCCCCAAGGCCCCTCCCAAGGTTGTTCCCTCCGGGGGTTTTGGTTTGTTTGGGAAGAGTCGGTGGAATTTCCTGACTAATCGAGGTGCATGCACATGGTCACTGGGTTCCCACGACCTCTCCTGAGGTCCGTACCCCTTCCAATCAATTAGGTAGAAAAGCTTTGACCTAAACATTTTTTAATCTAAAATGTTCTTCACTTCGAATTCGGGTTCCCTATCTATTTGAATAGGTTCTGGAGGTTTGAGTAGTCGGGTTCCGGGGACCACTGGTTTCAGAAGTGACACATGAAAAACAGGGTGAATTCGCATATTAGCTGGTAAATCAAGTTTAACCGCTACTGGGTTAATTATTGCCGTAATAGAATAAGGTCCCAGATATTTTGGGTTAAAAGTTCGAGGCCCTTTGAGCAGTAAATGTCTGGTAGCTAACCACACTTGATCCCCAATCTGATACGGAGGTGCTTCACTCCGATGTAGGTCAGCATTCTCCTTGTATTTTCTCTTGGCTTGTTGTAAATGCGTGGTTGCCTCTTTGAAGGCTCGGGTAATGGTAGAATGCAGATGTTCTACTGCGGGCACTCCGAGGTTCTGAGGTGAGTCGAGGTTTGAGGTTCGAAGGTGATGTCCAAACAAGGTATAAAAAGGACTATGGCCAGTTCCAGAGTGTACCGAATTATTATATGCGTATTCGGCTATCCAAAGAATGTCTTTCCAGTTGCTTTCAGATTGCTGTAACATACACCGTAAGTACTGCTCAAGGGTCTGATTTGTCCTCTCGGTCTGACCATCGGTCTGAGGGTGGTGACTGGTCGATAATCTTATGTCGATTTGTGCCATTTGACAACATTTGCGCCAGAAGTGGGAAATGAATTGGCTTCCCCGGTCAGAGATTAGTATAGATGGGAATCCATGTAGCCGAACAATATTTTCGAGGAATTCTTTGGCTAGGACAGAAGCAGAAGGTAAACCTTTCAAAGGAATGAAGTGGGTGTCATGACCACTGCTTTCAAGGAGTCAGGACCTACCCAACATCCTTGGAAGCAGGCTCATAACATGTCTTATCGGCACCAGCAAGTCCCAATAGGGACCTTTTGGACCTTGTCCTGGCACCGGTGGTGCCAGGCTCATAGTAAGGATCCGTCCCGGCACAGGAAGCGCCGGGCTCATATCAAGTGTAAAGGTGCTTGGGTGAACCTACCTGGAGCAGACCATGCTGCTTACTTACCAGCAAGATGATGCTTTACTCTCTTCTGGCAGGGACTACTTTTCCTTCTGGGTGGGGCAGGCACCACTCCCTGGGTCATTGCTGCTGGAACCCTTCTGGAAGCAGGAACTCCTTTACCTGGGCGAGGCTGCTGTGGAAGAAGACACCTAAGCACTCCTATGGGCTATTTAAACCACACCCGATTGGTACCACATGCTTCGCGTTATTCTGCATCTGCAGCAGGACGCTCACCGTGTCAGCTCCAGCGAATCTTCAGCTCCGGATCCTGTAATTACGAAAATTACCTGCTGGGAATCAATCTTCAATCTTCAGCGGCTCCTGCAAAACAAAAGGCACAGGTTAGACAAAGGCAAAGTTAGCGCTTCAACTCACCCGATCCATCGGCAGCATCCAAGACGTTTTTTCTGCATTTCTCGTCCGGCATCGGGCCTGCAAAGACAAAGAACATTGGTTAGTAACGCTTGGTTACAATACTGCTTACCTGTGTTGCGCTTGCTCCAACCTTGCTCGCACTACATTCCGGCACCTGTAGAGACAAAAGGGGACATTAAGGTGCATTCTACGGCCCCAAAGGAGCCTTCCTACTTACGTGCCTTCGAATTCATCATCTTCTTGTTACGCTCTCTGCCACAAATCGGGGAGAGCATCTTCTTTGGCATCGACAGCATCTGAAAAGTAAAAGACATAGACATTAGGGAAAAAGACATTTGAAGAGAGCAAATCTAAAGAGAACTTTAATACTTACAAGTCACGCTCGTGCAGCAAACGGCGGCTTCGCTCTCAACTACCCTCTGCAATCAAGAGGCGGAACTCACATCCAGTGAAGTAACTGGATCAGCGCCCCTGCACAAGACGCAGGATGGAGAGCTCAGCATTCACTTACTTAAGGTGAGCACAACAATCACCCGAGTACCACGGGAAGAGAGGGAGAGAGGGGCTAAGAACTTCTCCCAACCTTCCAGCCACTAATACCTTGATTTTCCACTTGCAGACACCTCACTCTGCAGGTCAAGCTTTCGGTGAGGAAGGGGTCAAATCCGGGAGCCAAACGAATCCTACGCCTAACGTTGAAGACGTTTTCACTGCCCAGTCAAGACCAGCGCCTCCGAGGGAACCAGGTGAGCGTTACAGAACGCGAAGCCTCACCATACATTTCCCGCCTAGGCGCAATGGAGACTTCGGACACAGACCAATTGGCCCAGTTGCTCGGGGAGTTGAGAGCAGAAGTACACGCAGCTCGCCAGGAAACAAATGCCCTAAGGAGAGAGCTAGTGGTTTCTAAGGAGCGAACAGACAACTTGGCTAGACAATTGTTACAAGCCCAAGCGGGACAGGCTCCTCTGCCTACCCCTGGTGGAAGCCATGCCCCAACAGCTTCCTCTAATCCGGTGAAAATTAATCTACCAGGAAATGTACCTTTGTCTCCGCCCGAACGCTTTTCAGGTGATCCGAAAAGATTTGCTGTGTTCATCAATCAGTGTCGTTTGCATTTTCTGTGTAGACCTGCCGCTTTTCCAACGGACCAGGCTAAGGTGGCCTTCGTGCTCTCATATCTTAGCGGCAGTGCCGCAGATTGGTCTATTCCTTTAGTGACTCAAGATAACCCTATTCTGTATAATTTCCAGGACTTCCAAGCTAGTATGGAAAGATTGTTCGCAAGACATTCTCAGGGACAGGCCCTGGACAATGAACTTCTTTCACTACGACAGGGCAATCAAGATCTTCTGGCCTACATTGCATCATTTAACAGACTAGTGGTTGAAACCGGGTGGCCTGAGGATAAGAGAATCACCCTTTTCTGTAGAGGCCTTCGTGGAGAACTTAAAGACGTTCTGGCCCAGGTGGTGAACCCTCCACAAGACTGTTCCGAATACATTGATCTGGTGGTGCAACTGGATCATAGAATACAAAATCGAAAAGCCGATCGTTCCAGGTTTGAGAATCGAGTTTTTTCAAGACCACAGAGCTCCGTTAAAGGAAATGATACTGTGGAACCCATGCAGATTGGGGTGGTGAAAGGACCTCTAACCCAAAAGGAAAGAGAAAGGAGAAGGCAACTGCAATTGTGCCTCTATTGCGGGAACTCCGGGCACTTCCTCCAAGATTGCCCAGTGAAACCAAAGAAGAAGACAGTAGGAGCTTCCGATAAGGGTGCCAAAAGTTCAGAGTCGGAAAACGACCTCGCCCGACAAGTGTAGAGGTCCGCTTGCCGAGCGTTAAAACCAGTTCTTTGACCTCGCATTTTACCATGCCCATGGTCCTCGTGAGTCCGGAACAACCCAATCGTATGCATGCCATTAAAGCATACATAGATAGTGGCGCAATCGTCAATTACGTGGACTGTGAATTGGCCGCCAGGATGAATCTATCTCTTTGTCCTAAGTCGGTGAAAGACGTTATCACCACCGTGGAGGGTACGGAAATAGCTTCCGGACCAGTTACTCACACCACCATGGAAGTGACGTTGGTAAGCCAAGATGGACATCAAGAGAAAATCGTGTTTGACGTGATCAAGGCTCCACAGTTTCAAGTTATCCTGGGAATCCCTTGGCTGGAGAAACACAATCCTCAAATTGATTGGCGAGCAAAGACAATCCGGTTTCCAGAATGTGCACCTACCTGTTATCCGCAGCCCCCCACGAAGCTATCTGCAACTGCTCCTGAGAGTCCTCACCTGCCTCCTGAATACCGGGAATTTCAGGATGTCTTTCGGAAAGATCAAGCTAATTCGCTGCCTCCTCACAGATCATACGACTGCCAAATAGACTTGGTTCCAGGATCCACTCCTCCATGCAGTCGAATTTATGCCCTCACTGAACCTGAAAATCTTCACCTAAGGCAGTATTTGGACCAATACTTGACTAATGGAGTTATCCGTCCCTCGAAGTCCCCAGCCTCTTCAGCTTTGTTCTTCGTGCCAAAAAAAGAGGTAGACCTAAGAACATGCATAGATTACCGTGCCCTGAACCAGATTACGATTAAGAACAGATATCCGTTACCATTGATCCCTGAACTTCTTGACCAGGTTAAAAGTGCCTGTATCTACACAAAGCTGGACCTCAGAGGAGCTTACCATTTAGTACGAATAAAAGAGGGCGATGAATGGAAGACGGCCTTTCGTACTAAATATGGACTGTTCGAGTATCAAGTAATGCCCTTTGGGCTTTGCAACGCTCCGGCAGCCTTTCAGTATTTTATGAATGACATCCTCAGAGAGCTCATTGACGTATGTGTAGTTGTCTATATTGATGACATTCTGGTCTACTCGTCCTCTGAGGCGGAACATCGAAAACATGTCACCGCAGTATTGGAGCGGCTCTGAAAACACAGACTCTTTGCAAAATTGGAAAAATGCGTTTTTCACGCCACGGAGGTTGAATTTTTGGGATTTATTTTGTCACCTAATGGAGTCCACATGGACTCAAGAAAAGTGGACGCTATCGTTAAGTGGCCCTCACCAACGTCAGTGAAAGGAGTTCAAAGCATGTTGGGCTTCGCCAACTTTTATCGAAGATTTATCCCAGAGTTTTCTCGAGTAGTCCAACCCATTACAGCCCTCCTCAGAAAGAATAAACGTTTCGAATGGTCTACAGAGGCTGAACAAGCTTTTCAGGAACTAAAAACAAAATTCACCTCGGCTCCAGTTCTAAAACATCCTCGCCCGGAACTTTCCTATATAGTAGAGACTGATGCTTCCAGTCTCGCAATGGGAGCAGTACTTTCGCAAAGAGACCCAGAAACAAATCAGTTACACCCAGTGGCATTTTGGTCCCGCAAATTTTCAGCTCCTGAAATCAACTATACCATTACAGATAAGGAACTTTTGGCTATCAAGTCCGCCTTTAAAGCTTGGCGGCATTATCTCTTGGGAGCCCGACACACAGTCACCGTCATCACGGATCATCGTAATTTACAGTACCTTAAATCAGCCAAAGCTCAATCCTCTAGACAGCTTCGCTGGGCATTGTTTTTCGCCGAATTCGACTTTGTGATAACTTACCGACCAGGCAACAAGAATGGAAAAGCAGATGCTCTCTCCCGAATTGGAGTAGATGAACTCACGACCAATCCTGAACCCGTACCCATAATTCCGGAACAGAGAATCCTGGGTTTGATAGATGCACAATCCATTGAAGACATTGAAGCTAAAGTTAAAGATCTTCTGACTCCAGCAGAAGTGCAAGACTGGCAACTCAAGGGAAATGATTTCACAATGGATAAGAACCTACTATACTTTCGAGGAAGATTATATCTACCATGTACCGATTTACAAAGACAGGTGATCTCTTGTTACCATGACTCCTTAATGGAAGGACATCCCGGCATTACCAAAACGTTGGAAAAGATAAAAAGACATTTCTGGTGGCCGTCTTGGAGAAAGGACATTAAGGATTTCATTAATTCCTGTGGTGTGTGCGCTCAAAGCAAAAGCCAGAAGGAGAAACCAGCAGGCCTCCTACATCCAATAGACATTCCTCCACACCCATGGCATACTCTCTCCATGGACTTCATCACGGATTTACCACCATGCTCCGGATTTAATACAATCTTAGTGATTGTGGACCTATTCTCGAAAATGGCTCATTTCATCCCATTGAAAGGGTTACCTACAGCTCCAATTTTGGCCCGAGAATTCCTCGAAAACATCGTTCGGTTGCACGGCTTTCCTTCAGTTTTAATCTCAGATAGAGGGAGTCAATTTATTTCCCACTTCTGGCGGAGTTGTTGTCGCCTAGCCCAAATTGACGTAAGGCTTTCGACCAGCCACCATCCCCAGACCGACGGGCAGACCGAGAGGACCAACCAAACCTTGGAACAGTATCTACGCTGCATGTTACAACAATCAGAGGGCACTTGGAAAGACATTCTCTGGATTGCGGAGTACGCTTATAATAATTCAGTCCACGCCGGAACTGGAAAAACTCTGTTTTTTCTTTCATATGGAATCCACCCTCGCACCTCAAATCTTGACCCACCTCAGACTCTTGGAACACCCGCTGTAGATCATCTGCATTCGACAATCACTCAAGCCTTTAAAGAGGCCACATCTCACCTCAAGCAGGCCAAGGAGCAATACAAGAAGTGTGCGGATCTACATCGAAAGGAAGCTCCTCAATATCTTGTGGGAGATCAGGTCTGGCTATCCACCAAACATTTACCCCTAAAAGGACCGCGTACTTTCAATCCACGATACCTGGGGCCTTACCCAATCACTGCCATAATCAATCCAGTGGCGGTTAAATTGGGCCTACCTGCCCATATGAAGATACATCCAGTTTTCCACGTCTCACTACTGAAACCCATGCAACCTGGAACCCGTTTGACAAAATCTCCAGACCCTATTCTTGTGGACGGAGAACTAGAATTCGAAATACAAGACATATTAGACTCCAAGATTTCCAAATCTAAATTATACTATCTGATTGACTGGAAAGGTTATGGCCCCCAGGAACGATCTTGGGAACCGTCGGAACATGTTCATGCACCCCGTCTGGTTAAGAAGTTTCATCGAACTTTTCCTGATAAACCAAAACCCCCGGAGAAGACGAATTTGGGAGGGGCCTTGAGGGGGGGTGCTGTCATGACCACTGCTTTCAAGGAGTCAGGACCTACCCAACATCCTTGGAAGCAGGCTCATAACATGTCTTATCGGCACCAGCAAGTCCCAATAGGGACCTTTTGGACCTTGTCCTGGCACCGGTGGTGCCAGGCTCATAGTAAGGATCCGTCCCGGCACAGGAAGCGCCGGGCTCATATCAAGTGTAAAGGTGCTTGGGTAAACCTACCTGGAGCAGACCATGCTGCTTACTTACCAGCAAGATGATGCTTTACTCTCTTCTGGCAGGGACTACTTTTCCTTTTGGGTGGGGCAGGCACCACTCCCTGGATCATTGCTGCTGGAACCCTTCTGGAAGCAGGAACTCTTTTACCTGGGCGAGGCTGCTGTGGAAGAAGACACCTAAGCACTCCTATGGGCTATTTAAACCACACCATATTGGTACCACATGCTTCGCGTTATTCTGCATCTGCAGCAGGACGCTCACCGTGTCAGCTCCAGCGAATCTTCAGCTCCGGATCCTGTAATTACGAAAATTACCTGCTGGGAATCAATCTTCAATCTTCAGCGGCTCCTGCAAAACAAAAGGCACAGGTTAGACAAAGGCAAAGTTAGCGCTTCAACTCACCCGATCCATCGGCAGCATCCAAGACGTTTTTTCTGCATTTCTCGTCCGGCATCGAGCCTGCAAAGACAAAGAACATTGGTTAGTAACGCTTGGTTACAATACTGCTTACCTGTGTAGCGCTTGCTCCAACCTTGCTCGCACTGTATTCCGGCACCTGTAGAGACAAAAGGGGACATTAAGGTGCATTCTACGGCCCCAAAGCAGCCTTCCTACTTAGGTGCCTTCGAATTCATCATCTTCTTGTTACGCTCTCTGCCACAAATCGGGGAGAGCATCTTCTTTGGCATCGACAGCATCTGAAAAGTAAAAGACATAGACATTAGGGAAAAAGACATTTGAAGAGAGCAAATCTAAAGAGAACTTTAATACTTACAAGTCACGCTCGTGCAGCAAACGGCGGCTTCGCTCTCAACTACCCTCTGCAATCAAGAGGCGGAACTCACATCCAGTGAAGTAACTGGATCAGCGCCCCTGCACAAGACGCAGGATGGAGAGCTCAGCATTCACTTACTTAAGGTGAGCACAACAATCACCCGAGTACCACGGGAAGAGAGGGAGAGAGGGGCTAAGAACTTCTCCCAACCTTCCAGCCACTAATACCTTGATTTTCCACTTGCAGACACCTCACTCTGCAGGTCAAGCTTTCGGTGAGGAAGGGGTCAAATCCGGGAGCCAAACGAATCCTACGCCTAACGTTGAAGACGTTTTCACCGCCCAGTCAAGACCAGCGCCTCCGAGGGAACCAGGTGAGCGTTACAGTGGGCCATTTTGGAAAACAAATCCACAATTACCAGAATGGTATTGTATCCCGAACAAGGAGGCAAGTCCGTAATAAAATCCATTGATAGGGTGTGCCAGGGTGCTGGCGGTATGTCTAGAGGTTGAAGGAGACCGGCTGGTCTTTTCTTTTGACCTTTATTTTGGGCGCAAACACCACAGGACATCACAAAAGATTTAACATATTTTCGCCAAGAGGGCCACCAGAATTGTCGTTTCACCTTTTCCATTGTCTTGGCAATACCGGGGTGTCCCTCTATTAATGTATCATGATAACCTGAAATAACTAGTTCGTGTAAATCCTTGTGCGGCAGGAATAAGCGTCCTTGATAATAAGGTAAACCACTATCTATGGTAAAGTCTGATCCCTTTTGTATCCAATCCTGTAGGACTGTAGGGTCCAGGAGTTGTTTCACTCTGACTTGAATGTCTTCAAGTGTCTGTAACGAAGTCATGCCTAGAATTCTCTGTTCGGGAATTATTGGTACTGGTTCTGAGTTTGTATCAGATTCTCCCATTCCAATTCGGGATAAGGCGTCTTCTTTGCCGTTCTTGCAGCCAGGTCGATAGGTAATCACGAAATCAAATTCAGCGAAAAACAAAGCCCATCGGAGCTGCCGTGATGACTGTGCCTTGGTGGTTTTCAAATACTGTAAATTACGGTGATCAGTGATCACCGTGATGGTATGTGGAGCGCCAAGCAGGTAATGCCGCCAGGCTTTAAAAGCGGACTTTATGGCTAACAGTTCTTTGTCAGTGATTGCGTAATTAATCTCTGGTGCCGAGAATTTTCTGGACCAAAATGCTACGGGATGCAGTTGGTTGGTTTCAGGATCTCTTTGAGACAGAACTGCTCCCATGGCTAGGCTGGATGCATCAGTTTCGACGACATACGGGAGATCTGGACGTGGGTTTTTCGATATAGGTGCGGAGGTAAACTTAGCTTTTAACTCCTGGAAGGCCTGCTCGGCTTCTTCAGACCATTCAAAACGTTTATTTTTCCTCAAGAGTGCAGTAATGGGTTGTACTATGCGTGAAAATTCCGGGATAAACCTGCGACAGAAATTGGCAAAGCCGAGCATGCTTTGAACCCCTTTTACAGAGCTAGGTGATGGCCATTTGAGGATGGCATCCACTTTTCTTGAGTCCATTCGGACTCCTTTGGGTGTCAGGATGAAACCGAGAAGCTCAACTTCTGTGGTATGGAAAACACATTTCTCCAGTTTAGCAAATAGTTTGTGTTGGCGCAGTTTTTTCAGAACTGCCCTAACGTGTTTTCTGTGATCAGATTCCGAAGAGGAGTTCACTAGAATGTCATCGATATAGACGACAACACAAACATCGATGAGTTCCCGAAGGACATCATTCATGAAGAATTGGAAGGCAGCAGGCGCATTGCACAACCCGAAAGGCATTACCTGGTATTCGAATAATCCATATTTTGTACGGAAGGCTGTTTTCCATTCGTCGCCTTCTTGTACTCGCACCAGATGATATGCCCCCCGGAGATCTAACTTGGTTTATATGCAAGCGTCCTTCACCTGGTCAAGGAGTTCAGGAATCAGAGGCAGAGGATAACGGTTTTTAACCGTTATCTGGTTCAATGCGCGGTAATCGATACAAGTTCTAAGGTCGCCTTCTTTTTTAGGCACGAAGAACAAAGCCGAGGATGCCGGGGACTTTGACGGGCGAATAAAACCATTGGCGAGGTATTGATCCAAATATTGTCTCAAATGCAGGTTCTCAGGTTCGGTAAGGGCATAAATCCTGCTACAAGGGGGTTGTGCACCGGGCACCAGATCGATTTGGCAATCGTACGATCGGTGAGGAGGTAAAGTGTTGGCCTGTTCCTTTTGGAAGACGTCCTGAAAGTCCTGGTATTCCGGAGGTAATTGCATGGAGGCAGAGGTTACAGATGCTAGATTAATCTTCAGGTTTTCTGGGTAGCATGTTTGTGCACAATCCGGTAAGGTTATTCTCTTAGCTCGCCAATCAATTCGAGGATTATGTGTCTCTAACCAAGGAATTCCAAGAATAACCTGAAACTGTGGAGCCTTGATTACATCAAACACAACTGCCTCCCGATGGCCGTCAGGACCAATAAGAGTCACCCCAGTAGTGGAATGTGTTACCGGTCCAGAGGCAATTTCTGTTCCATCGACTGTGGTGATGACATCTTTGCTGGTTTTAGGATGGAGAGGGAGGTTAATCCTAGAGGCCAATTCACGATCCACATAGTTTCCAATAGCCCCACTATCGATGTATGCCTTTATTGCATGCAACCGCTTAGGCTTTTCTGGATCTACGAGAACCATTGGCACAATGAAATGCGAGGTCTGAGAGTTAGTTTTCAAGCTCGGCAAGCGGACCCCTACGCTTGTCGGGCTGAGTCGTTTCCCGAAACAGAGTCTTCATGGTTTTTATCAGCGGCTCCTACCGCTTTTCGGGGCGGTTTTGCCGGGCAATCTCATAGAAAGTGTCCAGAGTTCCCACAATAAAGACATAATTTTAACTGCCGCCTCCTTTCACGTTCCTTTTGAGTTAAGGGTTCTTTAACCCCTCCAATTTGCATAGGTTCAGAGACATCAACTCCCTTGGGGTTAGCGTGTGTCTTGACCAACACCCGGGTCTCAAACCTGGACCGATCTGTTTTTCTGTTTTGAAGTCTGTGATCCAATTGGACCACTAAGTCTATATATTCTGTGCATTCTTGGGGTGGATTTACAACTTGGGCCAAGACATCTTTAAGTTCTCCGCGTAGACCTCGGTAAAATAACGTGACTTTTTTATCCTCTGGCCATCCCGTTTCCACAATTAGTCTATTAAAGGTTGCAATATAGGATAGGAGGTCCTGCTTGCCCTGTCGCAGGGATAGAAGTTCGTCATCCAGAGCCTGCCCCTGAGAGTGTCGAGCAAATAACCTTTCCATGCTTGCTTGAAATCCTTGAAAATCACGGAGAATCGGGTCATCTTGAGTAACCAGTGGAACTGATCAATCGGCAGCGCAGCCGCTGAGATATGACAATACAAAGGCTACTTTGGTCTGATCATTAGGGAAGGCCCCAGGTCTGCATAGGAAGTGCAAACAACACTGATTCATGAATACGGCGAATCGTTTGGGGTCCCCAGCAAAGCGTTCAGGTGGGGCCAGCGGCATGTTTCCAGGTAGATTAATCTGCACAGGGTTACTGGGAACCACAGGAGCGGGGTTCCCTCCGGAACAGGGTAGAGGAGTTTGTCCAGCTTGACCTTGCAAAAGCTGTCTAGCCAGGTCATCAGTTCTTTCCTTTGATATTATTAATTCCCTCTTGAGGGCATTAGTCTCTTGACGAGCGGCATGTACTTCGGCCCGTAATGCCCCCAGTAATTGGGCCAACTGATCAGTCTCAGAAGTTTCCATAGCGCCTGGGTGGGAATTTGTAGGAAGGCTTCGCGTTCTGTAACGCTCACCTGACTCCCACAGGGGCGCTGGCCTGGTTTGCGCTGCTGTGACCTCGTCTAAGGTGATGCGCAGGGTTCGGAAGACGGACTGGACCGGGCCCCAGATCTGACTTGTCTGACTCGCAGAAGTATCCTTCTGTAGGTGAGAATAGGGGGTTAACTGTCTGCGGGGTAATGCAATCGGCCTCCCACTTACCCCTCTCACCCTCCTCAAACCTCAAAACCCTTCTGTGCTTCCCTGTGTCTCACCTTAGGGTCTGGAAGGACAAGCTCTCCATCCTGCTTCTGATGCAAGGGCGCGTTGGTATCCAGTTACGTCACTGGATTTTCGGATGGGTGAGAACCAAACTTGCTTGGCTTCCAGGTAAGTTTTTCTATAAGTGGTTCCCCTTGTGTCCATGCATTAATGTTCTAATGCTAGTGTCTTTTTCCCCATAGGGGGCGGGGTACGGAATGCCGGGGAACAGGCACCAACCCGAGGTGAGTGGTGAAATCCTTGTGGAAATCAGGTAAGTCTTTAATGAGTGTTTTGGTAATGTCTTTTCATTCACTCATTAACGCTGATGTCTTTTTCCCCTTAGGGGCCGGGGTCCGAAAATGCCTGGATGCGGCGCGGACCCGAAATGAAAAGGGAATGACCCAACAGGTAAGTCTTGACATGGAGTTTTAGCTTCCCTTTTCCCTTCTTTTTCTCACCTTTGTTATTGTCTTTTTCTCCCTAGGTGCGGCGGCGCGACTGCAAATCCGGATGGTCGCTGCTGAACATGGAGGCGCCCTGTAAAGGTGAGTAGAATGCGGCGCTGCAGCGATCGATGCGATGTGCTTTTAAAAATAAATGTCTTCCTTTTCAGGATTGTCGGCGAAATGTCTCTGGGATGCAGATTTAGCAGGTGAGGCCTTTTCCTTCTTCTGTTCTCTTGTCCCCTTCCTTTGCAGGTGATTCAGGATGCTGGCAGGTGTGGCAGAAGTCAAGATGCAGGAGCAGACACGGTGAGCGTCCAGCTGCTAGATGCAGAACAACGCGAAGCACGTGTGGCTGATCGGGTGTGGTTTAAATAGCCTTGGAAGAAGTTCCTAGAATGTGTCCTTCCTCCAATCAGGTATGTATCCTTCCCCGACCACGCCCGGGTGGTAAATGAGTCGCACAGGTAAAGTAGTACCTTTCAGGCCTCAAGGAGGCCGGGGTTCCGCAGCATGGTCTGCATCAGGTAAGTGCACTCAAACACTTTCATAATGAGCCTGGCGCCAGGACGCTGTCCAAAGGGCCCCTATAAGGGGTTGCTGGGACCTTCCCCGGGGACTTGATGTCCGCTTTCGGGGACGCAGGGCCTGAGCCGGCTCCCCGGGAGCGGGCATCGTGACAAGGGCTCAACCTTTGGTTTAGGAGTCACAGAGACGAACACAGACGCCATTTTACAAACCGAGTTCTGGCAGAAAATACCATCCGATAAACTTATTTAAGATAAGTAGACCGGTGGTACGTTAGAGATTAACGAGAAAAAGTATCAATCTCCAACAATGGGACGAATCCCATAGGGTTATGTCCGGGGTCGAACATAACAAGTAGTTTCCACTGCCACCAGCCAAAACTCGACGAGGGGGGACGGGACAGTGCCCCCTCGAGTAACAGGTCCAGGAGTAATCGAATTACCCCTACTAGTACGTCCACAATAAGATGGTTGGTACTAGTCCTCTTAGTAAATTTAGGTCTAGTAAAGCCAATGGTGACTTTACATGCCCGGGGAGACAGTAGTCAGTCCCCGGGTATGGAGTCTATGGTGGGGGATCGGCTGGGATGCCCCTGTGTTACGGCACGTAGGGTGCGGTGTAACACACATAGAAAAACATATGAGACCCTATGGAGTAAAAGACCCCATAGCCCATCGAACACATTGACAATTCAAAGGAATTAGACACACATACATGTCCAAGAGTGGGAGAAAAGAGTCTCACTCTCGGCAGGATGGAAAAAACAAACTCCAGAAATCCAGCAAAGCTGCTGGGGGACTCACTAGGTTAGGAAATTCAGCCTAAACAGAGAATTCTCCCTAACACTCACCCCCCCCCCAGACTAAGGGACAGGAGGATTTAATCCACTCCTGGATGAATCTCATACCTCTAGTCGATGACATTCATCCTAGAGAGACCATCAGCATTTTGGTGGTGACATCCTGACCTGTGCTCAATGGGGAAATCAAACCCTTGCAGGCAGATCGACCATCTCAATAGTTTTGGATTTTCCCCTTTCATTTGCATTAACCATCTCAAGGGTTGGTGGTCAGTCTGAATGACAAAAGTAGAACCATACAAGTACGGCCTAAACTTCTTCAGCGCCCACACGATAGCAAAGCACTCTCTTTCGATTGTTGGCCACCTTGTTTCAGGATCCTTCAGCTTGCGGCTGATGAAGCAAACGGGGTGCTCCCTACCTTTCCCATCCAGTTGACTGAGTACGGCACCTATCCCTACATTGGAAGCATCTGTCTGCACAATGAAGTGTTGGCGGTAATCAGGAGCTCTGAGTACTGGGGCTTGGCAAAGAGCCTTTTTCAGGTTTTCAAAAGCCTGATTGCACTCCTCGTTCCATTTAACCTTTTTAGGGAATTTGGGCGAGGAGATGACATTCACTGGAGAAGATATGGTCCCATAGTTCTCTATGAAATTCCTGTAATACCCGGTGAGGCCTAGGAAGGCTCTCACCTGGGTTTGAGTAGTCGGTGTTGTCCAATTTTGCACAGCTTCAACCTTACTGAGCAAAGGCCTTATTTCTCCACCGCCTACCTCATGCCCAAGACAAACTACCTTACTCTGTCCAATTTGGCATTTACTCGCCTTTATGGTCAGATTGGCTCGTCCAAGAGCCTGCAAAACATCTCTCAGGTGGGTTACATGTTCTTCCCAGGAATTGCTGAACACTGCGATGTCATCCAAGTATGCCATGCAGAAGTCCTCCATCCCATTCAGAACCTGGTTTACCATCCGTTGAAACGTAGCAGGTGCATTCTTCAATCCGAAAGGCATTACCTTAAACTGGTATAAGCCAACGGGGGTAGAAAATGCAGTTTTCTCCTTGGCATGGTCTGTCAGGGCTATTTGCCAATAGCCTGACGTCAAGTCAAATGTGCTGAGGAACTTGGCTGCGCCAAGTTTATCCACCAACTCATCTGTTCTTGGCAAAGGGTGGGCATCAGTCTTGGTGACTGCATTAAGAGCTCTATAATCCACGCAGAATCTAAGTTCTTTAGATCCGGCCTTTGGTACTAACACAACTGGGCTAGACCATGGACTAGTAGAAGGCTCTATTACCCCGAGATCCAGCATCTTGCTGACCTCACCTTTGATGTGGGTTCGTACGTTTTCTGACATGCGGTATCCTCTGCTTTTGACTGGCAGACAGTCACCAGTGAGTATGTCGTGCTGGCCCCAAGGGGTCAAGCCTGGTGAAAGCGAGAACAGAGAGGGAAAGTGATTCAACATAGATTTGCACTCCTCTTGTTGCTCGGGTGTCGGATTGGAGGAGAGATTTACTCCTTCAATTTTTTCATCTAAAGGTAAGCCTCTGAGGAGATCCGGAAGAGCTTCACTCTCTTCTTCTTCCTCGGATGACGCTAGAAGCAACGCTCCTACGTCAGGTCGCGAGACATATGCTTTAAGTCGGTTGGTGTGAAAGACTGTTGGAGCCTCCTTGGGATTGCCCAAGTCCACCAGATAGTTAACCTCTCTGAGTTTACCCACTACTCGGAAGGATCCCATCCACTTATCTTGCAAGGCCCTCTGCCTTGTTGGGATCATAACGAGAACGAGCTGGTCTTGAGCGAACTCAACCATGTTAGCCTTTTGATCGTGCCAGTGCTTGACCAATGCTTGTCCAGCTTTCAAGTTATCACTTGCTTCCGTCATCATGTGCGACATTCTCCTCTGGAGACCTATCACGTAGTCAGTCACTCTGACTGGCTTGGGGGAAGGAGCACTCTCCAACCCCTCCTTAATCAGGGCCAATGGACCTCTGACGGGATGACCATAGAGTAGTTCGAAGGGAGAGTAACCTACTCCCTCCTGAGGGACTTCTCTATAAGCAAAGAGAAGGCATGGCAGTAGAAGGTCCCACTTGCGCTTAAGGGGTTCTTCTAAAGCACCTATCATGCTCTTCATGGTTCGGTTGAACCGTTCTACCAACCCATTGGTTTGTGGGTGGTAAACTGTTGAGAACTTGTAATTAACTCTGCAGGTTTTCCACATGGCTTTCATGTAGTGGGACATAAAGTTTGACCCCCTGTCAGAGATTACTTCCTTAGGAAGGTAAAATACCAAGGAGGGCCTTAGCCACAGCCGGAGCTGTAACAGCCCTCATAGGAATTGCCTCAGGATACCTAGTAGCATGGTCTACTACAACAAGGATAAACCTGTTGCCTGAGAAGGTTGGAGGATCAAGGGGACCAACAATGTCAATCCCTACTCTCTCAAATGGGACTCCCACAACTGGGAGAGGCACTAAAGGTGCCACATTCTTGGAGCCAACCTTACCAGAGATCTGGCATGTGTGGCAGCTCCTGCAGTGTTTTTCTACTTTGGCCCCCATCTTTGGCCAATAGAAGTAGAGAGAGAGCCTTTCCTTAGTCTTCTTGAAACTCAAGTGACCAGCCAAAGGAATCTCGTGGGCTAACTGCAAGAACTGTGGTCTGTTCTCTTGGGGTACTACAAGTCGTTTGTAGTCTCCAGGTGCAGACTCGGTCGGGTCACTGTAGAAGAGGCCATCTTCCCAGTGCAACCTGTATTTCCCAGGCTCTTGCCCTTCAGCCTGAGCTTCTGCCTGGTGGCGAAGACCTTCCAGAGTTGGACATTCTCCCTGTCCCTTACTGAAGTCTGCCCTGCTGGATCCACCTTCTGCCAGTAAAGACTGCAGCTCAGGATGGTCAACAGGATCCAGATCTCCAATGAGTTCCTGGCCTTCCATTAGCTCTTCCTCAGAGTCTAATTCTACCACACAGGGTCGTACCTCCCTCTCAGCCTCGGCTGGAGGTGGAGTTACGGGTGTTACTTTGGACAACCGGGGGGGAAGTCCGTGTCGGCTGCACTGGAATGCTGGCGGCTGGTTTCGGGATAGAAGTCTTAGGTTTCCCTTTCGTTTCTGATTTCTTGGAGACAGCGGCCGGCAATTCCAGTGGAGCAGGAGTGATATCTTTCTTCATCATCTCCTGGAGAGTTCCGCGCATGGTCCCCTCTCTTGCAGGTCTGGTTAGCTCCTGTAACCGTTTACTAGCAGGTCTGGGAGTATGCGATACAACTCAGAGAGTTTTCAAATCGTTACCCAACAGTACGCGTCCTGGTACCTCACTCTGTATGCTGACAGGTATCTTCACAGTCATGTCGTTACACTGGATGAGAACTGGTAATTGGGGAAGCATCTGCACAGGCCCTCCAGCTAACTTGGTGAGGCGTTTGGGTGCCTTAGCAACATCCTCGGCCTGAAAAAATGATTTATCCACCACAGTTATGCTGGCCCCAGTGTCCCTAATGGCAGGAGTCTCCTGACCATTCACCTGGACACTGTCCTTATAATACTCTTTAGTATTATCGGGGATAGAATTATAGACATCTAAATTCTGTTGTTCCCACAACCCCAGAGATACTAAAGAAACGCTGGCTGAGACTTCAATGGGTTCGTCAGCTAGCAGTAGAAAGTTTCCACTTGCCATTTGGACTTCCTCCTCTGGAGCAAAGGCTAAGGAGACAAGTTGGACCCCTGAAGGTTTACCCTTACATCTGGGATCTCCTTTCACGTGGTCAGTCGAGCCACAAACAAAGCATTTACCGAATGCTTTCTCGAATGGCGGCTTGTTCTGACCTCCTTCCGGTTTGGCACCAGAAGACACAGTATTCTGCTGTGGTTTTCCCGGTGGCTTACCCTTCTGGTTTTGTTTGGGGCCCTCTTTGGAATGTGAGTTATTCGAATTCTCTTTTGAGTCTTTTTTAGGCTGTTTTCCCTCATCCTTTTTCTGAGTTGCCCCAGAATCCTTATGAGTAGCCCTGTTGGCAACCCACAAGTCAGCAGCCTTAGCTAGCTCCCTGGAATCCAATTCCTTCGAATCAGCCAAGTGCTGTCTGAGCTCAGGAGAACAGGCATCATAAATAGACTCCAACATAAAAAGATTTCTCATACCCTCATAAGTGTTCACTTTGTAACCCTTAATCCATCCCTCTAAGTTTTTCAACCCTTCACTCACCCAGGTAGCCCAAGGGGTACCATCATGCTTTTTGAGGGTTCTAAACCTCTTAAGATACTGGGAAGGGGTCTTCCTGAATCTAGCTATTAAAGCTAGTTTCACACTTCCGTAATCCGTCTTATCCGCCTCCCCCAACTCCATTACCACATCAGTCGCAACAGGAGGGAGCCTAGAGAACAACCAGGGAAGTAAAGCATTCCCGGTGATGTCCTGGAGCCCATGATTGTATTCAAACAGCTTCAACCAATCCAACACATCCAATCTCGGTTCATACATACCCACTAATTCCTTCGGCATCCGGGGTCTTTTGGGACTGGAGCTCCTAGAGGAACCAGAGGAGAGAGAAGCATTTTCCATAGACAACTTTTTCATCTCTAACTCGTGATTAAGTTCTATTTCTCTGAGTCTCAACTCAGCTTGCTTCTGTTCAGCCTGGGCATTCATCCGTCTGAACTCGAGCTCTTGGTTTCGTTCAGATTGAGCCAAGAACCGTTTGTATTCTAGTTCGAGCTTCATGTTTTCAAGTTCAAAATAAGCAGGGTTACTTGTGGGACCTGGTATGGGCCCCGTAGGCACAGCTGGTAAGGCAGGTAGAGGAGCAGGGGAGACAGTTTCGTTAGCCTCTCCGTCCTCGTCAGCCTCTTCATCGCTATCATCAGAATTACGATTCAGATCAACACCATTACTGTTATCTACAGTCGCTGGAGAGACTGGTTCCTCTGAACCAGTACCCAGACTTTGGTTCGCCAGCAATCTCTCGATGAGTTCTAACTTCTTGCCTCTTACAGGAAGATTCTCTTGCCTAAAGAGTGCTCGCAGACTCTCAGTATTTTCACCTGACAAAGATTCTTGACTGTAAGTTTCCATCGTAGACATGTTTTTTCAAAGTTGCTTTTTGTGCAAAGTTTTGTGGTTAGTTATCCTACAGTGTCGAAAAGCACTCTAAACTGTATACTCGATACAAATCCCACCGCTGTACACCAGTGTTAGGCTGAAACCTGTGCAGTTCCCTCTGGGAACACTGCAAAAGATTTAGGACTACAGGCGTTTGGCGGTGAACCCACTTGGTAGCAGTCTGCACCACACAGATTCACGTGGTAGCTGTGGCTGAGCAGTCAGACTTCTCTCAAGAAAAGTTGAGCAGTATGTGGAGTATACAAAATAGGGCAATTCTTCACAGCAAGACAAGCAAACACGCAACAAGGCTTAGTGTAAAGATATTAAGGTATTTATTTATAGCAGAACATCTATGAAAAACACTAAAGCAAATCACGGCAAACAAATCAAACACAATTACTCTACGGAGTAGAAAACGATCAATCCCCCTAGCAAAATATCGACAACTCTAGGTTCTACCGGTACCACTTATTTTTAGACAGAGGTGTATACCTCAACCTAGATGACACTCGAATATTAGTTAGGACGGGAGAGAAAAAGATAGGCAGGTTATGCAGTCAACACAGTTCAATCCTACGCGGATAAAATGCAAGGCAGGAAGGCAAGAATCGCAGTAGATCATAAAGTTCAGAGGCCAGGCCCACTCGGAGAGAGGCAAGGCGCGATGTCCCAAAAAGTCTCTAGAGGAGATGCATTCAAGTCTGTATAGCAAATTGTTATCGGCAGGTTGAACCAGTTCAGAACAAAGGATGAGAAAAGCTTGGAGGCGACCCAACGGAACGGAGAGGATTAAGACACCTCACTCGAACCGATCGAAAGGGAAGCCAGGCGGACACGGTACCTTGTTGTGGAGGGCAGCTCCGGCGGGGGCAGTTGTTCCTGGTGGTGGATGCACGTCGGGTCTTTGCCAAGAGTAGAGATGATCTCGTCGTCGAAGAAAATTAAGTCCGGTGCACAACCAGGGAAGAGACCAGCCGCGGAGTGCTCCGTCACAAGGCACCACCTTTTGGTCGCGGTACAGGGGTAGTGGCTATCCGGTTGCCGGGGTGCTCTGCACGGGCAATTCGACCACTGTTCCTGAGGCGAATAAAAAGCAAAGGGGACTGGTTGTTCCCACCAGTCAGGGGAAGAGACTCTCTGGCAGGGAGATCTCCTCTGTCGTCGGGAAGTGGTGAATCGGTTCCGCAGGGCTCCACCGGAGGTGTCGTCGTGCAGGTCGGCTCAACGTTACCCTCGTCGGATTCTTAGGTCCTGTGGCGACTTCTGAAGATCCAGTCCCAAAAGCCCTGCTTTTATGCAGAAAACCCCCATTCATTCAGCCTAGCTGTCAATCAACACATGCTAAGTGGTGAGCGGGAAGGCTCACCACCTGGGCCAATCACTCCAGAGTGCGACCGGAGTTGGCAAGGCAACTCGGTCCAGGGTGCCTAAACCCCCTCCCACACCCCTGAGGTAACTCAGACAGAATGGCACCACTTTGGGGGGTCTCTGTACAGAGGCACGCCAAAAGTGGAACAAAGGGCTCAACCTTTGGTTTAGGAGTCACAGAGACGAACACAGACGCCATTTTACAAACCGAGTTCTGGCAGAAAATACCATCCGATAAACTTATTTAAGATAAGTAGACCGGTGGTACGTTAGAGATTAACGAGAAAAAGTATCAATCTCCAACAATGGGACGAATCCCATAGGGTTATGTCCGGGGTCGAACATAACAAGTAGTTTCCACTGCCACCAGCCAAAACTCGACGAGGGGGGACGGGACAGTGCCCCCTTGAGTAACAGGTCCAGGAGTAATCGAATTACCCCTACTAGTACGTCCACAATAAGATGGTTGGTACTAGTCCTCTTAGTAAATTTAGGTCTAGTAAAGCCAATGGTGACTTTACATGCCCGGGGAGACAGTAGTCAGTCCCCGGGTATGGAGTCTATGGTGGGGGATCCGCTAGGACGCCCTCGTGTTACGGCACGTAGGGTGCGATGTAACACACATAGAAAAACATATGAGACCCTATTGAGTAAAAGACCCCATAGCCCATCGAACACATTGACAATTCAAAGGAATTACACACACATACATGTCCAAGAGTGGAAGAAAAGAGTCTCACTCTTGGCAGGATGGAAAAAACAAACTCCAGAAATCCAGCAAAGCTGCTGGGGGACTCACTAGGTTAGGAAATTCAGCCTAAACAGAGAATTCTCCCTAACACCCACTGTAGAGATTCTTTTGGGAATGATTACGCTATCATTGTCCACGGGGAGCTTCTCAGCCGGAATGGCGAAAGGACTCGTGATGTAACCGAAGGCCCAGAGTTACTTCGTGCCGTCGGTTTGAAGGTGTCTTATAACTATATTAATCGATTATCACTAATCGATGGCCGTAACCATCCTCTGCTACCAAGTATTTACGAGGAGAGGTAATTACTGATGGGCCCATTGGTCAGCACTCACCCTCGAAAACTTGTAATACAAGATAGCTGCACCATGCGAGGACAGAGTTCAGGATTCACATACTCCGGCAAGGTTCAATAATCAGGACTCAATAAATTGGCAAAGGGAAGTCCGTTTAATGATACATACATCAGCGAATGGAAATCAGCAGCATCGCGAACACCTGCCTCACCCCGACTTCCTCGAACTTCAGTACAACAGCCTCTTTTATGGGCAAACTTCATCATCATTGATGTCTAATTCTACAAAAAATCATCATGCAATACAATTGGTTGGGAAAGGTAACTTAATTATAGGTGCTATAACTGTATATGGAAATAATGCAAGTGGACTGGATAACTCTTATCGGGTGGGCCTCTACACCCTTCCCTCTACACCACACGTGATTGACGTCACTACAAGTACGATGTCGCATTGGTTACAATGTCTATAGGACCCTAGATTACATGGTCTCTTGTGATTGGGCAAGTTACACCCCTAAACAAAAATCTCCATTTTAATTGGCAGCATGCAGAATAGACACCCAGGTGCGTAGTGTCCCAAGATTCACCCTGCCTCCCTTCCATCAATCAGTGGTTTAGGGCTATGTGTCAATTAGTTGGCTGGGTATGGCCTCGGATCTGTAGTCTCTTATCAGGAAAAGTTATGGCACCCTCTGGTTCTGGATGACATCAGGCGGTGGTACATCTTCGCGCCTGTCTGGTCACGTGTTGGTCCACCGTGAATCTGCTTCAGTTTCCAACCTTTTGTGTATTTAATTCTGTATGCGCTTAGCCACCTGCATGGGCCTCTCTTATCTCGACCTTCACGGGCGGGCTGGCATGCTCTGAAGTTGGAGCCTCGTGAGCTCATGCTCACCTCCCCTTCTCTTGTTGACCTTGATTTCCCCGGCATGAGCCATCCTTTGTTAAGTTTCGATCCCGCTCCTTTCCTCAGCTTGGGCCTGGATATGAAACTTGGGCAATCAGGCCTTGGCCGCCTGGGAGTACTTCTGTTTACACAAAATGGAGTTGCACGTGTACATTGTGCTGTATTGAGGTAGATGTATACAGTTGACGCTTGCCGCTCTAACTTCTACTAAGCATTGCAAGCAGAATCGATTACTTAGCATCTTGAGTTTCAAGCTTATTTACATACGTTCAATAAGGCGGTTGCTTCCATCTTGTCTCATGGCACCATTCTCATACGTTTTTCACAGTGTCTCTCCCCTTTGTCCTTTACAATTATCCTCGCAGTTGTCAGTACTGGCATTCATGCTTTCAGTACTCCTTCAGTTTGTTCTTGGAGCTGCTCTGGTCCTTGTTTCATCTCCACTGGCCTTCCATTATGGCTTTTGGAGTCTCTTCATGGACCGTTTGTAGGCATTCCTCCTTGTTCCGTATCAACGGCTGGTATGTTTGTCTGATTGGGTACCGTGCTGCCCAGGGTTGCCTGGTTATGGGCATTTCACCAGGTATTGATCTTCTAATGTACACAGGGCAGAGGCCCATTGCAGCTCTTTGTTGGTTCAGCTGCTCCTCGTACGTCACATACCTTGGCGAGTACTTTACTGGCACCTCGAAGCGAGGAGCAGGGGTGCAGGCCACGTCTGGGGTCTCCTCTACAAAGGGTAGCCCAAAATAATTCCAAGACTCTTATAGTTGATCCTCCTCCCTTAGTGAAACCCCCCAATTTAAAAGAAGAGCTAGTGGAGAGGAAAGTGTTGGTTCCTTGGAAGTAAACCCAATATCCCAAATAAGAGGATCTAAACTAAAGGTTATGTGGGGTGTCTTGGACCTCTAAACATATTGCTTCACAGTTGAACACATGAAAAGTCGAGAACAAGGTAATGAAGACTTTCTCTCCCGGTTTCCTCGTGAAGCAAAGGGTATGAGAGAAACCAGAGGGTATTCTCACTTCTGCTCCCCTTGGATATGATATGATGTGGCATTTATAACGCGCCTGTACACAATTGTTTCTAGGCACGACAAGACAAGGAGGGGAAACAAGAGAGGAAAAAATAACGAACTTCCTAGGCTTTGTGTCATTCAGATTGCGTTAGAGCGGGGAAGAGGGAAGGGGAAAAGTGCCAGGGGGCAGTGGAAGGGGGAAGTGCAGTTAACTCACAAGTGCAGCCAGCAGGTGGCTCATAAGTGCAGAGAGAAGGGACTGTAGGGTCGCAGATACAGACCCTTAAGTGCTGGGGAGCCCAGAGGCAGTGCGAGGGCAACTGGACATGTTTGAGAGAGGCTGGGAGGCTGTTCCAGAGGGAGGCCCCAGCCGAGGAGATAGATCTGCCCTCAACTCTCTGCTTGGAGAAGTGTCTGACCCTCAGAGAGGTAGAGGGGATGAGCGGAGAGCAGGAAGTCTTGGAGATGTTTTGGAGGAGAAAGTTGGACGTAGAGGGATCCCAGGCCCCAGAAAGCCTTGTGGACATTGCAGAGGGTTTTAAAGTTGATCCTTGCAGCCACAGGACACCCGTGAAGAGATTTCAGAGCTGCAGAGATACGATCCCTGGGCTTGAGGCCAAGGACAAGTCTTGCAGTCCTTTTCTGGATAAGTTGTAAAGGTCGGAGAGTAGAGGCAGGAAGATTTAGAAAGAGGCTGTTGCAATAGTCCTCTGGAGACAGTGAGCTTCTGGGGGAAAGTGAGAAAAGGAAGAATACCACTGAGGAGGTGCAGCTGATAGTTTGACTTCTTAAAGACATCAAAGATGTGAGGAGAGAAGGAGAGGGTGGAGTCGAAGATGATACCAAGGTCCTTAGGAAGGAGCAGGAATAGGGCCCAGAGTGGGCGGTCAGAGAGAGAGGAATGGAGGGAGTGGGTGTCCCAATGAGGAAGATCCCAGTCTTACTGGCATTAAGGCAGAGATCATTGGCGGCACACCATTCCTGAATTGCAGCCAGACAGTCTGGTATGAGAGTAGAAGCAGAGATGGCTGAGGGGAGCCTTAAAGAGAGCTGAGTATCATCCGCATAACATTGAAAATTGGAGCAGAAATAGCGATGCAGTAGGCAAGAGGTGTCAAGTAGTGGTTGAAGAGCCAGGGAGAGAGATTAGGCCCCTGGGGAACACCACAAGTAGAGAGAGAGAGAGATATGAGAACGGAGGTCAACCAGGCCAAGGCCTGATCAGTAATACTAAGGTTGTCCTGGAGACGATTTAGCAGGATGGCATGGTTGACTGTGTCAAAAGCAGAGGATAGATCACGGAGAATGAGGACAGAAGGCAGATTAGAGTCAAGATTCGAGAGAAAGTCTTCACTGATGTTCAGGAGGGCAGTTTCTGTGCTTCTGGCAGCTCTGAAGCCAGACTGGTAGTCATGAAGGCAACCAACAGATTCAGTATGTAGATTAAGCTGGGAGATGGGCAGCTTTTCCAAGAGTTTGCCCAGGAAAGGAGTGATGTAGATTGTGCGATAGTTAGCCGGAGAGGAAGGATCGGCCGAGGGCTTCTTTAGGAGGGGGTGCACAAGAGAGTGCTTAAGGGGCGAGGGGAACGTTCTGGTGGCAAAGAAGTGATCGCAGAAATCGGCCAAGGCTGGAGCAAGGGTGTTGATGTGGTCCTTGATTGTTCTGGATGGGTAGGGGAGAACCTGCTTTGATGAGACTTTCGTAGATCAGAATTGTCTCGAAACATCGTCAGGGGTGAACAGGGGAAAGGAGGAGAGAGACGGCCTCAGATGGGCCAGGAGTGGTAGACAAGGAGGTAGAAGAAGAGAGGGTGGACAGGATGCCCTGAGGTTTAGTAGTGAAATGAGAGGCCAAGGCCGCGCAGAGGGCATGAGAGGGAACAGGAGAGGTATAGACTGCAGCAGGGTTGGCCAGCTCCTTGCAGATTTTGAAAAGTTTGGCCAAGTTGTTAGATGCCGCAGAGATGCAGGCTTGGATGTAGGCTCTCTTCTTAGAGAGGACAGGGGGTCTGTATTGCCTTTGGAGCAGGCGGCAGGCCAGTTTGTTAATGGGTGCGCCTGATGCCCTCCACTTCCTCTCCGCTGCCCTACACTTGCGTTTAAGGGCGGAAAGGTCGGAATCGTACCAAGAGTTGCACTTGTATTTGGGCTTCAAGCAGATCCTCATGACAGGGGCAAGGACATCCAGAGTGTTAGAGATAGAGGGATGAAGGTTAGAGAGGGCTGTGTCAGGGTGTGAGTCAGCCAAAGGTGCAGGAGGAGGAGAGAAAGTAGCTGCAAAAGCCTCAACTGACACACGCTTCATGGGTCGGGTGACCGAGAAGGTAGGTGGCACTGCTGGAGTTGGCTTGAGTTGCAAGGAACAGAGAGAGCGAGAGGTGGGAAGAAAGGAGAATGTGATCACTTCAAGAGAAAGGAGTGGTGAGAGGGTTACAGGAGGGGAGGTCGGAGGAGATCAGAACATCCACAGTGTTCTATGCAGGTGGCCGGGGAAATGCTATCGCTATTGGATCCTGACCCTGGGGGTGGACAAGCGGGGGAGGATGTCAGGAGTGGCACTCTATTAAGAGTGGCACAGGACACCCAGAAAGGGTTTGGGTGGTTGTGCCAAATAAAGTGGACAGATAAGAACACACACAGCGGAAAGGAAAGAGAACGAAGAGTAAGCAAGAGTAGCAAAGGAAAAGATACAGAATGAATACCCTCTTGGGGTGTATGCAGATATAGGAAAAGAGTATTCCACGAACCTTGGATATACTCTAGCCTTCTGCACAGTTTGCTATAACAGAGGCCCATGCTGATTGCTCATGACTTGGAACAGCAGCTCTGGGTGTCTGTAATGTAGAAACAGGACAAGGGAAGGGGCAGAGGTTGACTGATGGGAACCAACAGACAAGCTCTGTACAAAAGGGTCTACAAACAGTACAAGAGAAGATACTACAGACAAATCCAGTAAAGGAGGTGATAGCAAACTAGCAGAAGGAAATGAAAGGAAAGTCGTGTAACAGGATAGGATAGCAGAGGACAGTAAGGAACAAGGTTGAGAGCTCAGAGGAGCAGGAAAGCAATGAGTAAGCCCACAGGAGTAGGACTGTAAGGTAGAACGCCCAGAGGAAAAAAGGGTTTAGGGCAGCAGAGTAAAGCAGACTGCACGGCAAGGATCCCGAAAGGGCCGCGGAGTAAGTAAGGAGTGAACCCTGAGGGACAGGGCCGCTGAACGTAGAAGGTAGCAGAGGACTGTAGAGAGCTGCTAGGCCGAGAACCCAGCGGAAAAGGTAGATAGTAGGCAGCGGAGCGTGATAAGCTGCAAAGTAGGAAGGCCCAGAGGATAAGGGCTGTAGGTAGCCAGAGAGAGGTAGGCTGCAGAGCAGGGAGCCCCAGAGGACAAGGGCTAAGGCAGCCGGAGTGAGGCAGGCTGCAGGGCAGGGAGCCCAGAAGACAAGGGCTGAGGAAGGAAAGCAGCAGAGCGTGATCAGCTGCAATGTAGAGGGTCCGCAGGGCAAGGGCGGAAGCTGGAAGGCAGCAGAGTGTGATCGGCTGCAATGTGGAGAGCCCGGCAGGGCAAGGGCGGAGGCTGGAAGGCAGCAGAGTGTGATCGGCTGCAATGTGGAGAGCCCGGTAGGACAAGGGCGGAGGCTGGAAGGCAGCAGAGCGTGATCGGCTGCAATGTGGAGAGCCCGGTAGGACAAGGGCAGAGGCTGGAAGGCAGCAGAGCATGATCGGCTGCAATGTGGAGAGCCCGGTAGGACAAGGGCGGAGGCTGGAAGGCAGCAGAGCATGATCGGCTGCAATGTGGAGAGCCCGGTAGGACAAGGGCGGAGGCTGGAAGGCAGCAGAGCGTGATCGGCTGCAATGTGGAGAGCCCGGTAGGACAAGGGCGAAGGCTGGAAGGCAGCAGAGCGTGATCGGCTGCAATGTGGAGAGTCCGGTAGGACAAGGGCGAAGGCTGGAAGGCAGCAGAGCGTGATCCGCTGCAATGTGGAGAACCCGGCAGGGCAAGGGCGAAGGCTGGAAGGCAGCAGAGCGTGATCCGCTGCAATGTGGAGAGCCCGGCAGGGCAAGGGCGGAGACTGGAAGGCAGCAGAGCGTGATCAGCTGCAGTGTGGAGAGCCCAGAGGAGCAGGGCTGTGAGGCAGGGAGCCTGGAAGGCTATGGCTGGAGGCAGCAGGCAGGGTGGAGCAAGCAACAAGGCAGGGTCCAAGCAGGAGTGAAGGTAAGCAGCATACAAGATCCGTAGAAAGATGCAAAAGGTGGAGGAAGAACTCTCAGATGCAAGAGGCTGAGCCACTGCAGGCAGCAGCCTTTATACTGCCTAGCCCAGCACAGGGGCAGGCTAATTGGTTGCACCTGGCTAAGCACACCTGCAGGCAATCGGCCACCTCCCTTTCTGTTCCTGGGCTGGTGGAAGCAGGGCAAGTCTCTAGGGCTTCTGGGGGGTGAAGTTCCATTGATAACCAATAGGAACAGCCAGGAATCGATGCTAGTAGCCAGGTGCATTATGGTATACGTAGTTTGTGGGAAAAATGATAAAGTTCCCAAAGTAAATATAGATGGATCCAAGAGTCTGTTGCAAATAAATGATAAACAAATAGTCCATATTGAGCGTAAATGGATGCGCCCATGGCGCAGGCATGACAGTATGCCCCTCTCCAGGCCCCTCTCCGGGCTCCCTGAAGACCGACCTATAGGAAGAATGTCTGTCACACCGTACAAGAGTCTTAATCCAAAAAGTCACATCATGAAGCACCAGAAACGGGTTGCAAGGTGAGAGTCTTGAACGACGGAGATAGTACCAATGTTCTGAACTTTTGATGTAGAAATCAGAATAGACAAAGTCTTTGGAACACAGACCCCAACTGTGTGTGCATGAAGAGAGGAACTGCGAAAAACTGCTGCAGGCTCCCTGATAGATTTTGCTTTGACGGGCAACCGTATGGTGCTGGAAAGTGGAGCCATAGGTACAGCAGAGTTGGTAGCTTTAGGAATCACAGTAGCTATAGCAACTTCAGGATTTGCAGCAGGGACTTGAGGAGTCTCAAATGTGGCAGGGAGTTTAGGAACCACAGCAGCAGGAAGATCATGAATTACAGTTGGAAATTCGGGTGCTGTAGCAGCTACAGACAGTTCAGGGGTTGCAACTACTGGTAGATCAGGTACCACAACCACTGGCGATTCAGGGGGTATCGAAGAAACTGAAGATGTTGATTGCTCAAGAGTGTTATCTGATAGCACAGCCACACTTTGGCAAGCCCCGCTTGCCAACTCAGCATGCTCGGTTTGAATTGCACCAGTCTCTTCAGCTGCCGTTGTCATTTCAGAAGAGGTTGTAAGTGTGAGTACTGGACAATAGACAAGGGTGATGGCGGAACCATCCTTTGACTCAGAGGGATTTCCAATCAGAAGACCACCCTTGTTTTGTGGTGTAATGGCTGTGCGAGTGATTTGACCCACCAGAGGAGTTAATTCTTTTCTGTCAGTACAACAACCTGAGTTTCTGTGGCTGGGAGGTGAAAGAGCTGTGTCAGTCTTTAGAAAGGATACATATGCTATATTTAGGTCTTCCATCTGCTTGGTATAAGTCTGTATACTTTTCTGCGTGGCAATTCCAGGCCTTATCATGTTGATCTCTAAAGATAAGATGTCAGGTGTTGGACATAGTGTCAGATGGTCTGGTGACTTGTGTCCCTTCATGAGATTCTTATAATGCAAATAAACAAAGTCATCATAGAGGTCTTCGGTCTTTCTTTTAAGGCGTAGGAGTTGTTCGTGTAGCAGGTAAGTATCATTAGCTTAATCTAAAGCTTCAGAAGCTGGTGTGGCAGAAAATTCGGTTGTAGCAATGGGAAGACTGACCTTAGGGTTATTGTGGTTAGTAGATACTGTGGAAGCATTAAGATAACCTATGGTTAGTATTGGTCTTTTGTACCCAGGACCAGATGCACAAACCTCAGGATATGAATGCCTTGTCCTGTCAAATAAAGGTTTCCAGCATTCTGGGGGGCTTGCCAAGCTGATCTTGCGCATATCACTCTGGCAACAGCGTATACTGGGTTAGAGTCTCCCACAATGAGTGCTATATCCTTGTCTGTTGCGGTGCTAGAAGGCTTGTCAGAAGACGCAGGAGTGTTTTTCACTGTTTGGTTTAACAAGATCTGTAAGAATTCATTATCTTGCTGTAACTCTGCAACAGATAAGGACTGCGGGTCATAGTCGCGAATGTCATAATAATTGTACATGGAAGAAGGGTCAGCTAGCCAGTGAGTATAGTACCGTGCTTGTAAATCTTTGTTTACTAAGGCGAGACTGTCCTTTAGACTAAGGTTCTTGTTTGCTGTCTTTAGGGAAACCTTAGGTTTATGCAAAGGTTTCTTAACACGAAAGGAAAGCATCTTTGTTCTGTGTGTGCCTTTTCGGCCTATGGAACAAGAAACGTTTGGCTCTTGCATTCTGTCAGGCGTGGCACTCTATTAAGAGTGGCACAGGACACCCAGAAAGGGTTTGGGTGGTTGTGCCAAATAAAGTGGACAGATAAGAACACACACAGCGGAAAGGAAAGAGAACGAAGAGTAAGCAAGAGTAGCAAAGGAAAAGATACAGAATGAATACCCTCTTGGGGTGTATGCAGATATAGGAAAAGAGTATTCCACGAACCTTGGATATACTCTAGCCTTCTGAACAGTTTGCTATAACAGAGGCCCACGCTGATTGCTCATTACTTGGAACAGCAGCTCTGGGTGTCTGTAATGTAGAAACAGGACAAGGGAAGGGGCAGAGGTTGACTGATGGGAACCAACAGACAAGCTCTGTACAAAAGGGTCTACAAACAGTACAAGTCAAGATACTACAGACAAATCCAGTAAAGGAGGTGATAGCAAACTAGCAGAAGGAAATGAAAGGAAAGTCGTGTAACAGGATAGGATAGCAGAGGACAGTAAGGAACAAGGTTGAGAGCTCAGAGGAGCAGGAAAGCAATGAGTAAGCCCACAGGAGTAGGACTGTAAGGTAGAACGCCCAGAGGAAAAAAGGGCTTGGGGCAGCAGAGTAAAGCAGACTGCACGGCAAGGATCCCGAAAGGGCCGGGCAGTAAGGAGTGAACCCTGAGGGACAGGGCCGCTGAACGTAGAAGGTAGCAGAGGACTGTAGAGAGCTGCTAGGCCGAGAACCCAGCGGAAAAGGTAGATAGTAGGCAGCGGAGCGTGATAAGCTGCAAAGTAGGAAGGCCTAGAGGATAAGGGCTGTAGGTAGCCAGAGAGAGGTAGGCTGCAGAGCAGGGAGCCCCAGAGGACAAGGGCTAAGGCAGCCGGAGTGAGGCAGGCTGCAGGGCAGGGAGCCCAGAGGACAAGGGCTGAGGAAGGAAAGCAGCAGAGCGTGATCAGCTGCAATGTAGAGGGTCCGCAGGGCAAGGGCGGAGGCTGGAAGGCAGCAGAGTGTGATCGGCTGCAATGTGGAGAGCCCGGTAGGACAAGGGCGGAGGCTGGAAGGCAGCAGAGCGTGATCGACTGCAATGTGGAGAGCCCGGCAGGGCAAGGGCGGAGGCTGGAAGGCAGCAGAGCGTGATCGGCTGCAATGTGGAGAGCCCGGTAGGACAAGGGCGGAGGCTGGAAGGCAGCAGAGCGTGATCGGCTGCAATGTGGAGAGCCCGGTAGGACAAGGGCGGAGGCTGGAAGGCAGCAGAGCGTGATCGGCTGCAATGTGGAGAGCCCGGTAGGACAAGGGCGGAGGCTGGAAGGCAGCAGAGCGTGATCGGCTCCAATGTGGAGAGTCCGGTAGGACAAGGGCGAAGGCTAGAAGGCAGCAGAGCGTGATCGGCTGCAATGTGGAGAGTCCGGTAGGACAAGGGCGAAGGCTGGAAGGCAGCAGAGCGTGATCCGCTGCAATGTGGAGAGCCCGGCAGGGCAAGGGCGAAGGCTGGAAGGCAGCAGAGCGTGATCCGCTGCAATGTGGAGAGCCCAGCAGGGCAAGGGCGGAGACTGGAAGGCAGCAGAGCGTGATCAGCTGCAGTGTGGAAAGCCCAGAGGAGCAGGGCTGTGAGGCAGGGAGCCTGGAAGGCTATGGCTGGAGGCAGCAGGGTGGAGCAAGCAACAAGGCAGGGTCCAAGCAGGAGTGAAGGTAAGCAGCATACAAGATCCGTAGAAAGATGCAAAAGGTGGAGGAAGAACTCTCAGATGCAAGAGGCTGAGCCACTGCAGGCAGCAGCCTTTATACCGCCTAGCCCAGCACAGGGGCAGGCTAATTGGTTGCACCTGGCTAAGCACACCTGCAGGCAATCGGCCACCTCCCTTTCTGTTCCTGGGCTGGTGGAAGCAGGGCAAGTCTCTAGGGCTTCTGGGGGGTGTAGTTCCATTGATAACCAATAGGAACAGCCAGGAATCGATGCTAGTAGCCAGGTGCATTATGGTATACGTAGTTTGTGGGAAAAATGATAAAGTTCCCAAAGTAAATATAGATGGATCCAAGAGTCTGTTGCAAATAAATGATAAACAAATAGTCCATATTGAGCGTAAATGGATGCGCCCATGGCGCAGGCATGACAGAGGATCACCTGGGTGGAAGGTCCTTGGTGATTGGGAGTGAGGTACCTTTTAGGCAAGACATGGAACCCTCCTTATCCTTGTGATAACCAGCTCAACCCTCCCCCGGCCTTTATGGGTCATTATAAGGTAGTTCCCCTTTGTTCCCCTCTTGGGGTAACTAACAGTACTGAGACAAGGAAGAACCAACAGAAAGTTATGAATACTACATACTTTCCCCACTTTAGTACTGAGCCGAGGAACAAACAACTGAGAATTATGAATAGTACACACTTTCCCCACTCTAGTAGTGAGATGAAGAAGAAGCAACTGAGAGTAATAGACACCACTTACTCTCACCACTTTGGTACTGGGACAAAGAAGATGCATGAAGGTCTGGCATGTCCGTGTAATCAGAGTCAGGCAGTATTCATTGATGGTATACACCTGCAGGCCATTAAAGGACCACAGGTGTATAAAAGGTGGAATGCCGAAGCACCACAGGGAATCGGGGAAAGAGGAAGGCACAGCAGAAGGAGGCGTGCAGAAGCGAGAGAAGCTGACCAAAACCCTGGGGGTGCTGCTAGTGTGATTCTGCAGGACGGAGATCCCACAGAAGAGAAAGCAGGAAGCAGGCGCTGCCGAGAAACGGAGGCGGATCTGTGCACGAGAGCCAGATAGTTCTGAGCGAAGCACCCAGCGAGCAGACTTTCCCTCTCAGGGAGAAGCTGTTAACAAGAGCTGCCGGGTCCGCGTAAGTGTCAGGGACACTAGGACCACCTGGGCGGTCCAAGAGACCGTGCATCTAGTAGCAGTCCACAGGAACAAGCAACGTTGCCTTTAATGGATACTTAATCACATGAAACATGCAAAGTTGCCTTTATTGAATACCAAAATGAATGAAAGAAGCAAAGTTGCCTTTATTGAATACCGAATCAAATGAAAGAAGCAAAGTTGCCTTTATTGAATACCAAAATGAATGAAAGAAGCAAATTTGCCTTTATTGAATACAGACTAGAATGAAATATGCAAAGTTGCCTTTTTTGAATAAAGAATTGAATGAAAGAAGCAAAGTTTCATTTATCGATTAACTAATTGAATGAACCAAGCCAAGCAGCATTTTTTCAAAACTGCATTGAATGAAGGAAGTAAAGTTGTATTTATTGAATACTGAGTTGAATGAAACATGCAAGGCTGCACATTTTGAGTACTGAACTGAATGAAATAAGCAAAACCTGCATTTATTCAACACTGACTGAAAGGGAAGAACAAACCTGCTAAATATTGAACAATGAACAGAAAGCAATAAGGAAACTAAGTTCAATGAAAGACTCTGAGGACAAAGTTAGAGTCAAGGTTGTGAAACCACTGGTATATTAAAGTGTGGAGCTACATTGGAGAAACTACTTTTTTGGCTGAATATTGAACTACTCAAGAAGACCTGGAAGTTCCCGGTTGCGTGACCTGTAATGGGTGGACCGTTTGGTCTAAAACTGCACCAAGACCAGAGAACCCATATATGCTAACAAGGAAATTTGCTGTTGTGGAAGAAGGAAAACCATTGGTGTATGCTAGACTTGGGGAAGGGAACCCTGAGTTGTAAAGACTTGTTGAAATACAAAACCAAAGCTCCAAGATACTTCTTTTTGTGTTATCTTTTGATATTGGTCTTGAGGAAGAAAACCCTGAGACATGCTGCCCTGAAACTGTATTGAACTTGGGGAAGGGCATCCCGACCTTTACAAAAGTGTGGAATTATATTGCTTCAAGTCCGAAAGAAGGTAAATTGAACATTGTAATGAATTTACTGACATTTGGGAAAAATAAGCTGTAGAGTAAGCCCGAGGTGGAAATAGCTCAGAACATTACTTCTAGAACACTGTTTAGTTTATGGTTTACATCCCTACACATTGCTTTGTCTTAGTTGTGAGGGCAAGTATAGGTTTTGGACACAGACAGACCTTTCAGTTGAACATATTGACACATACTTTCCTTAGTTTCTTTAGGCAGGGAAATCCTCGGCAGATGTGCTTAGTCTATGGGTAGGCGGGAAGAGAGAGGAAGATGCAAGGTAGCCGACATTGACATCCGCTGCCATCATCACAGAGGACCGCTCCCCACAGACACAGACAGACCTTATAGTTGAACATATTGATACAGACTTTCCTTAGTTTCTTTAGGCAGGGAAATCCCACCTTAGCATAGGGCAAGTTAGGCCTTACTCCATTCTGAAATTTCATTAATAAAAGCTTTTGTTGTACATTGAATCTGTTTTCTGTGTCTCCTTCAATGATGCCAATCTCACACTACCTCCTCACGCTGTGCTGCTTGTGGCTGGCGGCATCCTCGCCACTTGCTCTTCATTTTCTTTTTATTTTTCGTTGGTGGCTTCTCTGTCTGGTCTCTTTGCAGAATGGGAGTTTGCTCTCCCGTGGTAGCCCGGACCAGGGACTGCCTGACAGTTGGCTTGGGTAGCGTGTCCTTTTGGCCCTCCTCCTTGATCGACTCTCTCGCTCCCACCAACCTCTGTTCGCTTCATCCTCAGCTGGGCTTCCTCGCACGGCTGTTCGGTGTCTCCTGTACTCCCTGACTGGAACTGATTTTTTAAATTCTTGGTTTCCCTAAGCCCTTTTGTATTTCCCATGCCCGGTCAATGAGGGAAAAAGACTAGACCGCGCACTCTGTTTAGGAGTAGTGATCGGTATGTTCTCATTCACCCTCTTCATCACAGTTTCTTCACATGTTTTACATAGGGGAAAACCAGATATGTGGCTATTAGTCAATCTTTAGTGTTCTAAGGTAACATTACAATAAGCCATAAAGTTATGTGGTATTGAGAGGGGACATCAGATTCTAAGGGAAAGGGGGCATACCATGTCTCGTCCGTCAAATCTCCTCCAGTGCCATGTGGTTTGTCTCCCTGCATGTAGTCTTCCCCACAGATTGCCATCGCCAGGGTTAGGCTCAGGCAACTTCCACCTTTCCATGGCCACATGGGGAGAGACTTTCCCCAGGGAGGGAGTGATGATATTGTCAGATTCATTACAGCATGCGGGAGGCATGTCCAGAGTTTGGGCAAACTGAGGGCAGGCAATTTTTCTGCAGAGCAGTGCCAGAGTCCCGAACATGGCCGAATTAGTGTCTCTAACTAGCCATAACTTTGGGTGTGTGCTCATCGTGGTGCGGGCCAGTGCCAGTGTGTACAGGGGAGTGCTCTCACCAGCAACATCTTATAGAAGATGAACCTTCACTCTGTGATAGCCATGCTAGTGGAAGTTGGCGTCTCTGACTCCAATTAAGTTGAGTCCTTCCATTGGCTTCAGAGGAAGGTGAGTCAAGTGCAGGCGAAAGCATGGCTCATACACAATCATAACCTGAGACCCACTGTCAAGCCCAGCTTTTTTTGGCATACTTTTAAGTACACTGGAACTGACTTGATGGGTCTAATGAGGCCAGGCCATGTGGCGTGGTTAGAATGGTGATGGATGTCAAGCCTGGCACAGCTTACTTGTTGCTTGCCACATGGTTTGGACTTCACTGTTTTGTCATGTTCAGTCTTGGCACAGTGTAGAGCTGACGTTGCAGTTTCAGCTGTTTATCTAGAACCTCTTTGGCTTTTCCCGACATCACTCTTACTGGTGTGTCCCTTTTGCACAGTCGAGTGAAATTCTCATCAGCAACACAACTGTGGCAGTAACACCACAATGGAAGTGGCACAGAGAAGGATGTATGGAATTCTTTGGACTCTTGCACCCCGCGGTAGGATTGATATTCCTACTTATTGCAGAAAGGAAATGTGCCTCTACCTGTTCCATACTGTCTTAGGAAGAGGGTACACACACTTCTGGGACCAGCCCACTTATCATAAAACACCACCCACTCCCGCTCCCAGGTTCGACTTTGCACTACGGCCATGAACTCATGCTAGAGAGATAACAGTTTAAGCATAAAAACTTAGCATTTATTTGACAGAAGGCCAAAATAAAAAGACAGGAAATTTAGTAAAATTGGAAGAAAATGAAAGTTATAAATCACAGATACTTAGAACACAGTCTCATGTCACTTTCCTTTTAGCCAACGTTTAGGACCCCGATCAGCTTTACGACCGGCCTCTCATCCCTGGATGTCCCTCCTCTGGTCAGACACTGCACTCGGTTCTGCTCCCTGGCCAGCCCTTAAGTGAGAACGTACCAAGGAATGCCGCTTAGGGGTAAATGAGAATCCGGGAACCTGCACTCTCTCGGCACAAGCCCGCAGAAGAGTCCCTCACTATTAATGTGGGCATGCATTCTTATAAGATTGGGCTGTCAATCAGAATGGTGCAATCTTCCAAAAACTTCCTTCAGTGAAAAACATGTTTGTGCTGGTGGAAAACCCCCACTCGGTATCGATCCAAGGCACTCCTTTCCCCTCCCAACTCGTTGCCCAGCTGCAAACTCTCCGGTATTTCTCTAATCAGAAGTGCTCGGGTCAAGCTGCTTTTCTAATCCGAATGAGGGCCTGTTTACTAAGGATGGCAGAGCCATGGTTGCGAAAGAAAAATATTCCGGGGAAGCTGAAGCATATGCATTGCAATTAACCCCTAGTGAGCAAGCTCTAAAGGTCCTGCACTCTGCTAGTTAGTTCACAGTATTACAAGACTGGCCACCTAGGTGCTTTAATGCTTTCATACTGCAGGTCTGCAAGCACTCTAATAATGCCTCTATTAGCTACTAAACCCAGTAACATTCCACCCCTTAGAGACCTGCACGTTTAATATAGCTCACTATGCTTGATATCTATGCTCTGCTAAAGCATTACTAAGCCATCTATAAATGTATGGTTATCAGCATTTAGTACACTCTTCGAATAAGTTATTAGTCTTAGCTGTTAATACAGCAAGCTATAGGCCTAATATGCAATATGGTTAGGTCAGTGAGTCAATGCACCTGCACTAATGCATCTACACTTTACAGTGCACATACCTGAGAGATTGTTCTGCTAGGAAGTCAGCTGGACTTGCAGCACTCTTCCACCTGTTTCAGTTGGGCAGCCATTGGTTCCAGGGTTGTTGTCTTTCCCTGGCCAGAATGTTTGTGCACCGTGATATAACCCGTCTCCTCTTCCAGGGGCCGGTCGGACCGTAGCAACTCTTCATATGATGGTGGCTATCAATGTTTGCACACAAATGCAGTTGTAGCAATCAGATTGCCGCCTCCTTATCTCCCAGTAGAACCTGTTTCAACTGATTTAGGTTCAACTTGTCAGCTTTTATGACTTTTCTTTGGGAACTAGATGGAGGATTTGTTAATTCTGCACTACATAACTCTGACTGCTTTGCTGCAGGTGGTGGTGTGAAATTTCATCCTGAGTTTTTATCTGGGTTTGATGGTAGTAAAATCCCTTTCTAATGCCTCCATCACTTTCTGCAACTTGAGCACTGGACGCAGGGCACAGAGCAACTGTACTGTCAGTACTGCTGGTCCTCCTAGCGCCTCATTAATTTGCTGCTGCTTCTCGCTGTTGGACACCTTTCAGTCTTGCAGCATACGATTAGTGTTGAATATCCATTGCTCATAAGCCTCCTCCCCTTTTATTTATTTATTTATTGATCATTTGTAAGGCGCTTTATACAACAGAATTGTGTTTCAAAGCGCCCATGATCCGATGTGTAAGACAGTGTAGTTAGTGTAAGGAACTCATGGTGGCAACAGTAAAGACAGACACAAGTGATCACAGTCCAAGGGTGTTTATTAAACTGTATAATGGGTTAGAAAAACGCCTAATCTAAACCTAAATCTAAGAGGGTAGCAAGCTACAACCATCAAATAATATTAAGGCAGTCCTAGTGGCGTCTTGTCAAATAAAAAGGGCCTATACTAACAAACATGTTGCAAATCCTTACAACTAAGTTACAAAGTAGTGTGGGATGATGTTCACAAGAAAAGAAAGAAGTGTTCACCAAATGATAAGTCAGGATGGTAGGGCTGGGCACCCTTCCCCATGTTTCCAGCACGGGACAAGGCAGGATTTGAGGACAGCACACTCCTGGGCCTCGCAAGCACGAGGATACTGTTCCTTTCAACGGTGCCAGGACCTTCTGGGGCCAAGTCTCTTTCCTGTAAAGTCTCTTTTCCTTAGAAGGCCGGCTGAACCAAAACCAATAAACAAAACATAGGTTCCTTTGGAAATCTTTCACATTCGGCAATTGCTATTCACCCCTTTGGATCCCCCTAGCCGAGCTCCAATCCCTCTTGCAATGTTGGCCTCCCTCAATCGGGTTCACTACAGCCTTTCACTCAAAAAACGTATCATTCAAAAGTCTCATTGGGGGTCATTACGAGGTTGGCGGTATCCGTGCCGGTAAATACCGGCACGGCTGCCACCAGTCATTAATTTTCTGACGCCCAGGAATGGGCAATTACCAGGGCATAACAGCCCCGGCGGACCCGGTAATTGCCCATTCAAGGGCACTGGAAAATATGACTCCCCATTCCCATTTGAGTCCCATTGGACTCAATGGGAATGGTGAGGACGGATACACCAGTACCATTCATAAATGGTGCTGGTGCATACCTCAAGGTCTGCGAGCAGGGGCGATCCTCCCGCCAGGTCAGACCTGGCAGGCTGAAAGGAACCCGCTCGCAGAACTCGCAGTTTGCCGGTCCAGAAACAATGGTAGCAGCAAGCTTACCGGTACCGTTGTTTCCGGACCGGCAAACTTGTAATGAGGCCCAATGTCTTTTTAAACAACTATCCATTGTGGACATCCCTCAGTGTGAGAAACTTGAAGGTGTCTCCCTGGCTAGTCCACGGGGATCTGTCATCCAGGTGGCCAGGATACGGCCATCGTTATTGGATCCTGTTCCAGTTCCTGGAGGTGGACTAGTGAGGCAGGATCACCTGGATGGGATTGGGACACCGATGGGTGAGAAGCGGTATTCCCCTTCTTTCAACACCTTTTCCCCTTCCTGCCCCCCCACCCCCTTTCCGATACAAATACCTTTGCATGACAAAACAGAGAGTAGACTAAAAACAGAGCCCATTTACCTGACATGTCCCAATACAAGGATCAGGTAAAGTCAGGCAATTGATCAGAATCACCCACATCTGACAGGCCTTTCCCTTCCCCACAGGGATAAAAGGTGGAGCAAGAGAGCATAGTACGAACAAGCCAGATTGCACGACGAGACAGCTATCCAGGCCCGGCAGTTCAAGAGGAGGAGAAAGGTGGCGAATATCGAGAGGCAGACAAGGAGAGACATGTCATTGCCCATTTCGAAGGTAGACCGGCAAAACCTCTGCAAAGGAAATCGTAGGACTGCGGACAATAGTCCAAGTGTGCTGCAGCAGATGTCAACGGTCCACAGAGCGTGTTGACGCTGATAAGTGAGAGCGATGGAATCTCCAGCTACCGTGGTACAGGCCTTGACTCTAGTTGAGAGGCAAGCCAAGCAGTACATCACAGCCAGTGAGTCGAGGGGAGAGCCGATAAGAGCTGGGCTGTGGTGAATGAAAGTCGCAAAGTGCAAACTGAACTAAGTTCAAAGAACTGTAAAAGTGTTAATGGGAGACCAGCTGCAGAGGGAATCGGCAGCACGTGGGTGTTGCTCCGAGAAACTCTGGTCAAGCCCCATCTGAGTGAAACTACAGATACCAGAAGGCCGTAGGAGAGCCCTCAAGTTAGGTCAAAGTAGTCATAGAGGAGGTCAAGCAAAATCCCTGTACAGTCGAAAGCCTTTGACCTAAGAACTATAAAGAAAGCACGTAGGTGAATCCCACCACTGGAGATTAAAAGGGGTTAGCGCCTGGAATAGTGAAACCGGGGCTAAGTCTAAAGTCCCAACCGAGGGATGACCACTAGAACTGTTTAAAAGGACATTAAGAGAAGTCAGAGGAAAAGCCCGGCAGAGGTAGGTGGAAACTAAAGAGGGGTCTGCGCCCGGAAGAGGGGGAACCCAGGGGTGAAGCCATCACCCAACGTGAACTGTGGAAACAAACTTAAATTTTTGTTAAAGGGACTTTGTTTGTTATTAAATACGTCAGGCCCACAAAGGCAAGAGACTTTCAAGGGAAACGAGACTTGGCCATCGCCAGTCCAGACATCTGCAAGTGGAACTGTCGACTCATGCTGGGAAAGCTCAAGTGTGTGCTGGGCTCCAACCTCCCATCTTACCCCGCGCTCAAAACGTAGGGAAGGGAGTCCCAGGCTACCGTATCCTGACATATTATTTGCGAACACTTCTTTCTTTTCTTGAAAATCATCCCTCACCCTTTTTTCATTAGTTGTAAGATTTTTAATTATTTTTATTTTTTATTTAAAAAAACTTTATTTAGTACAGTGACAGATGTGTAACCTCAAACACATACTTAGACAAGTAAATTACAACAGCGTATTACGCTAGCATCAGTTTACTGTGCCCGTTTCAGAAGTCCAGCATCAGAGCATTAATTATTATTCATCATAACGTATTTTACTGTTCATCATTCATTTTCTGTAAGCATTCTCAGAATGGGCCCCATGTGTCCTTTGGTCTGCAGCTGGGTACAGTCAATAAAATATATCCCTTCTCCATTTTGTTAACATATGTTAGTTTCCAAAGCCATTCACTAACAGGGTGGTCGTTCTGGATTTCCAATATTTCAATATGCCTTTTTTGGCAATTAAACAGCCCATATTGAAGAGTCTACAGGTTTTCACTGTTACCTTCCCAATATCCCCTAGCAGGTATTTAGGGAGTGAGAGTGTAGGGGGTATTTTAGTAACATTGTATAGAGCATCGGCCACTGACTGCCAGAACTGGGTAATCTGTGGGCAATTCCAATACATGTGTAGGGAGTCTGCGGCTGCCTCGCCGCATTTTGTACATTTCTCACTGACCTCTGGTGCAAATCTCCAAAAACGTGCAGGTGTGTAGTGTAGTTGATTGAGTATTTTAAATTGTATTAGTCTGAATTGTCCAGTTAGGGAGATCTCTTGTCAAGCGGCACCAGCGCAACCATTGCTCATCGTGTATTGTTATTCCTAGATCCCTCTCCCATTTACCTTTGGCTCTATTGATGGGTGTTTGACTGGCCTGGCATGCTTTGTACAATCTGGACACAAGTCTCCTGGGGTCTTTGCTGCTTGCTAACATTTCTACTAGCTCGCAAACATTCCATTCTTGGGGAAAGGAGGATCACTGTCGGCGGAACGTCATCCTCATTCTAGACTATTGAAATGACCTGATTGGGTTATTGCCCAACTTGGCTGTGAATTCTTCGAGTGTGACAAATGTTCTGGTGGGGAACAGGTCATGTAGAGTCAATTCCTCTCCAGCGTCCCACATATTTTTTATGTCTTTGTCATATGTCGGGGGGAGCCCCGGGCAGTTCCACAGATTAACCAATCTGCAGTATGGTGTTGCTACCCCTAGTCTCTTAAACAGTCTCAATCAGGCATTTAATGTTTTGCGGACCGGGTCGAATGAGCATGTGTTGGTCTGCAAGGATGATTGACTTTAAGTTTGTGGGCGAAGCTCTATATGTTTCCAGGGCTTGGTGTATTGGAATATCATCGGCAGAGTACCAGTAGCCTGCATATTGTGTCTGCAAGACAATATAGTAGAGCTCAAAGTCAGGGGCCGTAAGGCCGCCTTGTTCAAATGGTTCAGCTATTCCCTCCCATTTCCTTCATGGAACACCTGTTCCCCATGTGAATTTGATTGCTAAGGAGCGTAGTTTATCAAAGAATGTTCGTCACGGCCATACCGGAATATTGCAAAAATAATACAGCAGTTTGGGAACCACTATCATTTTAAGTATTGAGAGTCTGCCGTATAATGACATAGGTTACCTTGCCCATAGTTCTAGTTTGGCCGCCAGCGTGTCTAGGTAAGTCTCATGGTTATTAGCGAGTAGGGAGTGGTGTGATCAAGAGATCAGTATGCCCAGGTATTTAAATTTATGTGGGACCCATCTGAATCCCATTAAGACTATTAGGATGTGTGTCCCATCAGTCAATGGGAATAGTTCTGTCTATGCTTCATCGATTTGGTATTCGGAATGTGTTGTAAATGTACGGACCTCCTCCATCACTGGAGTCATATTCTGTTCCGGGTTGCAGATATATAACAGTGTGTCGTCGGCATATAGGGATATAATCAGTTGTGGTCCCGCTATGTGGAGACCCCTGTGTCTATGTTTATCTCACATTATACGGCAAGAGGCTCCATCGTCAATGCAAAGAGTAGTGGGGATAATGGGCAGCCCTGTCTCGTACCCTGTCCCATGTGAAAGGTGGGTGAGAGCGTGCCGTTAGTGCAGACTCAGGCTGTTGGGTTAGTCTATAATAGTTGTATGAATTCTGTTAAGTGATCCCCTAATTGCATCCGATGGAGGCCTCTGAAAAGTAACTGCCAAGAAACAGAGTTGAAGGCCTTTTCAGCGTCGAGTGAGGCTGCCTTAGCCCTGACTTTTGTATTTATTTGGGACATAAGGTAGAAGAGTCTACATATATTAAACACTGTAAAGCGTCCAGGGATAAATCTGGGTTTGTCTAGATGAATCAGCATTGACATGCAAGTCAGAAGGCGGAAGGATAAGATTTTGGCAAAAATGTTTCTGTCATATTGATCAGAGATAATGGTCTGTACGAGGCCATTTCAGAAGCTGGCATGTTCGGTTTTAGCAGTACAGTATTTACGGCTTCTGAGAGTGTATGTGTTAATTAACTGGCCGGCAGGGACTCTTCCCAGACCCTCAGCAGTTTGGGTGCAAGGATTTGTCGGGGATCCTTATATAGTTCGACTCCTATCCCATCAGGGCCCATTAGTTGTAAGTTTTGGCAATAGGTTTCTTAGTATAGGACCTTTTTTATTTTGACACAACGCCAATAGGACTGCCTTATTTTCATTTGATGGTCGACGTTTGCTCCCATCTTACATTTAGGTTTAGATTAGGTGTTTTTCCAACCTGCATACAGTTTAATAAACACCCTTGAACTGTGATCACTTATGTCTGTCTTTACTGTTGCCACCATGAGTTCCTCAGTGTCAGGATCGGGATGTGACTCAATTGAAACACATTGCGGGACCCAGCAGTTTCAAAAACATAGTCAGAGAGCCTCTAACCCTTCCATTGCCACCAAGGAATCAATATGGTTTGATATCTGTAGCAGTAGGGAAGCTATTAGCCCCCCTGGGCAAAGAGGAATGATTCCTACAGACTTGGTTCGGATACCCCTTCAGGGGTTCTACATAAGATTAGCCCCAAAATCTGGTTTAGCACAGAAGTTCGGGATAGATGTCTTAGCGGGCGTTATTGACCCCGACTTCTGGGCAGACGTGAAGGTTTTCTTACAGAATCTTGGCAAAGTCCCTTTTGAGGTACGCCGGGAGACCAAATTGAGCAGGGAATTCTGGAAAGAGCTCTGTCAATTCAAAGAAAGCGAACCAGATAAAACCGAAAGAGTTAACTTAGGCTTTGGGTAAGCGCGATAAATATCTTAACATCGAAGACAAGAAAGGAGAAGAATCCACCATCTATCCCAACCTTACATTTGCCCAACTAAATGATCCAGCCCTCGCTGAAGCTTTCTTACAAGCAATTTCAGAAGAGGAAGGCATAGAGAAAGGAAGTGCCTTTTTCTTCTTAAAACTTGGGTTACTTTACTGACTATGCTGATGCAGGAGATCACTGGGGGAGCCTTGTCCCAAGGATTTGCGGTGGAAAGGGTGCATAGAGCCCTAACGAGGAGGCCGCCGCCGGGTAATCCGCCTAGGCCAATGATCGCCAAGATCCTTATCTATCGGGACCGAGAAAGGATCCTTGAACACTTCTGCAAGGGCGGAACAATACAACGATGGGCAGCGAACATAACTGCCTACCCGGATTACACCCTGCTGGTGCAACTGAGCCTTATGAACTTTGGGTCTGTCAAGAGGAGTTTGCGAGAAGCGGGCCACAAGTACATGTTGCTCTACCCGGCGAAGCTAAAAGTTTTTCATAAAAACAGAACCTTGTTCTTCGATACTCCGGAAGACGCCATGCATGGGATGGCTCGACACGCAAAGCTGCCCCCAGGAGTCGGACATCCAGGCGGGAGATGGAGGGGGAAGACAAAAGTAATGTATAGAGGGAGCACCTGAGGGTTTCGGGACTTAAGACTATGGGACTTGATTATAGTCATTGACGTAGTTTGAAGGCAGGCACGCATAGGTTGGAAGGAAACATGATCCGTGAGCACTGAGACTATTGCTTGGTAAGGGAGCCTCTGGGAGCTAGTCTTTATATCCCCAGTTAGAGTTTAGTCCACTGCGGTGACACCCTGCTGGGCTCTTAGATTGGGATTCCAAGGTAGGACCAAACGCGGGGATGCCTGAGATTCAGGGATGGAGCTGGGTAGTTGTTGGGAGTGGGGTAGGAGGGAGAGGGGGAGGGGAGGGATTGTGTGCTGTGGTTTGTTGTAGTTGGGGAGGGTGTTCAGTTGGGGGGGGAGCCTACACTCTGGGAAAATAAGACGACTCATGGGAGACCTTAAGATAGTCACTTGGAATGTGAGGGGGCTCAACAGCTATTTGAAAAGAAACAAGTTTATGATGTACCTGCGCAGGCAGAGAGTGGACATAGCCTTGTTACAAGAAACTCATTTAACGCAAGCAAAATTGGAAGTGATACGGAAGAAGTGGAAGGGGACGGTGGTAGGAGCGGCATACTCATCTTATGCAAGAATGGTAATCACATGGGTGGCCCCACATGTCCCGTTCCAGCTGCTGAATTCTGCAGCGGAGACAGATGGCAGGATGGTGGTTCTGAGAGGTTGGTGGAAAATAGAGAGATCTGTATTGTAAACACTTTTGCTCCGAATCAAGATACGGCTTTGTACTTTAGGACCCTGTATGGGAAACTCAGTGAAAGTGCGGGGGGCTGTGCTGTGGGGGGGTGACTTTAATTGTGTGCTAAACCCTGCAATAGATAGATCAGATACCAAAGTGGACAGACCCACTCCGGCTGCAAAGGCGCTGCAGTCACTGTTGGCAGATTTTGGGCTGGTCGATGCATGGAGGGCACGCCATCCGCAGAACAGGCAATATTCACACTATACAGCCCCACAGGGCCTGTATACTAGATTATATTATGTGTTTGTCACACACAAATTAATGATTGAAATACCGCAGGCGGAATACAAAGCAAGAGTCCTCTCAGACCTCTCGCCACTGATGGTAGTGTGGCAGTACCGGCCCCCGAGGGGAAGAATACCCACATGGCGCTTGCGGGCAGAGACACTTAAAGACAATGTATTTAGGGAAGACATGCACAAGGAAATAATAAGTTATTTTGAAATAAATACTGGCAGTGTTAAAACAGCGGGCACACTCTGGGAAGACTTTAAAGTGGTAGTGAGAGGAATTGCCATAGCCAAGTCCAGGGGGCTGCAGAATGGGATCCTGGCCGAGTTGCAGGATGCCGAAAATGAGCTTGAAAGGGTATTGGAACAGGGTGGTAACACTAAGGAAGACGTAGAAATGGCACTCAGCCTACAGCAGAAATGTGCAGTATACTGGGAAAGATTATGCAACCTCAATTATAAGAAATATATAGAGAGGCAACACACAGAAGGGGACAAACCAGGGAGAGTCCTGGCATGGCTCCATAAAAATGAGACCCCTAGGCCACCAATCAGAACGATAGTGAGAGAGGATGGTGGCATAGTGGATACGCAAGAGGGGGTTAATCAGGAATTTGCAGAATATTATAGACGTCTGTACGGGGATGAGACAGGAGGTAATAGGGAGGAGATAGGGGCCACGTTGGAAGATATTGGATTACCCCGGATTAGCGCAGAGGAGAGGGAGGAGTTAGATGCCCCGATCACCCTAGAGGAACTACAGGGAGTAGTAGGGCAGCTGCTCACGTGCAAAATCCCGGGAACGGATGGACTCCCAAGCGAATTTTATAAGGCATATAAAACAGAGGTACTCCCTCCGCTGCTGGAGATGCTCAACGAAGCATATGAAGCTGGGAAATTACCAGAATCCTTACGGGAAGCGACCATTATACCACTCCCCAAGCCCAACAAGCCTGGTAGCGACTGCGGCTCTTATATGCCGCTGTCAATGTTGAACCAAGACAGTAAGATTCTAACAGCGGTCTTGGCGAATAGATTGAAGAAGGTCATAAGCAAATTAATACACCCCGATCAGACAGGATATGTCCCGAACAGGAACATCTCAAATAATCTTAGGCGACTCCACCAAGTGGTTGAACATGCTAATGGGGAGGAAGGTGAGATGGCGATAGTATCATTGGACACGATCAAGGCATTTGACTCAGTCAAATGGCCCTGGTTAACGGTGGCCCTGGCCAATTATGGTATGGGACCTGGATATCTTAAATGGGTCGAACTGCTGTGGTTTCTGAAAGATGGCAACTTAGCAGAGGCACCAGACAGGGCTGCCCATGGTCCCCTATGCTGTATATTTTAGCCTTAGAACCCCAGGCGATTTATTTAAGTCAGCAATATGATGCGATAGGCATAGTCGTCGGAGAGATACCACATCTCATTTCACTATATGCAGATGACATGTTACTGTACCTGCGCTACCCAGAAGAGAACCTCCAATATACACTGGAAGTGATGGCGAGGTTTGCAGAACTTTCAGGCATAGCTGTGAACCCCAGTAAGTCTTGCGTGTTCCCGTTAGGCCGATATAGAGGGCTTCCGTTAGAGAAACTCCCGATCCTGCAGATACCATGGGAGGTTACAACATTCAGATATCTTGGAGTAGACGTATATCATACGGTAGAAGCTGAACATAGGCATAACACAGAGAGAGCAGTAGAGAAATTGGAGAGTAGTATGAAATTTTGGACGAAACTCCCCATGGCGATGATGGAACGAGGGGCAATGCTCAAGATGGTGGCGCTGTCCAGATTGTTGCACTGCTTTGCGAACATCCCATACTCAATACCCAGGAAATTCTTTGTCAGGCTGGATGGTATGTGTAGGGAATTTTTATGGCACGGGGTGAGGAACAGGGTAGCCCTGTGGAAACTACAAAATCCATACGGGAAAGGAGGCATTAAAATACCAAACTGGGAAGTTTATTATGTAGCGAGCCAATTACAATATGTAGCCAGATGGCTCTCTGAGGAGCCTACCTTAGAACACAGGTTGCTTCAGAGGGACTGTGCACCATACTTTCTGAGAGAAATTATATGGTTGCCCAAATCGGAATTGGTTGGGCCTTGGGTGGGGAATGTGGCAAAGGGCATGCCGATTAATGGACAAGCCGTCCCCATGTTCCCCACAGATCCCACTGGTCACAGTAGTAGGAAAGGAAAAGCAACTGAGGCTAATGATTAGGAAGCATTGGGAACCGGCTGGGATAGCAGTGACGGGAGATGTGTGGCAGGGGGGGAAGGTACTGGAATTTGAGGAGCTGGTGGAACTAATGGGGTTGATTGCCGGGCAATATATCACGTATCATGGAGTAGTGCGATGAATTAAAGATACCTGGTCTGAGGTAGAACTGGTGGAGGAACCGGACACTACTTTGGATATGATATATGACATAGCAGAAGGAGGACACGAAACGTCTAGAGTGTATGAAATGATAATGTCCTGAGTGGGCAGGGAGGTGATGCAACTTAGACTGGACTGGGAAGAGGAAGTAGGGGCCCCGATGAGTGATGGGATGTGGGAGAGAGAGCAGGGATATCATAAAAAAGTATCAAGAAATTCTAGACTGCAGCAGATACAGCTGTATATAACCCCCAGGCATACCTGACACTAAAAAAATAGCTAAATTCAAAAACTCCAGATGCCAAGTGTGCCCAAAATGTAATGAGGAAAATGCGGGAATGGTACATATGTTCTGGGCATGCCCACTGATAGAGAGATACTGGGGAGAAATAGCACAGAAATTGGAAGACAAGGGGATCCGCATGAAGGTGGATACTGCGTGGGCCTGTTTGCTAGGGGGGTTCCCCAGACCGTGTAAGCTGAAACATGTAAGCAAATTGAAAGATCTAGCGTATGTCCTGGCAAAGAGAAGGATTGCGATGGGCTGGAAAGCGTGTCATAGACCCAATATGGAAACGTGGTGGAGGGATTTGCAGAAGTGGGCGGAGGTGAAAACAGTGGTATGCCAGGAAGCGTGTAAAGGGGAGACAGAAGAAGAAGCCGGAGCCCTAGCGGGTTGGAGGCAATTGATAGCTGAACTATTTGGACCCTCGCATGATGGACCAGGTGATGGAGACTCACTGAGCTCTGCCGAAGTGGAATCCTCACAGCAAGAGGTGGAGACTGGAAATGTGGGGGAGTAGGCTTGGGAGGGGGATGGACGGGGAGACACAGTGGGCTGGAATATAACAATGTATGTGATGTTTGACATGATGTATCCACTGTAAGTTGGGTTTAGTTTGTTTGTTTTTGGAAAATTAATAAAAACGTTTAAAAATAAAAAAATAAAAATAAAAAACCTCTCCAGAAGGTTTTATAAAATCCCAACTGGTAATACCTAAAAGCCACCGAAGGTCATGCTAGGGATCGCACATTCCCATCTCAGAGGCGGGCATTTGGAACACGTTAAAACCCAGGCACATATTAGTGGAAAGTTTCACTGGCCAGGTATCCACGCTGATAGAAAAACCTTTATACAAACCTCCGAAATATGTCAAAAGACCAGCCCCCACATCCCAGTACCTGCCCCGCTCAACCCGTTGCTGATCATAGAAGTCCGCTTTTCTAAAACTGGTATGGACACAATAGGACCTCTAGAAACATCTAAATTTGGACAACAAGTATGTCCTGGTGATTGTAGATTATGCAACCCGATATCCCGAGGCATTCCCAATGTGTAATATTACCATCAGCAGATCCTAAAACATCTTCTATTGTTATTTTTCTAGGGTCGGTTTTCCCAAAGAAATACTAACCGACCAAGGTTAGAATATAATGAGTCCGCTTATAGAGCTTCTCCACATTACCACCTTGCGAACCTCTGTGTACCATCCTCAAACCAATGGTCTAGTAGAAAGATTCATGAAGACCTTGAAACTAATTCTATGGAAATTGGTAGACAAGGACGGGAAAGACTGGGATTGAATGATCCCATGGGAACTATTTACAGTGAGGAAAATCCCCCAAGCTTCCATGGGTTTCTCTCCCTTTGAATTACACTATGGAAGAGAACTGAGAGTTGTCTTGGACATGCTCAGGGAAACCTGGGAAGAACGAGAGGAGGCTCCCATTCCAATATCACAAACCGCCACTAGAATGCGAGAACACATGAAGTTGGTTCGGGACTTAGTTTGTACTCATATGAGAAAGGCCCAATGCCAACAAAAGACCAATTATGATTAAAAGGTTATTTTATTTCTGTTGGACAGAAAGTCCTAGTCATTTTACCCACCTCAGAGAACAAACTTGTTTCCAAGTGGCACAGATCTTTCAAGGTAATAGAAGACACGGGAACGTGCACGTATAAAATAGCCCAACCAGAACGAAAACAGAAAGTCCACTTATATCACATCAACCTCTTAAAAGAGTGGAAGGCGAACCCATCAGCCACCCATGCCAAAGTACTGGGCTGCCTGGTTCCCGAACATATAAATAACTTTGATTTAATTCCTTCAAGTTATCTATCCAACAAAAAGAAGATCTAAAAGATGTAGTGGTCTCATTCCCTGATGTATTCTCACAAAAAACAGGTCGAGTAAAAGGTACATACCATTATATTCGAACCCCTAAAGGCAAAGTAGTTCATTTAAAACCCTATTGTCTATCAGAGGCATGTAAACAAATAGTGATTGAGGAAGTCAACAACATTTTGGAGGATAATATCATTGAGCCCTCCTCAAGTCCATGGTCTTCACCTATCGTGTTAGTCAATAAACCTGACCGTTCCTGGAGATTCTGTATAGACTTCCGCCAAGTTAATACCATATCTGACTTCGATGCCTATCCCAAGCCACGCATCGATGACCTAATTGATAAACTCGGAACAGCCACCTTTTTATCCACCCTAGATTTAACAAAGGGGTACTGGCAAGTCCCAGCATATGGGCCAGATAAGGAAAACATTTGTTTTACAACACCCCTAGTATTATTACAGTTTAAAGTCCTCCCTTTCAGCCTACACAGTGCACCAGCTATATTCCAGCACCTTATGGATAACATCCTTTAGCCCTATTCTGATTTCTGCGGAGCTTACATTGACGATATTGTGATTTATAGTAAAACCTGGGAGGACCATCTCTTTTATCTTTATACCATCATGAAAGTTCTCAGGAATGCTAGCCTAACTGCTAATCCAGCTAAATGCAGATTGCCCCAATCAGCTGTGAAATGCCTTTGCTTTTTCGTAGGGAATGGAAATGTACAACCCCAATATGAAAAGGTAAAAGCCGTCTTGGACACTCCAACTCCCAAGACTAAAAGAAATCTTAGGGCTTTCCTTGGTCTAATAAGATATTAGTGGGTTTATCCCTAACCCTTTGGACAAAACAACCCGGCTAACAGATGAACTTAAAAATGCCGAACCCCAGAAACTTCATTGGAACTATGATGACGAGATATGCTATAACATCTTAAAGCAGACATTATGCCAAAACCTGATTTTAAAGGTAGTCGATTTCTCGAAAGAGTTTTTACTTCAGAAATACACTTCTCTTACATTCTTAGGAGCCGTCCTGTCCTAAATTTGCGACTGACTGGAACATCCGATACTATAGGCCAGTCGCAAGTTATACCCACGTTAAAAAAACAACTCTGTGGTGGAACTAGAGGCTCTGCCATCAAGTGGGCCATAATCCAGCTTAGATATTACCGATTTGGATGAAAGTTTACACTGGTTACAGACCACTCACCCTTAGTTTGTATTAACCAATGTAAAGCATCCAACCCTCAGGTCATGCAATGGTTTCTAGACCTACAACCCTATTGTTGCACAGTAGAACACCGGAAAGGAAAAGACCTGGGAAACGTGGATTTTCTTTCCCGGTTCCCCTGTGAAGCAAATGTGGCTACATCTCATGGAGGAAGGGCATGTGAGAAACCTGAATGTGTCTCCCTGGCTGGTCCCTAGGGATCTGTCATCCAGGTGGCCAGAACACGGCCATCGCTATTTGATCCAGTTCTTGGGGGTGGACCAGTGAGGGAGGATCACTTGGATGAGGGGTCCTCGGGGAGTGGGAGTGGGACACCAACGGGTGAGACACAGTATTCCCCTTCTTTCAAAACCTTTTCCCCTTCCTACTACATAGGACGTTCAAAAACTCTGCCCCTCCTTTCCAGTGCAATACACTTTCGCATGACACACCAGAGAACCGACTAACACCAGAGCCGTTTACCTGACATGTCCCAACACAAGGGTCAGGCAAAGTGAGGCAGTTAATCAGAATCACCCACACCTGACACCCCTTTCCCTTCCCCTCAGGGATACACGATGGAGCAAGAGAGCACAGTACGAGCAAGGCAGATCAAGGAGAGACACAACCTTGCCCCATTTGACATAGACCCACGAAACCTCCACAGAGGAAATAGTCCAAGTGTACTGCAGCAGATGTCAACGGTACACGGAGCGTGTCGATGCTGATAAGCGGGAGCAAGGGAAACTCTGGCTACTGTGGTACCAGCCTTGACTCCAAGGATACGAGGAAAGCCATGCGGTTCATCATAGCCGGTGAGTCGAGGGGAGAGCTGGTAAGAGCCGGGCTTTGGTGAATGAAAGTCACAAAGTGGCAAGTCGAACCAAGTTCAAAGAACTGTAAGTGTTAAGAGGAGACCAGCTGCAGAGGGAATCTACACCACATGGCTGTTGCTCCGAGAAACTCTGGTTAAGAACATCTGTTATGTTATGTTATTTAATTTGTAAACCGCACCAGGTACCCTATGGCTTAAGGGCGCTGGAACCTAAAAAACAACCACCTTACAACAAAAAACACAAGAGAGCAAATGGTACAGAACAAAGTGGTACTAGAGACGGCCAAATCGATACAGGCAGAACAGTGTTTAGGAAAACGGAGCCGTTTTTAGCCCTTTCTTGAAAACTTCAGTCGATGTTGTAACTCTTAGCAAGGGAGTAAGAGAATTCCAGGACTGAGGCGCTGCAGATACAAACGCAGCATCCCTCGATTTCTTGGTGTTAAGGCGTGGAACCATAAGAGTGTACGACTCATCGGATCTATGATTTCTGATGTTTTTCTTAGGTATAATTAGTTCTTTCAGATAGGCCGGCATCGGTCCATGCACACATTTGTGTGTGATGAGAAGAAGTCTAAATGATACCCTCGCCTGAACAGGGAGCCAATGCAAGCTTCTGCACGCTTCTGATACATGGTCTCTTTTTGCTTGGCATTTGACAACTCGTACAGCTCCATTTTGTATAACCTGGAGGGGATGAAAATCTGATGGGCGTAAGCCAACCAAGAGGCTACAACAATAATCGATCTTAGCGCCGATGATGGCCCTTGCCAGGGTTTCTGAATTCTTTTCAGATACAAAAGGTCTGAGACAGCGAAACAGTTTAATAAAGTAAGATGCAGAAGAGACTAGGCTATTGACCTGAGCCTTCATATTGAGATTTTTAACCAGATAGATCCCTAGAGTTTTTACTTTGCTCATGACTTCTATTGTAGTTTTGTCAATGATAAAGTTCTTATAGCAGGGACCCAACTTCTCTAGTTTGGTTTCTGATCCCACTAGTAGAAGCTTGGTTTTAGAGCTGTTGATGGCCAGGCCATTCGCCACCATCCAATCCTGGATCTTTTGATATATGGTATTGATCAGAGTTTCCTCCTCCAAATGGGAGCGTGATATCGGGATGACACACTGGGTGTCATCTGCATAATTTGCAAAAATGATCCCTTCCTCTTCCGGCATCTGGAAAAAAGGGATCATAAAGATGTTGTAGAAGCAGGGTGACACACAGGCCCCCTGCGGGACACTGTACGTGAGGGGAAAAGGTTTTGCTTCGGCACTATCGCTGGCCATTCTGACTTGCCTCCCCTTCAAAAAGGAGGTAGCCCAATCCGCTGCTGCTTGAGAGAATTTAGCATTATTCTTTAACCTGGTGGATAAAATGGAATGATCCACCAGGTCAAAAGCTGCTGATAAATCGAGGATCATAATGAGCGAAATATGACCTCCATTCATCCTGTGATTAAGATGGGACTTAAGAGCCATTAGAGCAGTCTCGGTTCCGTGATTCGTACGGAAGCCCGACTGATGATCATGATAGATATGATTTTGCTCCACAAAGGTAGAGATCTGATTATATGCCACTCTATCTAAAATCTTTAACAGCAAGGTGGTATTAGTAATGGGTCGATAATTTGAAGCAGTCCGAGGACAGAGATTGGGTTTCTTCAGTAAAGGGGTAATCCAATCATTCTTGATGTTATCTGGCACCTTATTAGTGGCAAAGGAGGAATTAACAAATTTCGTCAGAGCGGGATAAGGATGGGAGAGAATTCTTTGATTATGACCGAGGAGCAGGGATCTCTTTTACAGCAAGTGCTTTTTAATTGCGAGATGACCTTGGACAATTCTTGTTCCGATATTGGCTGGAAACTAAAGGAAAGTTTGTCACCAACCTTGTTAGTAGCCGTGAGTAGATTAGCTGCTAAAACTTGTTCTGTCATAGCAAGCTTTTTTTCCTCTATCCCTTCTCTGATTTTAGTAAGCTTGCTGGACATGGCATGTTGGATTTCTGTACACCATGGTTCATCTTTAAGAATAGTGTCTTGTATGGGACTCGGTGTCTGGGGTTGCTCCTTCAGAATTTTAAAGAGTTCTTTACTGTCCGACTGGGCATTCAATATTCTCGTATTGAAAAATTATTTTTTAGCGGAGTATATGGCTGATTTATATTCAGATAAGACTTTCTTGTAGCTAGCAAGGCCAAGCGGATCGTTGGAATAATGCCATGCATAGAAGAGTTTTTTTGTTTATATTTAAGGCATTGACCTCTAGATTCGAAAGAGTCATATTCAATGAAGAGACGCAATCTAGGGTATGTCTCTTGATGTGAGTTGGGACTCTACCATGGTGCGAAAAGCCTAAAGACTCTAGTGTGTTCTCCAAGATTTTACCTGAAGCATCCGTGGCGCATCCCAGCCACAGATTAAAGTCACCCAATATAATGATTTTAGTGTTGGGTTTTAGAACGGATAGGAGAAGGCTATTCAGGGTAGCTGGAAAAATAGCATCCGCTGTGGGGGCTCTATAAAGTAAAAGGATATTCAAAGTGGTTTCTGCAATAACCGCTAATGAGTGAAACTACAGCTACAAGAAGGCCGTAGGAGAGTCGTCATACAGGAGGTCAAGCAAAATCCCTGTACAGTCAAAAGCCTTTGACCTAAGAATTATAAAGAAAGCATGCAGAGAGAATCCTGCCACTGGAAATTAAAGAGGGGTCTGTGACTGGAAGAGGGAGACCCATGGCTAAGTCTAAAGTCCCAAGGAACAGTGTGTTGACGAAGGTGAACCCAGCCGAGGGATGTCCACTATAAAAGGACATTAAGAGAAGTGAGAGGAAAATTCACAGTGAACCCGGCGGTGGGAGGTGTGCCTGGAAGAGGGGGACCCAGGGGTGAAGCAATCACCCATTGTGAACTGTGGAAAGAAACTTTCATTTTTGTTAAAGGAACTTTGTTATTAAATACGTCAGGCCCACAAAGGCAAGTGAATTGCAAGGGAAACGAGACTTGGTCATCGCCGGTCCTGACAGTTGCAAGTGGAACTGTCGACTCATGCTGGGAAAGCTCGAGTGTGTGCTGTGCTCCAAGCTCCCATCTTACCCCGTACTCAAAATGTGGGCAAGGGAGTCACAGGCTAATCCATCCTGACATATTATTTGCCAACACTTCCTTCTTTTCTTGAAAATCATCCCACACCCTTTTTTTAGTTGGAAGGTTTGGCAATAGGTTTCTTAGTATAGTCCCTTTTTATTTTGACACAACGCCACTAGGACTGCCTTGATGGTCAACGATTGCTCCCTTTGTAGATTGAGGTTTAGATTAGGTGTTTTTTAACAAATACCCTTGAACCGTGATCACTTGTGTCTGTCTTTACTGTTGCCACCATGAGTTCCTCACACTCAGTCAGGTTCACACTTGTCATCACAATGTTCACGGGTACATCACTGTTTCCCTTCAATTCACAGGCATCCATCTGTCGGGTTCACATTTGCTAGTTTCACAGTTCAGTCCGTTTTTTCCGTTGTGTCAAAGACTTTCGAGTATATGAGGGGTTTTGCTCGACCCTCATAGGACCACTTTGACACAATCAGGTTCACTACAGCCTTTCACTCAAAAACGTATTATTCAAAAGTCTCAATGTCTATTTAAACAACTATCCATTGTGGACATCCCACAGCCAGGTTCACACTTGTCACAATGTTCATGGGTACAGCACTGTTTCCCTTCAATTCACAGGTATCGCAAAAATGTGCCAGTTTCACAATTCAATCAGTTTTGTCCAATGTGTCAAAGACTTTCGAGTGTACGAGGGGTTTCGCTTGACCCTCATAGGACCACTTTGACACTTTAGACAGGCCTCTCTTAAGGCCTCTTGGTTCTTGTAGTTTCAAAAAAACCAACACGACCCACAAAGGCTTCATTCAGAGTCCTTCGTATAAGTGCCCTGCAACGCTTGACCACTCTGCTTCTGAACCTTTTCTAGGGTTTCTTTAAAGTTCAATCACACAAGTTCTTTGTTCAACAAGGTTGCCACCTAAAACCTTGGGCACAGCAAAGTTTGGTTTTACAATCTGTATTCTCCAACTCACCGGCTGTGCTGAACTGTTGGAGTTTCTTGTCTCGGGAGTCAAGGACGACACCATGGCAGCAAGCGTTTATCCCCGCCTTGGCTATCTGTATGGGAGGACCCTGTGTGCCGTTGACACCGGTCACACCAGATGCCAGCTGGACTTCCCGGTCTTATGATTTCTCTTTCGGAGGCTTCACGATTTGAGTTGAAAAGGGCATGGGCAGTTCCCCATTCGTCGTCCCTCCAGGTCTCGCCTTTCTCCTCGGTTTGACCTGCTGGTCCGCTGTAGCTGTTTCTTTGTGCATTCTGCCTTGCTCAAAGTGTGCTCTCGTGCTCTGCCTTTTATCCCAGTGGGGAAGTGTAAAGGACGTCAGGTATGCCTAGTTATTGTCAATTGCCTGACTCTGCCTGACCCTTGTGTTGGGACATGTCAGGTAAATGGCTCTGGTGTCCGTTCTCTTTCACAGTGTAGGAAAGTGTTTGTGTCGGAAAGCGGGAGGGGTAGAGCTTCTAAGTATCCTACAGGGTAGGAAAGGGAAAAGGGGTTAGAAGGAAGGGGGTACAGCATCTCGCCTGTCAGTGTCTCACTCCCAGTCCCCGAAGACCCCCCCCCATCCAGGTGATCCTCCCCCACTGGTCCACCCCCAGGAACTGGATCCAATAGCGATGGTGGTGTCCTGGCCACCTGGATGATAGATCTCTGGGGACTAGCGGGTTAGACACCTTCAGGTTTCTCACATACTCTTCCTCCATGCGACGTAGCCGCATCTGCTTCACAGGGGAACCACGAAAGGAAGTCTACATTCCCCTGGTCTTTTCCTTTTCGGTATTGTTCCACAGTGAAGTAGTAGGGTTGTAGGTCTAGAAACCATCGTAGGACCCGAGGGTTGGAACCTTTGCGTTGGCTAATTCAAAACAGGGGCGACTGGTCTGTAATTAGTGTGAACTTTCTTCCTAATAGGTAGTATCTAAGATGGATAATGGCCCACTTCATGGCCAGGGCCTCTAGTTCCAACACAGGGTAATTTTGTTCACGTGGGAAGAGCTTGCTACTTGCAAATAGGATAGAGTGTTCTAATCCATCGCAAACCTGGGAAAGTACTGCTCCTAAGCCTGTAAGGGAGTCATCTGTCTATAATATAAACTCTTTAGAGAAGTCCACTACCTTCAAGATTGAGTTCTGGCACAGAGTTTGTTTTAGAGTGTTATAACATAGATCATCCTCGTCATTCCAATTAATTTTCTGAGGTTCGGCATTCTTGAGTTTGCCTGTCAACCTAGCTATTTTGTCCGAAAAGTTAGGGATAAACCGACGGTAATATCCTATTAACACGAGAAAGGCTCTAAGATCTCTTTTGGTCTTGGGTGTTGGTGTATCTAGGACGGCTTTCACCTTCTCATGTTTTCGGCGGTACTCTCCCATTCCCCACAAAGAAGCCAAGTTATTTTACGGCTGACTGGAGAAGTCTGCATTTAGCTGGATTAGCAGATAGGCGGGCCTCTCTGAGAACTTTCATGATGGTATAAAGACGGAAGAGATGGGCTTCACAGGTCTTACTATAAATGACAATATCGTCAATATAAGCCCTACAGAAATCAGAATAGGGTTGCAGGATTTTATCCATGAGGCGCTGGAAAGTGGCTAGCATGCCGTGTAAAAAAGGGAGGACTTTTGGCTTCCCTTGAAATAGTCCTAGGGGCATTGAAAACACAGTATTTTCCTTATCTGGCCCATGTACTGGAACTTGCCAGTACCCTTTGGTTAAATCTATGGTGGATAAAAAGGTGGCTGCTCCGAGTTTATCAATTAGGTCATCGATGCATGGCACGGGATAGGAATCGAAGTCAGAAATGGAATTAACTTGACGGAAATCTATACAGAATCTCCAGGAATGGTCAGGTTTAGTGACCAACACTATAGAAGAGGACCATGGACTTGATGAAAGTTGGATAATATGGGCTTTCAACATTTTGTTGACTTCCTCAATCACTATCTGTTTACAAGCTTCAGCGAGTCTATTCAGTTTTAAATGAACCACTTTACCTTTTGGTGTTCTAATATTGTGGTATGTGCCTTTTACTCTTCCTGGTTTTTCTGAGAATACGTTGGGAAATGACGTGACTACATCTTTCAGATCTTCTTGATGTTGGATAGATAGCTCTGGAGGAATTAATTCAAAGTTGTCTACCTCTTCTGGAACCAGCCAGGCTAATTCTTTAGCATGGGTGCCTGACAGGCTCTCTTCCCACTTTTTGCAAGAGATTTACGTGATACAAATGAGCCTTCTGTTTCTTGTTCGGTTGGGCTACTTTACAAGTACAGGTTCCTGTTCGTTTTAATATCTCATAGGGTCCATGCCACGTAGAAACAAGTTTGTTTTCTGAGGTGGGTAGGAGGACCTGTACTTTCTATCCTATAGAGAATGATCTCAAGCTCACCTTTTTGTCGTAAGTGGATTTTTGTTGGCTCTGGGATTTTTCCATATGAGTACAGACTAGATCTCAAACCAATTTCATATGTTCCCGCATTCTGGTGGCTGTTTGCGAGATGGAATGGGAGTCTCTTCTCGTTCTTGCCAGGTTTCCCAGCGCATGTCTAGGATATCTCTAGGCTCTCTACGATAGAGTAGTTCAATGGGAGAGAAGCCTGTGGAGGCGTGAGGGGTTTTCCTTACTGCAAATAGTGCCAAAGGGATAATTTGGCCCCAGTCTTTCCCCTTATGGGGCCAAATCTCTTTCCTGCAAAGTCTCTTGCCTTAGAGGGCCAGCTGAACCAAAACCAATAAACAAAGCAAAAGTTCCTTTGGTAATCTTTCACATTGGGCGATTGCTCTTCACCCCTTTGAATCCCCTCAGCCAGGCTCTAATCCCTCTTGCAATGTTGGCCTCCCTCAATCAGGTTCACTATGGCCTTTCACTCAAAATCGTATTATTCAAGTATTATTCAAAAGTCTCAATGTCTGTTTAAACAACTATCCATTGTGGACATCCCACAGCCAGGTTCACACTTGTCACAATGTTCATGGGTACATCACTGTTTCCCTTCAATTCACAGGCATTGTTAAAATATGCCAGTTTCAGTTCAATCAGTTTTGTCCAATGTGTCAAAGACTTTCGAGTGTATGAGGGGCTTTGCTCGACCCTCGTAGGACCACTTTGACACTTTACACAGGCCTCTCTTAAGGCCTTTTGGTTCTGGTAGTTTAGAAAAACAACATGACCCACAAAGGCTTCAGTCAGATTCCTTCGAATGAGTGCCCCGCAATGCCTGACCAATCTGCTTCTGAACCTTTCCTAGGGTTTCTTTAAAGTTCAATCACATACATTCTTTGTTCAACAAGGTTGCCACCTGTAACCTTGGCCCCAGCATAGTTCAGTTTTATTATATGTCTTCTCCGACTCACTGGCTGTGCTGAACTGTTGGAGTTTCTTATCTCAGGAGTCAAGGACGGCACCACAGCAGCAAACGATTATCCCCACCTTGGCTATCAGCGCGGGAGGGCCCTGTGTACTATTGACACCTGTCACACCACACTCCAGCTGGACTTCCCGGTCTTTTGATTTCCCTTTAGGAGGCTGTACGGGTTTGAGTTGAAAAGGGCAAGGGAGGTTCCCCCTGGTCTCGCCGCATTTCTCCTCCGTTTGAACTGCCGGTACGGTGTAGCTGTTTCCTTGTGCGTTTGGCATTGCTCAAAGTGTACTCTCATGCTCCATCTTTTATCCCTGTGGGGAAGTGTAAGGGCCGTCAGATGTGCGTAGGTATTGTTAATTGCCTGACTCTGCCTGACCATTGTGTTGGGACATGTCAGTTAAACCGCTCTGGTGTTAGTTTGTTGTCTTTTACGGCGAAGGAAAGTGTTTGTTTCGGAAAAGGGGGGCTAGAGCCTCTAAGTATCCTACAGGGTAGTAAAGGAAAAAGGGGTTAGAAGGAAGGGGGTGCCGCGTCTCACCCGTCAGCGTTCCACTTCCAGTCCCCGAAGACCCCCCCATCACCAGATGCCAGTTGGACTTTCCGGTCTTATGATTTCTGTTTCGGAGGCTTCACGATTTGAGTTGAAAAGGGCATGGGCAGTTCCCCATTCGTCGTCCCTCCAGGTCTCGCCTTTCTCCTCGGTTTGACCTGCTGGTCTGGTCCAGCTGTTTCTTTGTGCATTCTGCCTTGCTCAAAGTGTGCTCTCGTGCTCCGCCTTTTATCCCAGTGGGGAAGTGTAAAGGACGTCAGGTATGCCTAGTTATTGTCAATTGCCTAACTCTGCCTGACCCTTGTGTTGGGACATGTCAGGTAAACGGCTCTGGTGTCCGTTGTCTTTCACGGTGTAGGAAAGTGTTTGTGTCGGAAAGCGGGAGTGGTAGAGCTTCTAAGTATCCTACAGGGTAGGAAAAGGAAAAGGGGTTAGAAGGAAGGGGGTACAGCATCTCGCCTGGCGGTGTCCCACTTCCAGTCCCCGAAGACCCCCCCATCCAGGTGATCCTCCCCCACTGGTCCACCCCCAGGAACTGGATCCAATAGCGATGGCCGTGTCCTGGCCTCCTGAATGACAGATCTCTGGGGACTCGCTGGTGAGACACCTTCAGGTTTCTCACAGTAGGCTTTCTAGTTCTATTCCCTTGGCTTCTACCACAGTGACAGCAATGACTGCGGCATACTTAGATGATGTTGCAAAGTCAAGGCAAGGTGGTAAACCTGATCAGATGGTAATGCCCAGACAGGGCAGATGAACCAGGCTCTCCTCAACAGATCTCAGAGGGTAGGGTTTTGTTCTCAGTGGGTTTGCACCCATAGCACAGCATCTAACGTCTTTTTGTCCTGACCGGGATGCACCCTGTACCATTCACTTTCTCCGCGATGAGCTCCACGGGACCTGTCTTATAGGGAATTTCATAAGTGGTGGAATCTAGCGTGACCTCTCTCACCAAGAAATAAACCTTGGTGTTAAGCCCCTCTAATGGACCCATTGGAGTGCATAGTCCTGTGCCTTGATGAGAGTGTAGAGTGTACATCTGTAAGGCCCATGATCTGACATGTAAGACCGTGTAGGCTTTCTAGGACTATTCTCTTGGCTTCCTCACACAAGTATATTAACCATCTTTCAGGGTAACTTTATATAGCTTAAAATAATAAATAGACAAATAGGTAACATCCCTAACTATCACAGCCCTAACTACAGGGTAATTGCTCTGTAATAAATAACCACAACTTTTAGCATAGACTAGCTCCCTTAAATTAAACAGACTAGTAAATACAAAAGCAGGATCAAATATGACTAAGTTCTTAAAGAAGAAAAAACATATGCATAAACTACCACAAAAGTTAAAAAAAAAACGAATCCTGAGGATGCCTAAAAATAATTAGGAAGGTCAAAAGTAGGTTTAAGAGTCTGGACCTACATTATCTGTTTCTGGCTGCTGTGTTTACTTGCTGGTGGTTGCTGCATGTACATGGCTACCGGGCAGACGGGCTAGCAGAGCTATTTCTTTCATCCGAGTGAATGTTTCTTTCTTTTGATTGTAGCTTGACAATGTTTGGCTTACAGAGGCTGGTGAGATAGTGACTGTCATTTGGGGCTGTTTTAGAGTGCTTCCTAGCTCCAAGGTGTCTCTAGGGTCACTCCACTGGGGATTAAGCATTCAGCTAGGCTGTCCTAGAGTAGGAAGGCTAGCAGTATAGGGCAGCGTCCATGTCCCTGAGGCTGTCCTGTGGTGTGTGTGTACTCTTCTGGTACAATCAGGAGGCTGAAGTGCTGGGCTGACAACATTCTTTCTAGTTCTGGCTCTTTTTTCTTTAATTACCAGTATGCAGGCTATCGCTGACCACAACGGTGTGTCTCTGAGTGATCTACACTGTTACACTGAGCCCACTGCAAAGGGCTTGTTGGGCTGGGTCAGAGACCTTGGCTGGATGGCTGCCCATGACAAGAGAAGCAGGGAAAGCTGTCGTAGATTCCTTCAGTTTTATTTTATTGGAAATCTGTACCAGACTGTGAACGGCTAACATTACTTTTATTTGCTGGTGAATGCTCACTGATGCCCCAGAACAGAACAAGCAGGAAAATGTTAATAAAATAATTCTATACTTTATGCACTGACTGAGCCCCGAGGCAACACGCATTTCCTGAGGTTATGCAAATTGTGCATGTTTACTCATTGTAATGGCAGCAAGAGAGATTGGACACACACATCTCTCTCCCAGTTACCAACCCTCTATTTTCTCTATGAAATAATTATTTTTTTTTTAATTTTATTTTATTGTAAAACTTCAACTTGATAAAATTATATCATGTTTTTGTTACATTTCATCTAAAAGAGAGAAAAAAAAGTTAAGTATTTCTTCCTTTCCTTCGTTCCAACTCTTCCTTCGTATTACTCAGATCTTATTTAACAGTTCAAGCTAGACTATTGGGAGAGTCGGTCTCACGGAGTACTATCCGATATAAATGGGTTGTTTCCGATTGCGCAGTTATGCCATTCAGATAGGAATTGACTTTAAAGCTTCATCAAAAAAGTTAATTAAGTGACAGGACAGCTTGATGTTATGCCCTGCCACAGCATAGTCCCACCAATCGTTTGACTCATTGGATAGTGGTTTGAATTCCTTTAAATGTACTTCACGTAGTTTAGTCAACATGGGACATGCTACTGCCAGATGTTTTAGAGACTCGACTGCTGATGTTTTGCAGAAGCGGCATTTATTGTTGACTGTATCTTTGTTCTTACGCATCCAGAGCATCTCATTAGTGTTTAGAGCATTCAATCGTAACCTCAAAAATTGTGCCCTATGATGGCGCGAAGGGCAGTCTGTGAGAAATTTTGGTTGAGAGTGTAATTTAACCATACTTCTGGAGGAAGGAAGGGTGGACTTGAGGGCTGAGCGGCTGTTGTACGTTGTAATCCAATCCCATGTTGCTAGCTTCTTCTTCGCGTGTTGTGGGCGCTGGATTAACTCTTCTTCAAGTATGCCTGCTTCAGCCATAATCAAGTTTAGCTTAAGCTTCCATGCATGAATCAGTACGTTATCCGTGGAATCTTTACTTGGCTTGCGAATGTTATATGCGGGAATAGAGGAACCAAGTAGTATCTTACGTAGAGTTGATAAAGACTTCCAGACGATTGTCATGTAGATTGAGTTCAGAGCTAACTCATATCTCAGTGCTGATATTGAGATGTAATTTGGAAGATTCAAGACACGTCTCCAAAATTTTCCTTCCAGACGGCTCCAGACATTATGATCAATGTTCAAGGCAGCTTCACCGCCAAAGGTTATTGTTGGTATTACTTTTTGGAGGTAGAACATGATAACAGGCGTGATGGAAAATTTCCCATAGTCAAAGTTGATTTTGGCCGCTTGAAGACTCAAGATCTTTGTTTTAGCTATCAAGTCATGTATCCAGGCAGCTTCACATAGCGAGTCATTGACCATTGCACCTAGATAGCGGATCGACTTAACGACATCTAGGGCTTTTTGCTCTATATGCCAACGGAAAGATTTATCTTTCTTTGACATGGATCGTCCAATGCAGATAATTTTTGTTTTCTCTGCATTCAAACAGAGCTCATTGGCGGATAGAAACTCTTGCAAGCGGGAGAGAAGATGTTGGTGGCCGATTTGAGTCTGGTCGACCAGCACTATGTCATCAGCGTAGACCAGATGATTTACAGTGTGACCATTAAGCTTGGGAGGAAAGCAATGGACAGACTTTAGCCACTCTGGTAGGTCGGCTATAAAGAGTTTAAAGAGGTCTGCTGCGAGTGGACAGCCTTGTTTGACGCCTTTGAACGTTCTTATTTGATCTGTGAGGTCGCCTTGTGAATTGTCTCTGATTTGGATCGAGGTGTCAGAGTGCAGGGCGATGATGGGATCTAACAGATGATCTGGGCACTCCCACAAGCGTAATTCTGCCCATAATTTGGTCCGATTGATGGCGTCAAAAGCTTGTTGAAGGTCGACGAATGCAAAAAAGATTTTTTTTTTCGCTTCCAGTGCTGACAATTTTAGAAATGACAAGAGTATAAGGTTCATATCGGTGCCAACATTTTTTGTGAAGCCTGATTGTCTGGAGTCAAATTTACCAGATGGGAGGGCCCAATTAACCAGCTGTTGGCTCAAGAAGGATCCAAAAATCTTGCCAATCGTGCCGAGAAGGGTGATCGGGCGATAGTTCGCAGCATCAGCCAGACAACCCTTCTTATATATCGGGACCACTATTGCCTTGGACCAGGAAGAGGGCAGCTTCTTGCTAGTAGCAATCTGAAGAAATAGTTCGTGGATGAATTTGGCCCAATGTAATTTGTGCTTTTTAAGCATCAGATTTGATATTTGATCGGGGCCGGCAGCTCTTGAATTTTTTAGCTTAGCGATTGCAAATTCAATCTCTTCGCACGAAGGTATAAGGTCCCAACTGGAATTTGACACACTCGGCGGGAGAGAAACTTCCAATGCAGAGTTTTCGTATAATAAAGTGAAATATTCATGCCATTTCTCACTCGGAATTTCATTAGAAATTGAAGGATTGGATTTCGAGCGACCTCCATTTAAAATGGCCCAGATTTCAAGTGTGTTTTTCTGTACCAGAAGTTTTAACATGGATTCTGCTCGTCCTTGATCGATTATGACCAGATGTGATCTTAACCAGTTTCTATATGATTGCCGCCGCTTCTTCACTTCCAAAGCCTTACAATTCTGATCACACTGTGTTCTTTTGATTTGTATGAGGTCCCTCCTTAATGATTTTTTTTCCTCTGCTATTTCTAAACTATATAAGTGTTTCGGGATTGTGCCAAGGACTCTTGAATTAAGAGTTATCTGAGTTTGGTCTGTCAGAAGCGGTGTGTACTCTACTGTCTGAAGTACATTTAAGCTATGACTTAAATGGGCGATCGTAGAGCCGTTGGTTCTCAGTCGATTTCCTGCAGCATTTATTTGAAGTCGATCTAAGTGTTTTTCTGGCATGCCACAATGCTCTTCGCACCAAACGAATCGCAATAAGTCATGATCACTAGATGTCATCGGCTGCACGTTTAGAGAGATGGATTTTTCAAAAAAGTCAGACGAGGCCCAAATATAAACAAGTGTGTTCGTCCGAGTCATGCTATGCCATGTTGGATTTGCGGGAGAGTCGCCCTGAATTGCTCCATTCAGCATGTGACAGTTGCGATCTAGAAGATCTTTGGCCCAAAGTTGGCCTCTCGGAGTAACCTCAGAATCCGGCAGCCGAACATTTGATTTGGAGAGTAGATCAAACTTAAACCAGCTGCAGTTTAAGTCTCCACAGATGAGTACAGAGACGTTTTCGTATTTTAGAAAGTTAAGATCAATTTCATTCAATACTGACTGAATGAAAGTTGAGGATGAAATCATGGCGGGATTCCAATATCCATTGATAATTAAGAGATTAGAAACCGTAGCTCTCAATGATAGTCTAATCAAAGTGCTTTGCACGAATGGATTAGGGTTCGTAGACGTCACCAACGTCCACCAATTCCAGATTTTCAAGAGAGTTATTAATCCTGCAAAAGGCCGGCCTTTGGGGTTCTTTCCAGCTGGATTTATTAATATGGAAAAACCATCACGTGTGGGAGGATCTCGTAGCCACGTTTCTTGTAAACATATGATGAATACATTCTCCAGAGATTCCTGGAATGTGTTGAATAAATGTGTGAAACCCCTTGTATTCCATGACAATAGAATTAGCTCTTGTTGTTTAGTTTGTGATCGTTGTTATTTGCGTGGCCCATGTGGAAATCTTTTCAGGTTATTAGCTCTTCTTTCGAAAGACTGATGCGTAGCAGCATCTAAAATGTCAGGGGATGAGACCATAGACTGACGCAGGGCTGATCGCTTGGCAGCTCCAAGGTTTGCCTCGTGATCAAAATTTGTTTTAGTCGATGAAATGGAATTCGAGGCCAATGGCTCGAGGGTGAGGTCAAAGCCACATACCAAAAGATCTTCATTTGCTTGAAGTAGCATATTTTTTACTGCTGCAGAAGCTATATGAAGAAGAACATGATCAGAGGACATTTCAGAGACATATTCCACAATTTTGATGTCGTCTGATGTGATCACTCGCAAAGGTGGAATGCAAGCAAGCAATTTTAGAATATTTCCTCTGTTTAAATTAACTTCGTTGCCATCTGAGTGAATATTTTGGAGGCAAAGTTTCCACTTGTATTTTTGTGTTTCCGAATTTCCGAATCCGGGGGCTCGCTGAGTTGGAGGCAAACGCGTTTTCAGCTGATTCAATGTTTGTTTTGGATTTAACCTCGAACTTAGTGCTTTCTGTGGAGCCTTTTTTGTCACGAAGGAGAGTTGACTACTGATTGGTCTAGCCTGCGGTAACCTCGAAAGATTGTTTGCCTCTTGGATTTTCCTCAAAGTGGGTTCGATAGTTCTAACGACTTGGTCTTCGACAGAGACAATGGTGGAATTCTCAGGATCAGCTGAATAGGTGGATAAATTGCATAAATCAGTTGAAGAGTCTGAGGAGCCGTGTTCAGAAGAAGAAGCGCTAGATGCTAAGCGCCGCCGTTTTGCCAAAATCTTTGAAAAGCTCAAGACAGTGCCTGTTGAACTTGTTGGAGGATTTCCAACATTTCCCTTAGTAGTTATTGTGTGAGCTGGTCTGGTGAACAGACTTGTCTTCTTCGGAGTTGTTATATTTCTTATGAATTTTTTGACCTTTTGTTGTATTTGTTTCGGTGGAATACTTTTTTTTTTGGATTGCTGCGCTTGTTTCGCAGATATCTTTTTTTGATTGCTTTCTGTCGTTGTAGCAATTGTTTTTGCAGAGCCTTTAAAAATGTTGAAAGAATTTACTGTCGTTAAGGTTTGCAATGATACAGTTCCTTTTAGCAGAATCGTGTGTGGTACAAGGGTGCTCACTTGCGGAACAGAGCCTTGTGCAGTCTGAGTTGGATCTTGAGCGTCCTGCATGGAAGCCAACAAGCTCGTTGGTAAACCAGACTGTGAAGATTCATTATGAACTGTCACCAAATCGCTTCTCGATGGAGAATGACTAGAACCAGAAGATGTGTCTCGAGACACCGGGGCTCCACATACTTGAATGGATGTATTCTTTCGCATCCATTTTACAGAGTCCAAGAGGCCTTCCATTAAAGCATCATTTTGGCAATGATGCCGAGCGGCTAGATCACTCAGCCTGTCCTGCCATCTCGTTGCAATTTCTGCATTAGTTGTCATTTGATCCTGTAGAAAGCTCGCGAAATGTTCTAACTTGTCAATTTTTGTCGTTAGATTGGATATTGCAGCACCTTGATCACTTATCGTGCCAATCAGAGACTCAAAGATTTTTGTAAATGGTGCTAGAGCAACCGCCGAGGCGGCCAACACATTGTTATGGATCTGCGAAAGTGCTTGAGATGAAATACCGAGCAGTTGTGGCTCAAGTTCCGGAAGTGATGAGGAGCAAGTTGAATTATCCAGATTGTACTGCGGATTAAATGTGGAACATTTCTTTACAAAGTTCGTTGAATGAACCTCGTTGCTTGATTGAGATTGCATATGATGCGGAGTACTCGCATTCAGTGTTGGATTTCCATGTCGAGGAGGTATGGTGGATATGCTTTTTCTTTTAAGCTCAGCGACTCTTTGCAGGCGACTAGCACAAGCGATCGCGCTCCGATCGAGAAGTATAGGCAATAGATTGAGATTTTGTACTGGGAGTTGGGAAATACTTGGAATATTAAGATTGATGGATTTATCGTTTATGCTTGACATGGAAGGATGCCTAACATCAGGTGCTTGGCAAGCTAAGGCAGTGTCGTTCTCAGGTTCGGTGCATTCAAGTACGACTTCTGAAGTAGCTTGACCTGCTGGTTTTAGTGTAATAGGGTCGATTAGAGAGCCACTTAAATTTGTTGTAGATGATGGACATGGAATATAAACAGGGGGCTTCAAGACGTGTTTGGCGTTGATCGTGCCAGTCTGTAAGCCACTTGACTTGGCCAGAGAGTAACTAGAGAAATTCTCCTGTGACAGAGTGTTTCTGGCATTAAGAAGTAAAGTCGGCACCTTTGTGGGCATTAGTGGTCGATTAATGTGCAAAGTATGTTTGGTATTCGAATTATTCAACAGAGGATTTCCCAAGTCTAAATTAGAAATTTTAAGCAGTTCTTCGTCAGTCACTACATTTGAAAGAAGACCTTTTTCTTTCCAGAGGTCAACACCATTTGTGAAGTTATCAGTCCTGAAAGGCACAGGAGCCAACAAGACTGAATTCATTGATCGCTCAGTTGGAGGAGCTCTCGCATCAGGCTGAGACACCCGAATGGCAGCAGAGAGGCTAGGTAAATTCGGCCGGTCGGCGCTAGCTGCTTGAAATGCAGCTGAGTCAGATTCGCTGGCTAACGCTCTTGCACAGGGATCGCCATTGGGAGTTGGATTGCACTTGAGATTGGTAACACAAGTGCCTGATGAATATTGGTTGTCAGGTTGGAATGCTGGCGCTTCTAAAAGAACGCAAGGCTGGAGCAATACGTTGGAGCCGTCATCTGGGGTGCATCGTTCATCAAGAGTCGATGATGGGGGAGATGTTAAAGGTTTAATTTCCCCAGTAATTATTGGCCTTTTTAGTGTTGATGAATTATTTGCAGCCATTAGCGCACGGGCAGTGGTTTTGCTTACCTTAGCCCCAGCAATGGCTTTCATCCTGGCCCAAGGGTTAGTCATTGTTTATCTCACAGTTGCAGACAGCAGTAAAGCAGCAAACAGCCAAACAGCAGGAATCACAGCAGACGCCCTTTACGCGGCCGGGCTTAACGCCGCAAGGGTGTGCTGAGCTCTGTTTTGTGGGCCTGGGCAGGTCAAGTGAGCAGTCACGTGACAGGCACAGAGCTCCGCCTCCTCCTGGAAGCGAGCGAGCTGGCGAGTTGGGAAATGCAAAATGCGCGAGTTCTTAGAACTCCCAGCGCACGTTATCAAAATGCAGCAAGAAAGTGTCCTCTCCTCACGGAAATTGCAAGCTGTCGTAGCTTCCTTCAGTTTTATTTTATTGGAAATCTGTACCAGACTGTGAACGGCTAACATTACTTTTATTTGCTGGTGAATGCTCACTGATGGACCCAGAACAGAACAAGCAGGAAAATGTTAATAAAATAATTCTATACTTTATGCGCTGACTGAGCCCCGAGGCAACACGCATTTCCTGAGGTTATGCAAATTGTGCATGTTTACTCATTGTAATGGCAGCAAGAGAGATTGGACACACACATCTCTCTCCCAGTTACCAGCCCTCTATTTTCTCTATGAAATAATGTGCCACTTTGTATTTTATATACTCCTGCACATGGGAGGGCCTTGGGACTCTCCAGGAACCAACAGTTCTTTATTTATAAAATGTGCATGTACATCTAAGGAAGCAGTATGATAGTTACCAGGGGACATCAACAAGGAGAATTTCTTAACATCTTAATATCTCAACATCTCTTTTGATCTCTATCAAAAAACCTGGGCTTTCCCTTTTTAAGGCAGCCAGTGGGCTGTTTACTTGATGTTGTCCCCAAAGGGGTAACAGATGAAAGTTACACAGTTCACCTCAAAAGTGCAAGGTCTACATGTCAAGTGCAGCCCTCAGGTGAATGGCCAATCACGTAAGTACAGGTGAAAACCTAAAATGGTGACTGTTTACATGTGTTTATTTTCAGGAACAAGTGCTTTATATAGACAGATGTATAGGGGGTCTCCCCCCCACACCTCCATCAGACATCCATGGACGCTCATATTCTCATCTATTAGGCAGAAATAGGAAATAACAGATGCCTGGAAGCTGAACGTGTTTATTGATCAAAGCCTGTCTGCACCCAACCTGTCTTTGTAGATTTGTTTTCAAGTTCACGCAACACTTGTATGCAAATTAGCACCTTGTAAAATGGTAGGCTTTTGATAGGCCAAGTTAGTCAAAGGGCAAACATTCCTTCATTATCATTGGATAACTCATCACACATGCACAATAATTTCACATTTAGCACAGCTGGCATCCACAGCTTTTCTCTGACACACAAAATTAATATGCCTATTTTAGACTTGGCTGCACACAACTATGAAAGTGCTCAACTCCTGCCAAAGACATTCTCCATGGATCAATGTCTGCACCGTATCTATTTACTGAGGTTATGCCAAGGTATTCTGATACTTAACACTGTTGGAGACTATATATCCTCTTATTTTATGGTGTCAAAATAATACAGCTGGGCTTTCAAATTAGTTTGTATGATACACTTTGTACCGTTCTCCATAAGAACATAGATACATGTATCTAAGCTTCTATTAATTGCCTAACCTCATCTTATTTTGTCTGATTTCTATGCCAATTCCATTTTAACCCAACAAACCCCATTATCTCACTATGAGATGCTGCCAAAAACTGTCTCTAAGTGCATCAGTCCCTTTTGCTTATATGAAAACCTTGGCTTGGTTTATAGTTCTGGAACTCATTTGTACCTGAGCATCCATTTTGAAATACATATTTATCTGACACTGTGCGTTCCTTCTTATCAGGGAGCTATATTCTTCGTTTATTTAAGCATTTCTCATTTTGTAAACACATTATTCATAATATATCTTTGTGCACTTTTGGAGCGTGTGTAATATAAGCACACCCTTTACCATGCCACTTCAAACCAAGTGCAGTGTCCAATGTACATTTTACTTGAATAAAGGCAATCTAATCCTGATTTCTACAATGATGGACAGGAGAGTGAACTATTTGACCTACCTATCATTTTATCTATATTCAGTTGAAAGGGGAGTACTAACAGTGTACAGGTAATATATTACAGTTAAACTCAGTGTATTTAGGGAACGCTTTACATTGTAAACCCATCACACATTGTGCCAAGGTCAGTACCACAAAACAGTCCAGACCCAGCCTTATTCCTGAGGTGGAAGACAGCTAGAGAGGACCCAACCCTTACCCGTCTCCCTTGTGCCAGTGTATATGTTGGCAGTACATATTTGTCTCCCATCATACATCTACCCCAATATGCTTGCCAGGCATGTTTTCTTTGTTGCAGAGAAGAGGAAGAAGAGCAAAAATGAAATAGAACACCAACCTGTGAGACCTAGTGGGAAGCATTGTCTACCATCAGCCGAGTGCCAGTGACCCGATGATCAGATAGAAGCCCACCTGTCTCTCAAATCACATTACCGTCAGTGAAAAAGCAGAGAATGAAAACCACTATAATGCCTGTAGGTGGCAGCCAGCAAAGCCGCGTATTGCTGCCGAAGGAGCAGTAGTGAATAATTATTTAAGAGTAACGAGGTACAGTTTATTACTGTGGCTAGTCGCTAAAGGAACCTCAACAACTGCTGATAAGTTTCATTTTTATTTGGTAAACAGAATATATATGCACAGTCATTTAGGTTTCCAGACTAGGGGTGGTCCCGCCAGCCTTCCTTAACCTTGAAGGGGGATCCCACCTTCCTAAAACAGGCTCCCTGTTCTAACACAGTGTTTCCACAAGATCGTTTGACCTATCCCTCACCCTGGGGGACCTAAAGCCCATAACCCTATCTTACAGATGGTCTTAATAATCCACAGAAGCTTGAAGATGGTTCAGTGGTTTTTATTAGAACATAAAAAAAGTTCTGGTTCTCAGTTTTGAGGTTAGGGAACAGGGGGTCAGTCTGTTATGCGCCCCTCTCTCATCCTTCCGTGGGCTCCCTCCTCCCTTACCCGGGATTCACCAGGATGATGTTCACCAGGGATCGATAATTCCTACAATGTAAAAAAAACTTGCTGGCTAATGGTGAGGGCCTAAATGTCAAAGTCTTATCTATCTTACTCCCTCTGGAATTTCATAAGGGTTTCCTAGCCTGATATTCTTCCACAGGTTGTTTTCCAAGAATAATGGTTTGGCTGTGCCTATAACAGTCAGCTTACTCCCCTCTCCTCCCACACCCACTCTATTCCAATACCCCCTCTCGTCCCCTTCTGTCCCTCCTGATGTTCCATGCTCTTGCTCTCTTTTTTCTTCACTCCTCTTTTCTCACCTCTCTTCACTCCTCTCCTCTCACCCAAACTGTTACCACTTTCTCACTATCAATACCTCACCTGCACTTGTGCACCAATCTCTTCCACCAACTTCGTAGCACTCCACTCTTCCACTTGCTCTCCCTCTGGTCTCTCGGACTACCTGAACGCCTCCTGATGTCACCCATCCAACCCACACTCTGCCTTCCATTCACTTCCTTTATATACTGTGAGGGGTCACAAACGAGAGGCAGACCCAAAGTGTTAATATTCTCAACATCAGCCATTTTATTAACAGAAAGGGGTTTGGATAAATGCCTCACTTTTGCTAACCTAAAATGAGTGTCCCTTCCTATGAAACTAAAACTAAAACAGGCTGACTAGTGTCGAAGCCAAATCTGACCCTCACACTAACATACATAATCAAAAAGTGCAAGGTAAATGTTTCCAACTTCAACAAAAATGTGCAAGAATGGAAACATATAGCTTCAACCAAAACAATCCTTGTGTCTAGGGGCTGCCTCCCTTCTCCTGGATTATTTCAGGAACACTTTTTAAAATGTTCTGTTTAAAGAACAGACTCTTAAAGGCAATGCAAATGGCTCTTTTACCTATACTTTCCTCAGGATAGCAAAACAAATGTCTCTTCTGCAACCTGGGCTGTAGTATGACAAAGAGGAAGTCTCTACTAGTCTTTCAGGATGGTTAAACAAATATCTTTTCTCCAATATTGATTAAAGTATGGTAAAAGGCAAGTCTGTTGAAACTTTCTGGTTGACAAAATGTTCAATTGAAACAACACCTTAATATGACAAAGTTTCTCTTTAACATACCAGTTCAAAGAAGGCTCCATGGTTTACTCTTCTGCTAGGAAACTTCTCAACTAAAACTCTTGATATCCTGGTTTACTCTCCTGCCCTTTTGGCTCACACAGATTCTCTGGTGTACTCTCCTGCCAGGTATATCTTTCCAAAAAGGTTCACTAGCTGATGCTCTTATCATGTTACGCTCACCTGATTCCCACAGGGGCGTCGACCGGAACTGTGCCGCTGTTACTTCCACCAGCATGACGTGTAGCGCCGAGATGACTGACTGGACTGGCCCGCTCAGCCTAGTTTGTCTGGCTCGCAACAATATTCTTCTGCAAAGGAGAATAGTAATTAACCACCCGTGGAATTGAGTGTCAACCCACCTTCCCCTCTCCCGTTGTCTTCCCACTGATCACTGTTGATGTCCCCTCTTTAGTCTCACCTGATGGTTTGGAAGGATGAGCTCTCCATCCTGCGTCGACCGCAGGGGCGCGTTGATGACCAGTTACTTCACTGGCGTAGAGGAATTGGTGAGTTCCAGTATTGACTCTAAAGTCCAATTGTTCATAAGAGTTAAAATGTCTGCTCTTCACTCTGTCCGATTCCTTGCAAGTTGCCGATTAATCCACTCGAAGATTTCCAAATGGCACTCTGTAAGATTCAGGTAAGTCTATTGTGTTTTTCCCCTTAGGGGCCGGGGTACAGCGATGACGCAGAGTTCCGATGACGCAGAATTCCTCATCATCTGCCCAGGGAAGAGGGCAGGAGCCCTCTCCCCCTCCCTGAAGCCGCCAGCAACAACGAGGAGGTCCCTAGAGACCTGCCTGATCAGGTCTTCGAGGCCTGCCTGACCTCTCTATGCCGGGCGCAGCGCGGTGCCAAAACGAGGCTGAGACCGCCTCCTTCTACGTTCGAGCATCCGCCGGCAGGCGGATACGCCGGCCCTCACGAAGGCCACACTAAGGCCTGTTGGGTGCCTGTTTGGAGCCATAGGAGCCAGGGGCCAGGAACTCTGCCCCTACCGCTCCAGGTAAGCTAACGCTGCCACCTGACACCTGTTTCTGTGCCTGTTTATGCCTAAATCTGCCGTCTGCAATACCCTATGCCCACCTTATTCTAGGTAACTTTTGGCCTTCACTACTGCATTACTGCCAGCTACCATTGTCTCCAGCATCATGTGTGTCTGTGACACCCCAGGAAACCCCAGGAAATAGTAACCAAATGCATAACCCGTGTGCAGGACTGTTAGGTAATACCCCACTGCATTATTGCCAATTGTGTCATTTGAATCTAGGTGATACCCCACTGCATCATTGCCTATTGTGTTATTTGAACCTAGGTAATACCCCACTGCATTATTGCCAATTGTGTCATTTGAATCTAGGTGATACCCCACTGCATTATTGCCAAATTGTGTCATTTGAATCTAGGTGATACCCCACTGCATTATTGCCAAATTGTGTCATTTGAATCTAGGTGATACCCCACTGCATTATTGCCAAATTGTGTCATTTGAATCTAGGTGATACCCCACTGCATCATTGCCAAATTGTGTTATTTGAATATAGGTAATACCCCACTGCATCATTGCCTATTGTGTTACTTGAACCTAGGTAATACCCCACTGCATTATTGCCAATTGTGTTATTTGAATCTAGGTGATACCCCACGGTATATTCGCTGTCTACCACTATTCCTGCACATGCTCTGATTACATAGCCACCCATTTCCTCCCAGAGACTACTGAGCTCCTACCGCAACCCAAAGTTCACCCCCTGACCACAAACTGAATCTAGGCATTACTACCCTATCTGCATATTGCACCTTTACTTCCTTTGCCTGAATTGAATGATACGTATTTGTATTGCTTCTCGCCCCTGCCCACCCTGCCCACCCCATCTCCCAAATAGCACCTACATTGCTACTCCCACCCCCACACAACGCCAGCGCAGTACTGTAGAAAATGCTAACCATTTTACTCATCTTCTGTGCAATGGCCACGCCCGCATCCCCAGACACTCCCATCCAGGAGACTGACTCAGGAGCCCCCACTCCCCAGCCAGGCTCCAATCTCACCTACAACTCCTACACAACTAGGTACTATCCTGACCCTTCCTACCCAAGATATTATTGCAAGTCAGGACCCAAAACCCGTGCCTCCCACCAATGCCCTACCACCGAAAGAAACAACAAACTTCGCGCCAGACTCTCTAAACTATATGAGCCGCCCCGAAGATCCCTGTCTGATTCCAAATGCGAAGCCAAAAGGTCCACCAAAGGCACCACTATACCCGCAACCAAGTCCAAACTTATCACTCATACAAACATCTCGGTAAAAACAGATGTACACTCCTACAAAGGAGCTCTCCTCAATACCAGATCATTGGTCACACATGCCCTCGATATAGTAGACCTAATTATCAAAGATAAATTAGACTTTATTGCCCTAACCGAAACGTGGCTCCACAATGCAGCAGGCCCATCTCTAATGCTGGCCATCCCAGACGGCTACACTATATCTAGGCAGGACCGGGTAAGCAACCGGGGCGGTGGCATCGCCATCATATCCAAAGCAAGCTTAGCTCTCAGACTAGCCCCGACCCAAACTCTGCAGTCGTGTGAATCCCTCACTGCCAAACTCCCCATAAATCACACCCAATCCCTCACTATCCACCTGATCTACAGACCACCAGGTCCACTTGGAACATTCGAGGAAGATCTACACAACCTAATCTCTAACAATGCGAAAACCACCTCACAACTACTGCTACTAGGGGACCTCAACCTAGGGTTCAACGACCCAGCAGATTTACATGCATCTACCATAGCCAATACGATATCATCACTCGGACTCTCTCAAAAAGTCAACCTACCCACCCACCTGAAGGGTAGAACCCTAGACTGGGTTGCTGATGCTAATTGCTCAGCGGTCATCACCGCCACCACACCACTACCCTGGACCGACCACTCGTTGGTCTCTTTTAACTTACTGACCTCTAGATCAACTACCACAACCATGTCACTGGCACCACCCTGCCTCACAAGAAACAAGAAAAATATCTCAATAGAAAAAATCATCCCAGCTATCCTTCCAACCTTAAACGCATTACCAGACAATCTAGATCCCAACACACTAGTTCACGAATATAATAAAATCATGTTATCTACCATGGACAAAATTGCCACACTCAAACTTCGCACCAGCAAGCCAAAAACCCATTTAAACAAATGGTATACACCCGAACTCAAAGCCCTCCGCCTAAAAAAGCGAAAATGTGACGCTGATTGGAAACTTTGCCCCTCCAGTGAAAAGAAAGCCATCCTTGACACGATTTCTCGTCATTACAAAGCTGAAATCTGCTTAGCCAAACAGAATTCCTATAACATCCGCATTGCCAACTCCAATTCAAGTATGAAGGAGCTCTTTTCCATACTGAAGGAACTTGAGTCACCCATTGCTACACCCGACACCTGCACTAAGAACCAGACCTGGTGCACAGACATCCAACAAGCACTAGCAAATAAAATAAACACCCTACAAAACAAAATTCAACTAAAAAAAGACTCCCTAAACCTCACTAACCCTCCCATATCTCCGCCCATTGCCTCACCAAGTACACACATCAACTCATTCACCTTCTCTAAAACCACCACCCTGGAGGTTGAGAAAATCTTCCTTTCCCTTAAACCATCAAACTGTAAAGGCGATATCTGCCCCGCACACATAATAAAGGACGCAGCCAGAGACCTGTCGCCCTTTATCTCTAAACTCATAAACGCCTCTTTCTCCTCAGGCAGCATCCCCGCCAACTTAAAACAATCTTGGGTGCTCCCCCTCCTCAAAAAACAGACGCTTGATCCCCTCATCCCCACTAACTACCGACCCATCACCACGGTACCCTTCCTACTGAAAATCTTGGACAAAGTTGCCTATGTCCAGATTCAAAAATACCTAGAACTGCACAAGCTACTAGGCTCCAGACAATCAGGTTTCCGCCCACTTCACGGCACGGAAACAGCCCTTATCGATCTGAAAACCCAAATTGATGATCTTAGGGACAAGGGCAAGACAGCACTCCTCCTCTTACTCGACCTCTCCGCGGTTTTCGACCTCGTCGACCACAAGGTCCTCTGCAAACACCTTGACTCAGCTGCTCACTTCTCCCCAGAAGCTATCAAATGGATTCAATCCTTTCTGAGCGAGAGAACCATGAGAGTCTTCTCCCCTTCAGCAGCAGCAGACCCCTCTCCTATTACTTGTGGAGTCCCGCAGGGCTCATGCGTCTCCCCCACACTATAAAACATCTTCACCAAACCCCTGTTCGACGATCTGGACCATCTGGGTGTCACCTACGCTAACTATGCTGATGACACTCAGATTCTCCTCCCACTTTCAGGGGATCACAGTAAGGACAGAGAGTTGGTGAATAGGGTATATCTCATCATTCAGGCATGGATGGCATCGCATGGTCTATGCCTGAATGATGACAAGACAGAGCTCATCATCTTAGGTTCCCCCGCTAATATCAACAAACTAGGCCTTGAATATGCCGAATTCAAAATAGATGGCAATCTCATTAGAGTATCCAGGGAAGTAAAAACCCTCGGCTTTTATCTAGATGCCACTATGTCATTCACTAAACAGGTCAACTCACTAGCATCTACCACTGCGTACACCTGCAAATTAATAAGGGCAGGCAGACCATTCCTATCCAATGACAGCTGCTTGATCCTGGCAAGAGCACTCATACTATCTAGGCTCGATTATTGTAATGCCCTCTATAGTGGCGCTAACAAAGCCATTATCCACAGGCTTCAAATCCTACAAAACAATGCCTTGAGAGCTGCCCTCGGCATTAATAAGAGAGATTATATCTCTACCACCAGACGCCAAAAGAAATGGCTCTCCACAGACAACAAAATCAAACTAAAGTTGGCCTCCCTAACCCATAAAGCCCTCAACAATGCCGCCCCCAGCTACCTGATGGACAAGGTAAAGAGAAAGTCCTCCATCCGACAAACAAGAACTATCAATTCCAACCGCCTGATAATTCCCAGATTCAAACTCTCCACCATTGGTGGGAACAGTTTCCCGGTGAAAGCTGCCATGCTCTGGAATTCGCTGCCACACAACCTAAGAGCTGACCAACCATACTTACACTTTAGAAGACACCTCATCAGTCACCTTAACTCCAATAACCCTTGTATGTAGCTGCACTTTCTATACCTAGGCATAGATAGTGATACCTTGTTCGCGACCTCGCCCTCGCCTCTAACAGCCCCTACAGCACACATCTGTACACTTACCTCCTGTATAGATATTGACCTTTTATGTATGAAGATTTATATACATTTCCATACCTCCTATTCCTGTAATCCTGAATATTTTTTCTCAGGAGTACCCGCCTCTAACAGCCCTGTACATATTTGTATATTTGTATATTTACCCCTGCATAGATATTGACTTTGTATGTATGAAGATTTGTACATTTTTTATTCTGTAATTCTGATTATCTCTATCACTACCTCAATGTGTATATTTCTGAAACATTGTAAGCTTCGAATTATCTTCTGCCTGCGCCCTGTTGCCCCTGGGTAAGGTGCGCCATACAAATAAATAAACAAACAAACAAACAAACAAACAAACAAACAGACTGTGCCGACCCGAGATGAGGTGAGACCCCCGTGGTAAATCAGGTAAGTTTTGTGGGGGGTAACTGGTATTGTCCTTGTTTTCTCCCCTTAGGGGCCGGGGTACGGCGATGAATCAGACTTGACTGCGCCGACCTGAAATGAGGTGAGTACCTCCCGTGGTATTTCAGGTAAGTCCTTTGGGGTAGCTTGTATGGCCTTAGAGAGTCCCCTTGCTCACCTTGCTGTCTTTGTCTCCTTAGGTGTCGGAGGGCGGCCGCGAGATGGAGAGAGCGTGATGGAATGCTGAAGTACCGCGAAGTACCGGCAAGCAGGTGAGTTCAGCGCGGCGCCGTAGGAATGCGAAGCAATGCTTCAAAGACTTCTGTCTTTCAGTTCCGTGGCGAAATGGATCAGGATCCAGGTAAGGATTAAAGTTAAAACTCCTGTTCTAACCTTTATCCTTTTTGTCTTCTTGTTTCAGGAGTCCCAGGACTGAAGCGGGCATGGCTGAAGACTGGAGCTGCTGAAAACACGGTGAGCGTTACGCTGCAGCAAGCAGAATAACGCGAAGCACGTGTGGCTGTCCGGGCGTGGTTTAAATAGCCTTGGAAGAAGATCCAGGTAAGTATTCTTCCACAGCCCCACACAAGTAACAAAATAGTCCCTTCAGTAAAATAGTCCCTCCTAAGCCTCATTTGGCTTGAGTCTTCAAGCAGCATGGTCTGCCTCAGGTGAGTATGCAGCATGGTCTGCTTCAGGTAAGTTATCAATAATGAGCCTGGCGCCCATGGCGCCAGGACTGACTTTATCTTTATGAGCCTGGCGCCATAGGCGCCAGGACTGTACCCAAACAGCCCCTAACTGGGGCTTTTGGGCATGCTCTAAGTGGCATGATGCCTGCTTCCGGGGCTGCTGGGCCTGGTCTGGTCTTCCGGGGGCAGGCATCATGACAGCACTCCCCCTCAAGGCCCCTCCTAAAGTCGTTCTCCCCCGTGGCCGTGGTTTGTCTGGAAATTCCCGATGGAACCTCTTCACTAAACGAGGTGCATGCACGTGGTCACTAGGTTCCCAAGACCTTTCCTGTGGACCATAACCTTTCCAGTCAATTAGGACTGTACCCAAACAGCCCCTAACTGGGGCTTTTGGGCATGCTCTAAGTGACATGATGCCTGCTTCCGGGGCTGCTGGGCCTGGTCTGGTCTTCCGGGGGCAGGCATCATGACAGCACTCCCCCTCAAGGCCCCTCCTAAAGTCGTTCTCCCCCTTGGCCGTGGTTTGTCTGGAAATTCCCGATGGAACCTCTTCACTAAACGAGGTGCATGCACGTGGTCACTAGGTTCCCAAGACCTTTCCTGTGGACCATAACCTTTCCAGTCAGTCAATTAGGTAAAAGAGTTTTGATCTCACTCTTTTTGAGTCCAAAATATTCTTGACTTCGAACTCGGGCTCCCCGTCTATGAGGATAGGTTCAGGTGGAGTGGTTAGCCTTGTTCCTGGTTGCACTGGCTTAAAAAAAGACACGTGGAAAACGGGATGGATTTGCATATGAGCAGGTAGGTCCAACTTGACGGCCACTGGGTTAATAATTGCCTTAACAGAAAAAGGTCCCAAATACCTGGGGTTAAAGGTCCGAGTTCCCTTGAGTGGTAAGTGCTTAGTGGCTAACCATACTTGGTCCCCTATTTGGTATTGAGGAGCTTCAATTCTGTGCTGATCCGCATCCTTTTTGTATTTTTCCTTAGCCTTTTGCAAATGGATGGTTGCTTCTTTAAAGGCTTGTGTAATAACAGCGTGGAGATGGTCCACTGCGGGCATCTCTAAATGCTGGGGTGAGTCCAAATCCGAGGTTCGAGGATGGTGCCCATAATTGGTGAAAAAAGGACTTTGTCCAGTTCCTGAGTGTACGGAATTATTGTACGCATACTCTGCGATCCACAGAATGTCTTTCCAATTCCCCTCAGACTGATGTAGCATACAACGGAGGTACTGTTCAAGAGTCTGGTTGGTCCTCTCCGTTTGACCCTCAGTCTGAGGGTGGTGACTGGTCGAAAGCCTAACATCAATTTGTGCCAGTTGACAGCATTTCCTCCAAAAATGTGAAATGAATTGACTGCCCCGATCTGAAATTAACAATGAAGGAAAGCCATGCAGGCGGACAACATTTTTAAGGAATTCCTTGGCCAGGATTGAAGCTGAAGGTATCCCTTTTAAAGGAATGAAGTGGGCCATTTTAGAAAAAAGATCTACAATAACTAGAATGGTATTGTAACCTTGGTACGGGGGTAAATCCGTGATGAAGTCTAATGACAAGGTATGCCAAGGGGTAGGTGGTATGTCTAATGGTTGCAATAATCCAGCAGGTTTTTTCTTTTGCCCTTTATTTTGTGCGCAAATGCCAGAAGACATGACAAATGACTTGACATCCTTTCGCCATCCTTTCGCCAGGTAGGCCACCAAAATTGCTTCCTAATTGTGTCCCACTTCCAGTCCCCGAAGACCCCCCCATCCAGGTGATCCTCCCCCACTGGTCCACCCCCAGGAACTGGATCCAATAGCGATGGCCGTGTCCTGGCCTCCTGAATGACAGATCTCTGGGGACTCGCTGGTGAGACACCTTCAGGTTTCTCACAGTAGGCTTTCTAGTTCTATTCCCTTGGCTTCTGCCACAGTGACAGCAATGACTGCGGCATACTTAGATGATGTTGCAAAGTCAAGGCAAGGTGGTAAACCTGATCAGATGGTAATGCCCAGACAGGGCAGATGAACCAGGCTCTCCTCAACAGATCTCAGAGGGTAGGGTTTTGTTCTCAGTGGGTTTGCACCCATAGCACAGCATCAAACGTCTTTTTGTCCTGACCGGGATGCACCCTGTACCATTCACTTTCTCCGCGAAGAGCTCCACGGTACCTGTTTTATAGGGAATTTCATCAGTGGTGGAATCTAGCGTGACCTCTCTCACCAAGAAATAAACCTTGGTGTTAAGCCCCTCTAATGGACCCATTGGAGTGCATAGTCCTGTGCCTTGATGAGAGTGTAGAGTGTAAATCTGTAAGGCCCATGATCTGACATGTAAAACCGTGTAGGCTTTCTAGGACTATTCTCTTGGCTTCCGCTACAGTTCCTCACACAAGTATATTATCCATCTTTCAGGGTAACTTTATATAACTTAAAATAATAAATAGACAAATAGGTAACATCCCTAACTATCACAGCCCTAACTACAGGGTAATTGCTCTGTAATAAATAACCACAACTTTTAGCATAGACTAGCTCCCTTAAATTAAACAGACTAGTAAATCCAAAAGCAGGATCAAATATGACTAAGTTCTTAAAGAAGAAAAAACATAAGCATAAACTACCACAAAAGTACCACAAAAGTTAAAAAAAAAAACGAATCCTGAGTATGCCTAAAAATAATTAGGAAGGTCAAAAGTAGGTTTAAGAGTCTGGACCTACATTATCTGTTTCTGGCTGCTGTGTTTACTTGCTGGTGGTTGCTGCATGTACATGGCTACCGGGCAGACAGGCTAGCATAGCTATTTCTTTCATCCGGGTGAATGTTTCTTTCTTTTGATTGTAGCTTGACAATGTTTGGCTTACAGAGGCTGGTGAGATAGTGACTGTCATTTGGGGCTGGTTTAGAGTGCTTCCTAGCTCCAAGGTGTCTCTAGGGTCACTCCACTGGGGATTAAGCATTCAGCTATGCTGTCCTAGAGTAGGAAGGCTAGCAGTATAGGGCAGCGTCCAGGTCCCTGAGGCTGTCCTGTGGTGTGTGTGTACTCTTCTGGTACAATCAGGAGGCTGAAGTGCTGGGCTGACAACATTCTTTCTAGTTCTGGCTCTTTTTTCTTTAATTACCAGTATGCAGGCTATTGCTGACCACGACGGTGGCAGGTGGGCTGGAACAGAGGGCTTGACCACCCATTCTCCACCGAGAAGGATGATTCTCTGAGTGATCTACACTGTTACACTAAGCCCACTTCAAAGGGCTTGTTGGGCTGGGTCAGAGACCTTGGCTGGATGGCTGCCCATGACAAGAGAAGCAGGGAAAGCTGTCGTAGCTTCCTTCAGTTTTATTTTATTGGAAATCGTAACCAGATTGTGAACGGCTAACATTACTTTTATTTGCTGGTGAATGCTCACTGATGCCCCAGAACAGAACAAGCAGGAAAATGTTAATAAAATAATTCTATACTTTATGCGCTGACTGAGCCCCGAGGCAACACGCATTTCCTGAGGTTATGCAAATTGTGCATGTTTACTCATTGTAATGGCAGCAAGAGAGATTGGACACACACATCTCTCTCCCAGTTACCAGCCCTCTATTTTCTCTATGAAATAATGTGCCACTTTGTATTTTATATACTCCTGCACATGGGAGGGCCTTGGGGCTCTCCAGGAACCAACAGTTCTTTATTTATAAAATGTGCAGGTACATCTAAGGAAGCAGTATGATAGTTACCAGGGGACTTCAACAAGGAGAATTTCTTAACATCTTAATATCTCAACATCTCTTTTGATCTCTATCAAAAAACGTGGGATTTCCCTTTTTAAGGCAGCCAGTGGGCTGCTTACTTGATGTTGTCTCCAAAGGGGTAACAGATGAAAGTTACACAGTTCACCTCAAAAGTGCAAGGTCTACATGTCAAGTGCAGCCCTCAGGTGAATGGCCAATCAGGTAAGTACAGGTGAAAACCTAAAATGGTGATTTTTTACATGTGTTTATTTTCAGGAACAAGTGCTTTATACAGACAGATGTATAGGGGGTCTCCCCCCCACACCTCCATCAGACATTTATGGACGCTCATACTCTCATCTATTAGGCAGAAATAGGAAGTAACAGATGCCTGGAAGCTGAACGTGTTTATTGATCAAAGCCTGTCTGCACCCAACCTGTCTTTGTAGATTTGTTTTCAAGTTCACGCAACACTTGTATGCAAATTAGCACCTTGTAAAATGGTAGGCTTTTGATAGGCCAAGTTAGTCAAAGGGCAAACATCCCTTCATTATCATTGGATAACTCATCACACATGCACAATAATTTCACATTTAGCACAGCTGGCATCCACAGCTTTTCTCTGACACACAAAATTAATATGCCTATTTTAGACTTGGCTGCACACAACTATGAAAGTGCTCAACTCCTGCCAAAGACATTCTCCATGGATCAATGTCTGCACCGTATCTATTTACTGAGGTTATGCCAAGGTATTCTGATACTTAACACTGTTGGAGACTATATATCCTCTTATTTTATGGTGTCAAAATAATACAGCTGGGCTTTCAAATTAGTTTGTATGATACACTTTGTACCGTTCTCCATAAGAACATAGATACATGTATCTAAGCTTCTATTAATTGCCTAACCTCATCTTATTCTGTCTGATTTCTATGCCAATTCCATTTTAACCCAACAAACCCCATTATCTCACTATGAGATGCTGCCAAAAACTGTCTCTAAGTGCATCAGTCCCTTTTGCTTATCTGAAAACCCTTGGCTTGGTTTATAGTTCTGGAACTCATTTGTACCTGAGCATCCATTTTGAAATACATATTTATCTGACAATGTGCGTTCCTTCTTATCAGGGAGCTATATTCTTCGTTTATTTAAGCATTTCTCATTTTGTAAACACATTATTCATAATATATCTTTGTGCACTTTTGGAGCGTGTGTAATATAAACACACCCTTTCCCATGCCACTTCAAACCAAGTGCAGTGTCCAATGTACTTTTTACTTGAATAAAGGCAATCTAATCCTGATTTCTACAATGATGGACAGGAGAGTGAACTATTTGACCTACCTATCATTTTATCTATATTCAGTTGAAAGGGGAGTACTAACAGTGTACAGGTAATATATTACAGTTAAACTCAGTGTATTTAGGGAACACTTTACATTGTAAACCCACCACACATTGTGCCAAGGTCAGTACCACAAAACAGTCCAGACCCAGCCTTATTCCTGAGGTGGAAGACAGCTAGAGAGGACCCAACCCTTACCCCTCTCCCTTGTGCCAGTTTATATGTTGGCAGTACAGATTTGTCTCCCATCATACATCTACCCCAATATGCTTGCCAGTCATGTTTTCTTTGTTGCAGAGAAGAGGAAGCAGAGCAAAAATGAAATAGAACACCAACCTGTGAGACCTAGTGGGAAGCATCGTCTACCATCAGCCGAGTGCCAGCGACCCGATGATCAGATAGAAGCCCACCTGTCTCTCAAATCACATTACCGTCAGTGAAAAAGCAGAGAATGAGAACCACTATAATGCCTGTAGGTGGCAGCCAGCAAAGCCGCGTATTGCTGCCAAAGGAGCAGTAGTGAATAATTATTTAAGAGTAACGAGGTACAGTTTATTACTGTGGCTAGTCGCTAAAGGAACCTCAACAACTGCTGATAAGTTTCATTTTTATTTGGTAAACAGAATATATATGCACAGTCATTTAGGTTTCCAGACAAGGGGTGGTCCCGCCAGCTTTCCTTAACCTTGAAGGGGGATCCCACCTTCCTAAAACAGGCTCCCTGTTCTAACACAATGTTTCCACAAGATCGTTTGACCTATCCCTCACCCTGAGGGACCTAAAGCCCATAACCCTATCTTACAGATGGTCTTAATAATCCACAGAAGCTTGAAGATGGTTCAGTGGTTTTTATTAGAACATAAAAAAAAGTTCTGGTTCTCAGTTTTGAGGTTAGGGAACAGGGAGTCAGTCTATTATGCGTCCCTCTCTCATCCTTCCGTGGGCTCCCTCCTCCCTTGCCCGGGATTCACCAGGATGATGTTCACCAGGGATCGATAATTCCTACAATGTAAAAAAAACTTGCTGGCTAATGGTGAGGGCCTAAATGTCAAAGCCTTATCTATCTTACTCCCTCTGGAATTTCATAAGGGTTTCCTAGCCTGATATTCTTCCACAGGTTGTTTTCCAAGAATAATGGTTTGGCTGTGCCTATAACAGTCAGCTTACTCCCCTCTCCTCTCACACCCACTCTATTCCAATACCCCCTCTTGTCACCTTCTGTCCCTCCTGATGTTCCATGCTCTTACTCTCTTTTTTCTTCACTCCTCTTTTCTCACCTCTCTTCACTCCTCTCCTCTCACCCAAACTGGTACCACTTTCTCACTATCAATACCTCATCTGCACTTGTGCACCAATCTCTTCCACCAACTTCGCAGCACTCCACTCTTCCACTTGCTCTCCCTCTGGTCTCTCGGTCTACCTGCACGCCTCCTGATGTCACCCATCCAACCCACACTCTGCCTTCCATTCACTTCCTTTATATACTGTGAGGGGTCACAAACGAGAGGCAGACACAAAGTGGTAATATTCTCAACATCAGCCATTTTATTAACAGAAAGGGGTTTGGATAAATGCCTCACTTTTGCTAACCTAAAATGAGTGTCCCTTCCTATGAAACTAAAACTAAAACAGGCGGACCTTGTGTCGAAGCTAAATCTGACCCTCACACTAACATACATAATCAAAAAGTGCAAGGTAAATGTTTCCAACTTCAACAAAAATGTGCAGGAATGGAAACATATAGCTTCAACCAAAACAATCCTTGTGTCTAGGGGCTGCCTCCCTTCTCCTGGATTATTTCAGGAACACTTTTTAAAATGTTCTGTTTAAAGAACAGTTTCTTAAAGGCAATGCAAATGGCTCTTTTACCTATACTTTCCTCAGGATAGCAAAACAAATGTCTCTTCTGCAACCTGGGCTGTAATATGACAAAGAGGAAGTCTCTACTAGTCTTTCAGGATGGTTAAACAAATGTCTTTTCTCCAATATTGATTAAAGTATGGTAAAAGGCAAGTCTGTTCAAACTTTCTGGTTGACAAAATGTTCAATTGAAACAACACCTTAATATGACAAAGTTTCTCTTTAACACACCAGTTCAAAGAAGGTTCCATGGTTTACTCTTCTGCTAGGAAACTTCTCAACTAAAACTCTTGATATCCTGGTTTACTCTCCTGCCCTTTTGGCTCACACAGATTCTCTGGTGTACTCTCCTGCCAGGTATATCTTTCCAAAAAGGTTCACTAGCTGATGCTCTTATCATGTTACGCTCACCTGATTCCCACGGGAGTGTCGACCGGAACTGGGCCGCTGTTACTTCCACCAACGTGACGTGTAGCGCCGAGATGACTGACTGGACTGGCCCGCTCAGCCTAGTTTGTCTGGCTTGCAAGAATATTCTTCTGCAAAGGAGAAGAGGAATTAACCACCCGTGGAATTGAGTGAGAACCCACCTTCCCCTCTCCCGTTGTCTTCCCACTGATCACTCTTGATGTCCCCTCCTTAGTCTCACCTGATGGTTTGGAAGGATGAGCTCTCCATCCTGCGTCGACCGCAGGGGCGCGTTGATGACCAGTTACTTCACTGGCGTAGAGGAATTGGTGAGTTCCAGTATTGACTCTAAAGTCCAATTGTTCATAAGAGTTCAAGGGGCCGATTCATGGAACAAACGTGCGCTGAAAATTTACGCGCAAGCAGGCGCAAGCAGGCGCAAGCGGAAAAAAAGAGGCGCACGCGCACGCGTGCGATTCATGGAAGTCCCTGCGCGTGTCTTCCTCGGGATGTGCGCCAAACCCGTGCATGGCGCACACGTCACTGCAACATCGCGAAAGGCGTGCGCGACGCGCACAGTGAAAGCGCACAACCGCAGCGCACACACCAGAAAGTGGGCGGGACATGGGGCGTAACGCGCGGAATGGGGAACAACACGCGAAAATAAGGGCGTAACTGGGGATGTACTGCAGGGAAGCAGACGGAACGCCCACACGCACTCGAACCACACGTATTCATGGAATCGAATAGGGCAAAGCCACGCACAGCCAAAGACACGCACAAGCTGAAACACGGCCGCCACACGAAGGCAGGCGGTAGAGTCCCAGCGCATCAAAAAAGTGGCGCGCGGGAAGTTAAATACGCAATTGAGCGGGTACGTGGATTTCAGGGGTGCGCGAGAAATTCTACACGCGATTGGCCTGGGTACGTGTATTACAGGGGTGCGCGAGAAAATCTACACGCGATTGGCCTGGGTACGTGGATTTCAGGGGTGCGCTAGAAAATCTACACGCGATTGGCCTGGGTACGTGGATTTCAGGGGTGCACGAGAAATGCTACACGCGATTGTCCTGGGTACGTGTATTACAGGGGTGCGCGAGAAAATCTACACGCGATTGGCCTAGGTACGTGGATTTCAGGGGTGCGCGAGAAATGCTACACGCGATTGGCCTGGGTACGTGTATTACAGGGGTGCGCGAGAAAATCTACACGCGATTGGCCTGGGTACGTGGATTTCAGGGGTGCGCGAGAAATTCTACACGCGATTGGCCTGGGTACGTGTATTACAGGGGTGCGCGAGAAAATCTACACGCGATTGGCCTGGGTACGTGGATTTCAGGGGTGCGCGAGAAAATCTACACGCGATTGGGCCTGTGCGAGTGGGGCAGTGTATTACGTGGGTGTGCGGGAAGTTGAAGAGGTGAATTGCCAGTGTGGGTCCTCCCAGGTCTCCCCTCTACCCCCTCCACGACCTCTGCAGGCAGCCCACACCACAGGGGACTACCCTGCACCCCTGGTCATGTCCCGCAGGCAGCCCATCCACCATGGGCATGCCCCCCAGCCAAGCCACATGTCCCCTTGCACCCCCACCCCCCAGCACCGTGGGGCACCTGCCAGCAGGCCCCCAACCATGTCCCACTCATGTCCCCTTGCCCCCCCCCAGTCACCAGGGGCAGCCTCCACCAGGCCCCCACCCATGTCTCCCACCACCCCCACCCCTCCAGTCACCAGGGGCAGCCTCCACCAGGCCCCCACTCATGTCCCCCTGCGCCCCCACCCCCCAGCACTGTGGGGCACCTGCCAGCAGGCCCCCAACCATGTCCCACTCATGTCCCCTTGCACCCCCACCCCCCAGCAGGCCCCCACTCATGTCCCCTTGCACCCCCACCCCCCATGCACTGTGGGGCACCTGCCAGCAGGCCCCCAACCATGTCCCACTCATGTCCCCTTGCACCCCCACCCCCCAGCAGGCCCCCACTCATGTCCCCTTGCACCCCCACCCCCCATGCACTGTGGGGCACCTGCCAGCAGGCCCCCAACCATGTCTCCCAACACCCCCACCCCTCCAGTCACCAGGGTCAGCCTCCACCAGGCCCCCACCCATGTCTCCCACCACCCCCACCCCTCCAGTCACCAGGGGCAGCCTCCACAAGGCCCCCACCCATGTCTCACACCACCCCCACCCCTCCAGTCACCAGGGTCAGCCTCCACCAGGCCCCCACCCATGTCTCCCACCACCCCCACCCCTCCAGTCACCAGGGTCAGCCTCCACCAGGCCCCCACCCATGTCTCCCACCACCCCCACCCCTCCAGTCACCAGGGGCAGCCTCCACAAGGCCCCCACCCATGTCTCCCACCACCCCCACCCCCCAGTCACCAGGGGCAGCCTCCACAAGGCCCCCACCCATGTCTCCCACCACCCCCACCCCTCCAGTCACCAGGGGCAGCCTCCACCAGGCCCCCACCCATGTCTCCCACCACCCCCACCCCTCCAGTCACCAGGGGCAGCCTCCACCAGGCCCCCAACCATGTCTCCCACCACCCCCACCCCCCAGCAGGCCCCCACTCATGTCCCCTTGCACCCCCACCCCCAGCACTGTGGGGCACCTGCCAGCAGGCCCCCAACCATGTCCCACTCATGTCCCCTTGCACCCCCACCCCCCAGCACTGTGGGGCACCTGCCAGCAGGCCCCCAACCATGTCCCACTCATGTCCCCTTGCACCCCCACCCCCCAGCACTGTGGGGCACCTGCCAGCAGGCCCCCAACCATGTCCCCTTGCACCCCCACCCCCCAGCAGGCCCCCACTCATGTCCCCCTTGCACCCCCACCCCCCAGCACTGTGGGGCACCTGCCAGCAGGCCCCCAACCATGTCCCACTCATGTCCCCTTGCACCCCCACCCCCCAGCACTGTGGGGCACCTGCCAGCAGGCCCCCAACCATGTCCCCTTGCACCCCCACCCCCAGCAGGCCCCCACTCATGTCCCCCTGCACCCCCACCCCCCAGCACTGTGGGGCACCTGCCAGCAGGCCCCCAACCATGTCCCACTCATGTCCCCTTGCACCCCCACCCCCCAGCAGGCCCCCACTCATGTCCCCTTGCACCCCCACCCCCCAGCACTGTGGGGCACCTGCCAGCAGGCCCCCAACTATGTCCCACTCATGTCCCCTTGCACCCCCACCCCCCAGCACTGTGGGGCACCTGCCAGCAGGCCCCCAACCATGTCCCCTTGCACCCCCACCCCCCAGCAGGCCCCCACTCATGTCCCCCTTGCGCCCCCACCCCCCAGCACTGTGGGGCACCTGCCAGCAGGCCCCCAACCATGTCCCCTTGCACCCCCACCCCCCAGCAGGCCCCCACTCATGTCCCCCTTGCACCCCCACCCCCCAGCACTGTGGGGCACCTGCCAGCAGGCCCCCAACCATGTCCCACTCATGTCCCCTTGCACCCCCACCCCCCAGCACTGTGGGGCACCTGCCAGCAGGCCCCCAACCATGTCCCCTTGCACCCCCACCCCCAGCAGGCCCCCACTCATGTCCCCCTGCACCCCCACCCCCCAGCACTGTGGGGCACCTGCCAGCAGGCCCCCAACCATGTCCCACTCATGTCCCCTTGCACCCCCACCCCCCAGCAGGCCCCCACTCATGTCCCCTTGCACCCCCACCCCCCAGCACTGTGGGGCACCTGCCAGCAGGCCCCCAACTATGTCCCACTCATGTCCCCTTGCACCCCCACCCCCCAGCACTGTGGGGCACCTGCCAGCAGGCCCCCAACCATGTCCCCTTGCACCCCCACCCCCCAGCAGGCCCCCACTCATGTCCCCCTTGCGCCCCCACCCCCCAGCACTGTGGGGCACCTGCCAGCAGGCCCCCAACCATGTCCCCTTGCACCCCCACCCCCCAGCAGGCCCCCACTCATGTCCCCCTTGCACCCCCACCCCCCAGCACTGTGGGGCACCTGCCAGCAGGCCCCCAACCATGTCCCACTCATGTCCCCTTGCACCTCCACCCCCCAGCAGGCCCCAACTCATGTCCCCTTGCACCCCCACCCCCCAGCACTGTGGGGGCACCTGCCAGCAGGCCCCCAACCATGTCCCACTCATGTCCCCTTGCACCCCCACCCCCCAGCAGGCCCCCACTCATGTCCCCTTGCACCCCCACCCCCCAGCACTGTGGGGCACCTGCCAGCAGGCCCCCAACCATGTCCCACTCATGTCCCCTTGCACCCCCACCCCCCAGCACTGTGGGGCACCTGCCAGCAGGCCCCCAACCATGTCCCCTTGCACCCCCACCCCCCAGCACTGTGGGGCACCTGCCAGCAGGCCCCCAACCATGTCCCACTCATGTCCCCTTGCACCCCCACCCCCCAGCAGGCCCCCACTCATGTCCCCCTGCACCCCCACCCCCCAGCACTGTGGGGCACCTGCCACCAGGCCCCCAACCATGTCCCACTCATGTCCCCTTGCACCCCCACCCCCCAGCAGGCCCCCACTCATGTCCCCTTGCACCCCCACCCCCCAGCACTGTGGGGCACCTGCCAGCAGGCCCCCAACCATGTCCCACTCATGTCCCCTTGCACCCCCACCCCCCAGCACTGTGGGGCACCTGCCAGCAGGCCCCCAACCATGTCCCCTTGCACCCCCACCCCCCAGCACTGTGGGGCACCTGCCAGCAGGCCCCCAACCATGTCCCACTCATGTCCCCTTGCACCCCCACCCCCCAGCAGGCCCCCACTCATGTCCCCCTGCACCCCCACCCCCCAGCACTGTGGGGCACCTGCCAGCAGGCCCCCAACCATGTCCCACTCATGTCCCCTTGCACCCCCACCCCCCAGCAGGCCCCCACTCATGTCCCCTTGCACCCCCACCCCCAGCACTGTGGGGCACCTGCCAGCAGGCCCCCAACCATGTCCCACTCATGTTCCCTTGCACCCCCACCCCCCAGCACTGTGGGGCACCTGCCAGCAGGCCCCCAACCATGTCCCCTTGCACCCCCACCCCCCAGCACTGTGGGGCACCTGCCAGCAGGCCCCCAACCATGTCCCACTCATGTCCCCTTGCACCCCCACCCCCCAGCAGGCCCCCACTCATGTCCCCCTGCACCCCCACCCCCCAGCACTGTGGGGCACCTGCCACCAGGCCCCCAACCATGTCCCACTCATGTCCCCTTGCACCCCCACCCCCCAGCAGGCCCCCACTCATGTCCCCTTGCACCCCCACCCCCCAGCACTGTGGGGCACCTGCCAGCAGGCCCCCAACCATGTCCCCTTGCACCCCCACCCCCCAGCAGGCCCCCACTCATGTCCCCCTGCCCCCAGGTCCTGACGAAACGCAATCATGGCAGTAATGGGCAGCATACCCAGCACAAACACCCAGGCAAGGATTGCATCCACCCACATAGTAGATGCAATTACATGATACAACCCCAATGGCAAGTATGTAAATGAACACATGTCCCTCACACACACATACACAATGGGTGAAAGTGAATGTCAAAACCCATATCATGACATGCATGAAACCAATGAGAAAATACCACAAATGTAAGTAATAAATATATGTATTAAAGATGAAAATGAAGTAAAGAAATAAAACACACAACAATGGGGATGACAAAACAAATGGTCCATGTCCGAGAACAAATAGAAAAAATCAAAAAACAAAGGAATCCAAAAACTAATGTAGTCCAAAGCAAAATAATGGGGGGAAAAATAAGGAAAAACCATTGCCTCATGGTGAACACAAATATAAATCCAACAAATGTTTTCCAAACATCAAACTATGTACAAGAATATCCCAGGGTCCATGAGCCCAACACCATAAATTAAACCTACTACTACTAACTAATAATAAAAATATATACAGAAAAGTGGCCATTGTCCGAGCGGTCCAAAAAAAACTTAAAAAATAAAGGAAACCTAACACTAACTAACTAAAGAACTATATACAATGGCAGCGGGCAAGTCCTGCGGCTCACTCTGTGATGTTGCCGGCCAGGGCATCCTCGAACTCCATGTCGATGTCCCGGAGGCGGGACTCTGTCCTGGCCCCGAGGTCTCGCAGGGACAACCCCGTGTCCACCTCAAACTCCCTGCGAGCTTCCTCGAGGCACTCAGCCCGCCTCAACGCCCGACGCATGGAGAACTCCGCCCTGACCATGGTGAGCCGCTCCTCTTCCGCCCGCTGCCGCTCCGCACCTATCCGCTGGACCAACTGTTCCCACACGGAAGACACTGCCATCCCAGGGTTCTCCTGCCCTCCGGCCGATGCCTGCCCCTCTGATCTTGATGGCCCCGAGCCATGATGCCTCCCACGTCGAGCCTGCTGCTGCCTCCGACGCCACTGCCTCTGCCAGCACGACGGCATCCAGGCTGATGGAATCCACCGATGCCGTCGTGCACGTGCCCTGCCAGATGATGCCGGCACATCCTCCATCTGCAGGGGGACAGTTGCTGGTGTGTCCACCCCTGCTGGACCTTCGACTCCCGACTGTGGCAGGGATGGGGTCCCCACCGAGCTGGCTGCGTTGGTCGGGGCAGGTCCACAGGGGGCCCTGGTGGCATCTGGGCCGGAAGACGGCATGGAGCACGACTGGCGCATAGCCTCCACAGAGGAGGAGAGGGTCGCCAGAAGGCCACACACATGTAGGAAACCCCCGACCATGGCGGCTCCCAAATGGTTCACGTACGCACGGTGCTCTTCGTGATGATGTGCATGCTCCTCCCGGGAAGCATGCACCTCATCACGAATGCCAGCCGTGCGCAACGCGACACCAATCAGGACCCTCTCCACACGGCCAGGGGTCCCCTCGTCCGCAGGTAGAGGAGTGTCAGATGACATGGACATCTCCCCTACCTGCGGACGGGCCTGGGATGGGGCATCCCTGCTGGTGCATGGTGGTGCAGTCACAGTGTCAGGGACAGTGACATGCACAGGCACCTCCACGGCGACCTGTGCTGCCTCCTGCCCCTGGCCCTGGACTGCACCACTTGCACCAGCGGGGATGCCCCCACCAGGCCCCATGTGTGGCTCAGTAGCGGCCTCCTCCCCCTCTGTGGAAACCACCAACCTGGATGTCTCCACGCCGTCTTCCGCCCGTGCAAGCCACTGTGGGGGCTCACCCACCCCTTCCACTGCAGCCGTGGCGGCATCCCCGCCGCTCTGCTCCACAGCGCCTTCTCCGCCCTCTTCTTCACTTGCCACTGTGTAGAGGGAGACATAGAACACAAGCATCAGGGTACTGTACAATGGTCCCCTAGACAGGAAGCAACAGCAGATGAGTGGCACTGTCATACATCACTTCCATCATGTCCCTCCACAACACATGGGTCAGTGCAGGCAAAACACATACAGTAACAGGCATGGCGCATGCCATGGACATTGGCATACATGACCAAGGGACTCATGATTCATACAATGTTGGTTTTAAACTCACATGCATCATGGGTCTTGCCATCACATGCACACACCTCACCGTAGTTCCATCCATCTGGCCTCGTACACCACAGACGCAGTGGATACAAGGATGACTAGGCTGCATCAGTGAATCTGAACATTGTCACAGACATGTGTCATGCATCCATTGGCAGTTACAAGTCACAGACACGCAGTTCAGACACACACACATGGGCACCATACGTGTACATGGGACCAGCACCCATCCCTCACCCCCACCCATGTCCAGGAACAGAGACTGCCATGCTTCCATGTGTCCATTCCGCACAGAGCCCCCCATGTTGCAATAGAACACATGCACCAACCATGTGGTTCACACATCACTGTACTCACATGCCTGACCATGATGTCCCTGCACACACACATACGTACATGGCCTATGTCACACATACAGGCAGGTATCAGACAACCAGCACACTGCAACATGCCCTGTCTCACATAGTAATGCTTGGCCACTTACCGGCCAACTCCAGATGGGTCTGCCTCCGAAGGATCTGGGCGTGGAGCGCTGGGTCTACGCGTTCCAGGACCCTCATCTCGATGTCACTCAGGCGTGCCCGGCCCCCCTCCGTGAGGCGCCGGGCCTTATTGAGGGTCCTGGACCTCAAGTCCTCCCAGCGCTTCTTGATGTGCTTGATGTCGCGGGTTGCCACCCCCTCCGCGTTGATGGCAACCACTACATCGTCCCAGATCCTCTCCCGTCCTTCCTTGTTGGCGCGTGGTCTTCCGAAGAGGGCATCATAATGCCCCAGGACATGCTCCACCAGGACACCAACTTCCTTCTCACTGAAGCTGGTGGCCCTCTGCCTCTCTGGCTGGGGGTCGCCACTGGTCTCAGATGGTGCTTGCCCCGACATGGCGACCCCCGAGGCAGGCGTGGGTGGGCAACTGGGTCCTGGGGCTGGGCTGTGGAGCGATGGTATCCCAGTCGGGAGTCTACTGTTCCAGCAGGGGTCGACACAGCAACTGGACCCCTGCAGATGGCTGATGTGCAGGCACCAAATGGCAGGGCACGGTGGCAGCAGGCAGGCAGGCAGGCAGGCAGCAGCAGATGGCACGTGGGAGGCTGCTCGGGGCACTGGGGGGCAGTGATTCGGCCTTCTGGGCAGGAGCGTGGTCTTCCGTGTGTATTCGCGTGGCCAGCTTGATACGGAGTGATTTGGCACGTGAAAAATCTGCACGTCAGCGTGTAATTTGAGGAAAGGCCCGTAGCGCGTAAGCGCGTCTGCACGCATACGCATTTTCATTGGACCAAAAAACACGCGTAGCATCTTGCTTCCCACCCCCTTCACCCCAATTGCCCAGGACAATTGTGGTGTACACCTCCCATTGGCACCACTCCATCTGTGCCAGCACTATTACATCTGTGCCATGGTTGGGAGGCCACCAAAGGTGAGGGGCGCCTCAGCTGGGCGTACTCCTCGTGGCGGGCGTGGTCGGGGATGTGGCCGTGGTGACCAGGGAGTAGGGGGACTCCAGGGTGTCCAGGGCAGCCACAGAGGGGGAAGAGGCAGGGGTGCGCCACTTGAGCACAATGTTGTGCCATGTGTCGGTGCAGCCATGCCACCACCCCCTGTGGTTCCGGGGGATGCAGCTCCTGCATCTGGCACTGGCACCCGTATGACCCAGCAGTCCGTTCCATCGACTGCCACGGGCCCAAGGGTAGCGGTAGCTGCAGGTGCAGCTGTGGACACCGCCACCCAGGCTCAGGGTCTGCCAGCGCAGGCTGCGTTGGCACTTGAAGAGCCCTTGGTAGATCTCCAACAGGCCAGGGGGGAAACCATAGGGGCACGCCGGGCTGCTCAGACCAAGACACGTGTCCCTGGGGCAGTCATGTCATCTGCTGCCCCGAACAGCCGGGTGTTGGCAAGTGCAGGGGCAGATGCACCCAACAGCACCCCGGTTGTGAGTCTGCCAACCAGGACCGTTGCGGTCAATGACCCTGCCACAGCTGATGTTGCTGCGCAGGGTCCATTAGTGAGCACCCAGCTGCCACTGACACAAGTCAGGCCTTTGGTCATCCCTCCACCTGCCACTCCCTCGGCTCAATCCACCGAACCCACTGGCCATACTGGTCAGGGCGGCATTAGCCAGCCAGGGTCTGCGCCACAGTCCAAGAGGAGGAAGGTTGCACCTGCAGCACAGGCTGGGACCCCACACACAGCCACGACCTCCTGCACGTCGAGGAAGAAGCCTTTCTGTAAGCAGGAACTGGACTTCCTCGTGGACTACGTGCGGGGACACAGCCGTGACATGCTAGTGGGTGCCAATAGTCAGACTACGGCTGCCCAACGTGACACCCACTGGAAGCATGTTGCGGAACATGTCAGTTCATTCGGCCATGAGGTGCGCACAGCGCAGGAGTGCAAAAAGCGCTGGAATGACATCAAGCGCAGCACTAAGGCTAAGCGTGCCTCAAATTACAACTTGACTCTGGTGACTGGCGGTGGGCCTGCACCAGAGGAGGAAGAACTCACTCCGCATGAGGCTCTCGTTGCGGAGTTCATACCACCAGAATTGGTCGAAGGTGTGGGAGAGATGCTGGACTTTGATGCCCAGTCCAGTGAGTGTTGAAGCGTAGTTGTTGAGGACGTGTGTGTTTCACTTGTGGGATGTGTTGTGCATGATTGCTGCTACATGTGACGTGTACATGGTTCTGAGGTGTAAGTAATGCAATGCTACCGTCATGCATGTCTCCTCTGCCTGCATGCGGGACTCCATGTGGGCATGCTCCCTTGCCCCTCCTCCGCCACTCTGCACCCCAGTTCCACCTTTGCACTGGTCTGCTACATTCTTGCCAATGTGTAGTTTCTTGTTCATGTGTCCTGTGTAGATGCTAACTTCCAGCTTAGAAACTGCCAGACATATGCCGTGTGGTACAGCCTTAGTACTCGATGCAGGGTATCCCACTTGTACTGTGCATGGGTCAGATGTCCCGCAGGGACATGAGTGCCCATTCATGCTCCATGTGCATTGCACGCATGCCCCTATGTGTCCTTGACTGGATGATCACTGTAATATGAGTCCTTGGTTACATACATTGCCTGCCATATTATCGGCCTCCCCATGTCAACTGTGGCTCAGTCCTGCGTTGCACACATGTTTAGGCAATGACAATCTGTGTGGCTCACAGGCCTCAGCCTGTTCAATGGCCAATGACTCTGTCCAACTCTTGTCGTGTCTTCTTCACACGTGGCTGGCCTCCGGATCTTCCATCATGTGTCCTGCCCACTGTCCCAGCATCATTAGCAGTGTTGTAATTTGATTCACATTAAGCTGTTGATGCCAGTCAACACTGCTTGTCAATACACAGGTGTATGGGCAGCCTTTTGATACCATGCTAGGCATCCCTGCTTTGGTACTGGGGTGGAGGGGTGCTTGGCTGCTAGACATGGTACACATTGAATACACAATGCACGTGATGTCTGAATTTGACATTGCACTGCCTTCACATTTCCTGGCACACACCATGGAGTGCTTGTACATGTAGGTAGTGAGTGGCGTACACATTTTCAGCACTGCATAGACCCACTTCCATGCAAACTGCCACCTTTCAACAGGTCTGATCACAGTGGCTATTCTAAGTAGACCCAGCATGCATGCCAGGTCATATGTTGTGTGTCACATGTCTGCCGGATGCCTTTGCTGTCGGTGTGTGTGTGTGTGTTGTGTGCTTCTGACATGTGTAGTGACCTTTTCCTCTCTATTTTTCAGGTGATGACACAATGGATGCAGAGGATGGTGTTGTCACGCCAGACACAGGGTTGGTAAGACCACATCAACCCGGCACTAGTGGGGGTCGTGGGGTGGTAGGCCACGAAACCCCCCAAGTGCTGCAGTCCATCCTGTCTCTGGCTGCCTATGAGTCCAGCCTTGATGACGACTCTGACGTCCATGTTGAGTTGGATGACCATCAAGTCCATGTGTCAGGGGTGAGTGATTCTGATGTGGACACTCCTCTGTCTGCGACACCTGCACTGAGGGATCAGACAGTCTTGGTTCCTCCGCCCGTGGTGGATCGGGACGCAGGGTCACCCTCCACACCAGTCACTGATGTGCCTGGGACATCACGTCGACGGGGGCATGTAGTTGTGCAGCCGCAGGCGGTGCCAACACAGCGAGGACCTCCGGTCCTTGGGTCCCGCAGGGGTCAAGCCCGGCAACGCGGTCGCCGCGCGCAACCGCTGTATACTGAGTGGGAGCAAGACATGACTGCCAATTCCGAACGGCAGGGGGCAGCAATGGAGAACATCGCTGACAGCATGGAGGGTGTGGCCCGATCTGTGCTCCCCCCTGCTAGGCAGGTGCTTCTCCAGCAGCAGGCCGCACGGTCCACGGCCCGCTCGCTCAGGCTGGGCATGGCGGCCTCAGACAGGGCACGCCAGGCTGAAATGTCGTCTCTGCGTCAAGCAATTGCTGCTCACGCAGAGGCGCACATGGATGCCCTGAGGGAGGAGTATGCCTCCCTCAGATCCACTCTGGGTGTCCTTATGATGTCCCAGAGGCAGCAGGCAGAGGAGAGGTTTGCACAGCTTGAGCGCACCATCTCGGCTGAGCTACAGGCTTGCCGGGAGGTGCAGCGGTTGTCCAGCCAGGCCTTGCAGGAGGAACTCCGTGTTACACGTGCTACCTTGCAAGAGGAAGCACATGTATCACGTGAGGTTCTGCATGCAGACCTATGTAACATCGCCACACAGAACCAGGCTCACCTGTCCGGCAGACTTGCTGCCGACACGGGGCAAGCTGCGGCTAGGCGTGGCCAGGCTACTGTGCCACGTCCTCCTTTCCGGGATGAGCCAGACTCGGACGACCATCTATCTCCCACATAGGTCGTGCTGTGCAGGCGTTGAGCCCATGGAGGTATTTTTTTTTGGCTCAGCATCATCGCATGTGGATGTTGAGCAGCACCCTGTACCTCCCCCCTCCTGGGTGCCTCCCCTCCCCCCCGGGTCGTATGTGGCCATTTTTGATTTTTCGTTTAGTTTAGTTAGTTAAGTTTCTGTTTGATAGTTAGTTTAAATAGGTAATGTAGGTTTTCCATAGTTAGTGTAATTAGTTAATAGTTGAGTTAGTTTAAAATTTGTAGTCTATTGTGCTTTCATGTGACAGTGCGGTGCCTTGTGGTTTTTGAAGGCATCCACTGTCTGTTCCAGCTGGGCCCTTCATGGTTGTCTTGTGTATGTGTTTGCTGCTTGGGTTCCTTGACTCACATATGCCACTCCTGCCTCCCTTATCCATGGGCTCGCAAGGATGGTTCGGTGTTACAGAATTTTACACAAGGGCTTTGGACTGTCATATCTGTGGCATGTCTGGTGCTTTGTGACTTGTGTTGACACCCCTAGTGGGGATGATTTAGGTGTAATTGTCCACTGTTCAGCTTTTGCTAGATAGGGTGTGTCATGATTAATGTGGACATTGATTGCTATGCATTGTGTATTATGTCTCATTTCTTTCCTGTACACGTGCCTGTTGCAATTCATGCTGTAGATAGTGTTCCACACTTTGGAAGTCAAAGACGGACTGATGGTGTGATTTGTGATGTGACTCTCTGACATGGTCAAGTAATGAGATGCCTGATGAGACACACACAGATCACTTTGATGCATTAATCATTTGTTTCATGCACTTTCTGCAGGGGGATGAGGCACCAGAGCACCTTTGCCAGCAGACATGGCCCATTGGACGACGGAATTCCTGACCCGTTTGTTGGTGCCCACATGCACATGTGTGCACGAGCAGAGCCACAGTGATTGCAGACCCACATCCTAGAACTGCTGACATGTTCCAAGGAACTCCAGGCAAGGTGAGCATCACAGGGGGGCCACGACACAGCAAAGCTTGCACCAGGCGAGTTGCACATGCAGGCTTAGTCACAGCACTGAGGGTGAGCTTAGACGAATATTGGTGTTGAAGCACACAATGCAGCTCAGATGTGTTTGTGGACTGATGGCTGTTGATAGTAGGGTTGTCTGGGACACATGCAGGGGCAGTGGCACATACCCTGCGGTACACCAAGGTTCATTGAGGCACTTGTATCAACCATGTAGCCTTCAGAGACATGGAAAGGGGCAGCTCACAGGGACATACAGCAAGGGACATACTTGGGTGCAGTGCATGTCTATTCCACGTACTTAATGATAAATGCACTGCCAACTTTGTTTTGGTCATGGTGGTACGCAACTTGCTCTGTAGTCATGGCTTGCCATATGGGTCTGTCTGCTTACCCAGGGAACATTGCATGTTGTGTGAATTGTGACACATTGGTGTTCCATTTGCCACGCACCCACCAGCGCCTGACTCACTGCATTGACTGTGTATGACCCGTCACAGGGGTGATGTTATATATGGGTACGAAGCATCGAGCACTGATTGTCTGTTTGTAGAGTAGTTTGTTGCTATGGGGCATGTTTTGTGTTGTGTTTTCGTGTAATTGGCACATACAGGTTGTTGACTGTGTCTCTCTTTGCAGCATTGGAGTGCTCCTGTAACCGGCCCTGAGAGTGCGCAGGCAGGAGGCCAGCACTCAAAACCAGAGCTAAGTGTCTTGTTGTTTTCCTTACAAACTGCCCTGCATAGGCTTGCTGGGGAGTGTACTGATGCACGGATGTATGTGTGGTCCTATTTGTTATGTTTTTTTCCCTAATCACCCGTGATCCTATGCAATTATGAAACCTGTACCCTCTACCCGGTGTTCCTGCTTCCCGTGCCTATCCAAGCAACGTTCCCTGACCCTCTTTCCCCACTGGGGTTGCGGATGCCTGTGTAAGCCCCGAACTTGCAGGCGCCAAAACCCTAGAGGGGGTGGTTGGTTCGTACCACTCCTGAGCCTGGACTACAGAATGTCATGACAATGATGTCCAAGTTTGTTTGGATTGTGTATGTGTTCATGCAGGTTGTACATTTTCGTGCATTCCCTAGTTTCATGTGTCATTCCTCCTCCCCTCACCTGCCACTCATTCCAGTCATCCAGTGTGTCTACACCTGTCCCGACTGCATATCCCTGAACCTCATTCCCCACCATGATCTCAGGGGCCTGTGTGAGTTTGACCTTGCAGGCACCCGGGACATGGTGTGGGTGGTTGTTTCATGAGACTCCCGCGCCTGTACAGGGGACCTGTGACAGTACACATCCATTCATTGTGCATCATCCTATGTCATGTACCACACATGTCTCACATCCTGTCGTGGCATTGTTCTGCTGTGCTACCTTGGTTGTTGCATCATTGTGGTAGTACTTGGCGTTTGTGAGGTACTGCTACGTCAAGTCATCTACTGGAGGGTGTTTGGGTTCGTTTTCATGCCTTGGATTTTGTGATTTTGTAAATGAGTGTGGATTCTGAGGGTTCAGGCATCTTTTTACACACAAGGTGGGAGATGGACACGAAGGGTAAAGGTGATCCTGTGGCCAGGTGGAAATGAGGGTTGGAGGCTCCATGACCCAGGTGCAGTTGTTCAGCGGGTCATGGTCATTTGCGCGGGAGGGGGGGGTTGTTGTTGATAGTTGCATTGCCCTGCAGTGTGATGGGAACTCTGACATTGTAATGTTGTTGTCCTATGTACATGTTGTGTTCTGCTGATCAATGCCTGTTCATGTGTTGTGTTTTCCTTTCAGGTGCGAGGGGATAGTTGTGGTTTGACATGCTGGGGTGTACACATGGTGGATGTTCACATGTGATGTGTAGGGAACACTGATGGTCACTTGAGTGCACATGCATATGTGGAGTGCATGTCCCTGCAGAACCACACACTTGCACTCGGATGCACTCCATGTACTCCCACCCTTGCATATCCACGTGTACACTGTTTGCCTTCTGGTGCCCACTGTGTCCCGGCAGCACATGTTCTGTGACCGATTATGGTTCCAGTACATGCCAAATTTGATGTTTGATGTAGTCTGTCACTTAGATGTGATGCTCAGGGTGTGCATCACACGCAATGGCTGTTCACTGTGCTGTGCGCTGAGCAGTGTGATGCAGGAGTGGGACACTGCACACATGAGCTGCAGTGTTGATTTTGCAATGCATAATGTGCATATAGACAGGCATTCATTGTGATGTTACGTCTACGACTGTTGCAATGCATTTGGAAACAACTTATTTTGGGTGGGACATTTTGTTGGTCTGTCATTTCATCTGATTCCGGGTCAGGCATCATTGTCCGATGCCACTGTACATTTAGGACATGGCAATGTGTACCTTATTGTTACTGCGTCAGTGTATGGGTATTGCTTGCCATGTCATGTTGATGTTTGGGAGGGTTTGAGTGACATGACAGTGATGGCCATGGCCTGCTTTGCAGGTGTGTGTGATGCACACCTTGCATGTCCAGGTCATCCGCTTCTCAGAGCAACTAGCTGGGGGTAGGTTTCTCTCCGCAGCAGGGCCCTCCCCCTGGAACAGACTTCCTGGCTGACTTGAACTTGAGGGGAACCATCTCCAGTTCTGGAAGCACCTCAAGACCTTCCTCTTTGCTTCTGCTTACTCTCTGCCTCTCCCTTGCAGAATTCTTCACTGGAACTGCACATGAGCTGCTACTGGGACACTCTCACCAACCTCGGTCCCTGGCCCAGCCACTGTCCACTTGCACTGCCACCCTGGCAACCCCTGCACTGCAGTACTGTCTCTCTATCCCTACAGCCCTCCCTTCCCAGCACTTGTCTGCACTTATCTTTGCAGTTGCCACCAGGCGACCTATGTATTATTCTTTTGGCCTACTTCCCCTGTACTGGACTCCCCCCCACCCTTCCCCTTGCACTTTTCCCTTCCCCCTACCCCTGCACTTGCACAATCTCAATGACACCTGGCCTAGTAGTACCGTTCTCTGTGTTCCCTTGTTCCCCCCCCCCCTGCCTCATTGGGCCTTGGAATACTTGTGTATGGCCCATGTCATGTCACATGTCATATGTGTGCATTTTGGTTGCACAGGATAGCTTGTGTTTAAGTAGCTAGGGATGCAGACGATGTGGCACTTCCATGGCAACTATCTCAGGGTGGTAGGGTTGTGACAGTTGACTGTCACTTTGTCATCATCGATTGTCACCTGGTATGTGCCAGGCCTGTGTGCACTCCGCAGGGGTGGGAGTTTAGGTGAAAAATGTGGCCACAAGCTGGGTCCGGGCTTCCTCGCCACGTGCCCTGTCCCCTCCCATGGGCAGCGCCTGTGCCTGTGGTTGGGGATGTGGGGGCACCACCATGTCCACCGGGACGCCCTGCCGTGTTGCAACATTGTGCAGGACACATGCTGCCACAATGATCCTGCACACTACTGGTGGTGCATAGAGTAGTTGCCCACCAGAGCGGTCAAGGGAGCGGAAACGTGACTTGAGCACTCCGAATGTGCGCTCCACTATGCCCCTGGTTGCAATATGGGCGGCGTTGTATCTTACCTGGGGTGGTGTGGTGGGGTTCCGGATTGGCGTCATCATGTGGTTGCTCAGAGGGTAGGCACTGTCCCCTGGGGAGGTGATAATAATTGAGATTATTAGGGTTGGGATATTTGTCTGTGTGTGACTTGCATGCATGTGCAAGGGCATTTGTACTGACCTAGGAGCCATGTGTCGCCATGCTGCCCAGCTTCCAGGGCCCGGCTCAGGGCGGACATTCTGTATATGAAACTGTCATGGGTGGAGCCAGGGTAGTTTGCATAGACAGAGGTGATGATTCCCTTTGCATCGCATACCACCTGTACATTGATGGAATGCCAGTGCTTGCGGTTTCGGTAGATGTGCTCAGTGGCCCTAGGTGGACGTAGGGCCACATGGGTGCAATCTATGGCACCGAGCACTTTGGGGAAGTGTGCCACCCTGAAAAAATCCAGGACAACGGCCTGCCTTTCTGCGGGTGTTCTGGGCATGTATATGTGCCTGCGGACTGAGGGGGCGCCGTCATGATTGCCAGTACCTGGTGTAGGCAGCGTGACTGCGTGGCCTGTGAGACCCCCCCCACTATGGCAGTGGTCCGCTGAAACGACCCAGTGGCCAAAAAATGCAAGACATTGAGCAGCTTCTCCAAGGGGCTCAATGCTTGGGAGCAAAGGGTGGGGGATGTGAGGTCATCTTCCCACTCCCTGACCAGGTCTAGGATGATATGGGGTGGAAACCTATACCTGCCGTAGACCTGGTCGTCAGGCATCCCAAAAAGGCTTGTCCGTGGTGCAAAAATGCGTGCCCTGGCTATTCTCCTCCTCCTGCGGTGTCCCACAATCAGTGCAGCAACAAATGGGGCATTCATCGTCGCTGTATATACGCGTTTGTTGTTTGCGCGCACTTTTATGCTGTGCGCGGGCGCGGGACGCCTCGGTGTGGGCGGACTCGTTGGTTTCCCGTATTCGGGTGTCATCGCGTGTGATCGGAGGGGAGCGAGCGTACACGCGATTGGCCTGGGTACGTGTGTTTCGGGGTGCGCGGGTAGTTCCACACGCCATTGGCCTGGGTACGTGTGTTTCGGGGTGCGCGGGTAGTTCCACACGCCATTGGCCTGGGTACGTGTGTTTCGGGGTGCGCGGGTAGTTCCACACGCCATTGGCCTGGATACGTGTGTTTCGGGGTGCGCGGGTAGTTCCACACGCCATTGGCCTGGGTACGTGTGTTTCGGGGTGCGCGGGTAGTTCCACACGCCATTGGCCTGGGTATGTGTGTTTCGGGGTGCGCGGGTAGTTCCACACGCCATTGGCCTGGGTACGTGTGTTTCGGGGTGCGCGGGTAGTTCCACACGCCATTGGCCTGGGTACGTGACGCCATTGGCCTGGGTACGTGTGTTCCAGGGTGCCGTGAACTTTCACACGCGATTGGTTGAAATCCACGTGTGTTCTGTCATCACGTGCAATGAGGGATACTCCCTCGCACGTCACGTCACAGACGCGCTCACGCGCTGAGGGCCTTTGGTCCAATGAAAATGCGTATGCGTGCAGACGCGCTTACGCGCTAAGGGCCTTTCCTCGAATTACACGCTGACGTGCAGAATTTTCACGTGCCAAATCACTCCGTATCAAGCTGGCCACGCGTAAGCACACGGAAGACCACGCTCCTGCCCAGAAGGCCGAACTACTGCCCCCCAGAGCCCCGAGCACGCTCCCACCTGCCATCTGCTGCTGCCTGACTGCCTGCTGCCCACGTGCCCTGCCATTTGCTGCCTGCACATCAGCCAGGGGTGCTGTTGGTGTGACCACCCCTGCTGGAACCAAAGACTCCCGACTGGGATTCCATCGCTCCACAGCCCAGCCCCAGGACCCAGTTGCCCACCCACTCCTGCCTCTGGGGTTGTCATGTCGGGGCAAACTCCATCTGTGACCACTGACAACCCCCGGCCAGAGAGGCAGAGGGGCACCAGCTTCAGTGCCACCGAAGTTGGTGTCCTGGTGGAGCAAGTCCTGGGGCAGTATGATGCCCTCTTCGGAAGTTCCCGCGCCGACAAGGAAGGACGGACTCGGATCTGGACTGACATCGTGACTGCCATCAACGCGGAGGGGGTGGCAGTCCGCGACTTCCAACATGTCAAGAAGCGCTGGGAGGACTTCAGGTCCAGGACCCTGAACAAGGCCCGGCGCCTCTTGAAGGCAGCGGATGCCAAGGGGCGCCGGGGCCACTTGTCGGAGGAACAGATGAGGGTCCTGGAACACATATCCCCAGCGCTCCACGTCCAGGTCCTTGAGAGGCAGACCCGTCTGGAGTCGAGCGGTGAGTGTACATGCATCCTGATTGTGAGCAGTGCGTGTGGTGATTGTTCAGTAGTGTGCAGGTTGCACATCTGTTTGTATGGGGTCGAGTATGGGTGCGGGTGTACAGGTCCGTGGGGCTGACACATGCGAGGGCTGTAATGTGTGAGACATGGATGGTGCCTGTGTGTGTGGGCTTGCATGCCAAATGCAGTTGTGTGGGCACACAAGTTTGTATGAATGTGTATGTGAGTAGACATGTCCGTGATGTCACGCATGTATGTTGTTTTCAGCTGCATGTATCAGCGCTGTGTACATGTGCATGTGTGTGTATTTGACAAGGGTGCAACAGTGATGCAACATGGATGCATGTGACAGCGGTATGTGGAAGCCTGATGGGCAGATGTGACATGGATGCCCGTCTGAACACTGCGACACTTGCCAGAGGTGTACACATGCATGCAAGTCTGGTGGTGTGTGTAAATGTGTGGTGCACTTCCTGTGTTGCATGTGATGTCTGGCTCACCTTTGGCTGCTCATGCTGTTGTATGTGTATGGATGGTGTTGGCAGTTGCGATATGGCTGTGGTATGGCTCGTGTGTGCGAGTTGTAATGACATGTGTGTTGGGGATCGTGATGACATGTCTGAGGTTTGCCAATGCCACTCATGTACAACTGTCATGTGTGTATGTGTCCATTGTACATTGCCCTGATGCGTGTGTTTTGTTTCTCCCTGTCTGCAGCGTCAACTGATGAAGAGGGCGGAGAAGGTGCTGTGGAGCACAGCAGCGGGGATCCCACCGCCAGCCGGAGACGCAAGGCCCGGCTCCCCTCCCATGTTGTCATCTCGTCGGGGAGTGAGGAGTCCGGTGCCGTGTCCCAGGCCGCAGCTGCCGGGGGGAGGTCCAAGAGGCGGAGGTTGCAGTTGGACTCCTCGGCAGCAGAAGGGGCAGCTGGGACCCCACAGGGCCCAACGGGGGAAGATGGCACAGAGTCATCCAGGTTGGTGGGGGGTTTGGTGGAGGAGGAGGCCGTGCAAGCACCAGAGACGGGGTCTGGGGGTGGGGATCCCACTGGTGCTAGTGGTGCAGTGCAGGACCAGGGACAGGAGGCAGCACAGGCCGCCGCGGAGGTGCCTGTGTGCAATCCTGTCCCTGATCCTGTCCCTGCATCATCTTGCACCAGCAGGGATGCCTATGTCCAGACCAGTTTTCAGGCAGGGGATGAGCTGACGTCAACTGGCCTTCCTCTGCTTGCGGACGTGGCTATCCAGGCCCGGGTTGAGCCTGTCCTGGCTGGTGTGGCGTTGTGTCAACGGGCCATGCGAGGTGACCTGCAGTCTTTTCATGAAGAGACTGCACGTCATCTCGAATGGCTCGTTGACCACGTCAGCCTGCTGGGACAGGTCACCCAGGCCAGATTCCTCCGTCTGATGGGGCTTGCCACGACCCCCTCCTCAGCTGGACCCCCTACGCGCCAGTCGTACTCTGTGCCATCTTCCCACCCATCAGTCACCTGGGTGCCCTGTGGAGCTGCCTCTGACGGTGCGGCCAGGCTGGTGGAGGAGGCATCCCTGCCACAGTCGGGAGTCGGACGTCCAGCAGGGGTGGCCACGTCAACGACTGCACCCCAGCCGGCGGAGGATGTGCAGGCAGCAGGAGGCAGTGCAGGGGCAGAGGCACAGCAGCAGCAGCACCATGGTGGGAGCCATGAAGGCTCGGGGCCTTCGACATCGGAGGGGCAGGCATCGGCCGGAGGGCAGGAGGACCCAGGACAAAAAGTGTCTTCCGTGTGGCAGCGGTTGGGCCACGCCATAGATGCGGAGCGGCAGCGGGCGGAAGAGGCACGGCTCTCAATGGTCAGGGCGGAGAACTCCATGCAGAGGGCCCTGAGGCGGGCCGAGTGCCTCGAGGCAATCCGCAGGGGTTTGGAGGTGGACACGTCGACGGCCCTGCGGACCCTCGGGGCCATGGAGGAGGACCGCCTCCGGGACATTGAGGAGGAGTTCGATGATGCCCTGGCCCGGCACATCCAGAAGTGAGCCGTGGAACTAGCCCGCTGCCCTTGTACATAGTTATGTAGGTAGTGTTAGGTTTCATTTTTGTTTTTGTTTCATTTGGACCTTTTGGACATTGGCCACATTTTTGTATATATTTTTTTTATTAGTTAGTGTAGTTAGATAGGTTTCCTTTATTTTGTTGGGATAATGGACCCTGGCTTCTTGCATTGTACATAGTTGTAGACTTGTACATACTTTCTTTTTTAACATTCTCCATGGATCAATGGCTTTTATTTTTATTTCCCATTGGATTTTGTTTTGTGGACATTGACTTTGTACAACATTACTTTGGATTTCAATATATTTTTATTTTTTTTATTTTGAACGGACATGCTTCTTTTCATTTTTTTACATTCACATTTCTGTTTCTTCATTTTTGATTCTATTCATGTTTCCTTTAATACATTATTTTTTTGTTGAACTTCAATGTGTGGTATCTCATTGTTTTCATGCATTTCATGTTATGTGTTTTGAGATTCACTGACACCCATTGGGTGTATGTGAGGGACATGTGTTTGTTTCGGAACTTGCAATTGGTGTTCTGTGATGTGATTGCAAATTATGAGTGGGTGGATGCAATACTCGGGTGGGTGTTTTGCATTTGGGGGCTGACCATAGAGACCAGGGTTCTGGATTGTGATGACATGTTGGGTGGGGAACATGAGTTGGACATGGGTGGGGGCCTGGTGGAGGCTGCCCCTGCACTGCTGGGGGGTGGGGGTGCAAGGGGACATGAGTGGGACATGGTTGGGGGCCTGCTGGCAGGTGCCCCACAGTGCTGGGGGGTGGGGGTGCAGGGGGACATGAGTGGGGGCCTGCTGGGGGGTGGGGGTGCAAGGGGACATGGTTGGGGGCCTGCTGGCAGGTGCCCCACAGTGCTGGGGGGTGGGGGTGCAGGGGGACATGAGTGGGGGCCTGCTGGGGGGTGGGGGTGCAAGGGGACATGAGTGGGACATGGTTGGGGGCCTGCTGGCAGGTGCCCCACAGTGCTGGGGGGTGGGGGTGCAAGGGGACATGAGTGGGGTCCTGCTGGGGGGTGGGGGTGCAAGGGGACATGGTTGGGGGCCTGCTGGCAGGTGCCCCACAGTGCTGGGGGGTGGGGGTGCAAGGGGACATGAGTGGGGGCCTGCTGGGGGGTGGGGGTGCAAGGGGACATGAGTGGGACATGGTTGGGGGCCTGCTGGCAGGTGCCCCACAGTGCTGGGGGGTGGGGGTGCGAGGGGACATGAGTGGGGGCCTGCTGGGGGGGTGGGGTGGTGGGAGACATGGTTGGGGGCCTGGTGGAGGCTGCCCCTGGTGACTGGAGGGGTGGGGGTGGTGGGAGACATGGGTGGGGGCATGGTGGAGGCTGCCCCTGGTGACTGGAGGGGTGGGGGTGGTGGGAGACATGGGTGGGGGCCTGGTGGAGGCTGCCCCTGGTGACTGGAGGGGTGGGGGTGGTGGGAGACATGGGTGGGGGCCTGGTGGAGGCTTCCCCTGGTGACTGGAGGGGTGGGGGTGGTGGGAGACATGGGTGGGGGCCTTGTGGAGGCTGCCCCTGGTGACTGGAGGGGTGGGGGTGGTGGGAGACATGGGTGGGGGCCTGGTGGAGGCTGCCCCTGCACTGCTGGGGGGTGGGGGTGCTGGGAGACATGGGTTGGACATGGGTGGGGGCCTGGTGGAGGCTGCCCCTGCACTGCTGGGGGGTGGGGGTGCAGGGGGACATGAGTGGGGGCCTGCTGGGGGTGGGGGTGCAAGGGGACATGGTTGGGGGCCTGCTGGCAGGTGCCCCACAGTGCTGGGGGGTGGGGGTGCAAGGGGACATGAGTGGGGGCCTGCTGGGGGGTGGGGGTGGAAGGGGACATGAGTGGGACATGGTTGGGGGCCTGCTGGCAGGTGCCCCACAGTGCTGGGGGGTGGGGGTGCAAGGGGACATGGTTGGGGGCCTGCTGGCAGGTGCCCCACAGTGCTGGGGGGTGGGGGTGCAAGGGGACATGAGTGGGACATGGTTGGGGGCCTGCTGGCAGGTGCCCCACAGTGCTGGGGGGTGGGGGTGCAGGGGGACATGAGTGGGGGCCTGCTGGGGGTGGGGGTGCAAGGGGACATGGTTGGGGGCCTGCTGGCAGGTGCCCCACAGTGCTGGGGGGTGGGGGTGCAAGGGGACATGAGTGGGACATGGTTGGGGGCCTGCTGGCAGGTGCCCCACAGTGCTGGGGGGTGGGGGTGCAAGGGGGACATGAGTGGGGGCCTGCTGGGGGGTGGGGGTGCAAGGGGACATGGTTAGGGGCCTGCTGGCAGGTGCCCCACAGTGCTGGGGGGTGGGGGTGCAAGGGGACATGAGTGGGGGCCTGCTGGGGGGTGGGGGTGCAAGGGGACATGGTTGGGGCCTGCTGGCAGGTGCCCCACAGTGCTGGGGGGTGGGGGTGCAAGGGGACATGAGTGGGACATGGTTGGGGGCCTGCTGGCAGGTGCCCCACAGTGCTGGGGGGTGGGGGTGCAAGGGGACATGAGTGGGGGCCTGCTGGGGGGTGGGGGTGCAAGGGGACATGAGTGGGACATGGTTGGGGGCCTGCTGGCAGGTGCCCCACAGTGCTGGGGGGTGGGGGTGCGAGGGGACATGAGTGGGGGCCTGCTGGGGGGGTGGGGTGGTGGGAGACATGGTTGGGGGCCTGGCGGAGGCTGCCCCTGGTGACTGGAGGGGTGGGGGTGGTGGGAGACATGGGTGGGGGCCTGGTGGAGGCTGCCCCTGGTGACTGGAGGGGTGGGGGTGGTGGGAGGCATGGGTGGGGGCCTGGTGGAGGCTGCCCCTGGTGACTGGAGGGGTGGGGGTGGTGGGAGACATGGGTGGGGGCCTGGTGGAGGCTGCCCCTGGTGACTGGAGGGGTGGGGGTGGTGGGAGACATGGGTGGGGGCCTTGTGGAGGCTGCCCCTGGTGACTGGAGGGGTGGGGGTGGTGGGAGACATGGGTGGGGGCCTGGTGGAGGCTGCCCCTGCACTGCTGGGGGGTGGGGGTGCTGGGAGACATGGGTTGGACATGGGTGGGGGCCTGGTGGAGGCTGCCCCTGCACTGCTGGGGGGGGGGGGTGCTGGGAGACATGGGTGGGGGCCTGGTGGAGGCTGCCCCTGGTGACTGGAGGGGTGGGGGTGGTGGGAGACATGGGTGGGGGCCTTGTGGAGGCTGCCCCTGGTGACTGGAGGGGTGGGGGTGGTGGGAGACATGGGTGGGGGCCTTGTGGAGGCTGCCCCTGGTGACTGGAGGGGTGGGGGTGGTGTGAGACATGGGTGGGGGCCTTGTGGAGGCTGCCCCTGGTGACTGGGGGGTGGGGGTGGTGGGAGACATGGGTGGGGGCCTGGTGGAGGCTGCCCCTGCACTGCTGGGGGGTGGGGGTGCTGGGAGACATGGGTGGGGGCCTGCTGGGGGGTGGGGGTGCAAGGGGACATGTGGCTTGGCTGGGGGGCATGCCCATGGTGGATGGGCTGCCTGCGGGACATGACCAGGGGTGCAGGGTAGTCCCCTGTGGTGTGGGCTGCCTGCAGAGGTCGTGGAGGGGGTAGAGGGGAGACCTGGGAGGACCCACACTGGCAATTCACCTCTTCAACTTCCCGCACACCTACGTAATACACTGCCCCACTCGCACAGGCCCAATCGCGTGTAGGATTTCTCGCGCACCCCTGAAATCCACGTACCCAGGCCAATCGCGTGTAGATTTTCTCGCGCACCCCTGAAATACACGTACCTAGGCCAATCGCGTGTAGATTTTCTCGCGCACCCCTGAAATCCACGTACCCAGGCCAATCGCGTGTAGAATTTCTCGCGCACCCCTGAAATCCACGTACCCAGGCCAATCGCGTGTAGAATTTCTCGCGCACCCCTGAAATCCACGTACCCAGGCCAATCGCGTGTAGAATTTCTCGCGCACCCCTGAAATCCACGTACCCAGGCCAATCGCGTGTAGAATTTCTCGCGCACCCCTGAAATCCACGTACCCAGCCCAATCGCGTGTAGAATTTCTCGCGCACCCCTGAAATCCACGTACCCAGGCCAATCGCGTGTAGAATTTCTCGCGCACCCCTGAAATCCACGTTCCCAGGCCAATCGCGTGTAGAATTTCTCGCGCACCCCTGAAATCCACGTACCCAGCCCACTCGCGTGTAGATTTTCTCGCGCACCCCTGAAATCCACGTACCCAGGCCAATCGCGTGTAGATTTTCTCGCGCACCCCTGAAATCCACGTACCCAGGCCAATCGCGTGTAGAATTTCTCGCGCACCCCTGAAATCCACGTACCCAGGCCAATCGCGTGTAGAATTTCTCGCGCACCCCTGAAATCCACGTACCCAGGCCAATCGTGTGTAGAATTTCTCGCGCACCCCTGAAATCCACGTACCCAGCCCAATCGCGTGTAGAATTTCTCGCGCACCCCTGAAATCCACGTACCTAGGCCAATCGCATGTAGAATTTCTCGCGCACCCCTGAAATCCACGTACCCAGGCCAATCGCGTGTAGAATTTCTCGCGCACCCCTGAAATCCACGTACCCAGGCCAATCGCGTGTAGAATTTCTCGCGCACCCCTGAAATCCACGTACCCAGCCCAATCGCGTGTAGAATTTCTCGCGCACCCCTGAAATCCACGTACCCAGGCCAATCGCGTGTTGAATTTCTCGCGCACCCCTGAAATCCACGTACCCAGCCCAATCGAGTGTAGAATTTCTCGCGCACCCCTGAAATCCACGTACCCAGGCCAATCGCGTGTAGAATTTCTCGCGCACCCCTGAAATCCACGTACCCAGCCCAATCGCGTGTAGAATTTCTCGCGCACCCCTGTAATACCCGTACCCAGGCCAATCGCGTGTAGAATTTCTCGCGCACCCCTGAAATCCACGTACCCAGCCCAATCGCGTGTAGATTTTCTCGCGCACCCCTGTAATACACGTACCCAGGCCTATCGCGTGTGGGGACACCCGCACACCCCTGAAATACACGCTCCCCGCTCTGCGTTTGCTGCTGCCCTTTGCGCTGGATTGGGGATTTTGATGGCTTTTCCCTGCGCAAGGGGCGTTCTTGGGGGCGTAACTGACGCTGCTGCAGGGTCGCTGCGCCACTCTGCGCCACGGCTGGTTGTGGATGTTGGAATCCATGAATACGCTGTGCGCCTGAATGTGTTTCGGCGCACGCGGCTGGCGCAGACTACCGCACGCGCACACTGTGCGCCAGCCGCGTGCGCCACTTGTGCGCCGAATTCTATGAATTGGCCCCCAAATGTCTGCTCTTCACTCTGTCCGATTCCTTGCAAGTTGACGATTAATCCACTCGAAGATTTCCAAATGGCACTCAGTAAGATTCAGGTAAGTCTATTGTGTTTTTCCCCTTAGGGGCCGGGGTACAGCGATGACGCAGAGTTGACTGTGCCGACCCGAGATGAGGTGAGACCCCCGTGGTAAATCAGGTAAGTTTTGTGGGGGGTAACTGGTATTGTCCTTGCTTTCTCCCCTTAGGGGCTGGGGTACGGCGATGAATCAGAGTTGACTGCGCCGACCTGAAATGAGGTGAGTACCTCCCGTGGTAAATCAGGTAAATCCTTGGGGGTAGCTTGTATGGCCTTAGAGAGTCCCCTTGCTCACCTTGCTGTCTTTGTGTCCTTAGGTGTCGGAGGGCGGCCGCGAGATGGAGAGAGCATGATGGAATGCTGAAGTACCGCCAAGCAGGTGATTTCAGCGCGGCGCCGTAGGAATGCGAAGCAATGCTTCAAAGACTTCTGTCTTTCAGTTCCGTGGCGAAATGGATCAGGATCCAGGTAAGGATTAAAGTTAAAACTCCTGTTCTAACCTTTATCCTTTTTGTCTTCTTGTTTCAGGAGTCCCAGGACTGAAGCGGGCGTGGCTGAAGACTGGAGCTGCTGAAAACACGGTGAGCGTTACGCTGCAGCAAGCAGAATAACGCGAAGCACGTGTGGCTGTCCGGGCGTGGTTTAAATAGCCTTGGAAGAAGATCCAGGTAAGTATTCTTCCACAGCCCCACCCAAGTAACAAAATAGTCCCTTCAGTAAAATAGTCCCTCCTAAGCCTCATTTGGCTTGAGTCTTCAAGCAGCATGGTCTGCCTCAGGTGAGTATGCAGCATGGTCTACTTCAGGTAAGTTATCAATAATGAGCCTGGCGCCCATGGCGCCAGGACTGATTTTATCTTTATGAGCCTGGCGCCATAGGCGCCAGGACTGTACCCAAACAGCCCCTAACTGGGGCTTTTGGGCATGCTCTAAGTGGCATGATGCCTGCTTCCAGGGCTGCTGGGCCTGGTCTGGTCTTCCGGGGGCAGGCATCATGACATCACTCCCCCTCAAGGCCCCTCCTAAAGTCGTTCTCCCCCTTGGCCGTGGTTTGTCTGGAAATTCCCAATGGAACCTCTTCACTAAACGAGGTGCATGCACGTGGTCACTAGGTTCCCAAGACCTTTCCTGTGGACCATAACCTTTCCAGTCAATTAGGTAAAAGAGTTTTGATCTCACTCTTTTTGAGTCCAAAATATTCTTGACTTCGAACTCGGGCTCCCCGTCTATGAGGATAGGTTCAGGTGGAGTGGTTAGCCTTGTTCCTGGTTGCACTGGCTTCAAAAGAGACACGTGGAAAATGGGATGGATTCGCATATGAGCAGGTAGGTCCAACTTGACGGCCACTGGGTTAATAATTGCCTTAACAGAAAAAGGTCCCAAATACCTGGGGTTAAAGGTCCGAGTTCCCTTGAGTGGTAAGTGCTTAGTGGCTAACCATACTGGTATTGAGGAGCTTCACTTCTGTGCTGATCCGCATCCTTTTTGTATTTTTCCTTAGCCTTTTGCAAATGGATGGTTGCTTCTTTAAAGGCTTGTGTAATAACAGCGTGGAGATGGTCCACTGCGGGCATCTCTAAATGCTGGGGTGAGTCCAAATCCGAGGTTTGAGGATGGTGCCCATAATTGGTGAAAAAAGGACTTTGTCCAGTTCCTGAGTGTATGGAATTATTGTACGCATACTCTGCGATCCACAGAATGTCTTTCCAATTCCCCTCAGACTGATGTAGCATACAACGGAGGTACTGTTCAAGAGTCTGGTTGGTCCTCTCCGTTTGACCGTCGGTCTGAGGGTGGTGACTGGTCGAAAGCCTAACATCAATTTGTGCCAGTTGACAGCATTTCCTCCAAAATTGTGAAATGAATTGACTGCCCCGATCTGAAATTAACACTGAAGGAAAGCCATGCAGGCGGACAACATTTTCAAGGAATTCCTTGCCCAGGATTGAAGCTGAAGGTATCCCTTTTAAAGGAATGAAGTGGGCCATTTTAGAAAAAAGATCTACAATAACTAGAATGGTATTGTAACCTTGGTACGGGGGTAAATCCATGATGAAGTCTAATGACAAGGTATGCCAAGGGGTAGGTGGTATGTCTAATGGTTTCAATAATTCAGCAGGTTTTTTCTTTTGCCCTTTATTTTGAGCGCAAATGCCACAAGACATGACAAATGACTTGATATCCTTTCGCCAGGTAGGCCACAAAAATTGCTTCCTAATTTTAGCTTCGGTTTTTGCAATACCCGGATGCCCTTCTATTAAGGTGCCATGGTAATGGGAAATGACAAGTTCCTGTAGTTCCTTTTGCGGTAAAAATAGCCGGCCTTGGTAATAAGGTAAATCATCGATGACAGAGTACTCTGGACCTTTCTTTGTCCAGTCCTGTAGGGCAACGGAATCAAAGAGTTGGTGGATCTTGTTTTGAATGTTCTCCAGTGTCTGTATGGAAGTCAGGCCGAGGATTCTCTGTTCCGGAATTATGGGTATGGGTTCTAAAGTTATTTCTGCTTCTCCCATTCCAATCCGGGACAAGGCGTCTGCTTTACCATTCTTACAACCTGGTCGATAGGTTATTACAAAATCAAACTCGGCGAAGAACAATGCCCAACGGAGTTGGCGCGAAGATTGGGCTTTGGCTGTCTTTAGGTATGGTAAGTTGCGGTGATCGGTGATGACCGTGATGGTATGTCTGGCGCCCAGTAGATAGTGCCGCCAAGCCTTGAAGGCAGACATGATGGCCAGCAGCTCCTTGTCGGTTATGGCATAGTTTAATTCGGGGGCTAAACACTTTCTTTACCAAAACGCCACTGGGTGAAGCTGGTTAGTTTCGGGATCCTTTTGGGAAAGGAACTGGATGCATCTGTTTCCACTATGTAGGGAAGCTCGGACGCGGGTGTCTTAATATGGGAGCAGATGTGAATTTAGCTTTTGACTCTTGGAAGGCGTTCTCTGCTTCCTCTGTCCACACAAAGCGTTTGTTTTTTCGCAATAGTGTTGTGATGGGATGTACAATGTGCGAGAAGTCCGGGATAAACCTGCGGTAGAAATTGGCAAAGCCAAGCATGCTTTGAACTCCTTTGATTGAACTTGGCAAAGGCCAATTAAGAATGGCATCCACTTTTCGTGTATCCATCCGGATTCCTCTCGGGGTCAGAATAAATCCAAAGAATTCCACTTCCGTAGTGTGGAAGATGCATTTTTCCAGTTTAGCATATAATTTATGCTGGCGTAACTTCTCTAGGACTGCTCGGATGTGTTTTACATGCTCAGATTCTGATAAAGAGTATACTAAGATGTCGTTGATGTAAAGGACCACACAAACGTCGATAAGCTCTCGGAGGACATCGTTCATGAAGAACTGGAAGGCTGCTGGTGCATTGCATAGTCCAAAGGGCATCACCTGGCACTCAAATAGTCCGTACTTGGTGCGAAAAGCAGTCTTCCATTCGTCACCCTCTTTGACACGTACCAGATGATATGCCCCCCGAAGGTCTAGTTTCGTGTATATACAAGCGTCCTTCACCTGGTCTAGTAGTTCTGGGATCAAAGGCAGTGGGTATCGATTCATGATGGTTATCTGATTCAGTGCGCGGTAGTCTATACATGTTCTAAGGTCGCCTTCCTTTTTCGGTACGAAGAACAAGGCTGAAGATGCAGGGGATTTGGACGGGCGAATGAAGCCATTAGCAAGGTACTGGTCTAGGTACTGGCGCAAATGAAGATTTTCGGGTTCCGTAAGGGCATAGATTCTGCTGCAAGGTGGTTGTGCTCCAGGTACAAGATCTATTTGACAATCATACGATCTGTGAGGTGGTAAGGTGTTTGCCTCTTCCTTTTGGAAGACATCCTGAAAGTCTTGGTATTCAACAAGTAATTGCATGGCTACTGGAATTACTGGGGCCAGGACTGAGTTTTGAGTTTTCCTTGGGTAGCAGGTGTGAGCACATTCTGGGAAAGTTAGTCTCTTCTCTCGCCAATCAATACAGGGATTATGTTTTTCCAACCAAGGTATCCCCAGTATCAGCTGAAACTGTGGGGCCTTGATTAAGTCAAACATCATAGCCTCTCGATGCCCATCTTGACTCAGCAATGTCATCTCTGCAGTGGAATGAGTTACGGGTCCAGAGGCGATTTCCGTTCCATCTACAGTGGTGACAACATCGGCCGTGGTCTTGCGGGTGAGAGATAGATTCATCCTGGTAGCCAATTCCCAGTCCAAGTAATTTCCTATGGCTCCACTGTCTACGTACACCTTTACTGCGTGCATGCGTGATGGCTGCTCTGGATCTACAAGGACCATGGGTATGGTGAAATGCGAGGTCAGAGTGTCCTTCTTTAAGCTCGGCAAGCGGACCTCTATGCTTGCCGGGCGTAGTCGTTTCCCGAGTCAGATTTCACATGGTTTTCGTCTGCTGCTCCTATAACTTTCTTGGGTGGTTTTACAGGGCAGTTCTGAAGAAAATGACCAGCAGTTCCGCAATATAAACATAATTGCAGTTGCCGTCTTCTATCTCTCTCCTTTTGGGTTAGGGGTCCTTTAACCCCCCCGATTTGCATTGGTTCTGAGACATCTACTCCCTTGGAGCTTACGTGGGTTTTAACCAACACCCTGTTCTCAAACTTGGTTCGGTCAGCCTTCCTGGTTTGCAGTCTGTGATCGAGCTGGACCACTAGATCTATATATTCAGCACAGTCTTGAGGCGGGTTCACTATTTGGGCCAAAACATCTTTGAGTTCTCCTCGAAGTCCTCGATGGAATAATGTGATTCGCTTGGCTTCAGGCCATTCGGTTTCCATTACTAATCTATTGAAAGTTGCAATGTAAGATAAAAGATCCTGGTTACCTTGACGTAGGGATAAAAGTTTGTTGTCCAAAGCCTGTCCTCTGGAGTGTCGGGCGAATAGTCTTTCCATGCTTGTTCGAAAACCCTGGAAATCTCGAAGAATCAGGTCATCCTGGTTAACTAGTGGAATGGACCAATCCGCTGCACTGCCGCTGAGATATGACAGTACAAAGGCTACCTTGTTCTGATCGTTTGGGAAAGCTCCAGGTCTACATAAAAAGTGCAAGCGGCATTTATTCATGAATGTTGCAAACCCTTTTGGGTCTCCGGCAAAGCGTTCAGGCGAAGCCAAAGGAACGGCTCCAGGTAAATTTATCTGCACCGGGTTACTCGATGGTACAGGAGCTGGACTTGCCCCAAGTCCTGGTAGAGGTGTTTGTCCAGCCTGGCTCTGTAATAGTTGTCTGGCCAACTCATCAGTTCATTCTTTTGACACTATCAGTTCCCTCCTGAGGGCATTGGTTTCTTGGCAGCGGAATGCACTTCAGCCCTAAATTCCCCTAATAATTGGGCCAACTGATCAGTTTCCGAGGTCTCCATGACGCCCAGGTGGGTATTTGTGGGTAGGCTTCGCGTTCTGTTACGCTCACCTGATTCCCACGGGGGCGTCAACCGGAACTGGGCCGCTGTTACTTCCACCAGCGTGACGTGTAGCGCCGAGATGACTGACTGGACTGGCTCGCTCAGTCTAGTTTGTCTGGCTCGCAAGAATATTCTTCTGCAAAGGAGAAGAGGAATTAACCACCCGTGGAATTGAGTGCCAACCCACCTTCCCCTCTCCCGTTGTCTTCCCACTGATCACTCTTGATGTCCCCTCCTTAGTCTCACCTGACGGTTTGGAAGGATGAGCTCTCCATCCTGCGTCGACCGCAGGGGCGCGTTGATGACCAGTTACTTCACTGGTGTAGAGGAATTGGTGAGTTCCAGTATTGACTCTAAAGTCCAATTGTTCATAAGAGTTCAAATGTCTGCTCTTCACTCTATCCGATTCCTTGCAAGTTGCTGATTAATCCACTCGAACATTTCCAAATGGCACTCGGTAAGATTCAGGTAAGTCTATTGTGTTTTTCCCCTTAGGGGCCGGGGTACAGCGATGACGCAGAGTTGACTGTGCCGACCCGAGATGAGGTGAGACCCCCGTGTTAAATCAGGTAAGTTTTGTGGGGGGTAACTGGTATTGTCCTTGCTTTCTCCCCTTAGGGGCCGGGGTACGGCGATGAATCAGAGTTGACTGCGCCGACCAGAAATGAGGTGAGTACCTCCCGTGGTAAATCAGGTAAGTCCTTGGGGGTAGCTTGTATGGCCTTAGAGAGTCCCCTTGCTCACCTTGCTGTCTTTGTCTCCTTAGGTGTCGGAGGGCGGCCGCGAGATGGAGAGAGCGTGATGGAATGCTGAAGTACCGCCAAGCAGGTGAGTTCAGCGCGGCGCCGTAGGAATGCGAAGCGATGCTTCAAAGACTTCTGTCTTTCAGTTCCGTGGCGAAATGGATCAGGATCCAGGTAAGGATTAAAGTTAAAACTCCTGTTCTAACCTTTATCCTTTTTGTCTTCTTGTTTCAGGAGTCCCAGGACTGAAGCGGGTGTGGCTGAAGACTGGAGCTGCTGAAAAAAAGGGTGAGCGTTACGCTGCAGCAAGCAGAATAACGCGAAGCACGTGTGGCTGTCCGGGCGTGGTTTAAATAGCCTTGGAAGAAGATCCAGGTAAGTATTCTTCCACAGCCCCACCCAAGTAACAAAATAGTCCCTTCAGTAAAATAGTCCCTCCTAAGCCTCATTTGGCTTGAGTCTTCAAGCAGCATGGTCTGCCTCAGGTGAGTATGCAGCATGGTCTGCTTCAAGTAAGTTATCAATAATGAGCCTGGCGCCCATGGTGCCAGGACTGACTTTATCTTTATGAGCCTGGCGCCATAGGCGCCAGGACTGTACCCAAACAGCCCCTAACTGGGGCTTTTGGGCATGCTCTAAGTGGCATGATGCCTGCTTCCGGGGCTGCTGGGCCTGGTGTGGTCTTCCGGGGGCAGGCATCATGACATATCAGGTCTCCCTGCAACATTTGCATTCCTCTTAGGTAGTACACAGTTGTACTTCTTCCATAATACACCTTTGTTGACTCCAGGTACTACTTGTCGCCACCTCCCCCATACTGACATCCCATATATGAGGGTTTGTTCAAGCTATGTCTGTCAACCTTTCTTTCAATGTCTCTTGGCTCCTAGCAATGCTTGTCCCAGGTTTCCCCCAACTGACATCTCATATCAGGAGTATTGTACCATGTTTGCCCTTGTGTTCTTTCATTAATGTCTTTTGGTTTAGGCAATGCTGGTTCCGGGTTTCACCCAACTGACATCTCATATCAGAAGAATTGTACCGTATTTGCCTTCCGAAATATTCTTTAACATGTTTGCACGTCCCGGGCCCCCTACTTGTTTAGGTTGACTCACTGGTTCACTGTGCAGCTGCTGCGAGGAGTTTTCAAAGTGTAAGCATATCCTTTCTTGGCAGAGTCTCATTTGGTTCCTGCGTCGGCTTCTGAGGCCTTCTGTGAGAAACCCGAAGGTGTCTCACCCAATAGTCCCCAGAGATCTGTCATCCAGGTGGTCAGGACACAGCCATCGCTATTGAATCTACTTCCTGGGGTGGACCAGTGCGGGAGGATCACCTGGATGGGGGTCTTTGGGGAGTGCAAGTGGGACACCAACAGGTGAGATGTGGTACCCCCTTCCTTATAACACCTTTTCCCCATCGTACCCCCTATGATACTTAGAAGCTCACCCCCCCTCTTCCCGACACAAACACTTTCTTACAACGTGAAAAACAACAGACTAACACCAGAGCCGTTTACCTGACATGTCGCAACACCAGGGTCAGGCAGAGTCAGGCAACTGACAATAACTACACACACCTGACGTCCCTTTCCCTTCCCCACAGGGAAAAAAGACCTAGCACAAAAGCACACTTAGAGCAAAGACAAAGTCACGAGCAAGCAGCTATTCCAGGGTGGCAGTTCAAATGGAGAAGAAAGGTGGCAAGACCGGAAAGGACAGCAAGGAGGGAAGTGCCCTTGCCCTTTTTGACCCAAACCCGAGAAGCCTCAGTGAAAGAAATCATAGGACCAGGAACTATAGCTGACGTGTGGTGTAATTGATGCCAATAGTACACAGGACCCTCCCACATTGACAACCGAGGCGGGTAGGTGGCTTGCAACTGTGGTACCATCCTTGACTCCAGAGACAAGAAACAACCAGGAGGTCAGCACAGCCGGTGAGTCGGAGGGAGAACCAATAGTAAACCGGACGGTGTTGAGCGAAGGTTGGAAGCGGCAACTTGTTATGAACAAAGAACCTGTGTAGTAGTGAACTTTTAAAGCCCAGGGAAAGACCAGCTGCAGAGTGGCCACGTGGGTGTCCGTTCTAAAGACTCTGGCTGGTCCCCTTTTCTTGTGAACATTATAATAACAAGAGGCCATAGGAAAGGCCGTCCTAAAGAGCTAAAGTTGTCATACAAGGGTCGAGCCAAAATCTCTTGAACAATCGCGAAAGTCCTTAAACCTTTACGCAAGTCATGACATTGTGAAACAAGCATTGGCACCCGATTGAGGGAAATGCTGTGTGAATGGAGAATAGGTGAAGCCTGACTGGGGGCTAAGGTGAAGCCTGACTGGGACTTAGGAGAAAGCCTGACCGGGGGCTGGAAAAAGCTAAGGGAAGTGAATCCCACAAGCTGTTACAACCAAATGAACTGTGGCTAACTGGCATATTTGAACCCGGCTGAGGGATGCCTGTGGATGAAAGCAAAACATAACACCTTGTAAACATTGTGTGAACCTGGCTGAGGTATGTCCACAGTGAATGGTTGTTTAAAAAGACATTGAGATTCGTGAATGTTACAAGAACCTGATAATTTGAATGAAAGGTCGTAGTGAACCCGACTGAGGGAGGCCAAGGTTACAAAAAGGATCAGAGCCTGGTTGAGGGGATCTATAGGTGAAAGGAAATCCCCTGATGGGAAGATTAAAGAAAGGAACTTTTTGTTTGTTGTTAATAGTGCATCAGGCCCTCTGAGGCAAGACACTTGGTGTAAAAGAGACTTGGCCACAGAGGGCCCTGATATTTGGGAAACAAAATATAATCTCGTGCTGGAAAAGCCCAGGAGTGTGCTCTGCTCGAGAGTCCTGCCTTGTCCTGTGCTAAAAACATGGGGAAGGGAGACCCCAGTTATACCATCCTGACTTATCATTTTATGAACACTTCTTTCTTTTCTGATGAACATTATGCCACACTATTTTGTAACTTAGCAGTAAGGATTGGCAATCCTTTTTTTAGTATAGGCCCTTTTTATTTGACAAGACACCACTAGGATGCCTTATTATTATTTGATGGTCGTAGCTTGCTCCCATCTTAGATTTAGGTTTAGATTAGGTGTTTTTTTTCTCACCCACTTATACATCTTAATAAGCACTCTTTAACTGTGATCACTTGTGTCTGTCTTTGCTGTTGCCACCATGAGTTCCTTACACTTCGCAGACAGAACCAGTACAGCTCTGCAGGGCTGCGTGTCCCCCGGCCTCGCTGCATACCGCTCACCTTAACTTTACCGGAGTTCCTCTTTTCCCGTTCTGAATGCCGCAAGTCTGCTACCAACAAACATTTCCTGCTCTCCCCATGGCTCTTCTGCGTGAGTTTGCCTCTGCCTCTCAACTCGCTTCCCGCTTCATGCAGTCAGCAGCCTCTCTCCTCTTTCCTTCGATCTGTCAGCTGCAGGTGATTTCCAGGTTTAAATGTCCCATGCAGCTGACTTGGATCCTGACAACACAACTGCACATTACACTTGGGTCACATTCCCTCCACATTAACTATTGGCTCCTCTTCCTCGTCTCAGTACTTGAGGCTTTCTGGGACTTGGAGTCCAAGGAAACACCACACTTATGCCTTGAAACACCATTTCTTGTATAGGTGCATTATAAATACTATGAGCAACCCGGGGGGTATCTTACCTGCTAGTCCCTGGGAATCTCTCTCAGGTGGCCAGGGCACGGCCATCGCCTTTGGAAGCATAACCTTGGGGTGGACCAGTGCGGGAGGATCCCCTAGGTTAGGGGTCTTCAGGGAGTGGGGGTGAGATAGCCCATGGTGAGACGCGCTATTCCCCCCTTTTTGTTCATCTACCCCATCCTACTTTTTAGGATGTTCCAAAGTCCCAGCTCCCCCCATTTTTTACACAAACACTGGGCAGTGGAAGAGGGCGACTGAGAGTAACCAGACTAACGCTCTCATATGCTATTGGACATGTCCAATTAAACGGGTCAGGCAAAGGCAGGCACTTTACCCTAAGCGCATACACCTCATACCAATTAGCTCTCCTCACACGAATAAAAGGCAACATTGAAAGACACACTCTAAATAAGGCAGAACACAAGACCAAGAAGAACTTCCTGGACAAAGGCATGCCTACTGGAGCTGAGCAACAGACCAAGGGATGGGAGTAGCAGGCCGAAAACCCCAAGGCTTCTGCCTCCAACAGGCCACAAAAGACGCATGGAGATGGCCTGGTCCCACTAGTGAAGATTGCACTGTGTTTCAAGGACGCCCGCTACCCTCCCAGGTGAACGGCAGAGTTGGGGAGGCGAGGTCAAGCCTGAGGTACTAATCTTGACTAAAAAATCGGAAAGCGCCAAACAAAAAAGAAGCACACACAGCCAATAAGCTGGCAAGCGACCTGAGAGACCAGTGTGTGTTAAAGTGAATGAAGTAACAACATCATATCACAAATGAAGACTGCACGCGTGTGAATGAAACTCAGAGAAATACAGCTGTAAGATGAGCGATAAAGAGTGGTCTGGTGAAAGAAAGTAGCCCATTAGAAAGTCTCAGTGAAAGGTGCATTGTCTGAAGCTAAAAGGCGAACAAACAGCAAGAGTGAAAGTAAATAGTGAACATTGAATCGAAGTGGTCCTGCGGCGGTCTATAAAGAAAGCCACGCACATTCAAAAGACTTCGACATCCGAACGTAGTCTGGGTCTGATTGAGGGAGGCCCGATATATATTAAACTTGGGGAAGGGAGCCCCCTTGCAACTTTGTGTGAACTGTATCGTGAGAGGTCTGAGCCCGGCAGAGAGGGACCTTTGTAAACATTTTGGTTAAAACATTATTTTGAAAGCCAGAGAAAGGAACTTTAAATGTGGAAGGCCAGACGGGCCTCGATCCATGTTTGTGAACTGTATAGAGAAGGAGCCAAGTGCCCCCGCCTCAAGCCTCTCGCCCATATTGCCTATATGTTGGGAACCAAACTGTGAAGTACGTGCAGTACCAGTGAAAATACCAATAACAAGGAGAATCCTGGAAGCGAGCTTCCCATTGAGAAAGCCATACCTGCGTACAAGACAGTATGATGGCCATTTGAATGAAATCCCAGAAGAAGTATGAAAAATGAGCAGATTGGTGACATCACAAGAAGTAAGACTGACGCACCTAGAAAAGATGCAGAGACAAGAGAACGAAGATATTCTATAAGTATCAAAGCAAGTATCAAAGATAAGTAACATCTTGGGCTCAAGATGAAGAGGCTTATGCTGCAGAAATGATGAAGATATCAAGTTATTTTACACGTGTACAGATGCACGGAAATGCAAGCAGACAAAGTATTCTTGAGGCAAGCTATGTAGTGGATAGATTGCGGCAAGCACCAATGTATATATATATATAAGTATATATATATATATATATATATATGTATAGGAGTGAGTGAACTTTTGATGATTCCCCTATGCATTATAGCAGAGCTGGACCAGAAAAAAAAGGCCTTTTCCAGTGGGTCGCAGTCGAGAAACCAATTGAATTACAGGAGCGAATCAAAGAAGGGCGAGGCTGGACAAGCCCCAAGAAGCCAAGGCCGCTTTTAACTTGGATGAGCAGACATTAGTTACAATCGTGTGAAAGAACAAACTCCTGTTCAGAAGACATGCACGAAAAATAGGAAGACGTCAGAGGTTCATTAAATAATAGTATTATAAATTCAGCAGAGCTCAAATTTGTGGTCTTCAGTCACGTGGAGGGGTGAAAATGGACAATCATGACGAACCACACCTATGCCTTCATTCCCTCATATTCTCCAGATCAAGGAACATTTCCAAGGCCGAGTTCAAAGCCTTAATTGACGTGCAGACCACTGAGGTGATGATAGATGATATGCTAATTGGTGGGAAGCGATGGTCAAGACCAACCCACCAGCACCTGGAAACCAGCCTGCGTGCTGCTGGCATAGGTGGAAAAGTACTGACGGATGTAAGGGTGCTACCCAATTATAGGGGGCTGCGTAGTTAAGGGCCCTTTAGTTTATGTAACCAATGGGATGTTGTGTATTTAGTGATGTTCATAGTGACCAGTTTGAGGGGAGGGTTTAGTTGCCCCACCTGATGTTAAAGACCCTATCACTCTCTTAGACTAGTATAGAACATATACCTAGATTTTCTCTTAGACCAAATCATTTTTGCCAGTAGGATTTTGTAGTTTGCTACGTAGGATGACGTCAGCAATTATGTAGGTTGACGTCAGTAATGACAAGTATTTTTTTATGAAATGTTTCGAGATCATGCTGTGAGACGTCTGTTGATGTCCGTTGTACTCCCTGTTTTAGATAATTGACATTAAAACAGTCAACTTTGCCAACTTTCTGAGTTAGTCGGATTATTGTTGTTTGAGTATCTTCTGCATCCCCATTCATCTCAAAGTATTGCTACCTCGTCTTAAAGGGCTGGGATGGCAATCCCGGTTCAACTGTGTACCATGTTGAAAGCTGAACCATAGTGTGTCGTCCTGCCTACAGGAATTGCCTTACCTCGTGAGGCCTAACGTGGGGAGGGGAGCAGGTTCAGCCACATTATCATTTGAACACTGACTTTTCCTTTTGCATACATGTTCTCCTTTTTACACCTTTTGTACAAGAGATAGGGCAGGCATTAGGTTTTTATTAGTACAGGCCATTTTAATTTGACAGGCTCCACTACGACTGTTTTGTTTATCGTGGGATGGTTGAGACTACTCTCATATTAGTTATAGGGCAGAATAGGAGTTTCTCCAACCCCGACATTATCAATGATGGTTTTGCAAATTGTATCCATTGTGTCAGTGTCAATACTTGTGATACCATGCCTTCCCTACAATACCAAATAAATATATAAGGAAGTTCCAAAAGATTTCAAGTTACATTGTTGGACAGTTTTATGCAGACAACAATCACCATAAACATTAGATCTTGGATATGTTCTAATACAAAAAAGTTAGCGGGCGGCCTTCTCTAGAAAGAATACTGCATGATAACCTGTTCTGTGGTTTTTTTCCCACTTTGATAGTCTGCAGGCATTGCTTTATTCTGGATGTACTTTTCACAAAGGAGGAATATCATTTGCATATCAGTCTTTGCCCGGCCCACAAGGGCAGTCCAGCACCGAAAAGCCAGGCAAACCTCCTTTAAACAAGAGTACCAACAGCAACCCCAGACACGTGTTTCAGCATTGTTGGGCGTCATCAGTGAGGTGGAGCTGTGCCTCTCTGAGCACAGTGAGCAAGGGGTCCACGTCTGGGTTCCGCCAGGGATCTAAGGGTGACCAACTCCAAGTACCTTGCAAAAATACAAAAAAAGGTAGCAGGTGCCCCTCTCTAGAAAGACCATGGCATGATAACCTGTCCTGTGTTTTTTTCCACTTTGAGAGTCCGCAGCCATTTTTTTTTTTTGCTCACTGTACTTTTCACAAAGGAGGAATACCCATTTGCATATCAGTCTTTGTCCCACCCACACAGGCACTCCAGCACAGAAATACAGGGCAAACGTCCTTTGAACAAGAGTACCAACAGCAACCCCAGACATGTGTTTCAGCCTTGTTCAGCCTCATCAGTGAGGTGGAGCTGGACCTGACTGAAAACAGTGAGCAAGGGGTCCACATCTGGATTCCCCCAGGTAACGTAGAGTGACCAACCCCAGGTTCCTTGCAAAAATACAAAAAAGGTAGCAGGCACCCCTCTATAAAAAGAACATGGCATGATAACCTGTTCTGTGTTTTTTTCCACTTTGAGAGTCTGCAGTGTAAGGAACTCATGGTGGCAACAGTAAAGACAGACACAAGTGATCACAGTTCAAGGGTGTTTATTAAACCGTTTAGGAAGGTTAAACTCCTAATCTCAACCTAAATCTAAAATGGGAGTTACGACCATCAAATAACAATAAGGCAGTCCTAGTAGCTTTTTGTCAAATAAAAGGGACTATACTAAGAAACCTATTGCCAATCCTTATGCTAAATATAAAAAAGTGTGTGGGATAATGTTCACAAGAAAGAAAAGAAGTGTTCACAAATGATAAGTCAGGATGTGGTAGCCGGGGTCTACCTTCCCCACGTTTTGAGCCCAGGACAAGGCAGGACTCCGGAGCACAGCACACGCTCGAGCTTCCGCAGCACGACATGACAGTTCCGCTATTCAGCTGTCAGGACTTTCAGTGGTTGAGTCTGTTTTCAACAAAAAAGTCTCTTGCCTTCGAGGGCCTAATGTGTCTCAAAATAATAAACAAAGAGTTCCTTTCCATATGCTTGCTGGGTGATGAATTCTCACCCCTGCATCCCCCTCTTCCGGGCTATGATCCACAAAAAGCTCCTAGCGATATCGGGACCTTCAGTGTTTAAATCTCTTGCTTCCGAGGGCCTGATATATTCAAAATTACCCACAAAAGTTCCTTTCTGATTGCATTTAGAGTGATGATGCTTTACCCCTGGGTCCGCCTCTTCACTACCAACATGTCTGGGGTTGCTGTTAGCACTCTTCCTCAAAGGAGGATTGCCTGGAATTTCAGTGCTGGACTGCCCTTTTGGGCAGGACAAAACTGATATGCAAATGGATATTCCTCCTTTGTGAAAGGTAAAGTGAGCTAAAATCGATGGCTGCAGACTCTCAAAGTGGGAAAAAAAACACAGAACAGGCTATCATGCCAAGTTCTTTTTGAGAGGGGCACCTGCTAGCTTTTTTGTATTTTGCAAGGAACATGTGGTTGGTCACACTAAGTTACCTGGTGGAACCAAGACGTGGACCCCTTGCCCACTGTGCTCAGAGAGACACAGCTCCACCTCACTGATGAGGCCCAACAAGGCTGAAACATGTGTCTGTGGTTGCTGTTGGTACTCTTGTTCAAAGGAGGTTTGCCAAGAAACTCGGTTCTGGACTGCCCTTTTGGGAGGGACAAAGATTGATATGCAAATGAATATTCCTCCTTTGTGAAAGGTACAGTGAGATAAAATCGATGGTCGCAGACTCTCAAAGGGGCGAAAAAACCACAGAACAGGTTATCATGGCATGTTCTTTCTAGAGAGGGGTGCCTGCTACCTTCTTTGTATTTTGCAAGGAACTTGGGGTTGGTCACCCTAAGTTACCTGGTGAACCCAGACGTGGACCTCTTGCTCACTGTGCTCAGAGAGACACAGCGCCACCTCACTGATGAGGTCCAACAAGCCCGAAACAACTGTCTGGGGTTGCTGTTGGTACTCTTGTTCAAAGGAGGGTTGCGTGGCATTTCGGTGCTGGACTGCCCTTGTTTGAAATGTGGGTACAATTTGCCACACCCAGCAGAGTGGCCGTGGCGGGGAAAGCGTGTGGCCGCTGTGGGATGGCAGACCACTATGTCCGCATGTGCAGGGCTCCACTTCCGTTGGTAGTTCCGCAGGGTCCAGTCAGAGCTGGATTCTGTCGCCAGGCACACCTGCACAACATTGCTCAAGTGGATGAAGGGGAAGAGAGTGCCTCGCTGGAAGATGAGGAGGAGGAAGAAGAGGAGAATGTCTTCTTCGTGTCCAGTGTGGGTATCCTGCGCCCCAAGAACAGGCACGAACCAAGATGTCTAGTAAGGGTGAATGGGTCCCTGTACTAGTGGACATCGGAGCCTCTGTGAATGTCATGGTGAGAGAACATTATGACACAATGGTGTGTCCTCCGATGCTGGTCTCCTCGAAGGTGCACATATTCACGTTTGGGGGGGCGCAACTTGTAGCTGATGTGGGGCATGGGGAGTCCTTGATCAGAGCACGCTTCTACGTCACGACGGTGAGCAGCAGCACCCTGCTGAGCTGTGCTGCTGCGGAGGCGCTGGGCATCATCAGCTTTGCATACTCTGTGTATGTGGAAGACATCCAAATGCTGCTGGACAAGTACTCCCACCTGTTTGAGGGGATTGGGCGAATGGCAGGTGACCCAGTAAGACTACACATAGATGAGTCAACCCAACCGATTGCTCTGAAACATCGAAGGGTGCCATTCCACTTGCGAGACTTGGTTGACCGAGAACTGGACAATCGGCCTTGACATCATTGAAAAGGTGGAGGGCCCAACCCTATGGGTTTCCCCAATTGTCATTGCAAGAAAGCACAAGCAGCCGGACTCAGTCAGAATATGTGTAGACATGCAGCTCCCCAACAAAGCGATCAAAAGGGAACGGCACTTGATGCCTACTATTGATAACATCATCACAGAGCTGCAGGGTGCCCGTTTCTTTTCAAAGCTGGACTTAAGGGCTGGATACCACCAGGTGGTGCTGCACCCTGAATCACGGTACATCGCCATGTTCACCATCCATCGTGGTTTGTACCGCTACAAGAGGCTGAGCTTCGGGGTGTCGTCCGCAGCCGAGGTGTTTCAGAACATCACCGTGGGGCCCACGCTGACTTGGATGGCGTCCTCAATATAAGTGATGACATTTTAGTTTTTGCTAAGTCTGAGGCGGAGCATCTGAACAAGCTGGCCAAGATGTTTGAGCGGCTCCAGTCGCTGGGCTTAACCCTACACTGAGAAAAATGTGAGTTCCTCAAGACCACAATCAAATTCTTTGGCTTCATGTTTAAGGAAGGGGGTGTGTCTCCTGACCCCAGGAAGGTAATGGACATAATGGAGGCACGACCGCCTGGTTGACGCGAATCTGGATGTCTGTCCAGTTGCATACGCCAGCAAAGCCCTGTTGGAAACTGAACAAAGATATTCCCCGATTGAGCGGGAGGCCTTGGCGGTCCTATGGGGCTGTCGACACTTCAGGCTGTATGTGCTGGGGAGACCGGTGACGGTGGTCACGGACCACAAGCTGTTGTTGCCCATCCTGGCAGGCTCATCCTCCAAGCCACCATCGAGGATTGAGCGTTGGATGCTGGCGCTATTCGAATATGGAGTCTCCCTCGTGTACCTGCCTGGGAGCAATAATGTGGCAGATTATCTCTCTAGACATTCAAGAGGGGAGCCGGAAGGGCCGCTCAACATCTGTGCGGAGGAGGCGGACGCGCACGTTCAACTGGTGGTGGAAGCGGCAATTCCCAACTCAGTGCCGGTGGGCAAACTGGAACAGGCTGCCGCAGAAGATGAATGCTTCCTCATACTAAGGACGGCCATTCAGCAGGGGTCGTGGAGGGCTATAGTGGACACTCTTGCCTTGAGAACTCAGGAGGCCAAAGCCACTCTGTAACAGCTATGAAGGGTGGGGGATGAACTGACGTTCTCCAAGATTGGCCTTTTACTCACAGGCGACCGGATCGTGGTCCCGCAAGGGAAAATACAGCAGGTCATGGAGCTGGCCCATCAGGGACACCAGGGCACTGCCAACAAAGGCCCAGCTGCGCCAGAAGGTCTGGTTTCCAGAGCTAGAGAGGCGTGTGGAAGAGTTTGTTGCAGCATGCGTGTGGTGTCAGGCGGCGTCACTAGCACAAAAGAAGCCCGCCATAGAGACAATGTCGAGAAAAACAGACCATGGGAGGTGGTCCATGCTGACTTTGGCTCTACAACCCGGGACACACACTTCTTGGTCATTGTGGATGAGTTGTCTAGGTACCCGGAGGTGGAGTCAGTTGAGTCTGTGGCATTCGAGAATGTGGTGGTGTCAGTCGAGAAGATCTTTGCCACTCATGGGCTGCCCAAGGTACTGTGCTCAGACAACAGAGCACCCTTTCAAGGTGAGAGCTTTGCCAGACTGATGGAAGACTATGGAATTCACCACAGAAAGGTCACTCCCATGTGGCCCAGGGCCAATGGCGAGGCAGAGCGGATGATGAGGACCCTCAACAAAGTGTTCTGCATTGCCCAGGGACAAGGTCAGTGTTTGCAAAGGGCCCTGTATCAATTTCTGAGGGAATACCGGGCCACCCTGCACACATCCACGGGGGTGGCGCCTGCAGAGGCACTGTTCAAGCGGGGTCCAAGAGGGCTGTTGCCAGAGACGGGGGAGCGTGAGCCCGCCTTGATTGACGATCAGCAGGTGGAAAGAGAAAGGAGGCCAAGAAGTGAACAGGAGAATCTTCGGAGGAGACTCAGGTCTCAGCAGTTTGCCCCGGCGATGAGATGTTGGTAAGGAACCGGCACCTCCATGGAAAGTTGTCACAAACATATGACCCGGGGCTGATGGACGTGGTGGCTGTGAAGGGATCGATGGTGACTGCCTCGGATGGAACTGCGTCTGTCACGCACAATGCCAGCTTCTTCAAGAGGCTGGGTGAACCTCGGGCTGAAGCAGCCCAGGGCAGGGACATGATGGAGGTTCCAGATGAGGGCTTGGGTGTAGTTTCACCACCCAGCTCTCCAGCTCGAGAGAGCGCCAGCGAGGGAGCTCCAATCCAGGAGGTCGGCAGGAGGGACCCCCTGAAGACAGGGCGAGGGAAACCTGCTCACCTTACTGACTATGCGCTGGAATCCTGAACGGGGAGCAACATCAAGGTTCCTGACAGTTGGTGCAGGGATAAAGGGTGGTTGCTATTAAAGGGGTTTATTGTGGTTTTAGTTTGCAGTGTGTTACATGTTTTAGTAAGTAGTGACCCTTTGTTCATTGTTGTCATTATGAAAAAGGAGGAGTGTGGTGCCGCCCCTTTAAGGGTATCAGCACGCGGCAGAGTGACGTTGCACTCCACCGTGTGCGCTTTAAATAAAAGGGGCGTTCCCGGCTGCCGCAGAGCGACCGGGGAGCCTGAACCGAACACACCACTGTCTGACTGCGTCTGGGGCGGGAAGGGGCTCACAGGGATCCCGAATGCTGCCACAGACCTGTAACAGAGAGCAGGGGGCAGAAAGGAGGCGCTGGCCCCATGGGAAGGGCACCGCTGACACTGGGCTATGTAATTAAAGAGAGGGCAATGTACAGGAGCCCAAATTAAAGTGGGGCAGAGCAGCGTGAGCATGTAAGTGCCATAAGGATATGAGAGCTTCTAAACCTGCATATAAATTGAGCCAAGGGCAGCGCAGACCTTGCAGAGAATGGGAGGCGGGGGCGGTTCCGAAATTGCTTTTGACTCCACTTGCACAGGAAAAAACATGGTAGGAGGGAAATGTAAGAAGTTGGACACTACTTAAACAGCAGATGCGTGGAGGGTGGAGATCTATGTAAAAACCCTCAGAGGTGGAAGGGTAGTGTTGCTCTGAGGAGGCGCTAGCTGCACACCACACGCATGGAGTAAGGTGTGCGTACTGAGAAGGCGATAGAAGATGCAGGAGGCGTTCTGGGGGAGCCGAGCTGGCAACACATGTGGACAGGCAGGGGACTAACATAGCACATGAGGAGGGGCAGACTGGTAGCTAGGGCAAGGAAAAGCTCTGAAGAAGCAGGAGCCTGGCAGAGAGCCCAGCTTGGGGTCTGTCACGAACAGGGAGGCGGGCTCCCACAAGAAGGAAAGTACCTGGCTAATGTGAGAAACCTGAGGCGTTTCTCCCAAGTTATTCCCAGGGATCCTTGTGAAACATAGTTAGGGAAAACCCAGGCGAGACATGGTATTCTACTCCTATTAGAGAAACAAATCCAACTAGGCCAAATGCCTTTGTGGGATATTCTAAAAAACGATTTTTCAAATCCCGAAAGGACTCCAAGCTTACATTCAGGGGAAAGGAAGAGAAGAAGGACCAAACAGTCAAGAAATACCAATAGATGGACCCTTTATCCCATTTTACATATTAACCCATTTTCCTTGTCCTCAGATCCTCACAGCTGCTGTAAAACCCACTTATTTTACATCATCCTTACCTAAGAGTGTCACCAAGGGAAAAAGAATAGAGTTAACAACATATCATTACACCCCTCGATCTTTTAAAAAAAACTATAAGAAATGTGTCATTTTCCTTCCCATTACAATATCACAACTCCCAAGATCCGCACTCTTCCGATTCTACCAACCTTACTGTGGCGAGGAAGAACAAACACAGAGCTATGAAGATTCCCCATAGGAGTAGCCAGACCATGGCCCTCATTCCGAGTTTGGAGGTAAGTAACGGTCCTTACCGGCATGTCGTAAATAGCGTGTCCGGGCAGTCATCAGTCTGCTAATAGAGGACTATTACGACTTTGCGGGCACAAGCTTTACGCTATGCCGGTAAGGTCATTACCGCCATGCCGTTAAAGGCACCTTAAATGCCCTTAGCGGCATCAAGCATAGCACAGATAGCACTACTGACAAGGTCCAATGCGGCATTAGCGGAGACCGTTATTAGCGATGACCGCTGATAACGGTCACCGCTAATAACGGTCACTGCTAATAAGCGGAACCAGAAGTAGCGTCATCGCACAGGAATGGGAAGGAGCACGGTGGCCATCTTTAAAAGCACAATCCATTGATATCCTCACCACACAGGACCCGTTGGACTCTGCTGTTGTCGTGAATACATCCTCCTTTTACACCACTATGCCCAAGGCCCTGAAGAAGGGAGCTGCCCGCCAGTGGAAAGAAAGATTTAATGAGGATGCGCTGCAGATGCTGGTTGACACACTGCAGGAGCATGCTGCCATAGTTTTCTCCAAGAACATGAAGCGGGAGGCAATACTGAAGAAAAAGGAGATTTGGGCACTTGTTGTTCAGAAGGTCAGTGCTGTTGGGAACACACCATGCACCATCAAAGACTGTCGCAAGCGTTGGGACGACCTGCGACTGAGAGTTCGAAATATTCTCTCAGTGAACCAGAGCCAGGCAATGGGAACAGGAGGAGGTCCCAGCTCACCGATCAAGCTCACCCCATGCGAGGACATCTGCACCAGCATGATAGGAATGGAGGGGATAGAAGGTATTGGCGAGATGGAGTGTGGCGTCACAACATCGGGCGATGGAGGTGAGTGTCCTAAGAAAACATTGTAATGCCAAGTCTGATGTAAGTCAACCAATATGTCAGTCCAAAGAGTCAAGCCATGGTCCAACACACACACACTCCCAGCAAAGTAGGCGGACGCATTACAGACACATGCAGATGCCTGCTGCAAGGCAATGCCGTACCTGATACATACCACACAAAGATGTAAATGCCATGAGGCACACAGCGTGCAGGCCCAATATACTATGCATGTCAGATAGCATTGCTCTTGGCCAACATGAGTGACGCTGACGTATGCCTACATAACCAACCCATGTATCAAACAACGTGCTCATCCAAACACAAATGCCTATTACCCCCAATTGTGTGGATGATCAATTGTCCAAATGTATGTATGATGCCTATCAAAACATCACTCATGCCGTCCCTCTCTTTGACCCCCGCAGGCTCTGACCATGACAGCGATGGGCAGGATGCAACCCCATGCCCAGACCACACCCCGGAAGCGGTCCCTGCCCTTCGACCTCGAGGGGACAACCCAGGGGCCGCCATGCACCAACAGGCAAGACACCCCAGGTAGCCATCACACCGGTGCCGCCAAGGCCCGTAGAGGGCGAAGCACCACCACCACCCATTGGCCATCCTGAGGAATCAGGTGAGGCACCACATTCAGAGGAGTCCAGTTTGGCTGGGGAGGTGGCAACCACATCACCCCTGGCTGTGGAGGACCCACAGGACGACATATGGGTGCCCGTTGAGGACGATGTATCGGAAGTGGTCCGTACGCCCAGTCCACCGGCATCCCCCTAAATATCGTCCTTCGAAAGTGACCACGCCACCACCCCGGAGCAGTCTGGTCAGGAGCAGACGGAAGGGAACATCAGTCCCATTTTGCCAAGTGTGGAGGCTGAGCAGGCTGAGCAGGACAGCCAGGGAGCATCAACCTCTGCAGGGCTGCAGCGGTCAGAACAGCTAACTGCCCTTGTGCAGCAGTTTGTCGAGCACAACAGACTGGCCAAACAGGAGTGGCGTGAGAACTTCGCATCTCTAGGTAGGTCCATCACGGAGAGCACCGCCTCCATGGCCAAATCCATTGCAGATAACACCAGCTGCCTCTGCGAGGAGGTCTCGGTCCTCTGCCAGGTCTTAGGCCGCACAGCGGATGTCATGGAGGCAAGGCATCCAGCTACCCAATCCCAGGTCCGCAGGTCGGCACGTACCTTGCACTGGCAAGACATGCTGCCACCTGGACCAGGGAGTGCCAATTGATAATCAGGGCAGCCTCATGTAGGCATTGGTGACTCGATGGGACATGTGTGGGGGAGTTGTGGGGGGAGGGGTCTGAGGGTGTGTGGGGGAGTTGTGGGGGGAGTGGGAGGGGAGTGAGGGTGTGTGGGGGAGTTGTGGGGGAGGGGAAGGGGGTGAGGGTGGTGGAGGGTTTTTGCACTTTCGTTATCATTGTTATATTTAATACACCTGTTTTGTGAAAATCAAGACCTGAGTGGACATTCATCATTGCGCATGTGTCATTTATTCATATACAGTGCATAGTGCACACGTACCCCCACACCCAGTGCCCTCTGTCCAACTATCATGTCACCCTCTGCTGCCATGTGTGTCAGAAATATTGTGCTATCACTGACTGGCGCACAGCACGTCCCTCCTGTGCATCGGCACCAAGATGATGTCCAGCCACATCATCTTCATCCCCTTCATCATCATCAGGTGGTAGCAGTTCAATGTCAGTGGGCAGGGCCACGTTCTGGCGGATACACATATTGTGCAGCATGACACATGTAATGATGATCTTGGCCACCTTCTCATGCCTGTAGAGGAGTGTCCCACCCAACCGGCTGAGGCAGCGAAATCGTGCCTTCAGCAGGTCAAAGGTCTGCTCGATGACCACACGGGTACGGGTATGGGAACGATTGTAGTCCTCCTCATGCCGGTTCTGTGGGTTTCAGACAGGAGTGAGGAGCCACGGCTTCAAGGGATAGCCACTATCACCTGCATGAGAGGCAATGAAAGGTAAATGTTAAGCGATTCATGATGGACAGCTGTACTGGTCACACATGCCTGCAGATTATCGTTGGCCACATGCACATGTCCCTGGATAGATTTATGCCATCTTCAGTCCCTCAATGTGTCCTGTGCCATGGAATAATGGTGTGGGTTGCATCTTCAAGATGATACATGGTGTGCACTGACGTCTTGTTGCACATGCATCGTGTACGCATACAGCTGTGTTTGTGTCAAATTTGTGATGTGTTGTGTTCTGTGAGATTTACTTAGAGGGATCGTTGGCATTAGTCTGTGCAATATTGGCCAATCAGCGCTGTTCATTCCCATGGTGAAATGCAGCACTCTGTGGGTGTGGTGGCCCTGTGACAGACAGTGGATTCCCTAGTTGGTTCAGTTCGATGCACTCCCAGGGATGCTTGTCCTGTGTGGTGATTTGCTGGAGACAGCAACATAGTGAATGTGCACTGCATGGTGCTGGATGGCGTTACGAAGGGTGAGGGCCACAGATCAGTGGTGCATGTGTTGTGGGATGTGGGGTGGTTTCCTGTTAGTCATGTAGTGATAGGTGTCGACCTTACTTCATTCCTATGGGATTTGGGTGTTATGTACCGTTTGTGATGCTTTGGGGCACAGTGTTCGGTGTTGTGCACATCGTGCAGCCACATCAACATTGGCAGCATGGTGGTGTGTGCATCTCTCCCCCCATTTCAATGCCATATGCCGGTCCTGCAATTTACCAAGCAGCCAGGCACGTCGTCCAGCATGTCGCTCCATGAAGCGTGGTAGCGTGGAGTTCCGCAGGACCATAGAGTCATGAGTTGATCCGGGATATCGGGAACAACAATGTGTGATGATCTTGCTGGCGTCGCATGCCGTCTGCACATTGATGTGGGTGCAGTCGAGGGTACCTACACAATTTGGCATTCCAGTGCATGGAAGCCAACTTTTGTATCAAATATCTCCTGGGGAGTCCGTGGTAGGGATATGTAGTCCCTTGTGTGCTTGAGGAGGGCATCCAGCACTTGGTTCAGAATCCAAGAAAATAAGGGAAGTGATATACCATGCATGTGCCCCACTGTGTGCTGGTAGGTGCCTGTGGCAAGGAAGTGGAGCACAGAGACTACCTTCAGTAGAGGGGGGATGGCAGTGCGTATTTCTATGAGGCTGACAATGTCGTCATGTATCAGGTCCACAATGGTGGTGATGGTGTCCCGGTCCAGACGGTAGAGGGTGTGAATCTGCTCAGGTTTTAGGTTGAAAGGACTGGCTCTGATGCGAGGGATTGGGGGCTGCCTGCGTGGTAACGATGGCTGCACTGGTTGGGCATGCTGGGACTGTCGGGCCTGTCTCACCCTCCTTCTCCTCCTGCGTCTCCTCTGTGGCTGTTGTTGTTGTTGTTGATGTTGTGGCAATGCAAGCATGTCCTCCAGCTCCAGTAATGCTACTATTATTGGAATCATCTTGGTGTGGGAGGGGGTGTGGTGTGTGGGTGTGCTCCTTTTGTACTGGGCCAGACTCCATTGCCTCCACCTGTGCTGATTGTGTGCACCTGTGGCAGTTGGGAACACTGCACATGGCATTTTATGGTAGGTCGGAGATGCCGGTATTTATGGCATGCCGGTAACCACTTTTAACGCCTTCATGATGCCGTTATTTGCATGTCCGCTTCACTTGTGATCTCCTCCAGTTTACGGCATGCCGCTATTGCCGGCATGATGGCTCGTGTGCCCGCGCCCATGCCGCTATTAGCGGCACCATACTTTACGATGCTGCTAATAGCGGTCTGGCTGGTCAGAATAGCCCGTAGCGGTAAGCGATGCTGGTAATCCTTTACCAGCATTGTTTTTCCCTTAGCACCAACCTCGGAATGACCCCCCTTAGCTCCCTAGAGTCCACCATTTTGTCACACTAACAGAAAACAGGCAGGATCAGGCACTCCACTCCAATCACCTACATCTGATCCCAATTGACTTCCCCACCTTGGATAAAAGGCTGAGCACCAAGGCACAGGGTCAGCGAGGCTGCACTGAGGAGGACTAGCTCTTTTCCGAGCTGCTGCAGGCTGGACAGTGTCAAGCAAGAGGGCAGAAAATTCTGTTGAAAGAAACCAGGCCAAGGAATTTTCCTTTCCAAAAGCAGCTGTGAATCTGAGGCAGATGTTATCCTTGTAAGAGACCCTGAAGAGATGCCTCCTCCCCTTCTGGTGAATGACTTAGTTGAGGAGGTTTTCGGTAAAACGGAAAGCCTGAACTATGAGAGATCGATAAAACACAGCTGGTATCAGCAGGAGAAACGAAAGTCTGCCTGTGTTACTTTTGAAGATACAGTAGCCAAACGCGATTTGCACCTAAACCGGCAACCACGAAAGACTATCATTCTCATTACACGTTAGGCGGTAAAAAATGCGATTTACCGGCATGGCGCTATTAGCGTGTCCGCCCTCGCAGGAGACCGCTAATAGCATTCCATTACAAGTAAGCGGACACGCGCATAGGGCCATGCCGGTAAATGACCCTACTGCCATGGCGCAAAAGCACCTTTCCGGCTCCGACCAAAGTGCTGATAGCACCTCCGCCCTCATGCTGCATGCTATTAGCGGTCACCGCTATTAGCGGTCACCGTAAAACACCGGAACCGGAAATAGCATCATCGCACAGGAACGGGAAAGAGCCCGGCGGCCATCTTTAAAAACACAATCCATTGCCATCCCCTGCACTCAGGACCTGCAGCAACACCACAAATGGCAAAACCACTTCCCACAATAACAAACAATGCCCAAGACCCTAAAGAAAGACGATGTGCGCCAGCGCAAAGAACGCTTTTCAAACGAGGAATTGAAAATGCTGGCAGACACCCTGGCTGCAAATGCAGACGTAGTGTTTGCTAGCGACATGCGGCGCCCTGCACTCCTGAGAAAAAAGGAGATCTGGGCTCCACCCCCCGCACCGTAAAGGACGTGCGCAAGCGGTGGGATGATCTGCGCCTCTGTGTACGCAGCATATTATCGGCTAACAGGAATCTGGCCATGGGCACAGGAGGCGGAGGAGGATCCCCGATGGAGATGCAGGAGTGGGAGGAGACATGTGCCAGCACCATTGGCATTGAATCCATCGAGGGAGTGGGCCGAATGGAATGCGGTGTGGCAACAACGTCAGACGGAGGTGAGTGTCCACGCAAAACACTGCAATGCAAAGCATGAGTTCCTCCCCCAAATGTGAAATGGGAATTAGCTAATGGATGGGGTCATCACACACACATGTACACAACCCTGCATATATGCCGTGCACATCCCCCACAACCACATGCATGCAGCACCTCACACACGTGCCACCCTGACTCATGTCCGGATGACCCACCCATCTGGCCAACAACCTGCATGTCCAAACTAGATGTCCAAATCCAAAGAACTGCAACAACAACAACATATGCATGATGCACGTTGACCCATCACTGATGCTATCCCTGTCTTGCTCCCCCACAGGGTCACATTCTGACAGTGAGGAGCTGGACTCTGCAACGCAGGCCCCACCACCCAAAAAGCAGGCCAAGGAAAAGGATGCAGGCACCAGGCCCAGTACATCGAGGGGCACTGGGAAATCTGGAGTGGCCCAGCGTTCACAAGCCACACACGCACCGACCACACCAAGGGTCGAAATGCCATCCGACACTGTGGTAGCACCCACACCACCCACCCCCACCACTCAGGAGCCAGTCCCAGAAGGCACGCCGTCCGCAGCCAATAGCTCCGTCGGGGAAGCAGCAGCCACAGCACCCATGAGTGATGTGGACGACCCATGTCCGACACCGGAAGGGCAGCGTACACCCAGCACCCAGCTGTCCCCACACCACAGCCCATGCAACACATCCAATGGCAGCATCCATGAGGTGCATGCCGGAGATTCAATGGATGGGTCATTCAGTCCCGTGGCGAGCTCACCTGATGTCGGCCACATGCAGCAAGCTGCGCCGAGGAGTAACAGGGGCAGGGCCGCAGACGACAGAATGAGCCTGATACGACAGCGCCAGGAGGAGCTCAATGCCCTGGTTGCCCGGCAAGTGAGCGAGGCTGCCTCGACCAGGGAGGAGATCCGGGGGTTATCAAGGGACATGAAAGCTGCCTTGGACAGCAACACGACGCGCCTATGTGACGAGATGGCCGCTGTGAGGCAGGTCCTAACGCGCATTGCTGAGGCGATGGAGAGCATGCGTCACACACAGGGAGCAGATCAACCAGCCACCCCCTCGTCTACTAGCTCTGACCAAACAACCATCCTGCGTAGGTCCAGCCGGTCCTTGCGGCGGTCAGACTCACAACCCCCCAATGGTGGTAGTGGAGGAGGGAAGTATGGCCAGCCTGTCACTGTTGACACTTGGAGACTAATGCAGCACTGATGTGCACACCATGTTTGGTGGAGTTGTGGGGGGAGGGGGGTGAGGGTGTTTGGTGGAGTTGTGGGGGGAGGGGGGTGAGGGTGTTTGGTGGAGTTGTGGGGGTGGGGGGTGAGGGTGTTTGGAGGAGTTGTGGGGGGAGGGGGGTGAGGGTGTTTGGGGTGGAGGGTACATGCACGTTTGAATGACATAATGCTCAATACACACGTAATGGCATGGATAATCACATGACTGGACATTGATTATTGTGTATGTGTGCTTTATTGTTGAAGGGTGCACTGTGTTAATGTCCTCCATACACCCCGTGCCCTGAGCTCCACATCAATTGCACCCTCCTAATCCATGTGCATCAGAAACAATGGTCTATCAGGTGCTGCCGCACAGCACGTCCCTCATGGGCATCGCCACCTGCATGACCTGCAGCCCCCTCTCTCCTCCATCCTCATCCCCGTCATCATCCTCAGACGGTGGTTGCAGTTCAATGTCAGGGGGCATTGGCACATTCCGTCTGATACACATATTGTGCAGCATGACACATGCCATGGTGATCTTGGCTACCTTCTCATGCCCGTACAGGAGTGCCCCGCCCGACCTGCTGACGCACCGGAAGCGTTCCTTCAATAGGCCAAATGTCTGCTCGATCACCACGCGGGTACGGGTGTGTGCATGATTGTAGTCCTCTTCGTGCCTATTCTGTGGGTTCCGCACAGGGGTAAGGAGCCACCTCTTCAGGGGATAACCTGCATCACCTGCATGGGTGCAACAATGGGTATGTGTAAGTGTCTACATAAAGTGGAGCCTGCACATATCACACAAACAAACATAGCATTTTCAACGACATCCACTGATCCAAGCACGCATGGCAATCAGGGTAACTGCAATGTGGGAAGGTGAGGTGGTCCTTGCAAGTGGACATGCACCATGCAAGCATAGGGCAGGGATTGCCATGTCCCGCCTGAGTTTAAGTAATTTGTGTTTCCTGGCCGTGGCAACGTTAGTGCCACACTGCTAGTACACTGCCATTCCTTAGTTGATGTCCCCATGCTGTTCAATGGCAATGCAGTGGTGGGGTACGGGTGTGGCTCACTACAATGGCTACAGGAGATCCATTTGTATGCACTCATGTGTGCGGATCATTTCTGATGTTGTTCAGCGTACATTTCAGATGTGATTTTTATATGCATGTTGCTGATTTGTGTAATGGGGGAATGGTGTGTTGTGCGGTGTGCATGTTGTTTGGAATGGCCTGTTTGGCGTAATGGATTGATATGTTTGTCGTGGCACTCACTTCTAGCATGTGGTTTTGTGTCTGGTCCATTGTGGGCTGCCTCACTGTACAGTGATGCAAATATGTATGTCCATTCTTCTCCTGACACCAGTTCACGCCCAGTTGGAGTATGCATCTCCCCCCCAATCACGCCCAGTCGAAGTATGCATCCCCCCCCCAATCACACCCAGTTGGAGTATGCATCTACCCCCCCACTCACAATCCACATCACACTGCCATGTGGTTGGCTTGCTACTCACCAAGTAGCCACGAACGTTGTCCAGCATGTCGCTCCATGTATCGTGGTATTGTCGAGTTCCGCAGGACCATTGCATCATGGGTTGAACCGGGATATCGGGCACAGCAATGTGTGATGATCTTGTTGGAGTCACATACCATTTGGACGTTGATGGAGTGGTATTGCTTTCTGTTACGGTACACTACCTCATTGGCATGTGGGACCACCAGTTCAACATGGGTACAGTCAATGGCCCCGATGCAACTTGGGATGCCTGCCAGTGAATGGAAGCCAACTTTGGTGTTGGAGATCTCCTGGGCAGTCCATGGCATGTATATGTGTTGACTTGTGTGCTTCAGGAGGGCATCGAGCACCTGGTTCAGTGTGCGTGAGAATACTGGTTGTGATATGCCATGCATCTGACCTACCGTATGCTGGTAGGTGCCTGTGGCCAAGAAGTGGAGCACAGTTACCACCTTCAGTAGAGGGGGGATGGCAGTACGGATGTCAATGAGACTCACAATGTCATTGTATATCATGTCTACAATGGTGGTGATGGTATCCCGGTCCAGACGGTACAGGGTGTGTATCTGCTCAGGGGTTAGGTTGACTGGACTGGCTCTTATCCTGGGAATTGGTGGCTGCCTCTGTGGTATCACTAGGTGCACTGGTGGTGCTTGCTGCGCCTGTCTTGCCCTCCTCCTCCTCCTCCTCCTGCGTCTCCTCTGTGCTGCCTGTTGTTGTAGCTGCTGCACTGCAATCATGTCCTCTAGCCCATGTAATGCTGCTAGTATTGCATCCATCTTGGTGTGGGAATGGGTGTGGGAAGGGGTGTGGTGTGCTCTTTTGTGCTGCCACTCTCCATTGCCTCCACCTGTGCTGATTTTGTCAACCTGTGGCAGGTAGGAACACTGCTGTGCTCTTTTAACGTGTGGTTTGCGATGCCGGTATTAGCGCCTTGCCGGTAAGGGGTTTTTGGGTCTACTACATGCCGGTATTGCCATGTCCGCATGGCTCGTGATGGCGTGCTATTAGCGCTATGCCGCTATTTCCGGACTGAGGGGGCGCGTGCTCACGGACTTGCCGCTAATAGTGCCACCGTACTTAGCGGTGCCGCTAATAGCGGTATGTCCGGGTCGTAATTGGGCAGGGGATTGTCCTATGTATTGTTATGAAGGAAACAAAGTAACAGGATGGTCAGGCGACATAAGATTGCCCAGTTTGAAGTGAACTGTTTGAAAGTTAAGAGATTGAACTCGCGCCCGATTCAGGGAAGCCTGAGGTAAAACATTACGAGTTGGCGGACACAGGAAAGCAACTGTAAAAGTGTGGAACCAAGTGAAAGAGCTTGTGCCTGAATGAAGGGTGCTTCTTCAACCCAAGAGAAACAGAGATTATTGGGATAAAACTACAAGTACCAGAAATCTTTGCAAGAGGAAAAGACAAAGTGAGTGTTGGAGTGCTTAGGCATAGAGAGAAAAGGAACCTATGTCGTCTCGAAAGACTCCGTCCTAAAAGAAAGCTTGGGGAAGGGAAACCTCAAGTAAATTATACGAAACTGTGATTTTGATGATGTGTTACCAGACCAAGAACAGTGTACTTGGGGAAGGAAAGACCAAAGTGATTTGAGAAAGAGACTGAACTGTACAGTTTTGTTTGGAAGTGAGAGGAGCTCATATGCAACAGACATTTGCAGTATTTTGGTTTTCCACAGGCAAGGGCATGTTTTTGAACATTGAGAGAAAATGGACCGGATCGCTGAATCACCCCAGTAAACTCGAGTGTGCCACCCTGTCCCGTGCTGAAAACGTGGGCAAGGGAATCTTGTCACTCAGTCATTCTGACATATTATTTTTTATTATTATTTCTTGAACACTATTTCTTTTACATACACTATTTTCCCACACCCATTTGTTATTAGAGTAAGGATTGGAAATCGTTTTTTTTTTCATATAGGCCTCAGTTCAGTGCTCTTGACTGTGGCATCCTGAATCTCAGTTGGTCCCGACTTTCGTGCACCAGTTCTTTTGTACTCATGGGGGTTTATCGTCCGACGGATGGAACATGTCTCAAGCCCTCGTATGCAGGGCTCTGCTCCCCGCCTGCCCTAGTCACTTCTTCACCCCATACATTAGTTTCAGCCCCCTACCAATGCTCCAGTTCACCATACCATCTGGCATACTGCGGGCCCCCAGGTTTCTTCCACGACATTGCGATGGCTGTCTTGGCCAGCACACATACCATGTCCATTAATTTGATGAGGTGCCCAAATTTATGAACTCTCGGGTAAGCACCCAGCAGGCATACCTTTGGCGTCCACTCATATCTCACCATCCCAGCTCTCCTACATGCTAGTTCTATCTTATGCCAAAAGCAGCACACCTTCAAGCACTCCCGGAGCATGTGCATCATGCCTGCACCCTCCGCCTTACACCAAGGGCACAGTGGGTCTGTAACGTTTCTAATCTGGCAATCCTGCCCGGCATCATATATGTTTTTGCAGAGGACATTTAGCTGAATCAATCAAAACCTAGCATTTCTGGACACTTCCTGGGGGTATGCCAGTATTCTCTCCCACTCTTTCTCCGTAATGGTAGTGCCCAGATCCATTTCCCAACCCTGCTTCATCGCATCGCTTCTAGGATTTGGCCTGTCTGCGAGCTGGCCATAAAGTCTGGACACCAGCTTCCACCCGATCCCTAGGTTGTGCAGCAATGTCAGCATTGGTGCCGCTTCGGGCTCCTCTGGCCAACCTTTCCAAATATGTCATGCCACTTTTCTAATCCTCTGGTACCAAAGGAACTGGCCGCCGGGTAATCCCTCCTTCTCTCTTATGGTGTCAAATTCCCTTAAAGACCCCTCTTCGCACACATCTCCCCCAGTCTGGTCCTAGCCAGATCTGCTCTAGTTGCACATACATCAGCAGCAATTGGGGTATCAGGCGAGTAAGGATGATCTTCTCCCATTAGTTTCAAGGCTCTGCCCCATACCTTCCTGCCTAGGTGCACAATCATCAGTGTTGTCCCAAGGCACTTCAGTGGTACCCATAGTATCTCCTTTAGGTGTGTCGGCGCCACTAGTATTCCAAGTAGTCTCAATTCCGAGGTAGCCAACGATTTGGCCACATGACTGAGTTGTGCAGCTAACAAATATCTTTCAAGGTCCGGCAGTTGGACCCCGCCTGGCCTATACGGTAGCATGAGTGTATCCAGGGACAATCTATGTCTGGTAGAGCCCCACAGTAGTTCCCTCAATAGCTTTTCCAGCAAGCGAAAAAAGGAGGTCGGTATGTAGTAATGAACATTCTGGAAAATATAAAGGAACCGTGGGAGGACCATAATTTTGGCAACAGCTACCTTACCCATGACCGACAGTGGCAATTTAGCCCAGAATTTCATAGAGTTCCTTAGCCCCTGTACCGCTATCATTGTGTTGCCTCCGTGCATCTACTCTGGTGTGTGCCAAATGTTTACTCCCAGGTATCTAAACATGTGCCTATGCCACTTGAGCCCAACCTGTGGGAGGGTCTCCTCACTCATTCCTGCTAGCCCTGCCAGTGGGAATATGCACGATTTCTCAGCGCTGAAATGGATTCCCGATACTCGCGCAATGTTCCGCAACACTTCCATGACCACTGGGACGTTTAGGTGTGGGTCCCTTAGGTAAAGCAGTACATCATCTGCGTACACGGACACAACATGTTACTCTGTCTACTCGTATGCCCGCATCAAAAAACTGCTTCCTCATATATATTGCCACCGGTTGCAAGCCCAGGATGTTGAGCATTGGTGACATTTGGCAGCCCTATCTGGTGCCCCTTTGGATATCCCATAGTGCCGAGACCGCCCTCCTAGTTTTTACTCTTGCCACCGGTGTTTCATAGAGTAGTTTAATCCATTTTATAAAGCGTTCTCCCAACCCATATTGGCTCAGAGTAGCGATTAACCATTCCCAGTAGATGGAGTCAAACGCCTTCACAGCATCCAGGGAGATCACTGCATACTGCTCCCGCTCATCTGTCGTCTGCGCAATAATGTGTTGAAGCCTACGCAGGTTTCCCGCAGTGCTCCTGCCTGGTACAAACCCATTCCGGTCCCTGTGCACTATGGTCCCTATGAACTTCGACCAATATAGTCATAAGAATTTTGATGTCATAGTTCAGCATAGCCAGCGGCCTATACGAGCCACAATCTTCTGTAGGCTTCCCAGGTTTCAGGATCAGAACCACCAGTGTCTCTCTAATGCTTCTGGGCAGTATCCCCCCATCATATGCTTCCCTAAACTTTTTGTGCAAGAGTGAGGCTAGCTCTGGGCTGTTGGCTTTAAAAAACTCAGGGGGCAGCCCATCACTGCCTGGGGTTTTGCAAGTGGCCAGCAATTGGATCGCTTCCTGTATGTCTTCAACTGTTCGCTCCGCGTCCAGCATATCCCGCTGAGCAGTTTCCAGTGAAGGCAACCCTATCTCCTCCAGTGTATCTTGTATGTCTACTTGGGGCACCTGCTGGTCATGGTGGTACAATCGGGAATAGAAATCTCTGAACACTTCATTTATAGCCAGTTGTGTGGTATGCAATATACTGTTTCGTCCTTAATGGCTGTGATCGAGTGCCTCGGATTTTGCTTTTTGCACAGCCACAACCGCAGCCTAGCCGGCTTGCCACCTTCCGCATGAGCCCTGTTGGTAATAGCTATATAATCAAACTTCGATAATCTAGCCCATGCCTGTCGGCATTCCTCCCTCACTTCGGCCAGTTCCAATTTCACCTCCTTGGTGTTTTGGGGGCAGGCCTCCAGCTGTTTAATTTTCCCCTCTCCCTTTTCCAGTTCTCCCCTAAGCAGTTTTCTTATGCCACCTGCCCTAGCAATTACCTCTCCCCTGACCACCACTTTCAGCGTCTCCCATATAGTGTTCCAGCTCTTTACGCTCCCTACATTAGTGTCTCTGTATTCCATTATTCTGTTTCTGAGTTCCTCTCTAAAAGCGCTGTCAGTGAAGGTGTCTGTGGGCATGCGCCACAGTGGTATGGGAGGTCTAGGGCCTCTCGCCCTCCATTCTATGATCAATGGTGAGTGGTCCGAGATTGTTCTGCCCAGGTAAGATGCCGATGTTATGTGGGGTAGATATGCCCTATCTATCAGTAGGTAATCAATCCTAGTGTAAAGGCCGTGGGGAGACGAGTAGTAGGAAAATTCCCTATCCTCCGCATGCATTTCCCTCCACACCTCTGCCAAGTCTAGATTTTTAATCACCTCATTCAGTGTAGTCGGGGCCAGTTTAGTCCCCTGTGGTGGCAGGCTGGACCTATCAAGTATGAGATCGCGTACACAGTTGAAGTCCCACCCCATATAAAAAAACTACCCTGATATGGGGCCAATTTCACGCCAAAATTAATCAGGTACGCAGCGGTCCCATGGTTAGGGATGTAAGAGTTAACTATACAAATTTCATGTTGTTCTATGCTCCCCCTTAATATCAAGTACCTCCCCTCAACATCCACCTCTTTTGCCAAAAGCCTGAAGGGCACCTCAGAACTAATCCAGGTATATACCCCGCAAGCCTATTTGGAGTAAGTGGCCCCGAACCCCTGCCCACCCCAGTGGCTCAATACTTTATTGTTGCCTTCAGCAGTGAGATGAGTTTCCTGCAGCTGAGCTATGGAAACTCTCTTCCTCCTCAGGTAGGATTTGATTCTATTTCTACGCATAAACGTGCTCATTCCTCTGACATTCCAGGATAGTATTTTTATATCTGCCGCCATTCCCATCTATTGCAGTTCCCATGCCCCATTCATCCCTCTTAACCCCCGTAACCCTCCAGCCCTCTCCCCGCCACTCTCCCTAGTTCCTGCATTACTCTGAGCAGGCACCGCTTGACGCAACACCACATTTTCTTCCAAGACCACACAACATTTCAACAAACAAGCCAAACACAGCTCACTACACCTAGCCGTTGCAGCCAGCATACACCCCTGAACCAAAACCAAATACCTGTGCTCCTAGTAGCCGCTCTCCAACGGCGACGCTCGAGCGCCCTCACACAGTGATGGCCCATCCGGGTCTTCATGTGCAAGATGTGCGGTGTCAGCAACCGGCCGACACCTAACAGTTCGTGAGGTAGGTTTATACCTTTCAAACAATAACAACAACAATTAACCAATATTAACCAGCAGCACCCAGCAGTTGCTCCAGCCGAGCAACGCTCGTGTGCCCCCGTGCCTTCCTGACCCATCCCGGTCATCATGCGCAGATTTCAGTGTCCGCAACGGGCCAACACTAGTCCCTTCGCGGAGCACGTCCAATAGCCCAGACCAACCGGCCAGGCCGTGCCCGTCTTAAGCGAAATCTGTAGCTTGGCAGTGTAAGTTCCTATCTCTTCCGATGTCAAGCTTTTCCTCTCCGTCCTTTTCCGTTCGCCTCCTCTGCCAGTCCCTAAACTTCCCATGTTATTGTGTAGGCTGTGGCCCATCTTCTTCTCCCATATCCAGATTGTTATGCTCCAGCCACATGGTAGCGGCCGCTGGGGTCTCCAGCAACACAGCCCGACCTTTCTACAACACCTTGAGCCTTGATGGGTACATCAGCATGTACTTGAGGTTTAGTTGCCGCAGTTGGCCTTTATTGGGACAAAAGAACTCCTCGCCCTTTGCACAGTTGGTGTGTAATCTGTGTATATAGCAATTTTAGCGTTCTCTCTTTTTATCTCACCTCCTTCCCTTGAATACCTCAGTATGATTTCTCTGTCCTGGAAATTAAGGATCTTAGCTATGATCGGGCGAGGGTATGAGCCGTATGGGGGTCTATTTTGTAGTGTCCTGTGGGCCCTTTCCACTACAAAGTACTGTGAAAGTCGGGCCATCGCCTACTTCTTGAGGCAATAGTGTTTCTACAAAGTTCGTGGGGTTGTGTCCTTCCATTCCCTCAGGGATCCCCAATAAGCGCAAGTTGTTGCGACAAGCACGCCCTTCCCCATCTTCCGCTCTCGACTCTAGGGTAGTATTTCTCCTTTCCAGTTCTTGCTCCCAGGTCTGTAGGTCTTTCACTGTTTCAGCAGATACTTTCTGCTCTGCCTCAGTGGCCGACACTCGCTCTGTCAGATTACGCATGTCTTGCCTCATGAGCTGCATTTCTTCCTTGACCTCCCCTATTTTGGTGTCAATGAACGAGTGCAGCGCTGCTATTGCATCCAACACCTGTTTATCCCTGCCGTCTTCATTCAGGGTTTCCTGTGTCGATCTAGATGCAGTGCTAGCCTGGGGTTGCTCCTTTGTCTTGGCCACCGCAAAAGAGTCCATAATGGAGGTCTTATTCTTCTCTTTCGCTGGGGGCATTTTCTCCAGTTCTCCTCGGGGCAGTGGTTGGCTATGTTCCAGATGTTGCTCTCCACTCTCTATTATGTTGCACTTCCGTGTTTGACCTTGTCATGCCCGGAGCCTGCTCCTCCTCTGTGCCCCCCGCCCAGTTCTGTTCAGTTGTCTGTGTCTGTATATACCCGGGAGTGTGGTTGTTTAGTTCAGGATCATACCCTGGTTCTTAGGTAGTATAGGTCAGGTATCAGAAGTTAGCCACTTCAGTTCCCCTGGGGCCTCACAGTGCTGGATGCACTCGTTGCTTCTGCATGGCTTCCTCAGAGTGTGTGAGCATCACCTTCCCAGTTGGGCCCGTATGTGGCTTTGTTATGTAGTCAGGGGAGGCAGACTTGTCCTCTCTGTAGTCTATTCTGCCCCTGGGTGCCGTTGGGCGGTCAGGCTGTGGTATAGCCCGCCGCTGGTGGGGACCTGCTGGGCCACAAGGGGCCACTCCTGTTGTAGTTACTTAGCTAGGTAATGCCTTGCATTTGGTTGTGTGCCTTAGTTTTTCGTGCCTCTCAAGTCCCGGTGTTCTGTGTCTCCTACGCTCTCATGGGTTCCTGTAACTGCTGTTGACAGGGCAGTTCGTGATAGCACGTCCTTGTTGCTCGTGGCCTGAAGAGCATTTGTCTCCCACCTTCTAGGTAGCTTGTGGTGTGCAGTGTAGTGTACCAAGTCACTCAGGAATCCCAGTCTTTGTCATCTCATGCGGCGGCAGCCCTGTGTGACCACCTCCCAGAAGCAGGCAGCTCTGCTACTATAACCCCGGGTCCTCCGTCTCTGGCTTCTCGTGCCCCCTTCACGTCTGCCTATGTTCAAGTAAGCCTCTTGGAGCTCTCGGACTGTAAGGCAGCAGGTCCCGGGCCGGCCCGTGGGGTGATTCCTTCGCGTTTGCAAGTGCGCTGGGTCACCTTGGTTTTCTCAGTGTCTCCACGGTCTCGGTGTCCCTCCTCCAGTGCAACTGGGCACAGCTCCGTTCTGCCCTTCGTCCACCTCACCCACAAGCCTTCGTTCCAGATCACCGGGTGTCGGCTCGCAGAGGCAAGGGTTCCTTGCTTTGCGCCGTGTTCCAGATAACTTCGCCTGCAGCCCAGGGAGTGTGCGTTCCACGCTGGCACCAATCAGGGTAGGTATGGACGTATGCTCCGGTGCTCCTGTTGTGCTCCAGTGTGTGGCTCCCCTCGGGATATGCAGCCCTTACACTGCGCTGTCACTTTCGGGTGCCATGCTCTCCGTTACTTGCCCTGTCTATCTCACTGCCCCTGCTCCCCTGTGTTCCGTACTTCGCTGCCGCAGCCTCGCTTCTCACGGCTCCGGGCTGGCAGGGTTTATTTTGCTGCACAGGATCCGCAGTCTGATGCGGCAGTCATCAGCGATTTCGTCGCCTGCCACAGTGCCACCCTCGGGTCCTATGTAGCCACACCTCCCAGGTTCTTGCCAATTATCCTCGGCAGCATCCACTTCGCCTGGCTCGTAGCGGTAGGGAGTCCTGGGCTTCAGGGGCTCTTCAGTCTGCACCAAGCATCTCACCAGCAGCCCTCGCCGCCTCTCTGCACCTTCGGCCTCTCTTCCCCTCCCGCTGGCGTCCCTCTCCTCACATCCAAGTCAAGTCCGCCATCTTTGTTCGCACCGGGCACCTAGTTCGGGAGGATTTTTCTGCACGAAGGCCGCTCTGGTTTTCCCCGCCACAGAACACCGGGGATAGAGGATCACTCTGGCTTTGTTATTTAGTTTTGTAGTTATTCAAATCTTTATACATCGCCAGGTTCAGGATCAAATAAAGGATTGTGACAGGAGCTCCAGCTAAACCAGACCTCACTCCATGGGCTCAGGCCATGCCCCCATGATAGAGGGCTTCTATGCACTTAATGAGGGCTGTGTGGGGTCGGCAGGGAAGGTGTAATTCTGAGGGGATTCTTTTGCAGAAGGGAGCTCAAAAGAAAAGGGAAGCTAGGGTTCGACTGGCGGTCTTAGAGAGGGAGGTGAAGAAGCTAGGACAACAGTACAGGAGGGATCCAAGGCTGAGGTGCTGTTGGCGCTCAGACGGGTGAAATATGAGGTGAGTAAGTATCGACGCAGAAAGCATAATGCTCGCTTTTCCAGTTGAGGGCCTCACTAAGAACATGGGGAAAAGGCGGGATGCTTGCTAGTGGCCCATTTTAAGAACAGGGAGGAGCAAGGGGGAATAAGTGTGATACAAAACAGAGACAGTGAGAGACAGGTGATGCCGGTTGATGACATTCTGCAGGAGTTCCAGACTTTTTACAAAACTCTGTATATGGCGGAACCTGTGGAGGACCTGACAACAGACCAGGGCTTCCTTGATGTGTTGCCCATCCCATGGCTTGATCAGAAAGATCGGTCTGAGCTAAGGGGTCCGATAAGAACAGAGGAGGTCTGGGAGAGTATTACCAATATGAATATTGGGAGATTGCCAGGGGTGGATGGCCTACCGATAAGGGTTTTATAAGGTGGGTGGGTCAAGCTAGCATCCAAACTGGTGCAGGTCTTCAATTAAGTAATAAAGTAGTGCTCCTGGCGGAGTTCAATGAGGCATTGATATCAGTGAATCCAAAACCCAGTAGGGATCCCATCTTTCTACAGCACATACAAGCCAATATTGCTAATTAATGCAGATGTCAAAATCTTTGCAAAGATATTAGCGGCATGGTTGAGGAAAGTTATCCCAAAACTGATTCATGAGATGCAAGTGGGATTCGTCCCAGGCAGATCAGTGAGGGGCAACATAAGGTTGCTGCAACACTTGATGTGGCAGGAAAGGAAGGATACAGACCTGAGAAGTAGGGGGGCTCAGACTACCCCAGAAGGCAGCAAATTATGTTGCCCAACATCTGTCACAACTAGGGGTCTACTTTCAAGAGGAAGCGCTGAGACCAGCATGGGCAATATTGGAGCAGGAAATCGTGCACAAGAGGGGACTAGGGGTTATCTTTGGGACGGAAGGTAAGGACAAAGTGCATCCGTTTCTTCACATGAACATTCTTGCGTGGCAAAGAGCCCACACCTGCATTAAGGTGGATAGTTACTGGCACTTAGAAGCCCCGCTGTGGCACAATGTGAGGATCAAAATTGGGAGCAGCCCGGTCCACTGGAAGAAATGGGAGGACCTAGGGTTGAGGTACGTGCAAGACATTCTGTAAGGGAGCCAGTGCATGTTATCCCAAGATCTACGGAAGACTTGGGGTCTGGGGGAGGGTGAAGGATGGAGGAACAGGCAAATGGCTAACTGCTTGCGGAAGGCCATCATGGATTACCCTGATGAGGCTGTTAAAGAAGAAGAGCAGGGTTAAAGGGATGGTGGGTAGGATATATACAATGCTAATGGACTTGCTTCACTCAAGCAGTGTTAAAGAGGGAGTTGTGAATCGATGGCAGAAAATTCTGGGTGAACAGTTCTCAGAGGACTCATTACACAGCATCTTCCAGAATTTTGAGAGGAGGTCTTGGAAGCGAGGCTAAGACTGATGCAGTACAAGATACTACATGGGTGGTACTGTACCCCTGACAGGCTGGGGGGTGCCCGGCTCACACAAAACGATAGGTGCTGGAGATGTGATAGCAGTGGAGGTGATTTGGGGCACATTCTGTGGTTCTGTCCGAAGGTATGGAGTATTGGGTGGGGATCTGTGAAGAGACACAGGACGTACTGGGTGGCAGCATTTGCGAAAACCCAAGGCTCTGCATTTTACATGAAACGTTGCAGTTGCCACATCTAGCCAGGGAGGATGGGAAGTGATTGGCCACAGCGCTGATGGTGTCAAAGCAGATGATCTTGAGATTGTGGAGATCTGACTTCCCCTGGCCACATAGGATGAGACTTTAGGCTGGGGATCAGCGATGACTTCCTCTAATGTCTCGGCGTCCCGCTCTAGGGTCATTGGTTTTGAAAGAACCAATTACCTTCCGCATATGAGGTAGATGTTTCTGAGTTTGAATTTCCCAATACCAGGCAGGGCTTCTGGATGACAATCCTTCTTTTACCCATGAATGGTTTGGGTAATGTGGAAGATATTTCTTCTGATTTTCATTCTGAGTCTTCTTAGGTGTTTTAAAATTGGAAGACCCACTGATTAAAATAAGGTACTTCACTTCCCAAAATGAATTGGGGGCCTCATCACAAGTCTGGCGGTAAACCAGCGAAATAACCACCAGGTGCTAATAGCGTTACCGCCAGGCCATGCAGGAGAATCAGCGCTGCATCACAACCTGGCGTGAACATGCCCCAGACTCTAGCGTCCATCAGTAACTGCGCAGGAAAAAGGGCTACCACCAGGAAAGCGGCACTAATAGCGCTACTGCCAGCGAACCCGGTGCTATTGGCACCGGGGGAAATTGTGTCACCACCAGAACAGGAAGCATCGCAGCAGCCATTTTGAAAAACACAATCCATTGAATATCTCCACTTCCTGCAGCCATCCGCTCCTCGAAAGCAGCACACATGTCCCAGGAGAGGACAAGAGGCAAGGGGGCCGAACATCACCTGCGAAAACCCAAATTTAGCTGTTGGCCCTCACATATGAGGTAATTGCCCACTGTGAGGAACTCTATGGAAGTTGCCAGTGGAAGACCACTGGGCAGCACTGGACAGCCATCTGGAACTCCATCTCCCAGAAGGTGACAGCAGTCTCAAGTGTACCCCTTGATGGAGAGGACTGTCGCAAGCGGTGGAACGACCTGAGGGTCAGGGTGCAGGGACTGCTGTCCCAACACCGCTGGGAGACCCTGGCGACAGGAGGTGGCACTGTTCAGCCACTGGTCCTCACTGCCTTGGGGAAAAAATGCAGCACAGTGCTGGACCTCGAGGGGATAGAGGGAGTCAGCAATGCGGAGGCAGGTGCCAGCAGGCAGGAGGCAGAAGGTGAGTGAACCCCCCAACAAATGTATGCACAAATGACAGCCCAGCACAAGATGACCCAGTGGACAGGGACACAAGTCAGCAGACCCAGAAGCTGGGCATGCCAACAGGGCAGAGTGACGGGATGCCACATCAGCCATGAGGCAGGGCACCAAGGGCACCCCTGAGCGTCACAGCAGCGGCAAGGGCAGGCAAGTGAACTAAACAAATGCCATGCACACTACACCCCTACTGGCGCACCCTGTGCCAGCGGGATTGAGGTGCATGAGCGACCACAACACTGTGCAGCAGTCACACCAGCATGTTGCAGGCCCAGTAGGCCTGCCCCATGACGGCATGGCAGACAAGCCACAGGAAAGTACACGTCACACACCCGACATGTGCCCAACCTGCCAATCACCGTCCATCACAGTACAGCCCTGCTGGCTACACAGCAGTGCCCCATAGAGCCATGACAGTGCCATGGAATAAGCCCCCCACTACGTTAGCGACACCCGGGGAGGGGATGTGGAGCCATGAAGGACCACAAATATGCAGGTCAGACAAGCTTTCCCAGCATGCACACCATGCCCTTCCCAAACACTGGGTCTGTAGGGAAGGCATGGTATGACAAGTATGACACTGACACAATGGTTAAAATATGTAAAACCTTTATTGAAAATGTTGGGGCTGGAGAAACTCCTACTTTGCCCTATAACTAAGATGGGAGTAGTCTCGACCATCAAATAATAAATAATGCAGTACTAGTGGAGTCTGTCGAATCAAAATGGCCTATGCTAACACAACCTAATGCCTGCCCTATGTCTTGTGCAAAAAAGTGTAAAAAGGAGAAATGTATGCAAAAGGAAACATCAGTGTTCAAATGATAATGTGGTTGAACCAGCTCTCCTCCCCATTTTAGGTCTCATGGTGTAAGGCGGTCCCTGTAGGCAGGATGACACACTCTGGCACGGTTTCCAACACAATACACAGTTCACGATCGTGGATCGAGGCCCGCCTGGCCGTTCACATTAAAGTCTCTTTCTCTAACTTCTAAAATAAGGTTTTCACCAAAGCGTTCGCAAAGATCCCCCTCTGTCGGGCTCAGACCTTTCACTACACAGTTCTCGTAGGTTCCTCTCTGTCGGGCTCGGACCTCTTATGATACAGTTCAACACAAACTTGCAAGGGGGCCTCCCTTCCCCAAGCTTATTACCTGGCACTCCTCGCCCACGCATTGCTGCTCTCTGCTCCAAGTTTCAATGCTATGTGGATGACACTAAGCTCGTTTTCAGGCTCCCCTCTGCCACCTCTTCTCCCATCTCTGACTGCCTGTCTGCAATCCAGGAGTGGTGTGGTGCCGCCAACACCCTCTGCCTTAATGCTAGTAAGAAAGAGATCCTCCTCATCGCACTCCTGCACCTTCCTTTCCTGTCACTCTCTGCCCGGCCTCCCTTGGCCCTGTCTGTGCTCCTACCTGTGAGGCTAATAACCTCAGGGTCATTTTTGACTCCACGCTTTCCTTTTCTCCACACATCTCTGATGTCTCTAAGAAGTCAAACTACCAAATGCACCTCCTCAGACATATTCTTCCTTTCTTCTCCTTCCCCCAGAAGATCACTGTCTCTAGAGCTCTGGTTCTCTCTAGACTGGACTACTGCAACAGCCTCTTTCTAAATCTGCCTGCTACTACTCTCTGCCCCCTGTAACTCATCCAGAACAGGACTGCAAGACTTGTCCTTGGCCTCAAGCCCAGGGATTGTATCTCTCCAGCCCTGAAATCTCTTCATTGGCTCCCAGTGGCTGCAAGGATTAAGTTCAAGATCCTTTGCATTGCCCACACAGCCTTCTGGGGCCTGATTCCGCAATCTTCAACTCACCCTTTGGAAATACCTTCCTACTCAAGCTCTTTGCTCCTCCACCTCCAACTCCCTCAGGGTCAGTCGATTCTCCAAGCAACGAGTTGGGGGTAGATCTCTTTCTTCATCTGGGGTCTCCCTCTGAAACAGCCTCCCTGCCTCTCTTAAACTTGAGGAGAACCATCTTTGGTTCCGGAAGCACCTCAAGACCATTGTCTTTGCTGCTGCCTTCACTCTTCCTCTCCCCTCCTGATGCCTGTCTGTTTCAGCACTGGGCACCTGGCTACCCTCTGATTCTGGGCCCAGATCCCTGCCCACCCAGCCACATAACCACACTGCCTCCTTGTAACCCTTGCACTTGGGTCTGTATCTGCAACCCTACAGTCCCCTTCCTGCACTTATTAGGCACCCATTGTTGCGCCTTATATGTGTACTTGGCAACTGCTGGCCGCACTACCTGTTGTTGTTTTTGATCACGTGTTCAGCACTTTCCACTCCTCCCCTGCCCCAGGCACTTTCCTCTCTTTCCTCTCCCCTGCACTTGCACATTCTCAATGTTACTGGCCCTAATAAGATCACTGTTTTGTCCTCCCTTGCCTTGTCAAGCCCTAAAACAATATAAATAGAATATCATGTCATTATTATACATGGGGTCTCCCTCTTTCTAGCTCAGACCTTTTACGATACAGTTCAGCACAAACCTGCATGGGGGCGGCTCCCTTCCCCAAGCTTATTTTACTTTGGGTTTCCCTATGTCGGGCTTGGACCACTTTCAGATGTAAAAGACTTTCAAGTGTGTGCGGCTTTCTTTACAGACCAATGCAGGACCACTTCGACTCATAGTTCACAGTGTAACTTTCACTCTTCCCTTCTCTAGGAATCAATCTTTGTTATTTCACGTTACAGTTTATTTGCTTTCTCGCTTTAAACAAAGTACCTTTTACAGAGACTTTTGAGAGGGCTACTTCCTTTCACTGGACCACTCTGTTACTTAGTATCGCTGATTTTCCATCTGTAATTTACATCAAAGTTCACTCCCAGGTCTGCCTTTCTTTGCATCTCATCCACATGCGTGCAGCCTTCACTTCCGATATAATGTTTCTATTTCAAACTTTAACACACACCAGTCTCTCAGGTTGCTTGCCAACTTCCCGGTTGTTACGTTTTTTTCTGGGTTTTGTGATTTCTAATTCACAAGTCAAGGTTAGTACCACAGGCCTGGCCTCGCCACCACAACTCTGCCGTTCACCCAGGAGGCTCACTGGTGTCCTTGAACCACAATGCAGTCTTCACTTATGAGATCTGGCCTTCTCCACATGTTTTCCGTGGGTTGTTGGAGGCAATGATCTCCAGTAGGGAACTCTTGGGATTTTTTATCCACAGCTCTCGTCCCTTGGTTCGTTGCTCTGCTCCAGCAGGTTTGCCTTTGTCCCAGATGTTCTGTTCGTACTCGTGTTCTGCCTTGCTCAGAGTGTGTCTTTAGGTGTTGCCTTTTATCCGTGTGAGGAGAGCTAATTGGCATCAGGTGAATGCACTTGAAGTTAAGTGCCTGACCCGGTACATGTCCAGTATGATGTATTAGAGTTAGTCCTGTTACTCTCAGTCAGCCTTTGCCTTGGCCCAGTGTTTGTGTAAAGAGGGGGGGGAGCTGGGACTTCAGAGTATCCTAAAAAATAGGGGAATACTGCATCTCTCCATCAGCTGCCTCACCCCCACTCCCCAAAGACTCCTCAACCAGGTGATCCTCCGCACTGGCCCACCCCCAGGGTCTGGATTCAAAGGCTATGGCCGTGCCCTGGCCACCTGAGAGAGAGCGATCCCCGGGACTAGTGGGTGAGACCCCCTCTCATTTCTCAAAGGCCACACCCTGTACCAGAGCAATTGTGTCTTGCAGGCCACGTGGGGGAACCATACTTGATGATATTTCCTATGTCCCCTACAGGCACGCGCGCATCGCCAGAGGCTTCAGACTCGGAGGAGTAGGGTGTAGGCCCATCAGGGAGCGGGGCCTCCAGGCCCTCAAGGTCTGCCACCACCGCCACTGCGCAAAGGCTGGCACAAGCCACACCAAGGCAGATGGCCCGGCGCATAATGCTGCAGCAGAGCAGGGCCAAGGCAACGCCCACACCACAGGCCACCAGAAGCATTGCTGGGCACACTGCACCCACACCTGCAGCCATAGACACAGACACTGAGGCCACACCTGTTGGCAGCATGACTGAGGAGCCACAGGGGAACACCAGCCCGACATCACCACGTGGTGAAGGGCCACACGCCCGTGAGTGCCTGCCACACCGCCAGCCCACACGCTCTCCAGAGAGCCCTACATGCTGTCAGTGACAACGCTCCCCAGACAGCCTTCCACACCGCCAGCACACACAGACACCCGACCTGTATGTTGACACTCCGTCACATGGCTCCCCTGCATTCAGACCTGGGCCAGAGCAGAGCCCCTCACCCACACACCGCAGTCCAACATGCTGTTGCAGAGGCTCGTGGACATGGAGCGCAAACAGTGGCAGATGGGGGAAATTGGCTACACTCACTCCGCACAGCTGCAGGCTATTCGGGATAGTATCCAGGTGGCTACCCACAGGGTTGTGCGTGCCATGGTGCGGAACAGGGCTGAGACGACACCCAACACGTGCGCCCTGACAATGTATGCATAACGGGTCAGGAAAATGACAGACAGTGTCTCTGCACTAGCGGAAGCCATCCGGCAGAGCACAGAGGTGCATCGGCAGCAGAACCTGGGAACAGGCTCCATCCCATCTACCTTCACCACACCCACAGAGGGGTCACAGAAGGGCAGTGTCTTCTCTGCCCAAAATCACCAGGGGCCAGCAGGGGAGGAGGGAGGGGCGAGGCCACAGTTTTGAGGTCTCAGGGACTCTGATGGCCATGAGTGACCATGCTCAGGAGTTGGTGGTGGGAAGGGGGATTGTGTGATGGGCGTTGGTGGTGGGAGGGAAGAGGGGGGTTTGTTTGAGGGGGAGTTGGTGGTGGGAGGGAGGAGGGGGTTGTGTGATCAGCAGTTGGTGGTTGAGGGGGTGAGGGGGATAGTTGGGACGCTTCACAACATAAACACTGTTCAAATTCATCAATGCAAGGACATTCCTGATTTTGCCATTGTTGTGTTTATTGTTTGTATGGTGTCACACAGTGGTGCATGACTTGTGCCATGTGAAAGTGTCAAAATAAATTGTCTATCAGTCCCTGGCGTGCCATTCTCCCATCCCTCACGTCATCTCTGGCAATGCATGCATTTGCCTCAGCCACAGGCACTTCATCCTCACCTCTGGGGACGGCATGTCCACGTCAGGGGGTAGTGTGACATTTCACCTCAGGCAGATATTGTGCAGCATGGCCCACACAAGCACAATTTACCCACTTTCTGTGATGCATACATCAGGGCTCTGCCAGTACGGTCGAGGCAGCAGAAACGTGCCTTCAGGAGGCCAAAGGTGCTGTGTGCACACACGGGTACTGCTGTGTGCGTCGTTGTAGGCAATATGCTGCAGTGTTTGTGGATCACAGACAGGGGTCATTAGACAGGGAAGCTGTGGGTGTCCGGAGTCATTATTCGTAGAAAGAAAACCACAGACCCGGGGGAGACCAGGAGACTCAAAGCAAAAGCTGCCGCAGTCAGAAATACAACGTTGTTGTATTTGTGATTGCCGTGGATTTCCAACCATTGCAATCACAAATACAACAAGTTTGTATTTATAATTGCTGCGCCTTTGCTTTTTGCCTTTCGTTTTACATTTTCTGTGCTTCCCTGGGCTTGGGGAGCACCGAAAACATAAAATGAAAGTGAAGGCAGCCTCCTCAGCTCATGCACAGCTCTGCTCTGGCTGCAGTAAGCAAGAGCTCCCAGTAGGGGGCTTTTGCTGCTTGTTTAGTGCTCCCAGGGCAGGTCTTGACATGAGCCGTGGAGGCTGCCTGAAATGGCAACATGGATGCTCCCATGTACACGCTTTGAGCCTCGTTTGCTCAAATGTTTACATAGAAACTTTGATTAAAATTATCTTTAATGCATGTTTTGGATTATTGCCCATCTTTTGGGACAATAATATTTTTGAGTGCACTATTCCTTTAAACATATAACTTCAACCAAAATAATGCCTGTGTCCAGGGGTGGATTCCCTTCCTCTGGATTATTTCAGAAAAAATGTTCTAAATGTTCTGTTTCAAGAACAGTCTCGTAAAGGCAATGCATGTCTCTTTTACCTAATACATTCCTCAGGATAGCAAAACAAATGTATCTTCCACAACCTGGGTTGGAATATAACAAAGAGAACGTCTCCCCTAGTCTTTAAGGATGGCAAAACAGAATGTATTTTCCACACCGCTGGTTGAAATGAGGCGGGGTGTGTTACCGTGGTGTCTAGCTACAGGCTGAGTCCCTTTACCAAGTCTTTCTACAATGGCACTCTGCAGTGGGAGGCTATATTTCATTGAAAATCCTTGCCCCTGGCAGAGCGCAGCAGTGTGCTGCAGTGTGTGTTTCCATGTTCCCGTCGGCTTGGAGGCGGTGCTGTGCCCCGATTTGATCAACTACCAAGGCATTATCAGCATATACTTTCTTTTTTTCCTCCCAGATATTATTCCAGCGATTGTTGGTGCACAGTGCCAGCTATCGAGGAAGTCGGCATGCTTGTACAGCTCACCTGATTCCCACAGAGACACTGACCCGAACTGGACTGCTACCGTTTCTTCTATCATGAGGCGCAGGGCCCGGAAGATGCTCTGGACGGGGCCTCCGATTTTGGATTGCCTGGCTTGTAGAGTAAGTTTTCTGCAGGTGGAAGAAAAGGGATTGATTACCAGCTGGGGTGGATATGTGTTCCCACCAATCTCCCGTTTCTCACTATTCTTGACCCCCAACTTGGTTTCTGCGAGCTCTCACCTTAGGTATTGTAAAGATGAGCTCTCCATCCTGCTTCAGGTGCAGGGGTGCGTAGAATCCAGTTACGTCACTGGATGGGAAATAATTGTGGACACTGTGTCCTTTCGTCTCTCCTGCGGTAGCCGTAAGTATGAGTGTCTTTTCTCCACAGGAGCCGGGGCCCAGAAACCTAAAGCAGGTAAGTCTCTTGGTGAGTATTTGTTCTCCGTGCTTAGTTAGTGCTCACCATGTATTCCTCTTATGCAGGTGCTGGGATGTAGCTGGCGTCGTAGCCGCGGTGGAGCAAGGTAAGTGAAAGAAAAGCGACTGCTTACTTCTAATGATTGTCTTTTTCTGCTTACAGGTGCCGAGATGCTGCCGGCGACACAGCCGCTGTCGCGCGTGATGAGGCACGTAAGTAAATGTGGCCGCTTTAGAGCGGGCACCTCTAATGACTGTCTTTTTCTGTTTTTCAGGTGCCGAGATGGTGCCGGCGTCGTGGCCGCGGTGGAGTTCGGCGAGGCCACTGATGGGTAAGGCAAGGCGGTGCGGCTGCGAGCGTTTGAGAGCGCTGCTAATCTTGTACCTTTCCTTTGCAGGATCGTCGGAGGTAGGATTGCTGAGGCCGGATTCCGGTAAGTATAATTTCTAATGCTCGCCTTCTCTTTTCTTGTCTGTTTGCAGGTGTTCCGGGTGCTGGCGGGCGTGTCAGGAGCCAGGATGCAGGAGCCGACTCGGTGAGCGTCCTGCTGCTGATGCAGAATAACGCGAAGCACGTGTATTCCATCGGGCATGGTTTAAATAGCAGAGAAGTGCTTCAGGTGTGTGTTCTTCCACCGGCCCCACCCAGGTAAGAAAAGAGTTCCTGAATAGAGGAAATAGTTCCTCCCAGCCCTGATGGCTGGGGACTTCAGCCAGACTGGATTGTTCTGGGTAAGTATGCAGCATGGTCTGCCTCAGGTAAGTCCACCCAAGCATTATTACACAGTTTATCAATATGAGCCCGCCGCCTATGGCGCCGGGACTGAAGTCCTTTATGAGCCTGGCGCCAAAGGCGCCAGGACACGGTCCAAAGGGCCCCTGTAGGGGTCTGCTGGGTCCGGAGATGTGGAAGAAGGGTCTGCTTCCGGGGGTGCTGGGCCAGTCCTGGCTCCTCGGGAGTAGTGCTCATGACAGCACCCCCCCTCAAGGGCCCTCCCAAAATTGTCTTCCCCGGGGGTTTTGGTTTATCCGGAAAGGTTCGGTGAAATTTCTTGATTAGACGAGGAGCATGGACGTGGTCATAGGGTTCCCATGACCTCTCTTGAGGCCCGTAACCCTTCCAGTCAATCAGGTAGAACAGCTTTGATCTGATGATCTTAGAGTCCAAAATGTTTTTAATCTCGAATTCAGGTTCTCCATTCACTTGAATTGGTTCTGGAGATTTGTTAGTCTGGTTCCAGATTGCATGGGTTTCAAAAGCAATACGTGAAAAACAGGATGTATTCGCATATGAGCTGGCAATCCTAGTTTAACGGCCACTGGGTTTATTATGGCCGTAACTGGATATGGCCCCAGATATTTGGGGTTAAAAGTGCGAGGTCCTTTGAGTGATAAGTGTTTGGTGGACAACCAGACCTGGTCCCCAATCTGGATTGAGGGGCCTCGCTTCGGTGTTGATCTGCTCCTCTCTTGTACCTTTCTTTAGCTTATTGTAAATGTGCAGCAGCTTCTTTGAAGGCTTTGGTAATAGCAGTGTGTAACTGATCCACGGCGGGTGTTCCAAGATCTTGAGGTGAATCGAGGTTGGAAGTTCGAGGATGAATTCCATACAAAGTGTAGAAGGGGCTTTGCCTGGTTCCAGAGTGAACAGAATTATTGTATGCATACGCAGCTATCCAAAGGATGTCGTTCCAGTTGCTCTCTGACTGTTGTAGCATGCATCGTAAATATTGTTCGAGAGTCTGGTTAGTTCTTTCAGTTTGACCATCGGTCTGGGGGTGAGGGCTGGTTGAGGGTCTTACATCGATTTGAGCCAATTGACAGCAACTACGCCAAAAATTCGAAATAAATTGGCTTCCTCTATCTGAGATTAGTACAAAGGGAATCCGTGTAATCGGACAATGTTTTCAAGGAATTCTCTTGCTAGTACCGAAGCTGAGGGTAAGCCTTTTAACGGAATGAAGTGGGCCATCTTGGAAAACAAATCCACAATAACGAGAATAGTGTTATACCCGGAGCAGGAGGGTAAGTCTGTGATAAAATACATAGAATGGGTGTGCCAGGGAGACGGTGGAATGTCTAATGGTTGGAGAAGACCAACCGGTCTTTTCTTTTGACCCTTGTTTTGAGCGCACACACCACAGGACATCACAAATTCTTTTATGTCTTTTCTCCACGAAGGCCACCAGAATTGTCTTCTCACTTTCTCTTCTGTTTTGGCAATGCCAGGGTGGCCCTCTATCAATGAATCGTGATAGCAGGAGATTACTTGCCTTTGCACATCGGCGTGTGGTAGGAATAATCGTCCTCGGAAATAAGGCAAGTCATTGTTTAAAGTGAAATACATTCCTTTTTGTAGCCAGTTCTGCAAGTCTGTTGGGTTCAGAAATTGTTTAACTTTTGCCTCAATGTCCTCGATGGATTGTGAAGAAATCAGGCCCAAGATCCTTTGTTCAGGAATTATTGGTACAGGCTCTGGGTTGACAATGGTGTCTCCCATTCCAATCCGGGAAAGAGCATCTGCTTTGCCATTTTTGCTGCCGGGGCGGTAAGTGATCACAAAGTCAAATTTGGCAAAGAACAGGGCCCAGCGGAGCTGTCGAGAGGATTGAGCTTTGGCGGTTTTCAGATACTGTAGATTACGATGATGGTGATCACCGTGATGGTGTGTCTGGCCCCAAGGAGATAATGACGCCAGGCCTTAAAGGCGGATTTAATAGCTAACAGTTCCTTGTCTGTGATGGCGTTGTTAACCTCAGGCGCAGAGAATTTTCGAGACCAGAACGCCACGGGATGTAATTGGTTAGTCTCTGGGTCTCTTTGTGAGAGGACCGCTCCCATTGCTAAGCTGGATGCGTCGGTTTCGACGATATAAGGGAGATCTGGGCGTGGGTGCTTCAGTATTGGCGCAGAAGTAAACTTGGCTTTTAGCTCTTGGAAGGCTTGTTCAGCTTCTTCAGACCACTCAAAACGTTTATTCTTTCTTAAGAGAGCCGTGATGGGTTGTACCACTCGTGAAAACTCCGGAATGAATCTGCGATAAAAATTGGCAAAGCCTAACATGCTCTGAACGCCTTTTACAGAAGTAGGTGATGGCCATTTGAGAATAGCGTCTACCTTTCGCGAGTCCATGTGGACGCCTTTGGGTGTCAGGATAAAACCCAGAAATTTGACTTCAGTGGCATGGAAAACACATTTTTCAAGTTTGGGAAATAGTTTGTGTTGGCGAAGTTTTTCAAGTACTGTTCTACCATGATTTCGGTGATCTGCTTCCGAAGAGGAGTAAACAAGAATGTCATCTATGTAGACGACAACACAGACGTCAATGAGCTCCCTGAGGACATCATTCATAAAATATTGGAAGGCGGCCGGTGCATTACATAGTCCGAAAGGCATCACTTGGTACTCAAATAACCCATATTTAGTGCAAAACGCTGTCTTCCATTCATCGCCTTCCTTGATCCGTACCAAGTGATAAGCCCCCCGTAGGTCTAGTTTTGTATATATGCAAGCATCCTTCACCTGGTGAAGGAGTTCCGGGATCAGCGGTAAAGGGTATCTGTTTTTTACCGTTATCTGATTCAGAGCGCGGTAGTCTATACAGGTTCTGAGGTCACCTTCTTTTTTTGGCATGAAGAACAGAGCCGAGGATGCAGGGGACTTCGATGGACGAATAAAACCATTGGCCAAGTACTGGTCCAGGTACTGTCGCAGGTGAAGGTTCTCGGGCTCGGTAAGGGCGTAGATCCTGCTGCAAGGAGGAGTTGCACCGGGTAGTAGATCTATCTGGCAATCGTATGACCTGTGCGGCGGTAAGGTGTTAGCCTGTTCCTTTTGGAAAACATCTTGAAACTCTCGATACTCCAGCGGTAATTGCAAACTGTCGGCCGTTACTGACGCTAGGCCAATGTCTGATCGTAGATAGCAGGTTTGTGCACACTCTGGGAACGTTATCGTCTTTGCTCGCCAATCAATCTGAGGATTGTGTTTTTCCAACCAAGGGATTCCCAGAATTATTTGAAATTGCGGAGCCTTGATCACGTCGAACACTATTACCTCCCGATGCCCGTCTTGGCCTAGTAATGTCACTTCAGTAGTGGTATGGGTTACCGGCCCGGAGGCGATCTCAGTCCCATCCACAGTGGTGATGACATCTTTAACAGCTTTTGGGCAAAGAGGTAGGTTCATCCTGGAAGCCAACTCGCGGTCCACGTAATTTCCTATAGCTCCACTGTCCACGTATGCCTTAATTGCATGCAATCTTTCTGGCTGCTTCGGATTTACTAGGACCATTGGCATAATGAAGTGCGAGGTCAAAGAACTGGTTTTTAAGCTCGGCAAGCGGACCTCTACGCTTGTCAGGCAAGGTCGTTTCCCGGTTCAGACTTTTCGGAATTCTTGTTGGAAGCTCCTACGGTCTTCTTAGGTGGTTTTACAGGGCAGTCTCGAAGGAAATGTCCCGAGTTCCCACAATAGAGACACAGTTGCATTTGCCGTCTTCTGTCACGCTCTTTCTGGGTTAAGGGGCCCTTTACAACCCCAATCTGCATAGGTTCGGTGCCATCGACACTTTTGGAGTTGCTCTGAGTCTTAGTGAAGATTCGGGTTTGAAACCGGGATCGATCCGCCTTCCTGTTTTGAAGCCTGTGATGTAATTGGACCACCAAATCAATATAATCCGAACAGTCCTGAGGTGGATTTACGACCTGGGCCAGGACGTCTTTGAGTTCGCCGTGTAGACCTCAGTGAAATAGCGTGATTCTTTTCTCCTCGGGCCATCCAGTTTCCACAACTAACCTATTGAAGGATGCAATGTAGGCTAAGAGATCCTGGTTGCCCTGTCGTAGGGAAAGGAGTTCCTTGTCCAGGGCCTGCCCCTGGGAATGCCTTGCAAAAAGTCTTTCCATACTCGTCTGGAAGGCTTGGAAATTCCGACTGATTGGATCATCTTGTGTAACCAGTGGAATTGACCAATCGGCGGCACTGCCGCTAAGATACGAAAGTACAAATGCTACCTTGGTCTGGTCATTCGGGAAGGCCGCGGGCCTGCAGAGAAAGTGCAATCGGCATTGATTTATGAACATTGCAAATCTTTTAGGGTCTCCAGCAAAACGTTCAGGTGGTGCCAGTGGCACATTTCCAGGTAGGTTGATTTGAACAGGATTGGTTGAAGTAACTGGGGTAAAATTCCCCCCTGGATTGGGCAGAGGGGTTTGCCCCGCTTGGCTCTGTAATAACTGTCTGGCAAGGTCGTCAGTTCGTTCCTTTGACACTATTAACTCTCTCCTGAGGGCGTTCGTCTCCTGGCGAGCAGCATGAACTTCAGCCCTTAATTCCCCCAGTAGCTGGGCCAGTTGATCTGTATCAGAAGTTTCCATAGCGCCTGGGTAGGAGATTATTGGTAGTCTTCGCGTTCGGTAACGCTCACCTGATTCCCACAGAGACGCTGACCCGAACTGGACTGCTACCGTTTCTTCTATCGTGAGGCGCAGGGCCAGGAAGATGCTCTGGACGGGGCCTCCGAATTTGGATTGCCTGGCTTGTAGAGTAATTTTTCTGCAGGTGGAAGAAAAGGGATTGATTACCAGCTGGGGTGGATATGTGTTCCCACCAATCTCCCGTTTCTCACTCTTCTTGACCCCCAACTTGGTTTCTGCGAGCTCTCACCTTAGGTATTGTACAGATGAGCTCTCCATCCTGCTTCAGGTGCAGGGGTGCGTAGAATCCAGTTACGTCACTGGATGGGAAATAATTGCGGACACTGTGTCCTTTCGTCTCTCCTGCGGTAGCCGTAAGTATGAGTGTCTTTTCTCCACAGGAGCTGGGGCCCAGAAACCTAAAGCAGGTAAGTCTCTTGGTGAGTATTTGTTCTCCATGCTTAGTTAGTGCTCACCATGTATTCCTCTTATGCAGGTGCTGGGATGTAGCTGGCGTCGTAACCGCGGTGGAGCAAGGTAAGTGAAAGAAAAGCGACTGCTTACTTCTAATGATTGTCTTTTTCTGCTTACAGGTGCCGAGATGCTGCCGGCGACACAGCCGCTGTCGGGCGTGATGAGGCACGTAAGTAAATGTGGCCGCTTTAGAGCGGGCACCTCTAATGACTGTCTTTTTCTGTTTTTCAGGTGCCGAGATGGTGCCGGCGTCGTGGCCGCAGTGGAGTTCGGCGAGGCCACGGATGGGTAAGGCAAGGCGGTGCGGCTGCGAGCGTTTCACAGCACTGCTAATCTTGTACCTTTCCTTTGCAGGATCGTCGGAGGTAGGATTGCTGAGGCCGGATTCCGGTAAGTATAATTTCTAATGCTCGCCTTCTCTTTTCTTGTCTGTTTGCAGGTGTTCCGGGTGCTGGCAGGCGTGTCAGGAGCCAGGATGCAGGAGCCGACTCGGTGAGCGTCCTGCTGCTGATGCAGAATAACGCGAAGCACGTGTATTCCATCGGGCGTGGTTTAAATAGCAGAGAAGTGCTCCAGGTGTGTGTTCTTCCACCGGCCCCACCCAGGTAAGAAAAGAGTTCCTGAATAGAGGAAATAGTTCCTCCCAGCCCTGATGGCTGGGGACTTCAGCCAGACTGGATTGTTCTGGGTAAGTATGCAGCATGGTCAGGTAAGTCCACCCAAGTATTATTACACAGTTTATCAATATGAGCCCGGCGCCTATGGCGCCGGGACTGAAGTCCTTTATGAGCCTGGCGCCAAAGGCGCCAGGACACGGTCCAAAGGGCCCCTGTAGGGGTCTGCTGGGTCCGGAGATGTGGAAGAAGGGTCTGCTTCCGGGGGCCCTGGGCCAGTCCTGGCTCCTCGGGAGTAGTGCTCATGACAATGCTGCTTTGAACTCTCGGAAGAAGGTCATCCACAGAAGTAAGCTTTACTCAGCTTCACTCTGCAAACTTTACGGTTCTGCACTAAAATGAGATAATGAATGTGTTCTCACTTATAACTACGTACTGCAAAATCTCCCCTGGGGTGTCATTTTACATGGTAAACCTACACAGGTTTTGATTGGTGGTCCGTCCCACTGTGTTAACTAGGACACTCCCACTGTATGCCTGCTGTGTTGTAGTCACTGGTTTACACAATGGATATGAAGCCAAAGCCCACACAGAGGCTGAGCTTGCGGAACAATGTTATACATAAGGGGAAGCGGGTCCGCAGCCCTCTGCAATCGAGGAAAACACTGAGGGATGGGCCTAAAATGAAAGAAGAAAAGAAAGAAGGGGGCCTCTCTGGGAGGTCGGTGCCCTTTACTCAAACTAGGATCACTGGGTATTTCTCAGGATGTGTGTCAGGATTCTGCATAATGGCACACCCACCTCGCACCATGCACGTTCTAATGATGTACCTACATTGCACACTGATACCCATCACCCTGTCAAGAATACTCACTGTGGTGCTCATTTGCGCTCCGTCCCGCGATCTCCAAGGTCCCGGTTTCTGAAATGCATTAGTGACAGTAGGCCTTTTAGTTGGAGGTTGCCTTGGAAACAATGGCGTCCTCTGCACGCTCAGCACTTCCCATTCCCGTACGGGGAGCAGGGCAAGGAGCGGTCACATGATTAAAAGTATTTAGCCTTTTTGCTACCGCATGCCCAGTGCTTCTGATTTTGGAATCGCAGCTACCTTGTTTCTTGATATCGGACTACGAACCATTTTGTTACCAGACCTTCGCCGATTATACTGTAATTGCTTTGTCTCCTCCTCTTCTTTGATCTTTGATGTTCACGGTAACAACCTTCTATTCTGAATTACGGACATTCTTTGCCTTGCGATTTTGTATCCTGTTCTCGCAGTGCTACGACGTGAACTGCATTCTCGGACCACCCAGCCCATCGTCGGACTGTTACTTCTGCTAATGCTGTTGAACCCATTTTAGCCTGAATCACTTTTTTGCATTTCAAGAGTTCCATTGCCATCTAATCTCACAACATCCGCTCACGGTCTAGAGACTGCCATATACAGTGCGCTTTGCCGTTAGTCATCCTCGTTTTGTCGGTGCAGGTGGCTTCCTGGGACTAGAGACTATTGCCACTTCCCGTTCTTAGGCATCCTCGGGCCGTCGCCGTGATAGTCTTTTGCTCTGGATGGCCTCCTCCCTTTTTCACGCCTGCTGAGGAATCTTGGATTGCATTGTTGGTTAATCATCTTGCACATTGCACACTGTAATCCCCATCAAATAGTGCCTGTTTCTGAGTCAAGCCATTGTTTTCTTGGATAATTATATCGTACCTTGTTTTGTAGGTGTTTTCTATGTTTGAGGGAGGTTAGCAGAAGGAGCAATTCTTTCACAATACGTCAGAAAACCACCTCAAATCAGGTTAGCAAAACCTGTGAGATTACTTGTCCACCATGCTAAATTGGAAGTACACTCGATTGATCGTGTTCTTCTCCTTTGCAGTTTACAGTGTATCGTGCTGTGTCCCATCTTCCGATTAATTGATCCCTCTGTATGTATAATTCATCCAGAGGGATAAGCTACGAGTTCAACTACCCTGGATTCTGACTTAATCAGAAGCCTTTCGCATGGACACAAATGAAACTCTGGCTACCATTATGCAAATGGTGGCTGAATTACGTTCTGATATGGCTACAGTCCACGCTTCCACACAGCGCCGTATTGATGACCTACAGGCTGGCATCCAGCCTGCAGGGGTTTCACCCCCCTGCTATTGCCTCTGGTTCTGGTGCCTCTTTGCCATGACAGGAAGCTGGTCCGGTGTACATGACTGCCCCACGCCCCCAGAGAAGTTCACCGGGGATCCAAAGGTGTTTCGGACCTTTTTGGACCAATGCAGACTGCATTTTTTGTGTTGCCCTAATTCGTTTCCTGATTCCAGGACTAAAGCAGCTTTTGTATTGTCTCATTTGGGAGGTACCGCTGCTGGATGGGCGAACCCATTGTTAGAGGAAGGCAGTCACGCCTTGATCAATGTCAGAAGTCGAGTTTTTGATATGCGGTACAAGACGCAGGCCACAGAACTAGGTGGGCCACTGGAAACTACATTGACACCCAATATGCCCAGGAAACGGGCATCCCTGTTGTTCCCAAGGACCACCCTGAGCTGGTCAATGCGGTAGATGGCACTACTTTGCTTTCGGGACTGGTGACTGAACATACACTGGATATGGTCATGACCACGGACTCAGGTCATACAGAGAATATCTGTTTTGATGTTATAAAAGCACCTCAGTACTGGGTTTACCATGGTTGACATTGCATAACAGGGTCATTGACTGGAAATCAGGGGACATGTTTTTCTCTTCAGACTATTGCGAGGCCAGTTGTCTGGGTTCTGAGTTACTTCAAAAGAGTCCCTGTCATCCGCTTCTTGATATTGCCACTACCACTGGAGCAGTCACGTCTACACCCCTACCCAAGGAATACAAGGCTTTCAGGGACGCTTTCGATGCCAAAGGAGCCGACGTGTTGCCTCCACATTGGCTCTAAGATTGCCCTATTGATCTTGTGCCAGGAGCAAAGATACCTCCGGACGTGTTTACTCCTTGACTGTGAAGGAGTACGCCATTCTGAAAGAGTACATTGACAAGGCCTTAAGTACTGGTTTCATTCGCCCTTCACATTCCCACGCAGTTTCTCCGTTGTTTTTTGTACCCAAGAAGGAAGGGGATCTCTGGCCATGCATCGATTACTGCGCGCTCCATGAGGTCACCATACGCAACCAGTACCCTATTCCCCTAATATCTGTACTTTTGGACCAACTGGGTTCATCTAAGATATTCTCCAAGTTGGATCTACGGGGGGCTTACAATCTTGTCCGAATGCGACAGGACGACAAATGGAAAACCGCATTTAAGACATGTTACAGTCTTTTTGACTACTGTGTCATGCCATTCTGCTTATGTAATGCCCCCGCTACTTTCCAACATTTTATCAACTGTCTTCAGGGATATGCTCAATGAGTTCCTCATTGTATATCTCGATGATATCCTGATCTATTCCTCTACCTATGAATCCCACGTCAAGTATGTTCGTATGGTCTTGCAACTGCTTCGGGACAACCGCTTATACGACAGACTTGAAAAGCGTATATTTCCTGTTACCAAGATGGAATTCTTATATTATGACATCACTAACAAAGGGGTTCAAATGAGTTCCTACAAAGTAAAAGCAGTGTTGGACTGGCCCGTACCAACTACTTTGAAGACGCTACAATCTTTTCTTGGTTTTGCCAATTTTTATAGGCGCTTCATCCGGTCTTTCCCGAAGATTGTGGCTCCTCTCACGAGCTAAAACAAAGAGATGATGGCTGGAAGGTTTAGAATGAATCTTAACAACTGGCATTGCTCTGGGCACCCTCCAGACCATCGGTCTTCGCCTGCCAAGCCATTACAGAAGGGGAAAGACCATATGCAAATCAGGCTTGGTCCCACCCCAAAAGGGGCAGTCCAGCCCGAACTGCTAGGTCACATCCCTGCTGCACGAGACCACAAGCACCCCCAAACATCTTTCGGCCTTGTTGGGCCTCATCAGTGAGGAGTAGCTTTGGGGGAGGATTCTGTCAGGATTCTGCATAATGGCACATTCACCTTGCGCCATGCACGTTCTAATGCTGTACATACATTGCAGACTGATAGTATACTAACTGCGTGCTTATTTGCACTCCGTCCCCCGGTCTCCAAGGTCCCGGTTTAAGAAATGCGTTAGTGACAGTAGGCATTTTAGTTGGAGGTTGCCTTGGAAACAATGGCGTCCTCTGCACGCTCGGCACTACGCATTCCCGTAGGGGGAGCAGGGAAAGGAGCGGTCACATGATTAAAAGTATTTAGCCTTTTCACTTCCGCACACCCAATGCTTCTGATTTTGGAATCGCAGCTACCTTGTTTCTTGATTTCGGACTATGTACCATTTTGTTGCCAGACCTTCGCCGATTATACCGTTATTGCTTTGTCTCCTCCTCTGATCTTTGATATTCACGGTAACAACCTTCTATTCTGGATTACGTACATTCTTTGCCTCGTAATTTTGTATCCTGTTCTCGCACTGCTACGACCCGGACTGCGTTCTCGGACCGCTCAGCATCTCATCGGACTGTTACTTCTGCTTATGCTGTTGAACCCATCTTAGCCCGAATTACTCTTTTGCTTTTCCAGAGGACCATTGCCATCTAATCTCACAACATCCACGCACGGACTAGAGACTACCATATACAGTGTGCATTGCCGTTAGGCGTCCTCATTTCGTCAGTGCAGGTGGCTACCTGGTTCTAGAGACTATTGCCACTTCCCGTTTTTAGGTGACCTCATGCCGTCGTGATAGTCTTTTGCTCTGAATCACCTCCTCCCTTTTTCACGCCTGCTGAGGAATCTTGGATTGCATTGTCGGTTAATCATCTTGCAAATTACAAACGGTAAGCCCCATGACATAGTGTCTGTTTCTGAGTCAAGCCATTGTTTTCCTACCTAATAATATCGTACTGCGCTTTGTAGGTGTTTTCCCCATTTGAGAGAGATTAGCAGAAGGAGCAATTCTTTCACAATACGTCAGAAACCCACCTCAAATCAGGTTAGCAAAACTTGTGAGATTTCCTTCCACCCCGCCAAATTGAAAGTTCACTCCATTGGTGTTCTTTTCCTTTGCAGTTGACGGTGTTTAGTGCCGTGTCCCATATTCCGATGAATTTATCTCTCTGCATGTATAATTCATCCTGAGGGATACATTGGTAGGAAGAATTCTTCGGCTACACTACGAGTTCAACTACACTGGATTCTGACTATGTGGGAGTAATATTCCTAACCATCTAGCAACTATTTGCTCTAATAGCAAACTACCAGTCCCAGTTACGATTCCAGTGCTAACACATATGGAGGCAACAGCCACTGAGGCTGATTTTGATTCTCAACTATCCTGTTTAGCCCATTCATTGGACAATAATGGATCTCTGCTGACATTATGTAAAACCATAAAGCAGAAATCTTTGGGTCCGCCACATCTGGTGCGGGATGTTACACAGTTTTACAATCCGTCAATCAGCCCTAATCTAGAAGCATTGGTGTCTCCTCAAGATGGGACTGGGGGCTCAGGTGGTTTTCTTTCGAGTTTCTTACAATTGCCTGCTTCGAGGGGCACAAGCGAGGTTGTCATCCCACCTGACTTGTTGGCTGAGTTAATAGCCAAGGTAGAAGCCCTGTTCGCTTTGTGCTCTGTCGTAGCTGCCGATCCGCAGATTTTAGATAGCATGATGTCTAAATTGTGTGAGTTCAGTAGGGCTCCTCCCTCTAGTACTCTTCCCCCTCAGAAGGCCCACGATCCAGCAGCCTCGGACAGCTGCTCTGGGAGTTTTTGAGAGGAATCCGAAGCCTCCTAGGGTGGGGCTTGACACTGCTGACCTGGATGTTACAAGTGATATGATTGTGGTTTCTGATGTCTCAGATGTGTCTTGGAGGTCCCAAGATTCTGTTAACATTGCGGCTGTATCTTAGAGAGGCACAGCTCCACCTCACTGACGAGGCCCAAGCAGGCCGAAACACGTTTCTGGGGTTGCTGTTGGTACTCTTGTTCAGAAGAGAATTGCCTTGCATTTCGGTGCTGGACTGCCCTTGGGCAGGACAAAGACTGATATGTAGTGGACATTTCTCTTTTGTGAAAGGATGTTGAGCTAAAGACTCTGGTTGAGACTGTAACCTGGAATATAGGCCGGTAGTAGAGAAACTCCCAAAACCCCCTCTTGTTTGTGCATATTAAGAAGCTTTGGGTTTTCACCATAAATTACGAGGATAATCCAGACGTGGAACCCTTGCTCACTGTTCTTAGAGAGGCACAGCTCCACCTCACTGACGAGGCCCAACCAGGCTGAAACACGTGTCTGGGGTTGCTGTTGGTAATCTTGTTCAGAAGAGAATTGCCATGCATTTCGGTGATGGACTGCCCTTGGGCAGGACAAAGACTGATATGTAGTGGACATTACTCTTCTGTGAAAGGATGGTGAGCTGAAGACTCTGGTTGAGACTCTAACCTGGGATACCCTTGTTTGTGTATCTAAGGAGGATGCACTTGAGGCACTATGTGCCAAGATATCAATCATGGAAGCTGCCTCCCCAGCTAATAAGCTTACCCTAAATTAAGGGATTCACAGGGTAAAACCCTGGAGGGGCCTATATTTCCTAACCGCCCTCCATCTGTGGCACGGGGGTCACTTCCATCGTGCATCTCTGCTAGAGTTGAAAAAGCCCCTAGTGATTTCCAGGGTCCAAGGTGATGATACTAGGCATTCCGTGTCCCTTCGTGGTCTCCTGGATAAGTGGGCTCTAAGTAGGCCTCCTACACCCCTTCTCTACCCTCAGACTTATTGACCTCTAGATTGTCTCAGGGTAAAGGGTCGGGTGGGCATCATGATGGTACAAGAAGGCCATTCAAGGTTAATAAAAAAAAATTAAAAAACCTCGGGCATCATTGGGAGATGAGGTGCAGGGTGTGCATGCTAGCTGGGAGACAGTGGTGAAAACCCCTGGTTTAGATAGTGCCTTTCTCACTTTCCCACCCATTCAGGTTGTATCAGCCGGTAGTGCACTCCCTCATGCCACACCGAAAGACATGTACGAGCCTGGACCTTACAGTGTGTATACTGGCAATAGGGTGGCGGGGAAATTGAGGCTGGGTTCCTCAGTAAGTTTTTTTTTTTAGAAACAAGTTTTATTTTTAAAACATCACAACCAACAAATTAACAAAATATTACACACATGTCACAATGCACCAATAACATGACTTCTATTACATCTCCAATCCCTCCCTCCCATCCCCGAGCTTACATCATATCCCCAAATCTACTCTGAAATTATAGTTTGTACTTTGTCTGTCAGAGAGTTGTTTTCTCCTGCCCCGGTCTGAGCTGGTTCAAACAGTGATGCCAGCAAATGTCTCCAGGCCATCAGTACCTCTCCTGGGTCATCACCCCTATTGTTGGCTGCTTCACTCCACACCACCGTCTCAGCCTCTACCCATTTTTGAAGGTCGTGCCACCATACCTCTACCATCGGCCTTCTACTGGCTTTCCAACCCATGGCAATCCTGCGCTTAGCAAGAATGTAGGCCAGATCCTTGAGCTTACATATATGTTTCAGCTTGCGCGGCCTGGGAACCCTCCTAGCATGCATGCCCATACAGATTCTATATCCAATTTAATATCTTTTTCTATCAGGCAATGCGCCACCTCCCGCCAAAACCTTCCTATTTCAGGGCAACTCCAAAACATGTGTATCATACACACATTTACTTCTCCACATTTAGAACATGTCTGTATTCCTTCATTCTTAAAACGTGCAATCCTCTGCTGTGTCATGTACGCCATATTGGTGATGTATAATTGGATTTGCTGCAACCTCGCATTTCTAGATACTTTTTTATGCTATTGTTGGGTTCTAGCCCACAGCCCGTCACTCATAAGTTCTCCAGCCTCTTCTTCCCCATCCTGTCTTAATTGGAACACTTCTTTACCCACCCGAGACATGAGCAGCTTGTAAATCCGGGAGATTTCATGACCCCCTTCAGATACATCATAGATTGTTTCAATGGCCGTATCAGGCTCCCCCTCCAACACTATATCCGCCCATGTATTTTTTACCAACCTGGTGTACGTAATATATTGCCCCCGTTGCAGCCCAGTATTTAGCACAAACATGTCGAATTCCAACACTTTCCCTTCCTGCCACATATCCCCGACCGTTGCAATCCCATTTGGTTCCCAATGTCTGCGGATTATCTTCCGCAGTTGATCATCCACACCCTTCAGTGTCACTAGCGGTACCTTTGGGGAGCACGGGACTGGGTTCTCTATAGCCTGGCAAGCTCTTTGCCATATTTTCCCATCCAGTTCCAACATCTTCGTCTATCCCTTCTGTTGTGCCTTTGGCAACCAAATCCATTCTTTCAGAAAGAACGGGGCTCATTCTCCTTTTAGTAGTCGAGATTCCGGTGTCGGTCATCTGAGAGCCACCTTGCGACATATTTGAAATGGCTAGCTAAATAATATGTCTCAAAGTTAGGCAACCTGATGCCACCCCTATTGATTGTGTTTTGTAGTTTCCACAGTGCTATCCTATTTCTAGTGTTGTTCCATATAAATCCTCTACCCAGGCTGTGGAGCTTGCCAAAGAATCGCTTGGGTATCATATGGGGCATGTTACTGAAGAAGTGCAGCAACCTGGGCAACACCACCATTTTTAGCAATGCCACTCTCCCCATCATAGCTAGGGGGAGCTTGGCCCAAAATGTCATGCTACGTTCTATATTAGCCACCGCCCTCTCCGTATTTTGTTTGTGTTCGACCTCTGGTGTATGATACATATCGATCCCCCAGGTATCTAAAATTGTCAGTCGCCCAATGTATTTGCAGTAACGGCAACTCCTCCTGTGGTATCCCTCTATATCTGCCCAGGGGGAACATGCATGATTTCTTAGGGTTCCGGAAAAGGATGCATACCTATCCATCACTTCCAGTATGTATGCTAGGTTTTCTTCGGGGTATCTCAAATATAACAACATATCATCAGCATACATGGAAATCAAGTGTAGCCCCCCCTTTGTAGGGATCCCCACTTCTCCAAAATTCTGCCTCAGGTATATCGCCATAGGTTCTAATGCCAGGATGAACAGCATTGGGGACCACGGGCATCCTTGTCTGGTGCCTCTCCCAAGTTGCCAACGCTCAGAGACGATTGCACCTGTCTTGACCCGAGTGAGTGGTGTACTATACAACAGATGCACCCACCTCAAGTATATTGGTCCCATCCCGTAGCTTCTTAGGGCCGCCATCAACCAAGGCCATTTGACAGAGTCAAAGGCCTTCACCCCATCCAATGATATTATTGCCACCTCCTGTGAGTCCTCCCCCCTTTGTCCTATGATGTGATGAAACCTCCTTGGGTTATCAGATATGTTCCTATGTGCGACATACCCCGTCTGATCAGGGTGCACAAGTTTATGAATGACCGGTCTCAACCTGCTCGCCAGCACTACAGTTAAAATGTTACTATCTTGGTTCAGCAAGGACAGCGAGCGGTCTGTACGACCCGCACTCCATGCTGGGCTTTTTGGGTTTAAGGAGCAGAATAATTATCATTTCCCTCAGGGATTCTGGTAACACACCTCTTTCCAGCGCTTTATTCAGCATGGCCAGCATCTGGGGGAGCAGTTCCGCCCTGTACGTTTGATAGAATTCACTAGGGAGTCTGTCTGCTCCCGGGGCCTTGCTAGTGGGTAGAAGCTTCATCACCGCCGCTAGTTCTTCTAGGGTGATCAGGCCTTCCAAGTTCTCCCACTCCAGTGTCCCCAGTTTGGGAAGGCCAATATCTTCCAATGTGTCTCAATTTTATCCTCTTCTGTCTCCCCTCCGGTGTAAGCATATAATTGTTGATAGAACTCTGTAAAGCCATCGTTCACTTCTATTTGAGTATCTGGTGTACGCCCATTTTTGCCTCTAATTGCTCTAATCGGTTGCTTTGGCATCTCACATTTGTACAACCAGGCCAGCAGCCTGCCCGTTTTATCACCTCCCGCATGCTGTCTTTCCACTTCCTTTTTTATAATTTAGGTTACACAATCTTCCCCACAGTATTTCACAATCCTGTTTCAGTCTGCTAATGCTCTGAATCTCTTCCGTGGAGTGCTCCCCCTTACGCATAATTCCTTCCAGTCTGTCCTCAGCTATTTGTAACTCTCTAGTGATCTCATCCTGTAGTCCCCTGGATTTAGATATCACTGCTCCCCTCACAACCACCTTAAATGCCTCCAATAGTGTGCCAGCTGATTCTACACTTCCTCTATTCAGTGCAAAGTATTCTACTATCTCTTTTCTCATGTCTTCCTTAAATCCTGTATCTTTCAAAGCCTCCGCTCTCAATTTCCATGTCGGTATCTGTGCTCTGGGTGGTGAGTACTGCCACTCTATAATCAATGGCGAATGGTCCGATAACACTCTCGCCTTGCATTTTGAACCCGCTATTTGTCCTGTCAAGCACGATGTAGCAAATATACAGTCCAGCCGCGTGTACAGGTTCTGTGGTGCTGCATAATGTGAGTAGTGTCTGTCTCTCGGGTGGTGCATCCTTCAAATGTCTATTAGATTGAGGACCCTCAATCAGAGTCTTGGTCACCGGGGCGGGCTTAACCATCTTACCATCTGATCTATCTATGTTGGGATCTAGCGTACAGTTAAAATCGCCTCCCCATATGACCTCTCCTCCCATGTGAAGGCCAATCTTACTATACAGGGCCTTGAAGCATCCCACTGTGTCTTGGTTGGGGACATACGTGTTGCTGATGCACACCGCCTTGTTTCCTACCGGTCCCTTAACCAACACCATCCTCCCATCAGGCTCTATCATAGTCTGTAACTGCTGAAAGAGGACATGTGGTGCTATCCATGTAATAACCCCTGTGGCATACGCTGAGTATGTCACTCCTATAGTGATGCCTCTCCACTTCCTCTATTTTCCCCAGTTTCTCTTTCGTAAAGTGGGTTTCCTGTAGTAGAGCAATGTCTATAATGTCGTCTCAAATACATCATTATTTTATTCCGCTTCAAATAGCTATTGAGACCCCTGACATTCCAGGTGACTATCTTCAAGCCCTCCCATCCTATCCGTATCCTCTTCCTACCGCCGCCTCCCTTGTCATCTGTTTCTTCTGTAATGGCGTATGTGTAAACTGGTTCTTTTAACAACCTGTCAAAGTTCACCCCCCTCTTACCAAGGTTCCTGTGCGCTCAGACAGGCTTCTTGCAACTTGCCGCAGCAGATTTACATCAATCTTTACGGCATCAATTTTGGATTCCAGCCCTATCCTCAGGTCCAAGATGGCTGCATCCATCCTGCTTCCCATCGATACTTTCAGTTCCGCTATAGCGTCCAGTATCTGTTGGTTGCTGGGCGCCATCTTCTCACTTTCTCTCATGCTCTGTCCTTTCTCGCTGGCCCCTTCCGTCACCAGCAGTGATTTGGTAAACTCCTCGATGGTGAATTGTTTCCCTTTGACATTGGGCAATTTGGTAGCCATTTCTGCTCGTGGGTGGAATGCAGGCCTGAATATGCCCTCTAACCCGTCGCTCTCTGTTGTCTAAGGCCTTTTTTATTCCCCTTGTGCCAGGGATGTCCCAAGCCACCTGTTTTTTATCAGTAATGCTGGGGCCCACCTTGCGTCGTTTGTCACGGGGGCATGTGCGCCTTTGGGGGTACATTCAGCCTTCAGCGTCCACTAGACCAGGTACTGCGCGAGGTTGCTGATCGTTTCACCAAATTCCTTAGAGGGCCTTGCACAGCATGTGGTAAGTTCCTTTTCACTCTGACATCCCATGCAGTAGTGTTGGGTTTCCTTAAAGTTCCCCTAGTGCAGTGCTGGTATGTGTCAGCTGCACCTCTGCGCTGCTCATAATGTGTTCATTCCGCCCATGGCTTTCAGATGCCCTAAATTATCAATCCTAGCTCAGCTGATTAGACCTTATCACTGCAGATCTGTGCCCAGTGCCTCCTGTCCCAGGAGCACACTGCAACCGGTTGCAATAGCGGCTGCTAGTTCCGGTATATTCCTTGTTGGGATGGGATTGCTGCAGTTTGGATAGTGGTGCGCTGCTGTCAAAGTCAAAAAGCATTGCATATGGGCTGACTCCCAGCGTGCGCTGCCTCAACATGTGCCAACATTACTTCACGTTTCATTGTAATCTGGGGAAGGCGTCCGCCGAGACTGCCTCTCGACTTCGGTGCCTCATAATTCATTCTGCTCCCAGGCTCACGACAATGCCCTATCCTGCTTGTAAGGGAATCGCTGCTCCTCCCTCTTCTATTTTCTCATTCCGTGCTCCAGCGCACACAGCCCTGTCGCTCGTCACGGCTTCTACGTGGCTCCTTAGCTTCATTCCCAAGCACCACCTGCCCCGCATGCCACCACCGTTGATGTTTCATACGCGAGCTGTTATTAACTTGCGAGTAGAATCTTGCCTGCTTCTTTGTTGCAATTCACCTTGCATACACTCCGGACCGGCACTCCTCCTTTTTTCCTTTCGTATCGCGGGCTTCAGCATGCCTAACTCTTGTTTGCTGCAGCTCCTACGCAGCTCTACGTCTCTGTACCCCAGCCCTTTGTTCACAGCGGGTCGCCATCTTTGATATTTCATCCGTGAGCAGCTACAAACTTGCAAGTTGAATCTTGCCAGCTTCTCCTCTACGATTCACTTCATATGCGCTCTGGACCAGCAGCATGGTTTCATGCATATTTTGCACCATCATAGGCATCATTTAAATGGAATTACTGCTCGGATCATGACAGGATCAGCAGGAGTCCTCCCGGAGACACATCCTATCTCATGGCTCCTTAGCCAGGCTCCCCTGGGCTCCACAGTAAGGTTAGAGGAGATTCATACCTCTGATTCCAGCCCTTTCTTAAATAGAACATCTTTATTGAGGTTATGGGCCTCCGTTCCTTGGTTGTCAGCTACAGCTTACGAAGATATGTTGCAGATAAAGCTTCCAAAGTGGGGAAGCCCCACTAACTGGGCTTCGATTCGCTTTGCATCCTCCACGGCTGTATCTTTATTGTGTTCCAACGCCAATACACTACTTAATTTGGGCCTGAAGCTCATAGTCTGCCACGAACGGTAAGCACCAAGATGCCCCCTCGCGCAAGCTCAGCGAGTGGCCCATGACATGGACTTTGCATATACAGATGGGGTATTGTGGGGCGGCCAACCCTGTGAAAATCAACCAGTAGCTCGGGCCCATGGGGTTGTTCACCCTGAGGTTGAGGCTATATCATGGGGCCAGTTTCCCACCACAGAGTGTTCTACGTCCCCACGTAATTGAGACCACTGACTGATTAAGAGCGCCAGTTGGATCACACGTGGGCATAGCCACCTATTGCATGTGCACTGTTCCATGTCCCTTTTGACAAACTTTGATATTTTCATGCTACAGGAGACTTGGCTAGACTGTTCTCTCCAGGTGGAGTGTTCCCACATTTATCAGAATCTGGCCTAAAAAGCGCCTTAGGGGTAGGCCATTTGGGGGTCTTATACTTGGTATTAATCACAACTTTTGGTTATGGCCGCAGGAATGTGTGAACGAGTGGAAAATGCTGGTGACAAACGTGTAAGTACCCCCAAGCACCAACGTATTGAATGAGATACAAGCTAGCATTGAAGATAGCTTGTTACTATGCAAAGGGAACCCAGCTGAGTATTTGATTTTAGGCAGGGACATGAATGTGAGTGTGTGGACGAAAATCTGTGTGCAGCCTACAGTAAAGTTGCAAAAAAGAGTGTGATGATACAAGGGATCTGCAACCCTAAGGGTAGACTTTGGGTTGCTTTTCTGAGGCAGTGGACATTATATATGCTAAATGGCAGGAGGAGGGAGACGACCCAGGAAAATGTACCTGGGGAGGGAATGATCGCAAGGCTACCTTGGACTACCTCTTTGGAAATAATGCCTGTCTACTGATGGCCGATCTTGGCACTTGTTATTAATCTACAACACACTAGGTTTTGTGAGAGTGGCTGTATTGGTATTCATACTAATAAAGCTGGCAATTGCGTTCACTGGATGGCGAAGCACTTGAGTAAGATGGATACGAGGATCTGAGGACTCCGAGATGAGGATATTGATGCCATGGTCTCTATGAGCTGTAACGAGATGAGGAATGGGTTCGGTCATTGACCACTAAAATTGGCGCTGGTAGTCAATTCCCACGGGTGGCATGTAGTAAACCTTTGCACGCATTTGACAGGGCCATACGGTATGTCAAGAGAGAAAAGGAGAGAAATATGGATGGCATGTAGTTCTGGGACCCGCACTGGCCACACGTATAAGGTGCGCTAAGAAAAATGATCAAGCATGGCTTTAAGAGATGGAGGTTATCCATGCTCAACGTACATTGGCAGAAAATGATTTTGGCACTCAGAAGCAATAACCCTAGGAAGATCGGAGACATGCTGGCTTAGGCCAAGGGTGACCGTAAGAAACGTATGCTGAATCGTATACAGGAATTGGAATGGTTGGGGCATGTGAAAAGCCACAGTAGAGATAGTATTGTGGCTTCCCCCACAGAATATATGATCTGGGGGTGGCCCTTGACTTTTGACTTTTGATGAAGCTGACATTTGAACTGTTATTTTGAAACTTAAAAACTCCATGGCCTCTGGCCCCAATGGTTTGGCCAATGTGGTACTAAAACAGAACCCCGCTCAGTGTTCCAGCATACTAAAAATCTTACTTGATAAGGTATGTGTGACAAAAAATATCCCGGTAACTTGGAAGCAGTCTGTACTTATCTCCGTCTATAAGAAAGGTGATCGCCTATTGCCGGAGAATTACAGGCTGCTGTCATTATTAGACATAACAGGGAACACTTTCTCAAACTTTGTTCTGAAGGTGCTTCAGTCCTGGGTGGAGGAATCCCAAGTGCTGCAATTAATGCAGACGGGATTCCGTCCAGGCTGTTGCACGTCGCATAACCTCAGGATTCTTGACTCTCTGATTGGTGGGACATTGGACCGTGGTGGGCCCACACTATATGTTACCTTCGCTGACTTTAGAGCAGCATTCGATGGGGTCAACCATGTAAAAATGTGGGGTAAAATGCTACCGTGAGTGTGCCGCAAATGGCTTGTAAATATGTTGAAAGGCGTACACTTGAACACCCAAGCTCATGTACACTTGAACGATGAGGGGGGAGTGTCTGCCCCAGCTATTATTTTTAAAGGAGCGAAACAGGGCTGTACGATCGTGCCATTGCTTTTTAATCTAAATATGGCCGATCTTCTGGCCTGTTTTACACCAGACATAAGCTGTTGCCCCAAAATAGGTGGAAGGACTATCCCATGTATGCTCTATGCTGACGACCTAGTCATGATAAATTATACTTATAGCGGAGCTAAAGCTATGTTTGATACTCTGATTAACTATGCAATGGAAAATGAGCTGAGCATTAATATGGGGAAGACAAAGGTCTTGCTAGTCTCCACTAAAAGGGAAGGTGAAGTGTCGCAGTTTCAACACTCGCCTCCGAAAGGTGGTGTAACGCTCACCTGATTCCCGTAGAGGCGCCGGTCTTGACTGGGCGTATACCGTATCTTCAAAGGTGATGTGTAACACACGGCTGGCTCTTTGGGCTGGACCTCTGTGCACTGTATGTCTGACTCGAAGGGTAAGATGTCTGCAGATAGAAAATATGGGATTAAGGAACTGGGTTATTGAATGTCTCTCTCTTCTTCCCTTTCTCTTCTCCTGTAGAACCCCAAAGGTTAACGCTCTCACCTTAGGTAAGTGAACGCCGTGCTCTCCATCTGCCTCGGGGCAGGGTGCTGTACCCAGTTTCTCCACTGGATAAGGGGAGCAGGCCTCTTGACTTCAGAGGACTGCTGTCCGTCGTTTACTGCACGAACGGTAAGTTTCGAGTAATTCTAATGTCTTTAAAGTCTTTAGTAATGATGTTTCTTGTTTTGCAGGGTTCCGGCGATGGCGGATGACGGGCTGAAGTGAGTTGAAGATGGAGCCCGTGTGATGAATAGAAGCGCCTGGAAGCACGTAAGTAAGCGCTTGTTGCCTGCTTCACGATGCGCTCTAACTGTCTTTTTATTTTGCAGGTACAAGTTCGGAGCGGCTGCAGGGTGCCGGAATACCCACTGGGTTAGATGTGGAAAGGAGTAATGGCACGTGAGTATTAAAGTTCCCCAATGTCTTTAAACGCACCTTGTTTTGTCTTTCAGATGCGGGATGCAGCGCCGAAGGCCTCCGGAGCGTGCGAAGAGTTGGTAAGCTTTTGTCTTTCAGATGCCGGAATGCAGTGTGAAGACCTCCGGAGCGCACGAAGAGTAGGTAAGCCTTTGTCTTTCAGATGCCGGAATGCAGCGCGAGGCGTTGGTGACAGCCGATGGACCAGGTAAGTGAAGAGCTGTCACTGAAGACCGTAATGCTAACCTGTTCTTTCTTGTCTTTATAGGTGTTGCTGAAGAAGACTGGATTCAGGATGGTAAGCCTTTTTCCTTAGGCCCAGGATCAGATGCAGAAGACACGATGAGCGTTCTGCTGCAGAGGATGCAGAATAACGCAAAGCAAGATTCATCCATCGGGTGTGGTTTAAATAGCCTCCTGTAGTGCTTAGGTGTCTCCTTCCACAGCCACGCCTAGGTAAGAAAAGAGTTCCTGCTTTCCAGAAGAGTTCCAGTGTTCTGAATCTAGGGAGTGGCTCCTGCCCCACCCAACAGGAAAAGTAGTTCCAAACAGAAGAGGATCAGAGGCTCAACTGGCAGGCAAGTAAGCAGCATGGTCTGCTGCAGGTAAGTCCACCCAAGCATTATGAGCCCGGCGCTTCCAGCGCTGGGACTGGGCATATTTATGAGCCTGGTGCCACTGGCGCCAGGACTGGGTCCAAAAGGTCCCAATTGGGACTGGTTGGCACTCGGAACATGGGTTATGGATCTGCTTCCAAGGGAGTTGGGAAAACCCTGATCTTTTGGAAGCAGAGATCATGACAGTACCCCCCCTCAAGGCCCCTCCCAAACCGGGCTTCTCCGGGGGTTTTGGCTTGTCAGGAAATGTTCGGTGAAATCTTTTGATTAGGCGAGGAGCGTGGACATATTCAGCAGGTTCCCAGGATCTCTCTTGGGGGCCGTAGCCTTTCCAGTCAATTAGGTAAAATAGTTTAGATTTGGAGATCTTGGAGTCCAGAATGCTTTTGACTTCAAACTCGAGTTCTCCATCAACTAGGATAGGTTTTGGAGATTTAGTTAGTCGGGTTTGAGGTTGCACGGGTTTTAATAGAGAGACGTGGAAGACCGGATGTATCTTCATGTGCGGGGGCAAGTCCAACTTGACCGCTACTGGGTTTACTATGGTAGTGATGGAATAGGGACCAAGGTATCTTGGGTTGAATGTGCGTGGCCCTTTTAGAGGTAGATATTTGGTGGATAACCAGACTTGATCCCCTACTTGATATTGAGGGGCTTCCTTCCGATGTTGATCTGCTCCTTTCTTGTATTGTTCTTTAGCCCTTTGAAGGTGAGAAACAGCTTCCTTAAAGGCTTGGGTGATTGTAGAATGCAGGTAGTCTACTGCTGGTGTTTCAAGATCTTGGAGGGGATCCAACTCCGAGGTTCGAGGGTGACTGCCGTACAAAAGAAAAAACGGGGTTTTCCCAGTTCCCGAATGGACAGAGTTATTGTAGGCATATTCGGCTATCCAAAGGATGTCTTTCCAAGTTTTTTCAGTTTGTTGCAGCATGCAGCGTAAATACTGTTCCAGAGTTTGATTGGTCCTCTCGGTTTGTCCGTCGGTCTGAGGGTGGTGACTGGTCGATAGTCTCACATCAATTTGAGCCGACCGACAGCAACTTCGCCAAAAATGAGAAATAAATTGACTACCTCGATCCGAAATTAGAACCGAATGAAAACCGTGCAGTCGGACGATGTTTTCGAGAAATTCTCGGGCCAGAGTTGCTGCTGTTGGCAAGCCTTTGAGCGGAATGAAATGCGCCATCTTGGAGAATAAGTCCACGATTACTAGAATCGTATTGTATCCGGAGCATGGAGGTAGATCGGTGATGAAGTCCATAGAAAGCGTATGCCAAGGGCGAGGTGGGATGTCAATAGGGCGTAAGAGGCCTGCTGGTCTTTCCTTTTGACTCTTGTTTTGGGCGCATACTCCACAGGACATTATAAAGTCTCTGATATCTTTTTTCCAAGACGGCCACCAGAAGTAGCGCTTGATCTTTTCTGAGGTCTTGGCCATACCGGGATGTCCTTCCATTAAAGAATCGTGATAACAAGAGATTACTTTTTTCTGTAAATCTGTGATGGGTAGGTATAATCGTTCTTGGAAATACAATAAGTTGTCCTTTACTGCAAAGTCCTTTCCCTGCAGATGCCAATTCTGTATGTCTGCTGGAGTTACAAGTTGCCTGGCTTTATCCTTAACTTCCTCTATGGATTCTGTGGCGATTACACCCAGAATTCTTTGTTCGGGAATGATTGGTACAGGTTTAGGGTTGATCAAGTGTTCTTCCACTCCCATCCGCAGGGCATCAGCTTTACCGTTCTTTGTACCAGGTCGATAGGTAATTATGAAGTCAAACTCGGCAAAGAATAATGCCCAACGGAGTTGTCTAGAGGATTGGGCTTTTGCGGTTTTCAAATATTGCAGGTTTCGGTGATCCGTAATCACAGTAACGGTGTGTCGGGCCCCCAGCAGATAATGCCGCCAAGCCTTAAAGGCAGACTTGATAGCCAGAAGTTCCTTGTCAGTAATCGTGTAATTGATTTCAGGAGGCGAGAATTTGCGGGACCAAAAATGCCACGGGATGCAACTGATTGGTTACCGGGTCCTTTTGTGATAGAACTGCCCCCATGGCAAGGCTTGAAGCATCAGTTTCCACGATGTAGGGGAGTTCGGGGCGAGGGTGTTTTAAGATTGGTGCAGAGATAAATTTAGTCTTCAAATACTGGAAAGCTTGTTCCGCCTCGGTAGACCATTCAAAACGTTTGTTTTTCTTTAACAAGGCAGTGATGGGCTGGACTATTCGAGAGAATTCGGGGATAAACCTGCGGTAAAAGTTAGCGAAGCCTAACATGCTTTGCACACCTTTTACGGAGGATGGTGATGGCCATTTGAGAACTGCATCGACCTTCTTTGAATCCATACGCACTCCGCCAGGTGATAATATGAATCCCAAGAATTCAACTTCAGTCACGTTGAAAACACATTTTTCCAACTTAGCGAAAAGTTTGTGTTGACGCAATCTTTCGAGGACCATTTTCACGTGTTTCCGATGTTCAGATTCCGATGAAGAATAAACGAGGATGTCGTCAATGTAAACAACAACACACACATCTATGAGCTCTCTGAGGACATCGTTCATAAAATATTGAAAGGCGGCCGGGGCATTGCAAAGTCCGAAGGGCATGACCTGATATTCAAATAGCCCATACTTGGTGCGGAAGGCCGTCTTCCATTCATCGCCCTCTTTTACTCGTACCAAGTGGTAAGCTCCTCTAAGATCCAGCTTTGTATATATGCATGCTTTTCTGACTTGGTCCAGGAGTTCAGGGATCAAAGGTAACGGATATCTATTCTTAACGGTGATCTGGTTCAGGGAGTGATAATCTATACAAGTTCTAAGGTCTCCTTCCTTTTTTGGAATGAAGAACAAAGCTGAAGAAGCAGGGGACTTGGAAGGACGAATAAACCCATTTGCCAGGTATTGATCCAGGTATTGTCGAAGGTGAAGGTTCTCAGGCTCGGTGAGGGCATAAATTCTACTACAAGGAGGAGTAGATCTAGGTATCAGGTCTATCTGGCAGTCATAAGACCTATGAGGAGGTAGAGAGTTAGCCTGATCCTTCCGGAAAACATCTTGGTATTCTAGGTATCCGGGAGGTAACTGGGGAGTCTCTGAAGAAATTGCTGCCAGTGCAACACCAGGTGGAGGGTGACAAGTAGAGACACATTCTGGAAACTGGACCGTTCTTGCTTGCCAATCGATCAGAGGATTGTGTTTCTCTAACCAAGGTATTCCTAGAATAATCTGAAACTGAGGGGCCTTGATCACATCGAACACGATCTTCTCATGGTGTCCATCTTGACTTACTAGCGTCACCTCTTGAGTGGTTTGCGTTACTGGCCCGGAGGCTATCTCCGTACCATCCACCGTAGTAATGACGTCCTTTACAGCCTTGGGACAAAGAGTTAGATTAATCCTCAAAACCATTTCATGATCCACATAATTGCCGATGGCACCGCTGTCGACGTAAGCTTCAATTGCATGTAATCGATCCGGATTATCAGGGCTAATGAGGACCATAGGTATCACGAAATGCGAGGTCACGGAACTGGTTTTCACGCTCGGCAAGAGGACCTCTATTCTTGTCGGGCGAGGTCGTTTCCCTGCTCAGAGTTTGTAACTTTGGTAACTGCAGCTCCTACTGCCTTCTTGGCAGGTTTCACCGGACAGTCTCGAAGAAAGTGCCCTGAGTTTCCGCAATAGAGGCATAATTGCAACTGTTTTCTCCTTTCCCGCTCCTTTTGTGTTAGAGGACCTTTCAGACCCCCTATTTGCATGGGTTCCCCGGAGTCTACTCCTTTGGAAGGAGTTGGCGGTTTGGAAAATACTCGAGCATCAAACTTGGAACGATCGGCCTTCCTGTTCTGCAGTCTGTGATCTATTTGAACGACTAAGTCTATTTAGTCCGAACAATCTTGTGGGGGATTCACTACTTGGGCTAACACATCTTTGAGCTCTCCACATAGACCTCTATAAAACAGCCTAATCCTTTTGTCCTCTGGCCATTGAGTTTCCACTATCAGTCTGTTGTAAGACGCAATATAAGCCAAAAGGTCTTGATTACCTTGTCGCAACGAAAGAAGCTCATTGTCCAAGGCCTGCCCCTGTGAATGTCTTGCGAACAGTTTTTCCATACTGAGCTGAAAAGCTTGAAAATCATGGAGGACCGGATCATCTTGATTTACTAGAGGGATCGACCAGTCTGCCGCATTGCCACTAAGGTACGAAAGCACGAAAGCTACTTTAGCTTGATCAGTTGGAAAGGCTGCTGGCCGGCATAAGAAATGCAACCGGCACTGATTGATAAATACTGCAAACCTCTTTGGGTCACCAGAAAATCGTTCGGGCGGAGCCAGAGGTACATTCCCAGGTAGGTTGATCTGCACTGGATTCATAGAGGATGTAGAAGGAAGATTTCCCCCAGATGCGGGTAACGGGGTCTGTCCGGCTTGTGACTGTAGCAATTGTCTAGCGAGATCATCTGTTCGCTCCTTGGAAATAATCAGTTCCCTTCTTAGAGCGTTCGTTTCCTGACGGGCTGCATGCACTTCTGCCCTTAATTCCCCAAGTAACTGGGCTAGCTGGTCGGTATCCGAGGTTTCCATGGCGCCTGGACGGGAGTTTTGTGGTAGGCTTTGCGTTCTGTAACGCTCACCTGATTCCCGTAGAGGCGCCGGTCTTGACTGGGCGTATACCGTATCTTCAAAGGTGATGTGTAACACACGGCTGGCTCTTTGGGCTGGACCTCTGTTCACTGTATGTCTGACTCGAAGGGTAAGATGTCTGCAGATAGAAAATATGGGATTAAGGAACTGGGTTATTGAATGTCTCTCTCTTCTTCCCTTTCTCTTCTCCTGTAGAACCCCAAAGGTTAATGCTCTCACCTTAGGTAAGTGAACGCCGTGCTCTCCATCTGCCTCGGGGCAGGGTGCTGTAACCAGTTTCTTCACTGGATAAGGGGAGCAGGCCTCTTGACTTCAGAGGACTGCTGTCCGTCGTTTACTGCACGAACGGTAAGTTTCGAGTAATTCTAATGTCTTTAAAGTCTTTAGTAATGATGTTTCTTGTTTTGCAGGGTTCCGGCGATGGCGGTTGACGGGCTGAAGTGAGTTGAAGATGGAGCCCGTGTGATGAATAGAAGCGCCTGGAAGCACGTAAGTAAGCGCTTGTTGCCTGCTTCACGATGCGCTCTAACTGTCTTTTTATTTTGCAGGTACAAGTTCGGAGCGGCTGCAGGGTGCCGGAATACCCACTGGGTTAGATGTGGAAAGGAGTAATGGCACGTGAGTATTAAAGTTCCCCAATGTCTTTAAACGCACCTTGTTTTGTCTTTCAGATGCGGGATGCAGCGCCGAAGGCCTCCGGAGCGTGCGAAGAGTTGGTAAGCTTTTGTCTTTCAGATGCCGGAATGCAGTGTGAAGACCTCCGGAGCACACGAAGAGTAGGTAAGCCTTTGTCTTTCAGATGCCGGAATGCAGCGCGAGGCGTTGGTGACAGCCGATGGACCAGGTAAGTGAAGAGCTGTCACTGAAGACCGTAATGCTAATCTGTTCTTTCTTGTCTTTATAGGTGTTGCTGAAGACTGGATTCAGGATGGTAAGCCTTTTTCCTTAGGCCCAGGATCAGATGCAGAAGACACGATGAGCGTTCTGCTGCAGAGGATGCAGAATAACGCAAAGCAAGATTCATCCATCGGGTGTGGTTTAAATAGCCTCCTGTAGTGCTTAGGTGTCTCCTTCCACAGCCACGCCTAGGTAAGAAAAGAGTTCCTGCTTTCCAGAAGAGTTCCAGTGTTCTGAATCTAGGGAGTGGCTCCTGCCCCACCCAACAGGAAAAGTAGTTCCAAACAGAAGAGGATCAGAGGCTCAACTGGCAGGCAAGTAAGCAGCATGGTCTGCTGCAGGTAAGTCCACCCAAGCATTATGAGCCCGGCGCTTCCAGCGCTGGGACTGGGCATATTTATGAGCCTGGTGCCACTGGCGCCAGGACTGGGTCCAAAAGGTCCCAATTGGGACTGGTTGGCACTCGGAACCTGGGTTATGGATCTGCTTCCAATGGAGTTGGGAAAACCCTGACCTTTTGGAAGCAGAGATCATGACAGGTGGATTATGTTGTATTTTACCCTTATTTAGGCTTAGATATGAGTAGTAGTGAAGCCTATATATATATACCTAGTGGCCGCTAAGAAGGCCAAGGCTCTGCGCATGATCCAGTTGGTCAGCAACTTTGTGAGAAATACTGCAGGGTTTAACCTGGAGGGGATTCTTATTCTGTACAGAGAGTGCTTCTGCCCCACGGTACCATATGGTTTGGAGGAGTTGGCCATGGGGGATTCGCACTGGCTGGATTTGATGGATGGAACATTTTGGAAGCGTATCTTGAGGCTAGGTGCTTCAATTACAACTGAATACATCCGGCTAGAGTTGGGGCTGGTCTCACTTAGAGGCGAGCTGCTTATCAGATGGGGACTTTTTTTGTGTGTTTATCACATTTCTTTGATTTTACAAACTGGTCCGCAAGTGAGTGAGTCCTCTTCACGACTTCCCGTCTGAAGGGTTGTCATTTTGTGCGTGAGTTAGTTTATCTTTCTGGTGATGGGGAGTATTGCATAGGAAAATTCATATGAAACCAAAATGTCAACTGCTCTCGCTGCTAGGGCCAGGCGTGTATTTGCCCTACAGTATTAGGGAAGAGAGATTTGATAAGTTAACTGCCAGCCTCTATAACAGCATTGGAGGGTGCCCAGACTTCCCAAGAGGAACAAGCTATGATATCTTAAAGCACATTTTTAAACGCAAAGTTAAGCAGTGGGATTGGATGCATTTTTTTGTTGTTTTTTTGTTTTATTGTTTTAGCTGAATAATTTCCAACTTTACAATATTTAATACAAACACAAATAAAATGATTTACATTTTTAAGATCAATCAGTAAAATGATACTTCGTAATACATATTTATACAAACAACATATAAAGCATATAACACATTTCATTACACAGGTCATACAATTTTAAAAAAAGAATTAAAGGGAAATTAATTCTGTCACTGAATAATAGACCTTTATCTTCAACAGAATCATGACTCTTCCAATTTCAAAACATGTAGAAACCCTACTGCAGCAATTCTCACTCGAGTGAGATAACCGCTGTGGATCAACAGCCATAGTAAGTCAAAATAAAAGTCTCTGTACGTTTTTAGAATGTGTTTGAAATAATGTACCCTCAGATCGAATACGTTAACACATTCTAGTGTTTCAATGTCTCCTTTTGAGTCAGAGACTGACAAAACCTACATATATTTGCATTCTGATTAATTATCTTATGTTTAGCCTTTATGTCTTTCGTCGGCCACAGGTTGAATCGGATTTGCATAAATTCATCCCTATGGCCAACAGTGGGGTATCTTAATATATAACTTTCTGCAGTTCCATATCTTTTTGCTTGTAAGACATTTTTAGGAAAATCAGGGTATTTATTACATTTGATTATAGTTTGGCACCAGTCCCATTGGAACAATTTAACCTTGGCCCTATTCGGATTCTGAATCAAGATCAACAAAGTAATCTCTATGTTGGCCATAGTAAGCACAACCAATTTTTGCCATCTTGATATACATTCATCCTTAGAGGAGAACACATAATTGGCTAGGGTTCCATCGACCAAGGGTGACTGCAAACCAAAAGGCATTTTCTAAATAACGCCATGATCTGCCAAACATAACGCGCATAAAGTGAGATCAACCCAAGTTCGAATCTCAGCCATAGAGTTGGAACACAATTAGGAAGGTGCAGTAATCGTCGCTAGTACCTCCCTTCAAATGCAGTCCATATTTTTTCAGATATAACAGGTTTTGTCTCTGCCGCATATAAAAGTACTGGTATGAGTTTTTGCATGTAATAAATCAAGGCGGATTTAGTTGAAAAGTTCCCGTATTTAGACTGAATTATTCTTGCTTGTGATATGCCAGTAGTTAGTTTAATTTTTAATGTATCAATGTAGTTTTTTACATCATACGAATTAGCAATACTAACTCCCAAATAAATGTAGGAAGAGACACATTCCAACACTTGTCCATCAAGATACCACTTGTTACAGGTGTTTTTTCTACTCAAATTGTACTGCATGACCTTTGTTTTACTTAGATTTATGGTCAGAAGATTATCACAGACATAATTAGCCAAAGCATTTAGTTGTTTTTGTAGACCTTGAGGAGTTTAGGACATAATAACAAGATCATCAGCATATAATAAATAGGAGATGACCTTATTTGCCAGTCTGGGTGCATCAATGTTCATGTTCAAAAAGGCTTTGCCCACATCAGAAATAAAGAAATTAAACAGTACTGCCGCAAGTGTGCAGCCTTGTCACAATCCTCTATAGGTATTACTGGGCGATGTTAGATTACTTTTAAGAGACAATCTAACTTGAATCGTGTTTTGAGAGAGTATATCATTGATCAGAGATATTAAATAAGCTGGACAATTTTGATTTACCAATTTCCTGATCAATAACTCCCTTGACACTGAATCAAACGCCGCTTTTAGGTCCACAAAGACCATATACAGTGGTTGCTTTCTGATCGCATGATCAGTTATGATAGAATTAAGAGTCAGCAAGTTCATTGATGTACCCAATCCACGGATAAAGCCTGTTTGGAATGCATCACATTGAGCCTGGTTATCTGCACATTGATTAAAGTCCTGTAGAATAAATTTAGAAAAGATCTTCCCCGTCGCATCCAAGAGGGCGATCGGCCTAAAGTTGGTAGCACAAGACCGATCGCCCCTCTTGAAAATTGGGACCATTATTGATCTACGCCATGAATCAGGGATAACATTTGATGTTATATTTTGATTAAATATAGTACATAACATTTTTGCCCATAAGACCGGATGGGCTTTAAACATACTATTATTCAGTCCATCAAGACCGGGAGCACTTGATCCAATGGCTTTATTAATAAAATACAACACATCCTCCTCAAGAATGTGTAGCCCATGATAGCACGGAAGACCAAGATCTAAACTACTGTTGCTGGCCGATGGAGATGCATACAAATTTGTATAGTGTTCGATCCAATTGGAGTCACTGACTCCATTTATTTGTACAGGTGTTTGTTTCATGTGCGTTGAACCATTAATTAAAGACCAAATCTGGACCATGTGTTTAGATCCCAGCGCACGTAACATTGCCTCTCCATTGGCTTGCTGGAGCTGGAATCTGTGCGATCTTATCCAGTTCCTATATTTACATATGGCATTCTCATGGTCATACCCATGTCTAAGTTTATATGCTGCGCATGACGACGTTGCAGGCTGCCTTTTATACAAGTGCAAATGGGAAGTATATGATTCCTCTGGCCACATCTCAAATGTGTCAGTCTCCTCAATTTTGGCATAGAATGACTGTAGCATTTGTTCGCTCCAATGAAATCTAGTCAGTGCGTTGTTAACTGTTAATATTTGTGAATATTTCTGTTGACCTGCTTTATCAAACGCATCGCCAAGATTTAGATGGAGTGACAAGGCGTTGTGGTCACTACTAGAGCAATTAATCACTTTAAACTCTGTAGCGCATTGGAAGGTATTTCCGTGAACAAACATGTAATCAATTATGGAGTTACTCGAACCTGGCTGCCATGTATGGTGCGGCGGAATGTCACCTGCGAGAGACCCATTACACATCACCAGATTTCTCTCACTCATTAAAGTGGCCCATTTATCCTTAACCTGTCTCTGTATTTGTTTCCCCGGCGTTAGCAGGTGCATATTAAAGTCACCTGCTAATACAACATTTGTAATATCAGGGGCTTGAGTAGATATATTCAGCAAGTGTTCCAGATCCTCAAAAACATTTTTTTCAGCCAATCCTAATGGGTTGCGATAAATGTTGATTAAGGCAATCACACAATCCAAGTAATCTATTTTCACCATCTGGAGGTAGGAATTTGGAGCCTCATAGGCAGATATCTTAAAAATCCCATTGTTTTTAATAGCAATCAAGAGACCTGCCACTGGTCTCCCTCTTAATGATGTTCTAGCAGGATTTAATATGATGCTATGATTCTCCCAAACTGGTTTGATAGACAACCAAGTCTCCTGCATCATTACAATATCATAGCTACCGAGAAAATTAGAACACTTACTTATCAAGTGCGAAAAAAACATGTGTATTCCAACTGATTATAGATATAGTTTGCTGAGCATCTTCACAGGGTAGTTATGATTCCACTCTCCACTAATGTGTGTTATTGCCTGTATGTTCAGATCTTGAATTGTTTGAGTTGTAAGGTTTAGCTTTAGCCACACTCTTTGTCTCTTCTACAATATTAAGGGTAGTGGGATCAATGGCAAGAACAAACCCCAGTGCAAATAGCTCCATCCGAGCCTGCCACAACACGTTTCTTACAACATTAGAAGACACCCACAATCGAACCCCCGAAAGATTATTATCATTTAGAAACTCCACTTTATCAACATCCATGGTGGAAACATCTTGTAAGCTGGACACATCCTTGAATACTGCCAACACACTTGCTCTGTTTAAGTCGTACGTTGTGTATGGAGCTGCAAGACATTTAAGTATTAGGCAATGAGATTTGAGCAATCTCGGCTGTTGCTTTGATGCTGCGTTTGGCATGGTAGCAGGAGAGTCACTATTCTTTTTATCAATTGAGCCATTCACTCTGTTTGGAAGGTTTTGACTTCTAATTGGTGTATCAGATTTATTACTGTGAGGGGCTAGTTGATTAAATTGAGCTTTCCTTGTTTCGTCTAAGCCTTCCATTCTGGGGGATATCATATAGTTCTCCACTGCTCTGGCAATTTGGGTCTCAAAATCATTTGCAGCCTCCTGTTCTCGAAAATGATTAAATTGGCCACATAATAAACTCGCAGAGTTTCTTTCTTTCATTGTCAATGGTAACATCACATTTTTCTCAGAGTTTATTCTGTTCTCTTTAAGAGATAAAGGTAGTTGTCTATTAGTTATCATAGAGTGCCGATCTTGGTTGCCTATTTGCCCCTTCAAGCCAACTACTTCACTAGCATATGAATCAAGCTCTCTCTCAGTAGTGTTTCTCTGTGAGATCTCGATCCTTTGCACAGGAGTGGCCTCTACTGATTGTGTTGGTCCTTTACTGAATTGAGAGTCAATTACAACTCTTAAGCTCTCTGGTTTGCACAATTCAGGTGTAATAGTCATTCTTTTATCATCTGGTTTTAAAGGTTTCTCAATCATACTGGGCAGCACCACCGCAGATGGCAAACTCGCTTGGTGTAATTAGATGCATTTCTGATGGAGTTTTCAATCTGTATTTTAATGTCAGCCAAATTAAATCATGAGATGAAAATTACTTTTCAGTCATAGGCATCACATTTTTAGCATTATCAGCAGGGCCTATGATTGGATTTGATTCAATAATCTCATCCACCTCCTCCTTGTCGCAAGCATGTATTGCACTTATTGCAGTGATCAAGTCATTTAGTGGAGGATAATCATTAATTTCTTTAGTTTGTCTGCCTGCTGTGTCCTTTTGGACATCTACTATATCTTTACAATTTGTCATCAAGGCATGAGTTGTCTTTGCTAAAGTTCTCTTTACAGACATATGCTTGATAAATTGTCTCACATTCACCCGTCAACGACCAGATATGCTTTTCTGATTTTTTGTTTTCTTTAAATTATTAGGAATATCACTTTTCTTTCTTTTCAGCTTTTGATTAAATAAGTTATAATTCGTTGGAGTTGGGATAATCAGGTTCTGTATCTCTTCAGGCTCAATAACAACTATGCTTGGCTGCGTAGGTACTGGATCATCTTGCTTTTCTTCAACTGAACCAATCACTCCCAGAATCATTGGGACAGGATTGGGAAGGGGTTTAGGATCACACTCATCAATCATCCCTGCATTAACAATCTATGCAAACTGGCTTGTCTTTGGGTATGACTATTTTGCTTTCTTTCATCAAGACTTGCATCCAATATTCAATCCGACCTACCTGCTTCGTTTGTGACATAATTTTGGTATCTAATGTTTCAAACAACTTTGTTAGAGTTACAATGGTTAAATGTATCAAATTCAAAGTAATTTCCAAAAGAGAGGTCTGCAAACCTATATGGCCTATATGAGAGACATTAGTTGTTGCAATTTGCTTAATTGAATCTGTTTGGCTTAATGTATTTACAGATGATGATACTACACTCGATTTGTTAAACAAGCTTGGAGATTGATATAAAATATTAGATTCAGATTAAATTAAGAAGGAAGAAGCTATTTTAGATATATTACCAACAGACTGGTCCAATGTTAAGATTGGTTTTTCAGCAGACTCAATTCGAACGCCAGTAGTTATCTCTAATAGAGGAGTCTAATGGTATGTTCACCGCCTCGTATAAGGCAATATCGGATGTTATAGGCAGAGCATTCACCGTTTCATCAACTACAATTGCTTTTAGCATATCAGACACACTGAAACAGGGCTGACAAAAATGTCGTATATCCCCAGCAAACACCTTTATTTCATGGGCCAAAAAAGATTGCCCTGGTAATTTCTGCTTGAGCACGTCTGCAAAGTCCATTTTTAAAGGTGTTGATTTTAAAACCGGTGAGGCAGTAGTTATTTTACGAGTATCAGGCATATCAGATTTTAGGGTATACAATGTGTGTCGCATCCAATAGACAATGAGCAAACCCAAATAAGAAGACAAGTAATAATAATAATTCTGATAGGGCCTGTTACTTCACAGTGCAAAGAGATTGCAGTTTTCTACAGTCACCTTCGTTTCTCTGCGGCTAAAGGAGATAGAAGATCTCTACCAGAACCCCAATACTTGAATGACCAATAACAGGCTACAATAATCAGGCAGAGCCAAAACTAACCAAAATGCAAATATCAAATTATTTAGCAGTGTTAATTTCACAACAAAACAGCTCACAGGATTCCTCTGTTGAAAGTCAGAGCTACAGAAAAGCATCCAGCATCCCAAGTATTTTCTTAAAGGTCACAATTTACAATTTTGGAGAGACCAAGGCTCTGTACATCAGAAGATGGCTTATTAGCATGGTCGCGTCTCAAAGAGCAGAATTCATCATGAATTCACTACGCAATCACTGCAACCTCCGTTCGAGCGTCAGATAAATGAAAACCAGAGAGTAACTGAGCGTAGCCAGCAATCTTGTGAGAACAGTCTTTAGTCGACTGCCAGCTTTTCTCACAGGCGCGGCTCAAAGGGCTAAGTTCGCCCAACAGTCACCGCGCTCACGAAACAGCCACCAGTTTATTTCGGAGCCGCGGCTCAAAGAGCTATGTTCGCTCCACAGTCACCGCGGCAGCAATTAGGCTCTTATTCACAGGGGGAATGCTTGTACAGTTACTAGTCAGTATTTTATATGGTCATGCAGGAATGCGTTCCAAACCAGTGATTTGGAGTTCCAGTTAATAATTTGTACTCAAGTGCACAAGCAGATGAAACTCTGTTCCTGGAGTGATTAGAATAATATCCAGTCCCCTCCAACGCACGATGCACTGAGTTACGTGCTATATCCGCTAGAGGGGGATGCAATTCATTGTAAAAATAAAACAGGGGGGTTTTAAAAGTAACTAGTAAAGTGCATACGGATTTCAAAATATCTTCGCCTGCTTGAATGCATGCGACCCCTGCTCTCTGCTCTATAGCAGCATCAGCATGGAGAACCGGGGAGCCAACATGCAAGAGAAAACTGCTGACGCAGGTAAGGAGTCACTGGAAGTTCCAGAACAGAACAATGAACTCGACAGCGCTGCACGGCTCGGCTAGGATTACTTCCAGCGGACCCGCAATCTCACCCGGGAAGAGTTTAGCACAACTCGAGTCCGTATCGTGTCTGCCCGATGACAGTGAGATTCCATTAGAGAAAAGGACCTCAAGTGGTCAAACGTTCATTCAGAATCGTCAAGCCGCACTGTCGCGTGAAAGACCAGCCGCTTTTGACAATCCGGACTGGATTAATAACTATTCCTACTTGACCTCACTTTGTACACATTCCTATATGGTGCACAAGTATCTCCAACCTCAGAGATTTTTGGGACAGTGTCCAAATCCCTTGGTGCAGAGTTTTCGTTAGAGGCTGTGGATAAATAATTTGCCGTTATATGTTTTCCTTGGTGCACATTTGGGGATTTCACTCAAAGATAGGTGCTGCTGTATTTGTAAAATTCCTGGAAAATTGGAGACGGAAAATCATCTCTTCACTGAATGTGCAGCTCTGGGCTCTGAATATATGACCATTTAATGGCCTTTTGCCATTTAAAAAAAGTGGGAAAAATGAATTTCTCTAAAATGGACTACATGTCCCAGAATCCTGCAGGGACTGTGATGAAGAAGAGGGCTGGGGAGGCGTGTAGGAGCCAAGGACAAGAAGGCAGGCATACTAGCTTTTGGCAAGGTCAGGAAATTAGTCCTAAGGGCCTGTACCTGAAGCCTATTAACCCACCTGAGGGGAATACCAGGCTGCAGTAGGAAGGAGCAGTAGAAAGAAGCTGGAGCAGGAGCTGGAAGATCGACAGTAGCAGAAGCAGAAGAAGTAGAGCACAAGGCTTGCAGTTCACTAGGAAGTGTGACCGCAAAAGGGACACTGCAGCAGAGGAAGAGCTTAATTCATGCATCTACCCAAGGCCAGTGAACAGAAGCAAGCCAAGGGAAGTTGGGGTAGGGAAGACTCTCCATTAATCATTCCGGATTGGCAACACCCGTGTTGAAGAGGGGTATTGATCCCAAGAGTGCCCGCAGCAGTAGTAGCAGAAGAAATTATGTTGGGAAGCAGAAGCAGCGTGCAGCCGCTGTGATTGTGGAGTCGGTGAAGGAAGCTCTGAACTCCAAATCATCAGGAATACCTTGCCAGGTAACTGTATCCAGCTAAATTTATACTTGTGTGTAAGTAAAAGCTGTCCACCGAAGTGGGAAGTCATTCTAACAAGGGAATTGTATCACACTTATATCAACAAAGCTAACGTACCCACGTGTAGTGAACGCATCTCTTTTCCCCATTGCTAGATTTCAACTGTTGCTGAACGGTCGCGTGTCTCCTATTAAAGAGCAGAACGTTGCCAGTAAACCATTTGTAGTACAAGCTGACTTTCCCACAATGTTGCAAACTCATTTCACATCTGAAAAAGGTCACCACATGAAACTGTTTCCCAAATTCTTTTGAAGCATAACGCTGACCGAAAAGAGGGAACACACATCTTTAAAGCAGTAGTTTATAATCAAGACATGATCGCGTGTATCTAATTTCGTTTCTACTGAGAAACGTACATCTAGTAATGTACTGAACAATATTGTAGCAGTCGTAGAAGTTGCTGAAGTCAAACAAAGAACAATTATTACCCAAGCCAATAGATCAAACCTCTTTAAAGTAAAACCAGCTCAATTAAGAACGGAACACCATTGTTTTAAAGTTGTTGAAGCTGTTGAAAACCCAGAGTTCTCTCATACAAAGGTGACAAGGTTATCCAATGCTGGAAGAGTGAAAATATAGCTTCGGGGTAACCACTGAAGACAAGAAGGTGTATATAAAGCTGGGGAAGGGAGCTGGGTACTTGTTAAAATAACTCATTTAAATCTGTAGAACTGAGACTGTTCAAGTTAAGAGGAAGCAGTCTGGGAGTTAAAGACTGATTTTGTGGTAGCTGCAAAACAGAAAGGAAAGAGGCTGCCCTTTCTTGCCATACAAGAGACAAGAGTGCCTTGCCAACCTTCAGAGGTCGAAGAGTCTTGTTGAAGTTGCCTAAAATACAAAGTCGCAGTAGCAGCAGTAGAACTGTGGTTGTCAATACTTCAGTAGTAGAAGAAGTAGAAGCAGAAGCCAACTGTGGGACAAGGGAGCCTGCTCTCACAGTATCATTGCAGAAGGGATTTGCTAGAGAGAAAGCAAACCCTAAGAAGAAGTATCCTGACAAACTGCATTCCAAGATGCTTCAGAAGTTAAAAGAGGAAGAATTGTTGCTAAGCAGAAGTTGTATTTTTGTCTTAAACTTTACCCATTCTTTCCTGGAAGGAGGTTATCCAGGAATACATTTGGTGGTGTTGTTTTCCACGGGGAACTTAGAAAGGGAATCTTTTCATCAAGTTAAGAAAGAACTTTTACCAGTGGATATTTGTTTGTGTGAACTTTGTTTCTTTGGAACTTTCAAGACTTGATTTAAGACTTTCTTTTGCTTGGAAGAAATTGACTTTGGGACATTACTGGGGGAGCAAGATCTGCCCAGGACAAACAGAAGTCATCAAATACAATGGTTACTTGGTAACCTTTTATTTATGTTGTTTATATGTTATTTTGAATGTTTTTGTTGTTTAGTCTGAGGGTTAGTTTTGTGTATGCTAGGAGGTTTTCCCTTAGATCAAAGACTAGATAAGGAATCCCCTGGTAGAGTAGGGTTTATTTTCTATTTTTGTTTAAAATAAAATGCCAAACTTTCAGCAAACTAAACTTAGTTGTGAGTCTCACATTACTGACCCTTAACATGTGGTGTCTGGAGTTGGATCAGAATCAATTTATACAAATTGGGGAACCCTCCGATTTGAACAACCTAGTAAAAGAGCTTCTAGCCCCACTGTAGCTACAGAACACTTTATTGGATTTGACAAAGAGTTTTGATCCCCATAAGGATACTTCTATTCGCCTTGCCTCTAAGTCTGGCGATATGGCCTAGATGTGTTGGCAGGGGTGATTGGCACAGACTATCAAGTTGACATAAAAGCCCTAATGCAAAATAACTGGAAAAATACTTATCAAGTTAAGGCTGGGAAAGAATAGCACAAGGCATTTTGGAGTGTGCCTTATTCCCAAAGCTTAAAGAAATTACGAATTCAGGTGCCACCTCGAGGGGAACCCACGGGTTTGGGGAAGCAGATCAACACCCAAAAAAAAACTTAAATGTAGACACAAAATAGAAATTATGCCTGATTTAGCTTTCAGCCAGCATAATGTTCCTCTTCTGACTGAGGCCTTTAAACAAATTACCAATGAAAAGGAAGATAAAGCAAAAGGAGAACCATTTTATTCCCAGCAGAATGGCTTATTTTATAGAGATAATATGGATCCATCTGAAAAATGCTGAACCCAGATTGTAGTACCAAGAAGTCATACAGACATTATATTGGAAATGGTGCATGCTAATTTAACAGGGAGTAATTTAAGGATTCACAAAACACAAGCTCCAATTGTGAATCTATTTTACTGGCCTAGCATTTGAGCTGATATTAAGAGATATGTAAATACCTGTGAACTTTGTCAAAAGTCCTTCACAAAAATTCCTCCCCCTGTTATGATATGATAACTCATTTATAACACTCCTGTACACAAGTGTTTCTATATGCCTGTACCCTAACAACCATTACCTATAAATGATGTACCATTTGCCCGAATTAGAATAGATATAGTACGACCTTAGGAAACTTCAAAATTAGGTAATAAATATATCCTAGAGATTTTAGACTATGCCACCAGCTATCCAGCAGCGTTTCCTTTTAGGAATAATACCTCTCAGCAAATCTTAAAACATGTGTTACCATTCTTTTCTCTAATTGCTTTTCCCAGAGAGAGTATAACCGACCAAGGTTCCACCTCCATGAGTAAATCTATGTCTGAAGTAAAGGACATCCTTCAAATTAAAACACTCAGAACATCTATTTATTATTCCCAAACAGATGGATTAGTTAAAAGGTTCAGAGGAAGTTAGTTGAAATAGATGGGAAAAGGGGGGGGGGCTGTTGAGCAGCCCACAAGATGGCTGCCTGATCATGCGACTCCGCACCTCAACTAAAGATCCTGCAAAATAGATCCGTCACCACGTCTGCCTGACTCAACCTGAACAGATAATACGGTGCAGGAAGCAACGGTGCATACCCCTACCAAAAACCAGGGGATCCCGTCACTACAGCTCGAGATATCCCGATCGGGAAACTAGCGGATTTGGAGCCAGTGGAGGAGCGTGCTCTGTGGGGGAGGTGCCCTTGCCTTCCTGGGAAATCAGCACCCCGGCCGTTGATAACCCCCTGACAGAAGCGCCACAGTGTTTACCCTTCAGAACACCCCCTGCTCTGCGGGGGAGAACTACCAGCCTCCCTCGCGAACGCTGCTGGCTGAAGAGGAGGCACACCGAGGGACCGACACTGACCGTTGGGAGGAACGGGCGGGTGGAGTGCTGCTTCCCCACGCAGGAAACAACGAGTGAGCTGGCTTCAAACACAGCCCTGACCACGCGGGAGCATAGGACCGGATGCCCCTGCCTGCTGACCCACATGGATCCAGTGCCTCTGTTATGCCGGGGAGCACTCCCTGATCACTAACCACTGGGACTTGGCACCAAGCCACGGCGTGGCCTGGAGGGAGCGCGGAAAGGCACACACACCTGGGCGCAGGACGAGATACTGGGTGATACACCCCCGCCAACATAAGGTAGGACCTCCAGGTATATCCTACCTTCAGAAGTGCCCTAGGGCCAGATATTCAAGCATGGCATCGGGCACTGTAGTTTACGAGTGACAAACTAGAAGTACATGAGACCACAGTAACAGTGTCACAGCAAAAAGACATATGGGAACCATATTGGGCATACATGGAAAAGTCAACTTGAAATCAGTTATTGGCCTGAAACATCATATAGACTTCTGAACTGTACACTGGGAGGGTTGGACGATACATCACAACTGTGCACGTTAAAAAAACAATGTATATGCACAAAAGCCGTATTGAATATGGGATGTGACTTATTGTACCTGTTATATACTGATGGCATATATTTGGCCTGAGTGAAAGAAATTCACCAATAACTTGGACAAAGGTCAAAGATACACCCTCTCATGACTAACAGAAGAGGATGGAAATATACTCCGCTAGCACTATACAGAGAACCTAAGGTCACTGGACCTGACATAGTGTGTGGGGTTATACTGAGATAGCTCGGTCCGTTGTTACTGGAACTCTGTATTAGATAATTGAAGATTCGTAAAATTTTTAATAAACCTCTTAAAACTCTACTTGACATAGAAGATGAATAAACTCGAATTTACTTCATTTGCCAAGCAGTGGACACATGCTGCAAGTTATGTCACATTTGCCTTTTAAACTATATATTAACAATTGTATTAGAAAAGTGTTAGGGCAAGTGTCTTTAACTTTCCCCTCATCCTAGATAAGCGGCCCACCAGCGCTACCTAGGGGTAGTAAGTACATGAGGGTTTAGTTCAGTTTGTAGTAGGGCAAGATAGACAGGACCCATACATTTGTCATATTTGTAAATAATACAAATTGAATTACCTGTGATTTAAATGTGACAATGTTTAGTAGGGTAATACTCAGGTGTGGCACCCGATATGGTCCAATACGTGTGTGCTTGGCCATATATTGTATGACATTGCCACATAAAGTTTTAAAAAAAAGAAATAGATGGGAAAAACACTGGCATGTTATGATACCTTGAGTCTTGTTTGCCATTAGAAAACTCCTTAATCATCTACAGGAGTCTCTCCGTTTGAATTGTTGTATGCAAGGGAATCTAGGGATGTGTTGGATATGCGAAAAGAAATTTGGGAGGAAAGGGAAAGAGACACAATTCTGTTATCCCAGACAGCGCAAAAATTGAAAGAACACATGCCAGCTGTTAGGAGAATAGCTCATTCATAATATGGTAAAAGCACAAGAACAACAAAGGTAAATTATAACCAAAAAGTAGAAATAAGGTCCTTCTCCATCAGGCAAAAAATATTAATCCTCCTTCCTTCATCTGATAGTAAAATGTTATCCAAATGGCATGGACCTTATGAAATCATAGAACAAATAGGGCCTTATAATTACAAAATCTTACAGCCTGACAGGAAAATTAAAAAAAACACATATACCATATCAATCTGCTCAAAGAATGAAAAGAGCCTATATGTAAAGACACTTCTATTATGCTTACTAGTATATTATCCGAGGAAAATCGGGAGATTCAATTACTATCCCCAGAGCTGCCCCAAAATTAAAAACAGTTTTTTATTAAATTTGTTGGTACAATTTCCTGATGTATTTAGACCAGAATCAGGTAGAGTGAAAGGAGTGCATCATTACATCCGCACTCCTCCAGGACAAGTGGTCCATCAGAAACCCTATAGAATCCCAGAAAGTAGAGAAAGTAGAAAACAATTCAAGAAGAGGTAGAGGCCATGTTAAAGCTGATGTAATTGAACCTTCACAAAGCCCCTGGTCCTTTCCCATCATTCCAGTAGTCAAACCAGATAATTCCTGGAGGTTCTGTATAGATTTCTGGAAAATACGCAAAGTATCTCAATCAGAGAGCTATCCAATGCCCAGAATAGATGAGCTAATTCACAAATTCAGTGATGCCAAATTTCTTTCTACTCTTGTCCTTAACAAAGAATATTGGCAAGTACCACTTAATCCGGCAGATAAACCCAAAACTGCCTTTTCAACACCTTTCGGGTTATTTCAGCTTAAGGTCTTGTCTTTTGGCCTACATGGGGCTCTGGCTACTTTTCAAAGACTAATGGATCATGTCTTAAGACCGTTATCATCTTTTTGTCCCTGGGTCAGCTCCGGAATCCTTCTCCGACAGAACCAGAGCTATGCAGGGCCAGGTCTCCCCTGGCCTCACTGCATACTGTTCACTTTCACTTCACCGGAGTTCCTCTTCTCTGGTGCCGAACGTCGCCAGTCTGCTACCAACAGGTGTTACCTGCTCTTCCCACGGCTCTTCTCCGTGAGTTTGCCTCTGCCTCCGAACTCGCTATCCACTCCACGCACTCTGCAGCCTTTCTCCTCTCTCCTTCTTCGATCTGTCAGCTGCAGGTGATTTCCAGGTTTAAATGTCCCATGCAGCTGACTTGCATCCTGACAACTAGACTGCACATTCCACTTGATGTCACATTCCCTCCACATCAACTAATTTCTCCTCTTCCTCGTCTCAGTACTTAAGCCTTTCTTGGACTTGGAGTCCAAGGAAGTCCCAAAAGATTTCAAGTTACATTGCAAGAGATGACGTGAGGGATGGGAGATTGGCCGGCCAGGGACGGATAGACAATTTCTTCTGAAACGTTCACATGGCACAAGCCATGCACAACTGTTTGACACTCACCTCTATCAATAAACACGACAATGACACAATCAGGAATGTCCTCACATTGATGAAGTTTAACCCTTTTAATTTAATGAAGTGTCACAACTAGCTCCCCTCTCGCCTCCCACCACCAACTCCCCAGCACACTATCCCCCTCCTGCCTCTCACCACCAACTCCCGAGCACAGTACCCCCTGCCTCCCAACACCAACTCCCCAGCACACTATCCCCTCCAACCTCTCACCACCAACACCCCAGCACACTATCTCACCTCCCGCCCCCACCACCAACTCCCCAGCACACTATCCACCCTTCCGCCTCCCACCACCAACTCCCCAGCATGGCCACTCATGGCAATTAGTGTCTCTGAGTTAATTACAACAATGGCCTCTTTCCCCCGTGCCAGCCCCCAGTGATCTTGGGTGCAGAAGGCGCTGTGACTGACACCTCGGTGTGCCCTGCTGTGACTCCTCTGTGGGAGTAGTAGAAGTTGGAGGGATGGAGCCTGGCCCCTGGACCTTTTGGCATTGCACCTCCGTGCTCTGGCGGATGGCCTTTGCCAGTGTTGAGACACATTCAGTCATGTCCCTGACCCTCTGGGCATGTAACGTCAGGGCGGCCGTACTGGCACTTGTCTCGGCCCAGTTCTTTGCGATGGCCCGCACAATCCTGCGGGTGCCCCTTGGTTGCTGTCCCGTATGGCCTGCTAGTGTTCAGAGTGCGTGTGCCCCATTGCATCCATCTCCCTCTGCCTCCACTCCATCTCATCCAGCCTCTGAAGCACTGTGCTGCTTGTTGTGTGCGCCGTATGGGAGGGGGGGATGGGCAGTGCGGTGGGGCTGTCATCAGGGGGGCCATAGGTTGGGGTGTCGACCTCAAGCTCAGGTGCATGAGTATGCTGCTGGCGGCGAGGCCATTCTGGGGAGTGAGCATGCTGTCGGCAATGAGGGCTATCTGGTTTTGCGCTACGCTGCTAACGGTTGGGGCACCCAGGGGTCGGTGGCCCCTCTGCATGTGATGACTCCGGGCTGGTGTCCCCCTGTGTTCCTGCAGTTGCACGGCCTGGAGGTGTGGCCTCCATGTCAGACCGCCGGGTATTGCAGTGGTTCTGTTGGGCTGTGGGGTGGATGTCGGCCTGGCCCTGCTGGGTTGCAGTGTCTCTCGGCAGGACATCTGTCTTTGTGTGGGCTGTTTGCGCCTTTGCAGGGTGGCGGACCTTGAGGGCCTGGATGCGCCACTCCTAGATAGGCTTGCCCCCTCAGCCTCCTCGGATGCCTCTGGCGATGCTTGAGTGACTGCATGGGACATAGGAAATGTTGTCCGGTATGGTTCCCCCACGTGTGTTGGCATGTTCAGGGTGGGACCTCACAAATCTTGCTGCAGAGGTTGGTGTGGTGGCTTACTCCATGGCAATGGCATGGGTCTATGGGGCACTGCTCTGCAGCCAGCAGGGTTATGCTGTGGTGTACAGTGACTGGCTAGCTGAGCCCATGTCGGTGCAGGGGGACGTGTGCTTCCCTGTTTCTTGGCTGCCATGCCAACATGGGGCCGGCAAACTGGACCACCGTAATGCACATGGGTGCCCTTGGTGCCCTGCCCCATGGCTACTGTGGAGTGTGGCTGATGTACCACCCCCTCACGCCACCATATTGGCATGCCCATCTACTGGGTCTGCTGACATGCTTCCCTGTCAAATGGGTCATCTTATACTAGACTGTCATTTGTGCATTCACTTGTGCTGGGGAGGGCGGGGGTTGACTCACCTCCTGCCTCCTGGCTGCTGGAACCTGCCTGTGCACCCTGCATATCCAGCACTGTGCTGCCGTTTCCTTTTCCTCCCAGGTGCTGAGGACCAGTAGCTCCACATTTCCTCCTGTGGCAAGGGACTCCTGGCGGTGTTGGGACAGCAGTACACACACCCTGACCTTGAGGTCATTCTAGCCTTTGCGACAGTCTTCCCCGCCACAGAGATCACTGGTCACAGCTGTCACGTTCTAGCTGATGGAATGCCAGAAGGCTGACCTGCGTTGTGCTGATGTTTTCCTTTGCCTCATGCTATGTAGCTCATCAGTGTGAGCAACAACCTCATCGGTCAGGACCGCCAGCTCACCCTTGCTAAACTTTGGTTTTCTGAGTCGATTTTTTGCCACCTTGCCTCTGATCCTCTCATGAGATAATCTGGCTTGTTTCCAGGTCCACATGGCTGCAGACAGAGGAGATATTTGATGGATTGTGTTTTTCAAAATGGCCAACCCATTGGTTCCCGTTCCGGCGATGATGGCATTTCCACGGGCGCTAATAGCACTGGGGTCACTGGCGGTAGCGCTATTAGCACCGATCTTTCAGTGGTAACCCTTATTTTGGTGCAATTTCCGCCAGGCGGGTGCTAATAGCGTTACTGCTGGAGCGGGTGCGTGTTGAAGCCAGGTTGTGATGTGGTGCTAATCCCGTTGCATGACCCGGTGGTAACGCTATTTCTGCTCAGTGGAAATTGCTCCAAATTAATGGCAGGCTTGTGGTAAGTCTTTTGTTTCAAAACATAAACACCTTGTGTCCGCCTCTCATTGCTGACTCCTCAAACCTCTCAGACACAACACCTTATTATCACTCTCTGAAAGCTCTCCAATAGTTTCTTCCAATTACATTTTCACTTGGTACAGCTTCCTTGCTGGTCTCTTGTCCACCTCAATTTCTGACCTCCCCCATACCCTCACCTTTCACTTTCTATCTATCCTGCAGAACAGCTCCCCTCGACTCCCATTGGTTCCCTGCATCAACTATTTATTTGGGTCAATCTCTAGCTGAGCTATACCGTTGTGGGCCGGGATCTAGAAGTGTTCAATAGGCCCTCTAGCTCCACTCACCTTTCAATCTCCATTTTTTCATGTAGCCTGCCATGTGCTTTGCATGATAGTTTGTTCTGGGAATTTCTCCTCTCCGGGTGAGTCTTTCTTCAAAACCGGACTGGGAAATGTCTCTGGGTCTCTCCTGTTAACGTGCAGCCCATTTCCAGTCTTAGTTCTTCATTTGCTGCACACTCCTCCCCTATGGTTTGTTTGTGGCTGATGAGGTGGGTTTTCAGTGTCATGTAGCTTGGGAAGGCGAAGACCCAGTCCATTCCCATTTTGGCACGGAATTCATTCCTCACGCCTGGTTTTGTCAGTTGTGCCCCTGTGCATGGTGGTAGTTGTAGTTTGGGGTTTCCTTCAATTGATGGAGCCTTAGTGGGACTGTGTTTCATGTCAGGTTTCTGAGAGCTCAGGTGCGTGCTGGACTTTGTATTCTCTGAAAAGACAGAAAAACAGACATGTTCAGGCAGAGGATGTTAGGTAACACCAGGTGGCATGGAGCCAGGGAGCCGTGGATCAGTGTGCCCCCTTAACTCCACCCTCTCCCATGACAGGTTCATACCCATTACAAAGTCACATTACATTGCCATGCAATACAAACACCGCCAGCATGTCCCCTTCTAAACTTCCAGAAGGAACATAACCTCCACCTTCCCAAATCACTCTTATTTTTTAGAAAAATTCAAGCCGACCAGTGAACCGCTATGAGGTAATTCGTCCTTGCAGTGTGTTGCAGTCCTGGGAAGATGCTCTCCCACTTCAGGAGCAAGTTTCACCCAGTCCGTTGCTACTTTTATAGTTAGTCCATTGTCTCCCTCTTATGCAACCGCTGCACTCGATAATGTGCCAAGAAAGCTTTTGAAATGTGCAGACTCAGCAGTAACCTTGGATCTACCTGCCATCTTCCTCCCATTCTGGGAAACGTGTACTTTTCCACCAGTCAGTACCCCATGCACAATCCTAATTCTTATAGCACCACACTGCTTCCCAGTTCCAAGGCCTTCAGAAGAGTCAGCTTATTATTGTGCCAGAAGCCCCAAAGGCCATATAGTTCCAGCCGTCTTAAACAATGGGGTCTGATAATAATAACTGAAGGTGTTTTATTGATTATGTTAATAAAATAGCTTAGCTAAAGCTGTAAATGAAAGTACTACAAAATAAAGGAATAGGTTTGTGCTCCTGCACAACGGACAGGAACAGACTAGAGACAAATAATGTTTTTGTTTGTCAATTAGGATTCCAAAAATGAAAGAGTATAATCGATCAATGCTTAACATCAAATCTTGTATTGTCAAAGATCAGATAGATCAGGAAAAAGAGACTACTTTCGGTATAGACGGACCTGTGAACAGAATTGCAATCTAGCTGACAGAACTAAGTTGTGGGAGGTCCTGGATGCCATAGATGCTCCTCTAGGGTTGTTGAAATGTTTAATTGCCCTTTATTCAGAAAGTCGAGGAAGGGCCAGATTTGGTAGTAGTTGCCAGCACACAAAATCATTACAGGAGACAGGCGAGCTCATTTTAAATGAGTTCATAATTTTGCATTCATAATTTAATGCTTCAACGTACACGGCTCCCCGCTGCCTAATTTTCGTCATTTGCAGGGTGGAATGTAAAAGGGGACGGCAAAAGACGGCGTAAAAGCATAAAGAATGCCCCGTGTCATAGATGGCCTCAAGAACACACCAAGTATCAAGGCAGCTCAAGGGTTTTATTGAAGTAATTGAGAAGGCGCTCACTAAAGGCCTCTCTCTTCTGACCTGAATGATTCCCTCCCTAGCCCACACGTACCTAAACTGCAGAATGGTCCCTAGAGATCAGCAGCCCCTTCTCTCTAACAAATGACTGGTTGGTCATGATAGCCTGGGGGCAAATACCTTTTCTCTCACCACAATTTAGGTGAACACTTACCTGGGTCCCCACAATACGAATGTTGTCAAGGCAAGGTATCTTCCAATCATCCGGGTATCACTCAGTCCTTTACTTGCACACTCTTGTACTCTTCACCCTGATGTTCTATCCCTCCTTTTCATTTCCTACTCTTCCCCCTCTCTTCCTCCCACTTTACCTCTTCTCTGCTTTTTTCTCTTTAACTCGCTGTCCCTCCAATGGTGCCTCTCCTACTTCTCCTACTTCTACCCTCCGTGGCTCTCTACTTCTGCTCTCCCTTCTCCATGCTGCGGCTCTCCCCTAGCCATTCCAGTACTCTCCCCTCTCCACACTACTACTCTGCCCTCTCCACTCTATTACTCTCACCTCTCCGCACTACTACTCTCCTCTCTCGACTATTCTCCCCTATCCATATTACTATTGTACCCTCTCAATGCCACTACTTTCCTTTTCCACACTACTACTCTCCCCTCTCCACTTCACTTCACTTCTTGCCCTTTCGATTCCACTACTCTCCACTCCACTACTCTCCCCACCATTACTCTCCCTGCTCTACTCCACTATTCTCTCCTCTCCACCGTACTACTCTATCCTCTCCATTACACTACTCCCCTCTCCTCCGTACTACTCTCCCCTCTTTTACTCTCCCCTCTAAGCATTACTACTCTCCCCTCTAGACTACTCTCTCATCTCCACACTACTACTGTCCACTCTCCATGACACTACTTTCCCTCTTCCACACTGCTACCCTTCCTTCTCCACTTCACTTCTATCCCCTCTCCACATGACGCCTCTCCCCTCTCCACATGACTACTCTCCCATCTTCACCCCACTACCCTCCCCACATTGCTACTCTCCCCTCTCCAATGTTCTCTCCTCTCCACATTACCACTCTTCTCTTCACCCACACCTTCTCCTGCAGTCATCCTCCTTTCACTCTCCCAATCACCTTTCCACTAGTTTCCATCACTCGCTACTCTCCCTCTGTTAGGTGTACTCATTCACCTTGCACACACTCTGACACATAAGTACCAGTTTCCTGCATCTACCAATACCTCACGTTGCACACTGTGTAGCAATTCTCCTCCACGCTCCTCTGAACCATCCCGTAGGTCGTTTTAATCAGGTGCCATCTAACTCAGGGGAGTTTTCCACCCACCCCAAACCTGTTGTGCACATTTTGGGCCTCATCACGAGTTAGGCCCTAACCCCGGCGGTATAGCCCTACCGCCAACCCCCCTGGCTCTATTAGCGACGGATCACGGGTTTGGCGGAACGGTAAGTCCCCATTCCCCATTGGGCCCATTTGGGAATTTCCCATTCCCCATTGGGCCCAATGGGGAATGTTCTGCGTTATTACCACCGGCTGTATTACCGCTGGCGGTAATAGCACTGAAAATCGGCTAAATCGTAGCGGATTTACCCCTAGCTCAGAGCTCGGGGAAAATCTGCCAAACCCGTGATTTGGCGGACCCTTAAATGCAGCGGTAATAGTGTTACCACCGCATTTAAGGGTTACCGCCAATTCGTGATGATGCCCTTTGTATTTATTGAATAAAGTTCTTTTTATGAACCAGTGACTCCCAATTTAACAATATTGATTCCTCACAGCCTCATTCCCGTTTCGGGACAAGCAACATGCAGGGTTGCTCAGAAGATCTATTTATCAATAAAACAGAAAGCAGTAAATCAGTTTAAATATGAACAAATTATGCATCTATGAAATTTCGATAACATTGGCGGCTACGATGATGAATGATCCATACAAAGGTCGCTTAAATAGTCAAAATTAATTTGAAAATGAACTTTTAAAGCACACACATCACCATATGTACATTTGGTTTATCCTGAGCACACATCCACCATACGTGTTGAGCAGTGTGTGACGGCTCGAAAAAAAATTCTCATTTTGTAGAGGACCAAACTGAATCCGAACATCCCCACGTATATAAATATTTCTACTTCTTACTCATTGAAAAAAAATGCCCCTCCCACACTCAATGGACATGTCGGAATTTCAAACAGCGTTCTAGAAAACTCAACTGAAACAATGAACTTAACATTCCCGCATGTGAATCACTTGCAAAATGAAAGCCCATATTTGCTAAATTCCCTTCAAGTGGGTTTTCTTTTGCATTAATATGTAAAAGTGTACATTTCTCATTTTCAATGGGCCACTTAAAGGCTGGAAAATGGCTAATGAATAATCTTCCTTTCCCCTTTTTCTTGAATTATTTCGCACTGGTAACAGAACTCTACTTGGTGATGTAACCAGGAAATTACTTCAGTTCTCTTATTTCAGGTATTGTGATGAATCACAGGTATTCGTCCCTTCTCCCTCAGGGGGAGTCTCCCCATTTGAGGATGGGGATGTGAGCCTGCTCAGCAAGACCCGCTCTAGGGGTCTGGGCAAGTAGGACCTCACTGGGAGACACTCCCCCTTAGAGGACAAGGAGTCCCGTTCCTGCAAGGAACTCCCTAAACCACCCATCAAAGTAGCATATCTGCTACAAAGAATAATGTGAGCTCTGCATATTTGCCTGAAGGCAATGCTGAAACAAACCAGCCTGAAAAGGGGGAAAGAAGATGTTTCTTTAAAAAGAGATGTGTACGTACCTGAGATGAGTTGAGTACCAAGGAGAAGCAGAAAGTATCGTAGGCTGGTGAATCCCCCTGATGTCATTATGCCTTGTAGTGGTGGACCTGAGACGAACTGCGGTGTCTGTGAGCTTTGAACCTTTGAGAAGGAAAAAAACACCAGCCCGATACACCAGTCTGGCGCATCCAGCAAAACAGAAACTGTTTTGAAGTAGGGGAGTAGAATCCTGTAGCAGGTGGTGTCAGGACCACAATCATATCGCGGTGACCATGACGCTCAACGAACCACACCAACACCATCAGAGAAGGGAGCACAAACCCCTTCCTAACACCAGCATCTATATATGGCAGCAGCCAAAAGGGGAAGCCAAGAATGGGAGACCGACGAAACCGAGGAACGAGAAGGCAAATATCAAAGAAGAACACCCAAGCAAATGCCATGCCCTGCAACGTTCCCCTGAATACAGAGAGGTAACAGGGAGAAGAGGAGAAGTGGGAGGCCGCCGTGGCAACATTATAACGAGAGAGAAACTCATCCCAGTAATAACAACAAAATACTAAATATAAAGGTTTTGAACTGGAACCTTTGCAATGCAGATAACGAGAAGCAAATAATAACCCATTGTGGGAAGTAGATAAAGACTGGGAACAAAGACGAGTGAAAGAAGGGAAAATACCCTATGAGTACAAGGGTGAAGAATGGAGAAAGTATGGCATACAACCCTGTAATAATATAAAGGAGAGGGGATAAGACTATCAAGTGAAGAAGATAGTTACAGAGATAGAGCCCAGGAGGGGAGGGATACCAAATTGGATCAAACCACATCCAAATTGAGAAAGCCTGGATTAACAGACTATGAGAGGTCTACAAGTTCAAACAAGAGTGTGAGAAAGTATCACAAGGAACGGTGTCACAGACACATCATTAAAGAGAGTGCAAGATCCAAGCATATTGTAGGAGAGCCACAGGAATTAATCAAGGAGATAGCCAGAGACTACTATAGAAGATTATGTTAGGAAACAAACACAAGAGAGACATTGATATAACAAGACTAACAGAAGACAAGAGAACACCTGGGGAATTAAGCCATTCCCTTAGCCTTGTTTAAGTTGCTTGTATTAGTGGTGGGGTCAGGTAGAATAAGATTTGGATAGGGCACATTATTTTCTTTTGGACTTCCTGACGACAGACGAGCACCTTTAGTTCCTTTAGATAGGCTGGGAAACCCCTCTGGGAGTAGGGAAATATAGGCCTTCTTGTAAGTTTGTTAAAAGCAAGTCAGAATGTCCTTAACATGTCTGACTCCTTCCAACCCGCCACAGGTGGTGTAAGAAGTGAGATGTCAACCAACGGATAGAATTTGGGGACCTATGTTGTTTACCATATTAAGTCACAAAGCCAATGCCCCTACTGTAGCCACTGAAGAATCCATATGTTTCCACTTACAAAGTATAGAGGAAATCTTGGTTTCACCAGGCAATAGGCACTTGATACCCACAGGACTTACTCTTGCTCCCCCCCAAGGCACCTATATCAGGCTAGCCTCAAATTCAGGATTAGCCTGGAAATATGGATTGGATGTGATGGTGGGGTTCATAGAGCCTGAGTTTATGGAAACATCAAAATCCTACTACACAATCACAGGAAGAATCCCTCTACAGTAAAAGAGGGAGAATAAATACCACAAGTAATCCTGGAAAATACCCTATTTCTTGTACTCCAAAAGGTAGAAGTGTTAAAAGAAACTGAGATGGGTGTGAGAGTGTTTGGAGATGCGGACAACCCCATAGTGGAGACCCGTCAAGAAGAAGCAGAGGAGGTCCTTCTTCTACCAGATCTGGCCTTTGCACAAAGAAATGACCTGGTCCTCACATAAGCCTTTGCTAGGGTAATCACATAGGAAGCTGGATGCAACCAGGCAAGTTCTTTTTTCATCATGAAGAAGTGGTTGCTATTTCGGGGTGATGTAACCAGAGCTGGCTTAGCTCAAACCCAGTTAGTGGTCCCCCAAATCCATTGAGGAATTGTGTCAGAGTTGGCCCATTCACATTTGATGAACGCTCGTCAATAAGTATGTAAATCCCAGAGTCAGGTAATCCCTAGGTTCTACTGGCCAGGAGTTTGCGCTGATGTAAAAAACTATGTTTTGGCATGTGATATATGTCAAAAGACTGGAGCAACTCCAGTCCTGGTCGCCTCCTTGAAACCCTTACCAATCATAGAAGTCCCCTTCTCTAGAATAGCGATGGACATAGGTCCACCCGAAACATCTAAATTAGGAAACCAATTTATTCTAGTGAGTGAGGACTATGCCACCCAATATCCTGAAGCATTTCCGTCCCCTTCGCAATATCACTAACCAACAGATATTAAAACATCTATTACGCTTTTTGTCCGGAGTAGGATTTCTGAAAGAGATCCTTGCTGACCAAGGCACTACATTCATGTCAAGCCCAATGCAAGAAGTAAAGGAGTTACTTAACATCAAAACCCTATGAGCTTCGTTCTACCAATCCCAGACAGATGGTTTGGCAGAATGGTTCAATCATATGTTAAAAATAATCTTGCAGAAACTGGTGAAAACTGACGGGAAACATTGGGCTATCATGATACCATGGGCTTTATTCACAGTCCAGAAGACCCCTCAGGAATGCCTGGGTTATTCCCCTTCTGAGTTACTCCATGGGAGGGAACCATGGAATTCTTTGGACATGCTACAAGAAACCTGGGAAGAGAGAGAGGAGGCCATTTTACCAATTTCTCAAACTGCCCAAAAATTGAAAGCCAATATGGCAGCAGTAAGAGAAATTGTAAAATAAATATCTAGGCTAAGCCAAAGAACAGAAAAAAGCAATCTATAACAAACACGCTGTGGCTCAGTCCTTCTCTGTTGGTCAATCAGTCTTAGGTCTCCTCCCAACATCTGAGAATAAGATGATTTCCAAGTGATTACAGACCTTATTAAGTCCTAGAAAAGAAAGGCCCTCTGAATGATCTATGTGAGAAACCTGATGGTGTTCTCGCACCTACTCCCCTGGGATCTTCCATACAGGTGGGCAGGGAAGGGCCATCGCTTTTGGATCTCGACCCTGGTGGTGTACAAGTCAGGAAGAATCACTTGAGTGGAGGGTCACAAGGGATTGGGAGGAGAATACCTGAGAATGAGACATGGTATTCTCCCTCTCCCTATTTCCCATCAAAAAACCCTTCCTCAGCCTTCATGGGATATTTTCAATCCCATTGCATCTACCCCTCCCCATTTCCGACTAATACTGGGAAGAAGGGGCAACCGAGAGTAGTGAGGATTACCTGCAAGAAACACCTTGAGAAACAGAAGGAAGACTGCCGCCTACTACCATTAGGTTGTCCCATTAATAGAGTCAGGAAGAGTCAGGCATTTAACACTGACTACTCACACCTGCCTCCACTTGACTCCTGTTATAAGAATAAACGGTGTGGTTTTGCACAATCAAGATAGCGAGCTGTGAATCCTGATTGGAGCTGAGAAGCTAAGGAGCAGGGAGCTGCAGGGAGACAAGCCTGGAGGATCCAGAGCAGAGCGGCGTGCTGAGGCGCTGGCCCAGTGTTTGTGAAGGGCTGCAGCATGGCTAGGGAACCATGTCTCGAGGGAGCCAGAACAAGGCAGCTAGTGTCCTGCCGGCGGTGTGAGGAAAAGTGCTTGTTCCCTTGGGACGTGTGCCGGTCCCAAAGGGGCCTGAGGGGAAGGTGGTGAGACCCTGACCTTGATCCCATTTGCCAGGAGAGACCGTTTGCCAGCATAACGCACCCGGTGAGTTTCAAGCCAGTAAGTAGGAGAAACTCAGGAGCGTGCGGCTAGCTGGAGCGGGAAGGGAGAAAGACAGATTTTGCAAAGTGGCACAAAGCAGAAAGCAAGAAAGAAAGCAAAAGTGGATGGAAAGTGAGAGAAAGGCACTAAGAGAGTGCAAAGAAAGCAAAAGGCTTCAAAGTGAATATGAAGGGTGCAAGTGACCCAAAAGTAAAGGAAAGGAGCAAGTGAGCACTGAAGAGCAAAATAAGTGTGCAAGAGGCATGATAAGGAAAAGGACAAGTGCAAGGGTGCACAAAAGTAAAAAAGTGAATGTGCAAGAGATGCAGTGGAGAGAAAGTGAATCAAAGGAAGGTGCCAGGGGCACGACAAGGTCAAAGAAGAGAAAGTCAAAGAAGGTGCAAGTGTGCACAGCAAAGTGGAAGATAACAAAGGGGTGCAGGAAGCACCTGAAGATGAAAGGATAGAAGAAAAGCAAGTACAGGAAATACAGAGAAGGGGCCAAAGATCAGAGTGGCCGTGCTTAGGAGGAGCAAAGAATCTGGCATTTTTGAAAGTCTCTGATTTTACCCCATGAGAAGGTTGTGTGTGAAAGGAACTGTAAATAATAAATGGTACATCCTGACAAGTTGAATTTTGTGTTTGGAACTGAAGGGGCCTAAGTTTGGGGAAGGGAACCTTGAGAAACCTGAGAGAAACTGTGTTATATTGTTGCTTTGTCTGAAACCTGGGAGGATTGAAGCTTGGGGAAGGGATTCCCTAGGAACTAAAAACATTGGAAGTTGTTTGAACAGAGTGCAAGAACTTTGTGGAGAAGGGCTAATGAGAAACCTCTTTTTGATTGTGCTGAACTTTGATGATACTGACAATGCCCCACCTTGTGAGAAGACCACCGGAAACCAGCCCTGGTATATATTTCTTTTTGAATCACTGTTTTTCTTTATAAAGACTTCCTACCACATTTTATCAAAGAGTGAGGGCAAGCATAGGTTTATTCACAGGAGGATTTTCGTTTTGGACTTTCAGACATCTACAGCTCTTAGAAACATCAGTTGAGGGAACCATCCCTTTAGAGTTAGGGTCAGTTAGGTATTACACCAAACCCAGCATTTTAATAAATAAAGCTTTAGAAACTATACCACTTGAGTCTGTGTCTCTCATGATACCATGCCTGTCTAACATCTGATATCCCAGCCTGGTAGATGTCAGAAAACCCAAGGCTATCATGTGAACCTGCTCAACGAGTAGAAAGCAGACCCTAGCGAGACAACCACAGTCATTATGGCCACTCTCCTTATGGACTCAGAAATAGAAAACCAATTGATTTCCCCTAAATGGCCACTTCCCCACCAAGAAGATCTACTGTCTCTGTTTCCTAAAGTGTTTTCGGAACAACCAGTAGAGTCTCTAATTTCTTCCATTACATTTGAACAACGGCCGGGAAAACTATCAACTGTGATGAACCCAGGGGTTATGTCCCTAACTTTCCCCCTAAAGACAATGCTCTATTGTTTCTGACATCAAAACAAAACACTCTGACCACTCTCAAGACTCACATGCAACATCAAGCAAAGCTACATGTAAGTGGAACTGGGACGAGGAAATCCCATATAGAGGAAAGAAGACCAGAGGGCCAGAAACTACACGCTAGTCCCTTTTCTTTGTCTCACAACAATGTCATCCATAAAAAGAAAGAAGGACTAGCGTTAGATTGTTGTAGTGGTTGCAGAAGCAGTAGTAGTAGTGGCAATGGTTGACGTAGTAGCAGTAGTAGCTGGAGAAAGAGAAGTTCTATTAGAAAAGAGACAGGGACATGTGTGTGACACGAATGAGAAGAAACGAGAAGTTGAAGCGCAACACATGAGGTTGCAAAATATATAATTTCCGAAACCAGCGGGAAACTACTTATCCAACTATAGAGTTGACAGAAACCAGGGCTTGGTGAGGTGGTGCCGCATCCATTTAACAGGCACAGCAGCAGTGCCAGAGTGTCGACAGGAACGAAGGAGGCTTGCTACCCATCTTGTGGGGAATGAAGCCGGCATAGAAAGAAGGAATTCTTCCAGGCATCTTGAGCGTGGGCTGGTGTTGGAAACCCAAGAGAGGATGTCACCAGGTGCAGCAGTCACTCTCTCTCAGCAGCTAAGCAGACTTCACCCGGCACAATAGACACCGTCCTGCTCGAGTATGGCAAAGTTATATGCTGCATAACTGGAAAAATGGAATGCCGGTGGTTAGACACTGAAGCTGCTCACACCCGGAGTGCATGACGGGCTGGCAGCAAGGCTAAGGAGCAAGGTCAGAACACTGTGGCCATGTCCATGATTAGTGACGTATAGCGTCCCCCGTCACAGTGAAACAAGTTATCAATAAGTGGAGAAAATTTACTTTTTGTGTCTTTTGAAACTTCCTGCAGTTTATGAAAAAGGTCCTCAGGAACCGACAGCAGTTGGACGCCGACTGCTTGTATCCCGCAGAGTTCGTGGATGCCATACCCTGCAGCAACAAGGCAAGCCGCATGGCGGAGCCTATGTTAAACATATAAGGAGCTGTATTAAAAGGGAAGGAACCAAAACTTTGATAACCAAAGTGTGGGAACTCATCCCATAAGACTTATTAACATGAACATCACATCACATTGGCTCCCTGGCTCCTGCCCTGTCCGACTTCTGCAACCACTCCTTCGCCACTGGAGTCTTCCTCTCTCCCTTGAAGCACTCCTTTATGCACCCTCTTCTTAATAAACCCACTGCCGACCCGTCCTGCCAGGCTAACTATTGCCCAATCTCTCTCACTCCCTTCCTGGGCAAACACCTGGAAAAGCTGGCCATCTCCCAGCTCAATCTTCACACTGAATCTGTTGGTTGCCTCCATGATCATCAATCTAGTTTAAGAGCTGCCAGTAGCATGGAAACTGCTCTCCTGAACATCCGTGAAGACCTGCTCCCCAACCTTGATTCCAACACCCCCTGTGTCCTCATCTTACTTGATCTCTCTT